>NC_090927.1:231290331-231956997 GCF_040938575.1 Ambystoma mexicanum | reverse complement strand
GCGAGCGTGAGAAGATCGAGCAGTTGCTGATGTTCGTTTTACTCCCTGTTTAATGATGACGAGTTTTTGCTATGAATACTGTGTTTTTATAAATACTGTGTTTTTTTCTAAAATTGGGTGGAGTTGGAAAAGAGAGCGAGAAGATTGAGCTGTTGCTGATGTTCATTGTACTGCCCATTGTATGTACTTGTCATTAAACCGACTCCCTTTGCCAAACTATTGAGTTGTCATAGTTATTTGATGCATGAGTACCAATCTGCATCCCCATCTATCTTGAGGGTACTGCTACTCATCTTAAAGGGCTGTTTGGAGATCCCCAGTCAGGGGGTTGGCTGCAGACCATCCAGTTCAAGGTGTTGATCTATATCTTAAGCATTTGTTCCACTGATCAGTGGCTGGAGTTTGTTAATCTGACCATACCCTTACATTAACATGAGCACCTTCCAAAGGCCATAAAACATGTGTGAATCACTAGATAATGTGAGCATCTTCCCAGCTCAATAGAAATAGAGGCTACAGGTTTAGATTGGCAGGTACCAGGGCCCTTTGCCCCACTTGTTGCCTTACTCAGTCATTCTGTTACTTATGCTAACCATTGTTTGACATGCTTCCCGATTTTGGATTCATGGATTATTGAAAATGATGTTGCTGTTCGCAGCCGAGGCATCAACAGATGACTTGGAAACATACATGAATTCACTAATACTTTTATATTGTAGATTAAAAGCAAGACTCAGAATTTGACTGATTCTAGACGAGGTTAGAGTTGTATAATAATTACTACTCTCTTTTTCCAAGCTCTTACTCCTCTCTTCAGCTCTTACTGCTCTTCCCTAGTTCAGGCCCACCTCCTCTGTGCTGTGAGCAGTCTCTGGGATTTATACCTCACATGAAGATAGGCTACCAATCCTCTACCAAGTGCAGCCACTAAATATGTATACCACTAGTCCTTCTGTCCCACATAAAGGGAGTCTCCTCAAATAACACATTAAAAATGTGATTCTGTAGAGCCACACTACTACTAGAACGTGTGGCTATCATACACTGTATTTGGATAAATCTACTGAATGGCACATGATTGAATATAAAATAAATTATTTATTCAGTAGGCCCATGGGTCCTACAACAGTACACATCATAAATAGGATAGATTCTGCTTCAAATTGCACAGATGCAGTAATTGAATACAAGATAATAGAACCATATCTTGTGCCAGTGAATCAAAACAGATATTGCATGCTAGGTTGCCTATTGCACAGGCTATAACACTTTATGCAATTAGAAGATTATATAGCAAAAACACATTTTGTAAATCACAGGTCAGAGAAACAATATAACAACAAAGACTTGGCTTTAGGTATGAGTCAATCGGGTTGACACAAGTAGAGGAATTCAATCCTATACTGCTGACCCTGTCTAACTAGATTCAGCAGAGTTCATCAATGCCAATGTTGCATGAATAGTAAATCAAAAATATGTACATCTAGATACTCATGCCAGGTCTACGTCCAAAACACATTGAGAGACCCCGGAGATATATGAAATCTCCGGGTTGTCCGGACAGGTCGTTTCGGCAGGAGATGAAATAGACCGCCTTCTTCATGACCCCAACGGACGTTGGAGCTCTGTGGATGTGATACACCAAATATTAATAAAACATTAAAATAGAACAAATAAAACCAAGGTTAAAAGAGAAGAAAGAAGGAAGGCGAAAGGTGCAATGAAAGAAAGATTTCTTTCTATAGCAAAGTACATCACCCTCTATGTGTGCCATCCCCATTAACCAGATACCCATAGGTGAAAAGGGAATGTATCCACCTTGAAGAACCAGAAAGAGCATAGAAGGAAAGAAAAAGAAATTCACTTTGTGGTTTGTGAGATACTTTCCAATCCTAAAGAACCAACACCCAAGTCTCTGGTCCCTACTCGAGTGAGACCAAACAATAAGAAGTTACTGTGCACTCGTAGTATATATTGTGCTTGGAAGCAAATCTATAGTTAGGTCAGGCAATTGATTACCAAAGAATGTGTCACGGGCAAGAGCAGGTATCCCATGGAGGTATAATGTGGGTGCCTGAATCAAGCTAAAAGAAAAAAGGAATACAAAAAAGGGCATCACAACCCAAAAACTGATATACAGTTAATAATTATGTGAGCGACCAATTGTGGGCACCCGCAGGGGCACCTAACTACTAACGCAGGGCTTCACCTAAGCCACATATCACATGGAGGAGGTGGCTGATCAACTAGTATTATGATAAGGACCTACACAGAAAGTCAGTTCCTACTTACCCCCGGCAGGTTTGAGGAAAGAGTCTAAGTTGGTTAGTCTCTGTATATTCACAAGCAGAGGCAATGAAAGTCCCGTCCGCATGTCGATAGGTCAAACTTTGAACCCACGGATCTAAGATGTACAAAAAGGGGATACGTATGCATATAAATGAGGACAGTCTTACTAGAGCACTGTCAAACTGATATATTGCTAGTGAAGAAGGAGTAATGGTACAGGGTCAAGTTGCAACTAAACACAAACCCTATAGATCATCTTATTTGAATAAAGACGTAGAGGCACAATGAATTTCTCTAGTTAACGCCGTACCAGAGCTGGTATGTGACCAACCGCACAATACATGCTGAAGGAACAACAAAGGACAAAAAAGTAACAGAGTTAGAAAATATGAAGGCTGCAGTTTCTGGAGGTGTATCCCGCTATTTAGTTTCTTAAGTGCCATGCCCAGCGTACACTCCAAATAAATGAACATGGGACACGGATGGAATAAAACAAAAAGGAATTTTAAACCCTTTCAATAAAAAGGGCGTGTTACACAAACAGATGCCAATAGCATCAGGGGACATAGAAACTTAGCCGTTCTGTTTCTGTAAGTGGAAGCAGAAAAGTATGTACCTGAATGAAGATTCGAATCTCTGCAAGTCGAGGTTCTGCCTCCAAGGATAACATAATGCTGCGACTGAGTCATGGCCAGCTGACTCGCTATATAAATAGTATGGGGTTCATGTGTCAGCAATGTGAAAACTTCCCAGGCCATAGAAATAGGACTAATATGTTTGCAGAGGGCTGATTTCCAGGGAAACAGAATTTCTTGCTATAATTCCCGAGAACTTAGTGACTTATAAAGTCACAAAGCATGTAAGAAACAGAAAGAAGGAAGAACACAATTATGAGCATCACAAGGGAGCCCCAATATGGGTCTAGGAAACCTGGATGCTCAGAAGCAAGATAGTTACCCTGGCAGGGGCCAGATCCTACTGTCATTGTGCTCCACCGCAAACATATAGTGGCAGGGTGAAATGGAAAATGCTTGGTAAATGGCCTGGGAAGGTCTACCGTTATGGGTTAGGGTAAAATATTAATAGTGCCCAAACAGCAGCCGGAATGAACCAGGACTACATTGTACTGATTCCTTCATCGATCTAAACTATTGGAGCACTATTGATCTAGACTATTGAAGCACTATTAGACTCAGTGATAAATGACACAATGGGGTAATATGTAGGTGCCCAAGAGCCAGGGGATAGACTTGTAGAGTCACAGAGCAAGAGTAGAAACAGAGTGAACGGTGAACAAAATTGTGTGCATCATAGGGGATCTACATTTAGATCTTAGAAACCAGGATATTCAAGGGCAAGATAAGTACCCTGACAAAGGCCAGATCTTACTGTCGGTATGCTCCACTGCAAACCTGTAGAGGCAGGGTGAAATTAAAAATGGTTAGTAGACTGCCATTGTGAGTAAGGGTAATATATTCCCAAAGGGCAGCCGAAATGAACCAGGGCTACATTATATTGATTCCTTCATCAATCTAATCTATTGGAGGTGGACACAGAGATAAATGCCACAATAGAATAATGTTTGGGTACCCAAAGGGCCAGGGAATAAACTAGGGCTGCATAGTATCTATGGCCATGCCTGTTCAAGTACAGAAGAGATAAAGCAGACAATACGTGTGATACATCAAATTCAGTGGAAGCTGATGTCTCCTCTGAAGTTTGGATATATGCTACCAATGGTACTCTACCAGTACTGTGTTAGGGCCTCATTCAAGCCATTTTCTATTGTATCCAATCAATGTATCCATCGTGCCTCTGCTGCACTTAACTGCTGCACTGTATATATGTTCTTGGGAAGTGCTTCAAAAACCCACCATGACAGATCGTCCGTGGAATGTCCGTATTCAATGTAGTGTGGTATCATTGGTGCATTTATGTTATTGCACCTTATGCAGGACCGATTTTCCACAATTCTAGTGTGTACTGGTCTTGACATCTGTGCCACATATTTCAGTCTGCATGGACATTCTACACAATAGATGGCATTGGGTGTCTTACAGTTGGTATGTAAACGTAAGCTCCATTGCCTACCTCGTGCTTCAAAATTCTTCATTTGTTTTAACAATATTTTCAAACTGAACACCCACCACAGGGGAAGTGACCAGTGAGGGGACACAAATCCCAGCCCGTCATTGTTTTCCTATTCACCTGTGGTCTGGAGGGACAAAAAAATCCTTATGATTTTTCTGTCTTGTCATGGCGAATAGGGGCAGGGCTTTGTCTGTCAGCTCCAGCCTCACAAGGGTCCAGATTTTCTTGATGACCTTTTTAATCACAAAGGTATATGTAGTATATGGTAATACACATACCAACTTGTCTTGTTTGCAATGTTCTTTCAGAGTGAGCAAAGTTTCCCTGGGTGTATATCTGGCTCTCTTAGCAGATCTTGTGGGACATCCTCTGGCCACCAAATGGTCTCTCAGACTATCAGTATGCATGAGGTAGTCTGTAGTGGATGTACAATGTCACATCAGTCGGAGGAAATTACCATACAGAAGGTTATCTTTTAGGCTCCAAGGGTGGAAGCTGGTAAAATGGAGCAAGGTGTTCCTATCTGTAGGTTTTCTGAATAAGGAGCACTCCAATGTATCATTTTTCACCCAAAAGGTAAAATCCAAGAAATAAATCTCACTGATACTAGTATTGATGGTAAATTTAATTTTTGTATGGTGTTCATTAAACCACAGAACGAAATTTTGAAGAATATGAGCAGGGCCCTGCCATATCATGACAATGTCCTCAATATAACAATGCCACAATTGAATGTGGGCAGGTAGAGGGTTGGTATCCATGAGAATGAAGTGGTGTTCCCACATAACCATGTACAGAATGGCAAGGCTTGGAGTGAAGGCAGCACCCATCGCTGTGCCCTGTGTTTGCAAGTAAAATTGATCTTAATACTTGAAGTAGTTATTTTCAAGGGCAATGGTTAGAAATTCCAGAATGAATTCCACTGAGATACCCTGTGGTGGTGGTTCGGTGGTAAATATCTCACACATACATTGGATTGCCTCCTCCTGCGGGATGCTCATATAAAGTGCCTGTATGTCCAAGGTGACCAGGATTTCCTGGCTTGGCTTGAAGGACCGTCCCTCAACCAATTGGATAACTGACATGCAGGGCCTCATCACGAGTTGGGCTGTAGCATTTAAGGGCTGGCCCTATCACAAATTGGGCGTGAAATGGGCTGTTTTACCTCCAGCCTTTCTCTGGAGATGTTTTCGGCTGTATTACCGCCGGTTGTATTTGCCCGCATAATTAGCGCTGAAAATGCCCCATTGAATCTAATGGACCCAATGGGGAATGGGGATTTACCGTTAACACCCAACCCGTGATCCGGCGGTAATACAGTAGGGCTCGAATATAGACGTCCGTTATTTGACTGAGGGGCTGTATAAATGTGTCGATGTATTTACAAACTGGTTCCAAGACTGAACCACAGCCCACAACTATGGGGCACCCTGGAGGTTTATTGGCATCTTTTTGTATTTTTTGTATTGCATATATTGTAGGAGTATGTCCCTCGGATGTATTGAGGAAATCAAATTCATCATTGCTAAGCCAACCTCTCTGTTGAGTAAGAGTTGTTTTTTACTGTATCTCTTGAGATCACTACGAGTATCTTTCCTTAATATATTTGTAGCTGTCCCTATCGGCTATGAGGTCCTTTACTATTTCCTGATACTGTTGCTGGTTAAACAAGACTATCCGCCCTCCCTTGTCAGCAGGTTTTATCACAATATGGGGTCATTGAATGGTGTACTAATCTCAAGTGTTTCTGCATTAGTTAAGTTATATCTCAAACTTTGTTTATTCTGTTCCAGTTTTCTGACTTCCGTCAGTATGCATTTATCGAATGTTATAATTTCCTTCGGGTCTTGATTGTTGAAAGGTGTAAAGGTAGATGGATACCTCAGGCCTGTATCTGTACTGATTTCAGGTGGGCCAAAGTCCCTAAAGAAGGACGCAATCTAATTGTTCTCAGAAATTTGCAAATGTCAATCTGGACTGACAACCAGTCAGTATTCGTACTTGGGACAAAAGATAGACCCTTGGCCAAGACACTAATCTGTGCTAGAGAAAGTTGCTAGGGATACTTATTAGGGGCTGGATTATGTGACCCCATCCCTGTCCCTGTATATGACCTCTGCCTATAAAAGGCCTTTAACCTGTAAATTGTGGGGTCTCAGGTGGGTGGAGCAAAGGGTATGGATAGGGCAGGAAATTATAGCCTTGATTGGACCCTTGTGATGAGTTACTACTCGTGTCAGAGAAAGTAACCTGATGTCATTGTCCCCTCTGCGAGCCACCCGTTTGGTTTCTATTGGTATTTCTGGTTTGCAAATAGTTTGCTGCCAGATAGGGATAGTTGGTTTCCAGCTTAAACTCCTGTGTGTCCTTAGCTAACTTTTTGGTGTTTGTGCTAAAGGTAATGTTTTTGAACTCTTCAAAATGTGTCTGAATCTCCTTCATTTTTTCTTGAATATTGATGATGACAGTACTACTTCGGAATAGTGCCCCGGCTGTGTTCAATTCCAATTGCGTTGGTGCTGCCAATCATTGTGCCGTAGAAATGGATAAGACCATCAAATCCCGGCTACACTTGGTAGCAATGTAGCTAAAGTTGATTTTGTAAATGTTATCCTCTAGTAACAAATATGGCTCATTTCTGACCACTAGGCCCACTGGGATGATGTTGGCCTTAAGATATTCCCAGAGGAAATGTCCATGAAGTTCTGTGCGGCAAGATTTTGTCTTTAGTTTCAAAAGGTATTCTCCTGATGATGTCTGAGATAATGGTGAGTCCATGCTATTTGGGTCAAAGAAGGAGGGGCCCGTAATTATGTCGCTAATTTGCTCCTCCATACAGCTGAGGGTAGCATTTACAGTTGGCCATGACTCAGTCACGGCATTACATTATTCTTTCAGGCGGAACCTCTACCAGCGGAGATTCAAATATTCATTCAGGTAGATACTTTTCTGCTTCCACTTACGGAAACAGAATGGCTATGTTTTTATGTCCCCTGATGCTACTGGCATCAGTTTGTGTAACAGGTTTTTTTATTGAAAGGGGTTATAATTCCTTTTTGTTTTATCCCATCCACGTCCTACGTTTATTTTGTTGGAGTGTACGCTGGGCACAGCACTTCAAGAACTAAATAGCGGAATACACCTCCAGACTCTGCTGCCTTCATATGTTGTTACTATGTTGTCCTTTGTTGTTCCTCCTGCATGTACTGTGTGGTTGGCCGCATACCAGCCTGGTACGGCGGTAACTAGAGAAACTCATTGTGCCTCTATGTCTTGATTCAAACAAGACGATCTATATGGTGAGTGTTTTGTTGCAACTTGACCCTGTACCATTACTTTATCTTCACTAGCAATATATCAGAGTGCTAATGGTCTAGTGAGACTGTCCTCATTTATATACATATGTATCCCCCTTTTTGTACATCTTAGATCCGTGGGTTCAAAATGTGACCTATCGACGGGTGGACGGGACATTCATTGCCTCTGCTCGCGAAGACACAGAGAGACTAATCAGCTTAGACTCTTTCCTCAACCCTGCCGGGGGTAAGTAGGAACTGACTCTCTGTGGAGGTTCTTAACATAGGACTAGTTGATCAGCCACGTTCTCCATGTAATATGTGGCTTAGACGAAGCCCTGTGTTAGTAGTTAGGTGCTCCTGCGGGTGCACACAATTGGTCGCTCACATAATTATTAACTGTATATCAGTGTTTGGGTTGTGATGCCCTTTTTTGTATTCCTTCTTCTTTTAGCTTGATTCAGGCACCCACATTAGGATACCTGTTCTTGCCCATGAAGCATTATTTGGTAATCAATTGCCTGACCTAACTATAGATTTGCTTCCAAGCACAATACATACTACGAGTGCACAGTAAGTTCATATTGTTTGGTCTCACTCGAGTAGGGACTGGAGACTTGGGTGTTGGTTCTTTGGGATTGGACTGCATCTCACAATACAGAAAGTGAATTTATTTTTCTTTCCTTCTATGCTCTTTCTGGTTCTTCAGGTGGATAAGTTCCCTTTTCACCTGTGGTTATCTGGTTAAGGGTGATTGCACACATAGAGGGTGATGTACTTTGCTATAGAAAAAACATTCTTTCATTGCACCTTTCGCCTTACTTCTTTCTTCTCTTTGAACTTTGGTTTTATTCTTTCTATTTTAATATTTTAGTAATATTTGGTGTATCACATCCACAAGGCTCCAACTTCCTGTGGGTCCTGTAGAATACAGCCAACTTTATCTCCTGCTGAAACGTCCTGTCCGGACAACCCCGGCATTACATATATTTCCGGGGTCTGTCAATGTGTGTTGGAAGTAGACCTGGGATGTGTATCTAGATCTAAATATTTTTTATTTACTATTCATCCAATGCAAAATTGGCGTTCGTGTACTCTGCTAAATGTAGTTAGACACGGTCAGCAGTATAGGATTGAGTTCCTCTACTTGTGTCAACCAGATTGGCTCATACTTAAAGTCAAGTCTTTGTTGTTATATTGTTTCTCCGACCTGCGATTTACAAAATGTGCATTTGCTATAAAATCTTCTAATTGCATAATAGTGGTATAGCCTGTGCAATAGACCACCTAGCATGCAATATTTATTTTGATTCACTGGTCCGAGATGTTGTTTTATTATCTTGTTATTCATGTACTGCATCTGTGCAATTTGAAGCAGATTCTATTAAATGTATAAAATGTACTGTTGTAGGACCCATGGGGCTAGTGAATAAATAATTTATTTTATATTCAATCCGGTGCCATTCAGTAGATTTATCCAAATACAGTGTATGATAGCCACACAGTCAAGTATGGGTGTTGCTCTACAGCATAAAATTTTGAATGTGTTCATTGAGGGGAATCCCTTTTTGTGTGACAGTTGTATCACTCATGTGTCCTCTTCGTACTCTTGAGTTTTTCCCTTTTGTTCGGCATACCACTTGTCCTGCATCATTACCCTCAGCAAACAGCGACCTTTGTGTGCACCCCCGCCTGCATCTCGGGGACCCTGCACGGGGTCCCCCATAACTGTAACTGGCACCCCGAGGACATGCGTACATTTTCACGCAAAGCATTTATTCTCCCAGTCAAACTGCATGTGTACCCCCGTAAACAGTCCCTGCACCCTGCTGCGGTGCGTACGCCCACCCCTAAGTGAAATTGGAACTCCATCTGTGTGCACGCTCCCCTAAATCCGACATGCAAAGTTACCTCCAGAGTTGTGATTCCTCAGCGCAAGTCCATACGCCTGCTTCCGGGTGGCAGAGCTTTCGAGGGAACTGGGTGGGCATTTCGCAGTGGAGAGGTTGCGCAGTGACATCTATGTATACATATCGTTCCACGCATTAGCGGGGGTGCTATGGACTGCCTGCGGTTCGTGTGTCAAAACGCCCACTTTCTGGCTTGTTCTTCCCCATTTTGCGTGTTCTGCCGTCTATTCCCACCCCTACACAGGGTATGCCCACCACGTGCTTGGAGTCTCGCGCAAGGTGCTTGGCCGCTCACAAAGCCATGCCGAGCTTGCGCGAACTCCACGCAAGCCCCAGAAAAGCCCAGCGCAGTTAGTTCCATGAATCAACAAGCAGTGTTTTGAACGCAGTTTGACTTGTAAGTACCAGATTTTGTGCACAAATAATTCCATGAATCAGGCCCATAGAATCAGAGTTAGAGGCACGGAAACTGTTGAAGCACAGATATTGTCAATTGGATCCTGTGGTTAAGTTACTCATAATGCGACCAAGGATGATCAGGAAAGGACCAGGTGACAGAGTAAGGGCTCCTACACTGGAGCCAGTGGTGGATGGTGAGTTTTTTTAATTGGAGGGGCATAAATATTTCCCACAAATCCGGCACATCGACCGAGCACAGTGAGGCTGCGTGAACCAATGAAGTGGTGTTCGGTGGGGGTTCTCACACTGAGAGCATTTTTTTTTATACTAATGGGTTAAAATGGTGCATTATGTATCATATTTTCTGTGATTGGTTAAAACGACACAGAGCTTGAAATCAGTGTAAGGTAATTAATGGAAATATACAATAGATTCTAGTCACCAACAATGCACTGTAGCATTTCCCAATGTATTTTCATGAGGTATTCCACCAAAACATATGCCAGTATAAAAAACATTATAATGCTGGCTGTGCTGATACATTTCCAAGAGGGCTGAGCCCATGTGTGTCTGTATTTCCATATAAGAACACACACATGTTTGCTTTGTACATAATGCAAGTATCCCCTTTTAAGACCATACTCCTGTTAGCATTGCAATTAAATATGCAAGCCACATTTTTTTTAAAGTCCAATCTGGCTTCAACAAAGTAGGCGATTCTTAATCACGTAATAATAAGACTTACCATGTGTGCTTTACCATTGGTGCCCATTAAAAAATACCATACCACAGTAAGAAAATATAACTAGACTGGCTGCACCAAACTATGACAGTCTAGCCATGTAATAGCACTTATTAGGTGTGTTTTATCAGAGATGCCTGGAAAAAAAGGTCATGCCATAGTAAACATTATGGCTAGAACCTCTTAAGCAAAATATGCCAGGCTAGTCACGTAATAACACTTATCAAGCTTACTTTATCACAGATGTCCAGAAATAAATCCCATGACATAGTAAGTAAGCATGTTGCTGCTGACTGTGTGCATTGCATGCAGCTGGCAAGACTATGTTTTCTTAACTTGGTGTTATCCTGCACCAATACCCCTTCAAGCCCCACTGTACACACATATTTATCTACACATGCACACTAGCCATCACACACCCATACGGCCTCCCTCAATTATTCCCACGACACTCACCAGAAATCGTTACTCCTGCAGATATACACATACACAAGCAGTCATGCACCCACACAGCATCCCTCAATCATTCAAGTGGCATCCACTAGGACACCTCACTCAGGCAGATACACACATGCACACAAGGACTCACTCACCCATGCAACTTCTCTCAATCATTCACATGACACCCACCAGGAACACTTCACTCACACAAATAGACATATTCATATACACCTTCACAAAAGCAGTCACGATTTGTGAATCTGTGTATCTGCTTGAGTTAAGTGTTCTGGTGGGTGCTCTGTGAATGATTCGCATGGCAGCCACCAGAACAAGCCACCACACAGGTACAGTCGCTCACTCATACGCAATTATGCAGACTTTAAAAATTAAATCTCTTTCACATACACATTTCATTTTTTTTTTTTAAACCTACCTGAGAGAGCTGCAGTGGTCGTCTTCACTCATTGGCCTGGGTGGTTTTCTCCCTCTTCATGCAGGTGCCACTTCCCTTCACCCCTCTTCCTGCCTATTGTTGTACCAGGCAGAGGGCAGGGTCACCCCCCAGCCTGAGACAGACAGGCAGAGGGCGTGGTAAAGAGGCCTTCAGGATGCTACATGCGCCAGACTTTCCAGCACCCTGGAAGCATTCTGAAGGCAGTTACCACCTACCATGGTCTCCCTAATCCCTAATGCCTTCCACAGAGCTGTCCATGAAGTGAGTGAATGCCTGGGTGTTTTGCTCGCCAGCCTTTACCCATGTAAAGTGCTGTTTAGGGCATAAGGGTCACCACCATTCTTGGCATTTGCAAAGAATTAAAATGTTGTTATATTCTTTGCAGACACTTAATTTGCATTATTATAGAACAAGTTAAAAATCTCTTGCTCCATTATGTAAACGCATTTGTATTTTATTGTTTCAGTCTTGGTGTCTTCAGGGAACAGTGGAGGGTGTCCCCATTGCGCCCCTGTGGTTGAGTCCCCACTGCAGGGAGCCTCTTACAGGGTTCCCGACAGTCTGTTAATATCTTTCTGAGCTAGAGTCAGGCAACAGCCTTCTCATAACCTTCCCTGAATGGCTCTCAAGTTAATTACACAGGGCAGGGCCGGAGGTGGACAGGGAACAACATGTGTCCTTGTACATGTTTTCCAACGTTCCATCGGATTACGCCGTGTGAGAAAGCCAAATCCCACAAAGCAGAATTGGAGGGTCTCTGTTCAAGACTGTTGAGAAAAATGGGTCTAAACATTGAATTTGCAAGCACATTTGTGTCTATATCGGCATTACAAATTAGTTAAACATAACACAGTTGTGAAAAATGTGTCCAAATATTGACAAACATGACACAACAAAGAAATAAAACGGGTATTAAAATTGAGGAAAGCATACAGGAAGATTTAGAACGAATTCTATGCTTAGCCAGCATGTTTGGGATGAGGAGGATGCTAGGAAACGTGTTTGTGATTGGAAGAGAGGGTAGGAGGAGCAGAAAACCAGGACACCCACACAAAGGTCCATGGGTTGAGGCAGACGGATACATCTCCAGAATTCCCCGTAGGCTAGTCCACCACTGCACAGGAAGCTGCCTGCACTATTGGCAGGGCCGGCTTGCACAACCATCCATCAAAGCCAGGCCTTGAGCCTGTGCCTTGTGGTGCCTGCAGCCGACTTGCTCAGAATCATCTGAAGATGGCCACTCAGGAAGCTGTGCTCCATCCAGAAACCCAGCCGTACGAAATGGAGCCGAGTCGGAATCCTCATATCAGGTAGGACAAAGTTAGAGGTGGCGGCGCTTAGCGCTATACAGGTCCGCGCGCCAAGGCCGCACTAGACACATGGATCAATGCTTCCCTGGTTGCACATGGTGTCCCACTGAAGAAAAAACATTTACTTGATTGGTAATTCTGTTTCTTTGAGTACATTGGAGGGAGCGTATTACACCATAAGACCCACCACAGGACGCAGCCTCTCTTCCTTGCCAAAGCCACACCGACTACAGTGAGTCTCAGGGCTGCTTGTACGCGCATTGGCTGACTGAGGGGTTGCAACTAAGATCAGATGTCCCAGGCCATACCTCAGGGTAGTAGGTGACACCCCTGGCCACCCTTAAATGCTGGCCCTGTCAATGTGTGGAGCAGAGCTTGACATGACATCAATATTCAACCATAAATATCACAGGCAGGCCTTGGCATGATTTTCTCATAAGAAGGACGTTCTGATGCTAGACCTCACTTGCATTAAATACAACCATTTACATATTAAAAGATGTTTCTGAAGTGAAAAAACGCATCTCTGTTGCGCTATCCTTGGTAGTCCGTCCCCACAAATAATTTCATATATTCAATTCTTTGCCCTCAAAAAAAAACTGCACAGCTAACATTTGCACATTTTGGGGAAACGTTCCTTGAGGGGTCTAATCCGAATATATGAATATATGAGCATGGGAAAAGACTTTGCCAAGCACTGGGTAGGACTTTCCTAATCGGTTTTGATTCAGTGATGCAAGCAGAAGACATTGAGGTCGCGCTGTGTCAGAGGTCTTATTGGGGGCCATTATCACAGGATAATTGCTAATGGCTTAGATACGGCCTGAGACATAGCTGAGCTGCTAATTGTAAATCGTGCATGTGTTCTCAAGTTAGAATGGGCATCCTATGGTGCTTGCGTTATGCAGATTCATTAGTAGTCGAAGAAACAGCGTATAGCACTTACCGACAATAAGTTCTCCTCCAGCTATCAAGATGCATCCCGCGCTAAGAACGTTACTGGAGTTCACAGGGAACTGCAGAGTTCCCAATACATAGAGTCCTCCAAGGGGAGGCAGAGTCACATCCACAAAGACGGTCCTGTCTGGGAGAACAATAACCAATAAGCATCATTCTGATGGCCAGAGACGCACAATATGTATTATTAATAAAAAATAGCTGTATATAGCGACGAGGCCCAGTAACATTTGCAAGTTCAGATGAGAATGCGATGATACTCGCACCTCTGTGCAGGCAGACTAATGTGGAATAGGGCACGCGTGCATGGTTGCAGGGTCCTGCTAGAACATAGGTTAGACCGTATCCAAGAAAGTGTGGACATATTGTAAACGAATCCCAGAAAAAAATAAGCAAAAATGCCCATTCAGCAATACAATAACTAGACCCTGAAATAATATTGTTTACACGTTAACACATTTTGTTTAAAGCATGCAGTTCAAACCTTCCTTGATTTAGTCAAAATAAATCACAAGCACTGTTAACTTAACATCCAGGTTGCAGTGTTACTGTGGACCAGGGTTCCTACTGGTGGCATTTCCATTGTCCAGCTTTTAACCTTAATACTGTTGGATTGCAGATCACGGATCGTTCTCATTTATTATATGGATATTTGCGGGTGTGGTGTTTAGGGAATATCGAGCTTGGAATGACGTCGTGGAAAGGTATAACTGAGTAGAGTGGCTCGTGAGGATGGAGTATACTGGATTACTTCCTGCTCACGCCGTGAAATGTATTGTTTGAAACGTTTGTAGCCATTTTCTTTAGTTTTGAATGATGGCAAACACTAATCTGGGGGTGTATCGGTTTTGGACATGCGGGGTGTTTTCCCTTCTCAGCATACCCCTGCCCTAGGGGACACAGGTGTAGGTGCCCATCACAGAAGTAATGCAGCCCTACATCAGCACAGGACCAGCCTTTTTTGAAGCAGTATAACAAGCCATTGCCTACCTCCATCTGACACGGCACTAGGCCCTAGTGTACCCACCAAGCTGGCCTGTGGCTCAACAGTGTAACAGAATGGTCGGTGACCTTTCAGCTAGGAGACATAATACACTGTTGAGGGTCTGAACTCAAGATGGACTCCCTACACGGCTCTTGATGGGGAAATACTTGATAGAGCAAGACGTTGTGCCCTGAGACCCCTCCCCCCCACCAGGTTTGCAGCTGTTGTGGCCACCAGATCGCAAACCAAGGTCAAACAAGCATTGGCAATGGCAATATTGTTGGTGTTTACTGTTGTTCTTTGCATTAAGCGCCTGGGTGCAAAGAGGAGAGTGCAATGTTTGAAAGGAGGACTTGATAGGGGTTGAGGGGTGCAATAGATGGGGAATAGAGCAACGGAGGAAGCCACTGATCGGGGGTGCCGATCATGAGCAAGAGGACATATGTGAGAGAACGAATATGAGTGAGACGGTAAGAAATAAAGCGAGTGTGTGAGAGGAAGGATGAGAGGGGAGAGGGAGCACGGTGATTGAATAAGGGAATAGAGGGGGTCGAGTGGTGTGGGCGTGTGTGGGAATAAAGGGTGTAGGGTGGGTGGGGCTGGAGAGAGGGGCTACGGTGTGTGGTGTGGTAAAGAGAGGGGGTAGGGATGAGAAGATAAAGATGGGGTACGATGGTTGGATGGGGATCGCGAGAGAGGGGATGGGTGCATGGCAGTAGAGAGAGGGGATAGTGTGGATTGGTGGGGGGGGAGAGAGTGAGGGTATTTTGGGTGCTATACACAGTTTCCCCAATCCATTCCATCTACCACTGGAATTCTTGGACTGGAGCATTTCTTCATAAGAACCTTTACCATAATAGCGCCTAATATTGGGCCAAAAGGCAATACAAGAATGGCTGGCTAGCGGCCAGAAGACTCAATTTGGCCGGCGTATGAACGCTGAAAAAAATAAGACCTCACTTCCGATTTTTTTATAAAAACGAATCACCTGTATTTGTATTTAGTTTGCCAATGCGCTTTTTGCCGTTTCACAGTGCTGCAACACGACGAGCTTTAAATGTATGTGGATCCAGCCAGGATGAAAGGCTGCGCCAGGCCTTTCAGATTACCAACCTGTGACAGCATGATGGATGACATCCTCAGCTGCACTTACCAAACTAACGGAGCTATCTTATAAAAGGCATGTCCATCGTTTCTCTTGCATTTAACTCGAAAGACTGACAATATTGCGGTTACAATGAAAGAAACTGACATTGGCAGAATAAATATTTAAAAATATATATATATAAATGCTCTCGTAACGCCCTGGATGGAGTCACAGGCAATTGTGTTCTTATGAGTACATTTTGGCAGTGCGATTTAACTGTGACAAACAAAAGAGAGCTGATGAACAATTTTATAAATACACTCACACGAACCCCTGCTCCCGCCCACGCAACTTCTTTTAAAGGAAGCCCCCCTGTTTAAAAACAGCTAATTGTGCCCCTCCCAGCGCTCGTGGGGTGAAATGTTCCCAGCAAGTCCGTGTTTTTTTGTTTTTTTTTGTTAAGTAGCGCGCACGCACAGAACACTCAGTTCCTGAGAGCCCGCTAGCAGTGCTCAATATTTTGAATATGTACATAAGATTTTTTTTTTTCTTTTAATCTAGCTCAGAAATGGAGCATCGGCTGGCAAGCAGAATCACACCGACCTCCAAATTCTACATCTTTCTGCCATAAGGATGGCGCCAAAAGGTCAGCATTTTGAAAGTTCAAACACATGGGTGCTACATAAAATGAAAGCACGAGCAACAGGAAATAACGACGCGCCTTAATGGTGGTCATCCAGTGTAAAGTGCCTTGCGGCTAGAAACACGGAGACGCAGGTGCTCACTCAGCACCCTCACTGTGTGATCCTCGACACATCTTTCATGTCTCAGTGTCCTGGTATGCCAACATTGGAGTTGTTCCAGTATTAAAATAATTAATTCAATTGGCAGATGCCCCCTCAGGTACTACTGGGGGAGTTGTGCTTTTCCCAAACATCAATACGGGATGAACGTTACTACATAGGAATTAAGCTGGTCTCCACCCCATGGTATTTTTTGGGGACCAACTTGAAGTTTGCTGTGCATACATGGAATGATGAGTTACATAGCCACAACAATCCACACCGGCCCCCTGGGGGCCCTGCATTTGGCTTGCCTGATTTCCACTTTCACTTGGTTTTCCTTGTGTGTGCCTCTACACATTTCTACCATTGCCATGCCCTCCACCCAAACCCCCCCCTCCCTGAAATAACACACTGACACAGATTGTGGGTGGACAGGCCGCCGTTGCTTTTTTAAGCAGGAGGTAGCTTGCAGGTGTTCCGTTACTTGCTGAAACAGCATGTGGATTCTGCTCTGAGCTGAAAAACCCTTACACTTCCCCGCTTGATGGCGGCAACATCCGTTGTGCAGAGCCGACGCCGTTTCACTTTATTAACTGATAAATCTCAAACACTCCCCAATTCCGCAGCAGCTTCCCATTGCAGCCGATTGCACTTGACTACTGTTCCCAGGTGCAGGATCGTTACACAGCTTTTCACCCCTGTCACTTGCCTCCCCAGGTATAAGTGCTCTAAACATTTCCTTCACCTAACCCCTTCATACCCCGACCCCCAGCTTCCAGGTCCCTATCTTATTCCTCACCCCCCCCTCCGGGTCCTGTAACTCCCTCGCCTCCTTACCCCTCCCCTCCCTTGGTACCTAACTTCTGCCTCTTCCCCCGGTCATCCAGGCCTACTACTTCCTCCCCGTTGCTTGTGTGACTTATCCGCTTGCATGCCCCCATGTGGTTTCCCCCTTCCCTTACCCATGTTGACTACTCCTCGTTCCCCTGAGGGTTACTTGCTGGCTTCACTCCCCACCCCCTTGCTCCCGGGCCAGTTGTCCTCCCCTATGTTTCCTTGCGTTCCCGAGTCTCTGGACCGCTCCCTGTCCCTTAGGTTCCTTCCATTCTGTCTCCACGTGTCTTCCAAGGCTACCCTTTGCCCTCTCTTGTGTTACACCTGCCTCATTCATCAGTTTTGACACTCGAGTCTCAGATTTTAAAAAGTGTGGTCTGCTGCGTATGTGTGAAAAGAGGGGCGGCAGCTTTAGAGTGTTGCTAAACTTAGTGTGGATGCCTCAAGTTGTCCTGTGTAAAGAGGGCCTGCTTATCATTATTGTCTTGGGTGTAGATTGTACTACCACATTGTTCTACACACCAGTCAGGATAAAGATGTTGATGGTAAGAGGACCAGGCGAGGGATGCGACACATTGGTAAATAGAAATGGGACAATGCAGAGTAGCAGATAAAGTTGACACAAGATGGAGCGCTGTGTTTACACTGCTATTTGTGGGCAGCACCCCGAGAGGGGCAGAACAGGAAGGCCCCAGCGCCCCACCCAAAATCTGCAAATGCCCACTCAACAACGCTGATGTTACAGATGTTAATGTCACTGAGGAGGGTCCAACTACATTAGCTTCAGGCCCCACATGTTAGATAAAGCTACGCCTCGTGCCCCCAAACTGGTGGTTCAAGCATCTTACTTTGGGGCACCACTGTAAAGATGGATTTCTGAACTCTGACCTGGAGGGGCAGAGGTTCAGAAGGCCAGTCTAGTTTCTTGGAACAGGGTAACCTGTGGAAAAGCCAGACCAATCAAAGTAGCGATGGCGGTGGTCAAGACTAAGTTTCAAGAGGGGTGAGGGTGACGGAAAGACCTCAATGAGCACACAAAGCAAGGACACTTACACATTACTCCAGACAGGTGTTATATTAAAAATATAGACACATTTATTACAAGACCTTTGTAACATTGGCCATAGCAAAGAATCACAATAATACGAAAGTAAACCAACACATCACAATCAATACAATATATATACAAAACTGAGGGGTCTAAGGAGTTATGAGCATGTAATATGTAGACCACCTAGATGGGGAGGAAAATAGGCAGTGCAGGTAATCATTAGACCCAGTTCGACATCAGAGATACACCTAACTAGGAGGAAGTCCGAGCCCTACGAAGAGAGGAGCCTTATGCTCAAAAGTACCTGCACGCGCTGGTGCCAATAGATAAAGTAGGGTCTCTTCAAGGGTCTCAGGCAGTTCAGGAAGGTGAATGAAGCGATGCAGAAGTGGTCCCCACTACTCATGCAAGGCCTCCACCTGTAGGCCAGATGCAGGGTGAGAGTGTGGGATAGAGTCGCTATTTCGCAACAGCGGTAGAAAAGAAACGGGCTCCTGCGCGAGGGGCCACCGGTTGGGGTATGGACTACTCACCGGTCCCCTACGCAGGCAGACCCAGACTTCTCCAGTTCAGTTCGCGTTGCTGGCAGGTTCAGCTGCGATGATCAGGATGTCTCGACACCGTGCAGATTCTGTGTAGCATGATGCAGGGTCGAGGGTGTCCCAAATGCAGCGGACGTGCACAGGTTGTTCCCGCAGCATGGCAACACGGCAACCGCGTTTACTCTGGTCCGGGCGCACTCATCTCACTTCAGACCTGGGAATGCCAAGGGTACGAAATTCGGTGTGAGGGTGCCGTGGGTGCAGAGCAAGCAGTAGACCAAGTTTCGAGGG
Source organism: Ambystoma mexicanum (assembly GCF_040938575.1). Classification (NCBI taxonomy): domain Eukaryota; kingdom Metazoa; phylum Chordata; class Amphibia; order Caudata; family Ambystomatidae; genus Ambystoma; species Ambystoma mexicanum. Next base: position 231,937,533 of record NC_090927.1, on the reverse strand, counting down.
CTTCCCCGAAATGGCGGCGGTGACAGAGCAAAGTGTCCTGCATAAGCTGGTCAGCCCACTGGTTGGCCCAGGGACACTTCCGAAGAGGCTTACTTGCAGGGTTTGATGAAGGTGCCGGGAATAGTTGATCCCACTATTCCATTGGGTCGAAGCGCCTTTGCAGACCTTCTTGGACGATCAGATGCAGAGGGGTCTCACAGGACGACAGCAGTTCAAGATGCCAAACCTTCAGCGGGTCACCAGCGGTTCCTCGACTCAGCTTCTTGTTGCAGGATACTTGGCTCCTTCTCCCTTGTTCGGTGTGAACTCAGGAGATCGACATGGTAGTGGTGTTTTCAGCCTCCTCTTATCCAAAGTTCCCTTCGCGCCAAAACAGAGAGGACCCAATGGGAGATATGCTCACAAACACTCACACCATACGTGGACCTATCACGGACCACAGTGGTCCCAGGCATTCAGGACACTCCAAACTCTCTGGCACCCAGGATATGTATTGGGAACAGACATCCCAGCCCACATCCTGGAGGCACACACAGAAGGCATGCAGAGGCCCGCGAAAGCTTTGGGTTTCACGGGAAAGTGCATGACCAAATAAGGACGGACTTCCCCAGGTTGGCTCAACCTGGGGAAGGTGAAGGGGCAAGACAGTCAGAGGACAGGACAAAGAACCTCGTGGCATGGCCATTTTGGAGCTCGGCCACTCATATGTGCCAAACGCAGTAAGTGCGGATAACATGGCAAAAAAGGGTTCAAAACACAAGAGAAACGATAGCTGCCACCAGTCCTGTCCCGGACACACTTGTACAGTTCATAATAAGTCCAGCGAGAGTTTCTAGGGCCTTTGGAATGACTAGAGCCCCAAGAGCGCGGTAGATTAAGTTACAGTGCACTCTTATTTCATGTTACACAAAAGCTGCAACATGAGGAAAGGACTAAGGGAAACAAAGACTCCCAGTACTGACTGTCTTAAGGGCATGTCAGTTTCCCCATAAGAATTGAGCGAAAGCCCAGAGGAGTGCGGCAGAAGGCTGCGCTTCTCTGGCAAAGTCTAGATCAGGGTGTAAAACAACAGCAAAAAGTTTGGGGGTTGCCACATGGAGGGAAGATTACATACAATATTGAAATCTTTCCTAACAACCACTAAGCCGAAGGCTCTTGTACTCACCGTTTTTGGAAGCAGCGCTTTGGAGGGATGCATCATGTCTGCTACTGCAGAGGCTTCAGCGACCCTCTACTTTCGTTTTATCCCTCAGGCTGAAGCCATACAATGACAAGGTCCCTGGCGGAGGATTGATGCTGGTGCACTGTCCATCCTGAAACTCTGCTATTCTTAGCGTATTGTGTTCCGCTCGTGGTAATGGCAGGGAGTAGCAACAGAAAACAAGCCGTCTCCGTCTCGAAAAGACGGAAAAACAAAAACAACAATGTGTTTCATCTTGAGGAACTCATTAAAGCACGTTGAATGGCAGAGTCACATGAAAAAACCCAGATGGTTCTTCGACTAGTTCATCGCCAGGTGTCGGCAAGTTGAGTTGCCATGCCAATGCCATACATTGCTCCCGAACTCCCCTTTCTCCTTTCCAGTAACAATGTTTTGGCCATATTTGGTTTATGCCACCAAAAAGCGGCAAAACCAAAAAGGTCCATATTTCAAAGCAACCCCATGCAGGAATGGGCTTTACCCAGCTCTGCATGTGAGAAATTGAGGGTTGTGCAGTATTCCATTGCATATGCCATCTAACATGCTTTGTTACCTGTACCAGAAATGTTCTCAACGCAGAACATGTGTGACAAATTGTAATTTGCAGTATGCATTGCGAGGGGGATCACAAACCTGGTCTGGGCAAGATTGTTTTCTTTTCCAGGTTTTCTTAGACCACGCAGGGTCGATGTGGTCGAGCGGCCAAAGCACACTTTTCCAGAGGGAAGTAGGTTGACAGAAATATGGTTTAAGTAAATAGTGTTTCAATTAAAGGAATGCCCTAGAAGGTTGAATTGCTACATTTCCTTTATCTGCTGTTGCAGTTATTCACTTTTATACAAATCAAGAAGATATGCATTTATTTTACAAACTCCTGTTGATGTGATTGGGCAGTCTGTGATTTTTACAGGGTCATTAGCATGTGATCCAAGACACGTAGCCCAATACGGGCTGAGGTTTTCAAAGTTCTAGCTTGGCTCTATGTAAGCATTCGCTCAACTCCGACTAATATTTCTGATGAGAAATAAAACCTGCAGCTGGTTGGTTTTGCAGGATGCTGACCATGATGGCAGCTGTCACAATTGTAAAGGTTTAAAGGTAGGCGTATGCTAGCCTACTGAACACACACAGCCAGGAAGTTATGTCTCTTTCCGATGAATCATATCCGTTTCCAGCCCTCTGGAGGTAATTTCTTACTGGAGAGCAGCTGCTTTGGATTCTCAGTATTTCGGTGGTGCTTCCAACAATGTTGTAGATCTCCACATGCTGCAGGAAGCCGCAGAGAACACAGCAGAAAGTGACAGAAGACGAAATGAAGAAAATAGGCTATTGCTTTGGGGCACCAACATGGCGCTGTTCCAGAGGGAATATGGTTTCCAGTGGGAGAACATTACAACAGTGATCAAGCAACGTCAGCCAGTAGGCAGAAGTGCCTTTGCCAAACACCAATCCCTAGGATTATAGACTGACTTCCCCCCTAAATTGCCAGTACATATTAAGAGGTCTGCACAACTGCTTGCTGGTAGGAAACTGTGCGGAAACTCTACTTCACTTTAAATGTTTTCAATCACCCGAGGTTCACAATCTTTATGTCATCCCAGACCATGTCAGATTATCCTGTGATATTTGCTCTTCAGAGGCATACTGTGGCCAGTCTCACTGCCATTCTTACACCATTGAGTGAGAATAGTAGTCTGTGGTAAAAGGGCAGAACATTGGCTAATCAAAGATTGACAGTCCAACCTGTCAGTTGGGGAGATGATTGCACTCCAGTCATCTGTGAGGCTGCTGTTCGGTATATCTGTGAAAGGCGTGCTCTTTCCATCATCCTTTTATGACACCAATAGCAGATATGTTTGCTCCTCATACATGTGGCAGTCATTTCCGAGTGTGGGGGTGGTAAGAAGTGTGAAGCTTGTAAGTAATACCCCATGCTGTACTCCTAGCATTCATATATGATCAACAATTTGGAATTACTTTCTCAAATAGCTTTCTTGGCGACCCAATTCTCATGAATATTCCAACAAAGGCTTTGTGAACTGTGCAGTGACAGTCCTCGTCGGCAAGGATTCAGGGCACCTGGTCAGATGGTCTTTAACCACAAGGATGAACTTTTTCCCTGAAGATGTGGGGATGTCCAGTGGACCAATAATGTTAATCCATACTCCCCTAAAAGGTATGTGCATCAAATCCAGTGGTATTAGGGTTCCTTTTCTCTGTCCACTCGATTTATCAGACAACTGACAGGTCAGAAGGTTCATTTACTTATCTGCTGCTTGGTGTTCCTTTACAGGACAGTAGATGTTGTAAGTGACTTCAATGCAGCACTCCAACTAAGTCAATGCTTAGTCTGGGATGTCCAATGGAAGCCCTTATTGATATATTTTTATGTCAAAGTTCTTAAATCTGGATGATGAACCCTTATATAACGCCCCTCTCTATGGATCTCCCCGACCTCACTGAGCCAAGAAGTAGGTTTGTTTTGCAAGTTAAAAGGTTCATTTGAATAATTAAACAATATATATATCACACATTTATTAACAAAATAATATCTGAATAGCACACTTATGAATTTGGACCGCAATCAACAATGGGTAATATTACAAAATTGACAATCTCTTTAATCACTTAGGAGTAGGAATAGGAAGGATGAGGTAGCAGCAAATACTTTTATGGTTCAAGGAAATGCAAGATGGGAAAGAATGCAACACAGAAATAAACTTGAGATGAATTCAATCAGAAGATAATATAATCACTTTTTTCCCCTGTGACTACTCACTCCCCCACTATGCAGTATAAAGAGATATGAATGAGGGTACACAGGTTTCAAGAATACAATCAAGAATGCAGTTCAATTCCAGTTCCCCCCAGCAAGCTCAGAGAAAACAGGTATGATTTTAAAACACAGGCCAAAAGCTTTTGAATGTGATTGCAATGGATGGGAAAATCTGCTAAATTGATTTTAATTTACTAAAAGAGATTCAGGATGAGTGATAGTTACTTTAGATTGGTTCAGGTCAACACTAGCCATGATTCGTGAATGATTATCAAATGGAAAATGAAATTCTGCAGTGGTAAGCAAGAGACAGCTATTTTGACAGAAAACGAAATTGAGCTAAATTGCAATTCGCAGCACTTTTTCTGCGTGCGTAAATCGTGATTATGGAAAAAGTATAAGGAATTGGAATGTCGTTTTAGGTTTGTTGGAAAGCGCAGGATCTTAGCTTTAAAATGACAGTTAAAATTTGCAGTTCAAAAGATACAGACGTTTTGGTGAAGGTAGATCTTCAGAAATAAAGTCAAGATTTCAGAATGACAGATGGCGCTTTTACAGATTTGAAGGATGGACACAAAATTCTAAATGCAGTTCTGAATAGGTTGAAATGGATGGGATAAGATTACTTTAGACTAAGATATTGGTTCTGTACAGTTCTACACTAGATACTCACTCCTAGTTTTGGAATGGAATGCGCCTCGTCAAAGATCTGGTCAAGAGGTTTGGACTGCACACGCCTCCGGACAGGTCTCAGGCACGGAATTCTGATCACAGCATGATCCCTCGATCTGGATCTGACGGTTCTGGGTTACAGCCATGCTCTCTCTGGATCTTGGTTCTAGCACAGGGTTTGTGGCTAGAATCAAACAGCACAGCCAGGCTGTTGAATAGTTTGGTTAGGTTGCTAGATCCTGAGGCCTGCTGAGAAGAGTTCAGCTTTTGGGTTAGGCCCCTGCTTCAGGTTCAAGAGCTTGGTTCTAGAGTCTGGTCTCTGGATCTATCTGGAATCTGGAGTCTCTGGAGTCTCTGGAGTCTGGAGTCTTTGTCTGAAGTATTCTTGCAGAGTGCTGCACAAGAAATCGGTTGAAGAGTGGAAAGAGAAGTCCCTATCTGGGTCTCAGCAGTCTCTTTTTATGTGTTTTCAAAGTGGGTGTGGAGGCTGACTCTACATGCCCAACCCACTAAGGATTTGATAGGTTAGAGGATTCCCCTTTGACCTGACTGGAGAAAGGAATGGTGAGTCATTCTGTGTCATCAGGTGTCATGTTTATGGCTTAGCTGTAATCCCTCCCCTCTGCTTTTTCATAGAAAATCAATTTATCATAACAAACAGGTTTCCCAGATACACAAGTTGTTCATACTAAATATACACATCACAGATGAATTAAGGCATGTCTCTGTTCACGTCCCATGTCCCTACGAGCTTGGGTTCAGAAATGACAACTTATTTTCATTTTTGGTAGGCTTTCCAATATCGGCTCTACACCAAATGTTACACAGACATACACACCCTCTCTGAGTATATGGCTATACGTTTTTATGTTTCTAGCATAAACACTGTATCTACAATATTAATAAATCCCGGGGTTTGGTCTCAGAACATCCCACGGCGTCCAGCTTAGTTTTAAACTGTGAGTGCATGTCATTTTAAGAATCTCAAAGTTTGACATTTCTGTCAGCTTGGAACACATTGTAAATTGCAATTGTATAAAACATATATTTGCTCTCAATTGAATTCACATCTCAGTCTAGTCCGCCCCCCCCAGAATTTGGTAAGTCAGATGTCTCATGGCCTGTCTCTCCCAGAGCAGTTGTTTGACCAGTTACACCCAAATCAGCATATTCTATTCATCTGAAAGAATCCATTCTCTCTTTCCTCTGGGCTGCAGGGAAAATCTCCTCCCTCATAATCAACATGACCATGCTATATCCTGCCTTCTGGTGTGCAGTCCCCAGGTGTGAAGGATTCTCATGAAAAGCAAGCCTTTTGAAGTCTGAACTGCATCAGGTTACTTCCTGATCAATTGCAACCTAGTTCCTTATGGAAAAAAACATTTATAACTTAAAATAAACAACATGTCTTTAATCAAGTCTTTTTCAACATGAAATCACTGTGTAGCACGCTATCTGGCATTTCGATGGAATTCTCTTCTTTGGCATAGTTTGAGTTCAATTGTTTAACCTTACAAAAGTGGCTATTTTAAAACGTCGGCTTTCTGGTAGAGGTGAGTAACGGTACTGCACCCATTTTTGACAGCTGTCTTTCAAAGGGGAATTTTGCTCTGATAGCATGGGATTCTTGCTGATATTGTACTGATGTGGATTCTTGCAGTAGAGTAATGTGGAACACCCACGAAGAAGGTTGGATCTTTTTGGTGATTTGTGAGCCATGATTTTAGCACATTTTGACAATCAAGAAAATGAATTCCCAAACAGCTCTGTATTTCTTTTGGCAATCAGTATTCCTTTTTCCAAGTGGTTTCAGGCTACTTGGTGGATAGCCCAATGTTGGTTTTTGGCATTGATCTCCTGTGCTCACTAAGATAGGCAAAAGTAGATGGTAGCCTATCTTTCAGATTTGTACTGCGCATTTTTGGATGATTTGGAGCGAGCAGCATGCTTCCCAATGGCCATTCTGATGTTTCTGCTGCCAGCAAAGCACAGTACTGTTGTAGGGCCTGGATGAGTGGGTTAGAACATCCCACAATGTGAAAACCTAACCTTTGCAAAGTATCTTTATTCAAAGATGACTTGCCTAGGGTATCCAGTGGGTTAACTGTATCAGGAAGTGGCCATGCCATCCTGGAACCTGACTCAGTGTGCACAGGCTCAGTGTATAAAAGCTAACATTACAAATATGTCTCATGTTTTCCTTGGGTATCCCCTGTCCCAGAGACTAAGCCTACTTCATTGGATCACTGAGAGTAGGATATTTGTTCCCTGAATTAGAAAAGTCTACCTGGTCAAGACCCCATTCAGCAAACAACTCTTGAAGGGTGGGGACGTCCATCAGGTCTGATTCCCCAGCTTCCTCAGGCACCTCGGCCACTTCTCTCACAAGGTCAGGTGTTGTTACTGGCCTGATTCTGATTGCTGCCTGACAAATACATTTTTTTTTGCTAGCAGGAGTGCACTTCACAGAAGTCTGTCTCTTGGACAGAGATGGGGTCATTACATCTTTAGCCAAGTTGTAACTGTAACAATGTCCACACACTTCTGATCACACTACTCCAATGCCAATAAATGAATTGTAAATGGAGAGTCAGCAGGGCAGTCTCTAAATTCCTTGATGCCCCTAAAGTTACTCTTGTGCATACCGCTGTTCCAGTTACTAAGTTCCAAGCATGACCCCGAAACTGACCTACAATCATTGTACTTCCTCCAGTGACTTGAATAGCTGATGTGATTCAAACATTAAGGAGAGCACTGTATGCCTATGCATATACGAATTCTCAGGAACCTCATGGAGGACTTCTTGTGGATGCCCAAACACAAAGGACAAACATGGTTATTTCATAGGAGATTGTCATGTAACAGGATGATCAGGCAGCTGGCTGCAGTACACGTATGGTCTTACAACATTGCATCTAGATGCTTCCTTCAGTCTTCATAGTCGGAGCACCATTTTTTGTCCTGCAGAGGCTCCTTGGAATGCCACACACACCACCTCTGGAGTATCTTCTTTCCAGAGCTCACTCTCTGGGATCTCCTACCTTTAGTGTCAGGGGTGTGGGTCTTAACACTTATCTCCTTGCATCAGGGGCACTTTTCCCAGTCTGGTTTACTCTATGTGCAGCCCATTAATCTGTAACATTTACAAACTCTTTGGGTTCAACATTTTGGATTAAGAAAGGTGCTGATGAATATGCGTAGGGGCAAGCCGTAGGCGAAAATAATCAGTTTACAAAAAACCTAATTTCCATGAGTCCACCTATTCCAAACTCTTCAGTGCTTAAGTCGCTCAGGTTTCCCATCTCACAACATCCCTTTTCCGTGTGACCCAACACTGTTTAAAATGCAAAGTGGAGTTCTTCCCAAATCTTCACATAATCACCTTGTGCATGCCATTACACTGCTTTTTCTAAATGGCACTCGGCTTAAGAATTCCTCCACATCCTCTCTGAGGCAAACAAATCAGTGGGCATGCAGCCCTGCCACCCTCAGACACTGTATGCATAGAACACGCCAGTTAAAACGACACCAGGCAATGCACAATAACACAACGCACTACACACATGCACAGAATGGATAGGGAGATGGAAATAGGAAGCAGGGTTTGCTCGATTACCTCTCCTCCTGGGAGCGTTGGTGCTGTTCATCCTAGCAGCCTTCAGTTTCAGCCGATGCAGGAACTCTTTCTCAGCTATATCAGCAACTATCCTCGGCTCTTCCCCAGCTGTCTCCGCAGCCAGTGAATACTCACCCATGGTCAGTATGCTCTTTTGAACACTCTCAGAGCTTGGATCGAAATCTTCTCTCTTCTCTCTCCTCTTATCTCTGTTAGAGTACCATGAGTTCAGGAGTCATCATGGATCCTCTGGAGGTTACTGATGGAGATGCTGCCGGAAAGCATACACATACACCACCTGCTGGGGTGCCTTATAGTCCTAATCCAGCCCCTATCAGTAGAGCTGCAGGGCTATTAGTAGTTTCCATTGATTCAAGCCATTACACTTTATTTTCTGAATCGTTCAGAACTCCGGCAGCTCCTCCACTTTCAGAGCACCCTGCTGCACATTCTCCTCTTTGGTCTGAAACAGCACCATCTTTTTGTACTGCTATGTGTGATTCATCGACAGTGTGTAGAGATCATTTTCCACAAAAATGAGTGCCTGAAATGTTGCACAAATCCTACCACGGCTGCCAAATGTCAGGAGGAATCTCTTGAGGCATGTATTAAAATATCAAGGTGACCATCTGACCTCAGATCCTCACAGTCCTTATCCCACATAGGTAAATAAGGTCGAGGGGTCAAGGCTCTCATTCTTCTTCAGAGTCATTTGGGGCAACAAAAATACAGTATAACAAAAGTATTGGTTCACATAGAGGAATGTCATATGTATGTAGCATATAACGTGTCTATACGTTGGAAACTGTGGTAGAGTGGAATTCCCAATATCAGCATTGCTGATCGTTGCCTGTGTGGTCCAGTGTTGTTACACAAACTAAAGACAAGGAGGGTAGACTGTACTGGGTCTGGTGGACTCATTGGAAATAGTACCCTGGGACTGTTATCCATAGTCTAGGATAACAATGGGACTGATGGAACACACCTTAGCCTACAATTGTGGGGATGAATTGTGTGTGAAGTATTCAAGAAAATGGCAGATTTGTTGGTGGAAGTATGCTGGCCTTAGATGTCCCTGTCATTGAATAGTCCATGCTGCTGGGTCAGTACTTGGAAGATGTGATTGGTCTGGCACAGCTCTAGATACGCTTTTTGTGGAAATAATTTTAGAAATGATAAATTCATATTGAACATTGCATAGGGGCGGATACTGCTGTACACATTTGATGATGATTGGGATGGCAAAGAACATGAGGTGGAGAGTTGATTGGTTAAGCGCCTCACTTTTACGATGGCCACACGTGCAACTCAATGCGCAATAAAATGATGTGGGAGCTACATATTCAATGCATCTTTACAGTTCCTCAACTTTTAAGGTGAAAACATCCCCTAACCACGGAATGCATCTGATTGTGTGAATATGCATTTAGGGCTGAGGGAAGTGCTTTCTCAGCACACTGTGGAATCATTTGTATGGTAGGTATTCACAGTTCGTCACTGTTGTTTGATTATTCCTCAATACATTTTGTAAGATCTATTTTGGTTAACATGTTAATATTTGGGTTGCTAATTAATTGGACACTACAATCTCATACCCCCTCATATACAGCCCAACCCCACCAATATGGGTAAGAAACAGGTGGTTGGCTCACAACTCAAATGTATTTAAATAATTAAATTAGCAGTGATATCTGAGCAAAGGTGGTATTCAGCTTTATGCAGGGGAAGTTACCACAATATTACACAATCACAGACACCTGGTTAAAAAAAAAAAAAAAAAGGGACCTGCCTGCATTTATCTCACTATTTTTAACACAGCAACACCCATCTCCATTTTCAATTAAACATCTATTTTACATTTTAAATTACTATAGGCACGCTAATATCGCTTCTACCAACCAGGTCTGTGGCTCAGTGGACTAATGCAGCCAATACAGTGGCCTGTGTTTGTCCTCATGGTCACAGGTTCAAATGCCAGCAGGTTCCCTCAGCCCTTCATCCTTCCAAGGTTGATAAAACCGGTACAATTAAGTCGGTATAAACATTTGTTATCTGTCAATAGTGCCAAGATACCCCTCTGGGATTGAACGTGTGCTCTACAAATAGAGCTGTTATGTTATACCACTTAGCCAATATTTCAACACTTCATTTAATTTAAAATATTGACAAATTGTGCATGTAGTTACATTTACCAATGATGCACAAACTTTGCTTTCCCCAATGGCACATATATAGGCTAGAATCAAAGAACTGTTCTCAGTGTCTTGCTTCCATTGTAGATGTGGTGCCATGGGCTGCTAACATGTGTGTGCACAGTACAATATTCTTATAATGACTTGGCTTGGAATTCTACACAGATTTGGGTTAGGAAAGTCATATTTCAATTTAGAATTACTCACATAAACAACATGAGAACATATATTGTATTAAACATATAGAAATACCCCTCACCTTTCAACTTACATACAAATCTCACTGTGCAATTTCAGAAAGACGGGTTGCATGGGATTTACATTCAAACTATGTTAATGGGAATAGAAATGACTCCTTTAAACTTATCCCCATCTCCCATTCTTTATTAAATACCTATGGTCTTCACAGAATGCACATTTTCACACATATCCTCATTAAGAACCCAATGTTAACCTTTTCTGTGAAAACACTTTGGGTATAATTTATTGAACTTATGATTTTAAAGAGAGGTACGCACAATGCACAGGAGAACTACCTACACCATTGTGCACACAACTCAGAAAGTTCTTTTTTTAATTAAGTTGGATTGAATTTGCATCTTGCATTACTTAATTGTGCATGCAGTGAGATTGCACTGTTTATTTCCCATTTACACCAATGTATTTTGATAACTCCTTCACAACACAGCCCCTTTTATGGACTTAGCAGTAAAATAGCTATAGAGAAAATATATCACTTCTTTTGGGGAACATCACATACTCACATTTGCAAATCAATAGGGGGGTCTGGGAAACTCTCTACCAGCACAAACACAGCCCATTGACCTGTTCTTGGGTGAATGGCCCCTGGGAGAGTCTTAACCAAGTCTTTTACTCACTGTTCCTTTCACAGAGGAAAATATCCCTGCATATCAGTCTTTGTACTGCCCATAGGAAACCCAGCACCGAACTGCTGGGCAATTCTTCTCTGAACAAGAGTACCAACAGCAATCCCATACACGTGTTTCAGCCTTGTTGGGCATCATCAGTGAGGTGGAGCTTTGCCTCTCTAATACCAGTGAGCAATGGGTCCACGTGTGGATTCCCCTGGTAACTTAGGGTGAGACCCAAAGTTACTTAATATGCAAATCAAAATTGATATGCAGGGATATTTCTTCTCTGTGACAGGGACAGTGAGCTAAAGACTTGGTTGAGACTCTCCCACGGGCCATACACCCAAGAACAGGTCAATGGGATGTGTTTGTGCAGGTAGAGAGAGTCCCAGGCCCCCCTTTGTTTTACATACTCACATTTGATTATTCTGTTCAGGCATGAAACCAGTAAAAACTCTCATGTGTTCCCAGGGGAGTCCCAGTCATCATCAGGCTCTCTTCTGCATGTTCTCTTCTGGACAAGAATCATCCCCTGTATTAGGAACCTTCCTTTCCGCAGCCCTTACATTGGTATATCTCTTTAGTCCACCCAAAATGAATTATTATTATTATCTTTGTTGTTTTGGTTTATATAAACCTTTACAGAAACTTACAAAATTCACACATTTACACCATTAAAACATTACAGAACATTAGAACACATTTTAGGACAGGATTTGCTGAATAAATATTAATCATAATATCTATGTTTTTAAATAGCAACATTTTTATCTTCTTTAAATACCTTTTTCTGGAGCTCCTGCCGCACTGATTAACAAAATATCTAGAATACAAGACTTTTGTTTTGAAAATATTCCTTTACCCACATGCCATTTTGTATTTGAGTTCAACTATAACATTAATCGATCCCATATTTGATTCTTTGTTTATGTCATAAATGCAATCAGTGCCATTCAGCTTCCAATAGCATTTTAGCTTCCAAATCTTGCAACTTTGTATACATCTAGGGATATAGACTACTATATATCTATGACATCCTAAGGCATCATTCTAGAGAACATATGTTATGTAAGAATGTATGCACTTTCATTTTTAAGGCTATTGAGTTACCATGTAACATTTTGTGCCAAAGTTCGTCTCTATCAACATTTGATGTATCAGTTACACATTTTGAAAAGCATTCTATTCTTTGTTGGACTAAATTTGGACAAGCCAGGAGTAAATGTGACAAGGTTTCTTTTTCCTCTGGAAGATTACAGAATCTACAACCAACAATCCCCTGCACACTTACACTTCAAATTACCAAAACTTTGTTGGAATTGAAAACATTGAATCTGAAACGCTTCGTCCTGTTCCTGAACGTCCTTGAAGGATATTTTACTAGATAGTTCTCTGGTTTCGGAAACCATTTCCAATAAGAGACAACTTGAGAGTATAACTTCAAATTCAACAGTAATACATTGTTTTCTAACCAATCATAGGCTTTTACGGTTTCCTTAACTTTACAAGGGTTTCTTAACAGAGTCCGCAATGACAATCCCACATTTGCCAGTATTTTCTCGCACAACATGTTTAGTACAAACATAAAGTTTCCCTTCTCAGCTACTTTCAAGTAGTAATACAATGATTGACTTTCTGCCACCAAATATTTTCTTAACAATGCTAGTTTTTTTATGTGCATGGTGCAGGTATTGGAGGTCAAACCAGTTCATACCAAATAATTTCAAACAGGATACATTTAGATATATAAAATAATATTTTGCGCCATATTGTAGATTCTAGATGTTTCAGGAAAGGCGCCATAGATTCTGGCAAGAATTCTATGGCATAAGTTAAATTTGGAATAATTTTAAGCCTATAGAATTGGATGCAGGGAGCCAGTGTGAATTTTCCAAATCTTCTTTCAATGGACTTCATTTGGTTCGTAGCTTTTTTTGCTTTCAATACTAGGGTATTTTTCAAAGTCACATTCGAACTAGTGCTATGCACTGTGTACCCCAGAAATCTTAATACCGGTTGGCTCTTTATTTTTACGCCACTACAACTCCAAGATGAAAAGGCAGGGGTCACCTTTTTGCAGCCACCATGAAAAATTATAGTTTTACTTGGGTTAATTTTTAGTTTCCTTTCCTCTATAATGTCACCAAAATCTGTGATAAATGTTTGTAATCCTATTTTAGAACCATCAAGCAGTAGGAAATCATCAGCGTAGGCTACCCATCTAATGGTAATCCCTCCTAACTTTAGGACCACCAGCCCACTCGTGTTTAACTTCTTGCCAGCTTCCACCACATACAAATTAAAGAGGGTGGCTACCAACCTGCAGCCTTGTTTTAGACCATTGGCAGTTGTTATTGTGTTAGATAATAGCCCTTTGTTGTTTAACCCCTCATGACTGTATCTGAGTATAAATGGATAATTACATCTAGTAGCCCACTATTGATTCCTAGTTATACTAAAGTTTTCCATAAGATAGGTCTATCCACTAAGTCAAACGCCGAGGTCAGATCCATCAACGCTACATATAAATGTTCTAAGGTTTTGTGTTTAACTAGGATCAAATGTTGGAACAACAAAAGACCTCCCGCATCAGTACCAATATGTCTCCTAAAACCTATCTGTCTATAATCCAGAACAGATTTGTCAACCATCCATGCTGTAAGTTTCTCCAAAACAATGGCAGCAAATATCTTGGATTCTACATTTAGTAGGGTAATAGGTCTATAGTTTTTAGGACACATTCTGTCTCCCTTCTTGAATATTAGTAACACATAGGACATTTTCCACGAGGCTGGGATTTTTTTTTTAATATTACAAATGTCCCAAAAAAGAAGTTGCAAGAGTTCCGACCAGATGTATGCATGGCTTTTCAGGGTTCCAAATGGTAAATGATTTGGACCAGGTGTAGAAGTAGATTTAGATTTTTTAATATATCTCAAAATATTTGATTCCGTAATATTCAGTAACCAACATTCCTCTTTATCATTTACTATTACCCATACCTCTGTTGATTTTTTATAAATGGAGCTAAAGTGTTCAAAACATACTATGGAGTCGATAGGATTCGATTGAAGCTAATGTTGGGTTATTTGAGTATTATTTATAATTGCCCAATACGTATGAGGATTGGAAACACTCATAGCTTTAAGCATTGTTTCTCCTATCTTTTTGGGCAATTTGTGCCTTGATACTTTTATGCCAGTTTTTATACTTCTGTTTGCTTGTCCTAATCTTCACTTTTTTCTCCAGAACCCCACAGTTCTCTTTCTGTATATTCCTAATAGTTTTTCTAAGGGTTGTTTTCTTTATTTTAACAGCTTGACTGAATGTGTGCTTATGAATTTTACTTTCAACTTGTTTGTCTCTATTAAGTACTTTGCTGCATACCAGTGTACTGTCTATTTAATCCTTGAATAATTCAACCAAACATGTAGCACATTTTATTTCAAAAGTAGAATATTCAAAATCTTGGGACAAAATGCTATTAAAGTGCCCAACTTTATATCTGGACCACTTCACGCATCTACCATTGTTACTGGCTTCAATCTGCATTGGGAAATGTGTGGCTTCATCATATTATCTAACCCATGGTAACTCTAGGCTAAGCATGGCGTGGTCACTGTTCACGGAAGAAATTACTTCTAAATGTTTACATCTCAATATGTCTTGTGAACTCAAAAATAGGTAATCAAGAATTGAGCTCTTACTGCATGCTTGCCAAGTGGGTTTAGTATTAAATACAGGAATGAAGTTCCTGCTCTTGCCAAAGTCTAACCATAGTCTCCCTCTATTACTTTTGTCAGAGCTGTTTATTAGTTCAGTTCTATTCCGCTGCATTTCAACTTTAGATAAACTACAATCAGCGTTTATGTCCCCTGCTATTATGATGGAACCTTGCAGGTGTATGTCTAGCCAGTTATCAAACAATACATTAAAACAATCAAAGAGTTCTACCAGTTGTTCGTCATTCATTATGCATACATTCCAAAATATATTACACATCAAAATATAGGTTCTGTTTTCATTACTGAGTAATTGAAAACCCGCTAGTATGGAACAATCCATCACTAGGGAGCTCTGCTCGAATACAATACTCTCATCTATTCTGTATGTGAGCACAATACCTCCACTTGGTCTACCACGAGGCCCCTGTTTGGCTGGTAAACCTATCATGTTGTAACCATCCAAATACAAGTTGCATGTTGCCCACGTTTCTTGTAACATGATAAAGTCAAACTCAATCAGTTTAACGCATTCAGAATCGTCCCTGAGTAACTGTTTGTGGCCCCTAGTGTTCCAAGTTACTAAATGGAAAAGGGACTCTTTGCTAAAGGGGTTTTGGAGCTGATTTTAACTGCTCTATTGACTCTCTTAGTAAGGAAGCCAAAAAACTCCATTCCTGCGTATCTATTGAGCAGGACTTGGCCTCGTTCACCACAGGGGACCCTTCACCTTGCACAGACCGTACATCGTTGCGTTGACCTTCATTTTCATCCCTACTCTTTGGTCTCATACTTTCTACGTTTTTATGATCATTATTTATAAATGGTACTATATCGAACCTTTATTTTTGCAGGGAACCTTTCAAGAGCAGGGCTCTAACCAAGGGTGAATTAAAGATAAGCCGCACATAGACAAAATCGAAGATTGTGTATGAAATCCAGTAATTGTATGTCGGAGGAAGATATCAGACTTAATTCTGGAATCTCACAAACCATATTCAAAATGTACAGTCTGTTTAATGCTACAGGTCCCCCTTCCTCAAAGACATAGTACATAATGGGCCTCATTACGACCCAGGCGGTAAGTTACCGCCTGGGTCGTACCCTTACCACCATGGTGTAAACTATGTTAACACCATGGTGGATGGCGGATTTACCGCCCCATTCCAAGGTGAGTGGGGCGTTAAATCCCCATTTCCCATTTTACCCTTCCCCATTCACATTTTTGCCCCATAGGGCATAATGGGAGTGGGGAAGGCGCTAATTACGCCACCGTAAATTACGGTGGCGTAATTAGCACCATGGTCCCTTAGCGCCATGGATTTTAACGCCTGCAAAAAGCTGGCGTTAAACTCACCATGGCGCAAAGGGACCTCGGAATCAGGCGTTAAGGGTCGGGCCGTTTACGGCGCCGTTAACCCCTTAACGCCTGATTCGTAATGAGGCCCAATGAGATTTGGCTCTAGGATAAAGAGGAGCCCTGAGGTGACCTATATCTTCTTTGGCATGGACAGAGTTATTATACTTTGATGCTCTGTCATTCGTACCACCTCCTCTCTCATCGAAGCCAGCATTGCCCCTTCCTTTCATGTCATTTGCCACCTGCATGCTATGTTCAGTACCATTCTGTTTCCCAAAGGGAATGTCCCTTACCTCAAACCCTGACACAATATTGGTTTCTATAACCATGGACATTTTCTTTGTAAGTATCTTATCAATAATGTCATTCAGATCTTGTTTCTGACATACCCGTGTATATCTCTTCCTCGCCCATCTGTATTACATTCTTTACTGTGGAATTTTTGTCACCAGTGGGGTTCTTGGGCTTATTTACATAGGTTTTTGTCTATCCTGTCAGATACCTCTTTTTGTTTTAATACATCTGACAATTTGAGAGGCCCTTCTGATCATTACCTTTGATTATTGGAATTCTTAGAGACAAGGTGAGGCGGCATATCATTTTTTTTTTGTTTTGAAATATTGGCCACCACTCGTAGCTCTTCTTTAGTGTTTTCTTTTTCTATCTGGTAGTCTGCATGTCCTCCCGCAAATCCACACCTGCCATGAACTTGCGGGAAGACATATTTAGACCCCCGCTCTTTATCATATTCTTTTTTGATTTCTTTTTTTCCCCTCTTTTTAGATGATTTTGTTGCCTCTTTGCCAGGGCCACTAGTCAGTGCAGCATCTACGGCTGCGCGAACATCCAAAGAAAATGCTGCATCGGTTAGAGAGATGAATTACTTTTCCTTTGTCAGAACAGGTGTATCAGGCACCGTTATGAATTTGTCATTCATATTAGGCTGCTGTGATACTGTGTCTTCGGTAGGGGTCGAGTCAGTTTGATACCTTGCCTCTGTATTAGTGCTCTGAGCCATCACTCCTCTCGGCCATTAACGTGCGACACAGAACCGGCAGTGCTTTTAGAGCCATACTATTTCATTTAGCAACCTCAAATGTTTTTTTAGTTCCATGAACATCATGCCATTTATGTTGTCATGCGGCAGTTACTTTTCATTTTTTTGTCTATAACTGTTGCTATTTTCGCCAGCCCAGTCCCCTTCTTCATTAAAAGTGTCTAAATGCTGGGAGAGACCTAAGAGGGTGATCTCACCCGTACTGAAAATAGGAGGTGTGTTAGCATACAAGAAACTGGAGTTCATTTCACTTACCTCATTCGCAAGATCTGTTTGCTTTATACCTTTGCTATATAAACATTGGGAATTATTTGAAATATCTTCATTATTTGCAATTTGAGTTGCTCCTACTTCCAACGGAATGGTTTGTGCACATTCTAAAGAGTCTTCGTTCGTATCCGACAAGACCGGAATTGGAGTTGCCGCACCATGCTAGCTCGCCTTTGTCACAACTTTCAAGTTAGGTTTCTGTTTGTTGGAGTTTGTGGCCATGCTTTGCATATGTTAACTGTGTCCAGAAATAAACGTTGACACCAAATGACTTCAGCCTTCGCATTACAGTCCTATGTGCACACTGCTATAAAAATGGGTAACAACCCATGTCTTCCTGCAACTATGTAAACCCACACAAGCCAAACAGGGGAAACAGGCTACTCACGAGGTTACTTGCTGAGGCGCGCACACCGATGGCACACAACCTCGCAATAAGTAGACTCCTCCGCAAAAGTGGCCGTGGCCTGCGTGCCAACATAAAATACAGTGTTTTAGATTTCTTGCTGCTTATTTATATAAAGAGCGCTATACTGCAGCATGTTACTTAAATAGTCACCAGTAATATATATTCAGAGTCCTTTCTCCATAATGCTTCTACTCGTGTTCCTTGGTACTGGCTCCAATATTCCAACTGCACAACGTATCCAGGCGAAACAGGCTACTTACGAGGCTACTTGCTGAGGCACGCACTAGGAATAGCTGGTGCTCTTTCCTTCAGCTCTTCCCAGTGCCAGAATGCTCTATTCTGTGTTCCCACTATTTTTAAAGAGTGATAAATTCCCACCTTATGTCTTGATTATGTCACACTATGTGACTGGCCAAGTTCTTCCATTGGCCTCATACCACGACACTTCTATCGAATGCACATCTCGAATATTCATTGGATGATTATAATGTTAATATTTCTGATAGAAAACTTTTCTGAAAACCATTGACAGCAATTGTGTTGTTCTTCCTTACTTTATGAAAGAAATATGCAGACTCAATGAAACCAAGATTATTGGAATGTGTGCTTTCAGGTACAGAGTTGGAAATGTGAAATACTATTTGTCACATTCCTTCATACATTTATGACATGTTCTCATAAAATCTGATTATTACAAATTGTGGCCAAAAGTGGTGTTAAATCTCAGAGGAGATACTTAGTTTCACAGAACACTCTTTTTCTTCTCCAAGCCATATATGGCTACTGAATTATGAGCATAATAAGCTTCTCTATGTAAATAGTTGAATCATGCATTTAAAATGTGATGTATGGTCCTGTGCTTCCACTCATGACATAAGTAAACAAAACTATCTGATGGGTTCAGAGAGTGATTTATTTGAAATAGGGTGACATGTCCTGTTGTTCTTGTTACATTAGACCAATGCACATGTTGGAGTTTTATGATGATGGATGCTTCAACATGCCATATTAAGTGCAATTACATTATTTTAAGATGGCAACAAAACCTAAATGACTTTTGCCAGTAGGTGTCAATCTCTACATACACTGTGAATTATATTTTCCTGGTATGTTACAGTATATTTCCCCTGCAAGACTACCAAAGATGGGAGAGTTATTTTACTCTGAGTTGAAACCCAGGTGAACTTGAGATCAGCACACTAACAGGCTGATCAAATACCACTGTTAGTCAAAACACACATGCATATCAAAGGTTTTCTACATATTATACTGCACACAATTTCTTAAATCCACTATATCATTCTAAGCTTGTACAATACTCTGACAGTTGTTGGAGAAATAAAGCATTGCATTACGATTCTCTGAAGGAATGGTGATTATTTTCCTTCATTTGAAGTACAGTAGGAAATGCATGAGAACACCAATCAGAACATGTGACAACATCGTGCCACTGCAATGTCATTATTTAAAAATGTTTGTAGCCTAATCTGGGTTCTCCAGTTAACAGGATTATATTTTTGACAGATTCTGGCCTCTTTTTACTTTTAGAAATAAAGCTCCATTTTAAACTATTTTCACTAACATTGGTAGCATCCCAGTCTTTCGGTGAAATGTGCTGAAAGGACCAATGTGTTAAATGGTATCTCTGAAGTGTGCAGGTGATTACTGGAATCCTGTAGGTACATCATTGTCATGGTGGTGAGTAAGAGGCAGAAATCATAAGTAAAATAACGAATATTTATGACACATCTCTTACTCCATTGGTCTTGTATTTTCCTTCCAATGAGTCATGTGCCTCCCACTTAAAAGGAACTGCAGAATTCACAGTTTTTAAGCATGAGTTTCCATTTACTTTTATCATCTAAGACTAATTTCTTTTTTTCTAAATATGTTTATTGACATCTTTTTTTCCAACTGATGTCATGGCAGACGAATCAGACAAATCAATTGAGCATTGTAACCATATTTTGGACTTCTACTCCTGCTTAGAGACAATTTCATTTAGGCTCATAACTTCTCGTTCACTCGGGACTCACATTTTACTGTGGCTGAATCATTTTCTTGGAAAATATTAACAATTACTATTAGTGTACTTAGAAGCCAGATGAATGTGTCATCCTGTGGTATATTCAAAGTTTAAGAGAAAGTGACAGAACTATGATGTGGACCATTTAATCAATGCATTGCTGGGCACATCACGATTTTGAAATAAACGTTGTATGCTAGGTTGAAATCTATATTATCATAGTCCCATGTGATCTGAGGTGTATAAATTATGCAAGTTCACATCGAGGTATATACTTGGAAACATCTTATAATACATGTGAGGCTGGAGATACTATGCTGCCCTATGGTAACATTATTTTGCTTCTTCAAAAGGGCAGCTTAATCAGTGTTTTTATATATTATCCCAGCCCTTTATAGGGGCGCTATTCTGTATTTGCTCCCCTGTGGTTCCTAGAATCCCATCTGTGGGTGTCACAAGATTTGGTGCACATTTTCCTGAGGTAACGATGCATATGTAGATGTAGGAGCCATGCAGAATGGTGGCACACTATCATTTTCGTGAGTACAGTGCAACTGAACCACAAGGGTATGTCAACGAAGAACCTTTTTTTAAATCCATGAGGTTCTGCAGCTGCACTATATTCCTATGAACAGATTGTATTTGGCATTGTCCATGCATTGTCATTGAACACCTGTTTTGGATTTCCATATGCAGAGTGATGCAAGACCAGTTCTGGGCGAGGGCTACTGGTATATCCAAAAACCTGAGTCATTCTAGATGTTGACTCTTTCTCCCTGAAGATGCAAACCCAATTTCAGGGTGGTGACAAACACTAATTGAATGGCAGACAAAATGTTTCAATGAATGACAGTGCTATAGCCTGTTTGTTAGTATCCACTAGCTGTGGGGGGAGTACTAGAATGGAAATCATGAAGGTGATGTACTCCCACGAAGATTGGGGATGGCAGTGTGGGGACCATCCTGAATGTGAAGATTGTGTTGATGTCTGTCCCTTTTACAGTTCTGTTTCTGTACTTAACAAAGCTGCTTATTAGGTACCCAGAGTGAAGCTGCCTTATCGCCAACAGAACAGAATGCAACCGTGTTATTGGAGTTTGGGGCCCTTGCTCTAGCCCTAATGCTGCTCCAATTTTCTGTTGTTTATGAGAAGACACAACTTGAAGATTTGGTGGGGGATCCAGTTGCAGACCCTACAGTGATCCTCAAAGCAATCTGATGTCCGACAATTGTCAACAGATACTCTCCACAAGGTAAATCAGCATCACTGTATTGCTTTTGGAAGAACACTGGTATTATCATTGTCAGATTGTAATACATTACTTTTAGCCAGTTCTTCATAAGGGCACAGTAAAGAAAGTAAACTCCAAGCGCATGTTTGCATAAAAACATTGCCATTTACTGATCATTGATTTCAATGTTAAGGTACGTATTTTCGGGGTCACCTCCCGCTCACAGTTTACCCTGAAACCTGAGCTATTCCTTCATCACAGTCAAACAAAGAATGTCCTGTGGTGTAATCCTCCTACTTCACGTAGACATTTTGAATCACTGTGAGCCCACTGACTGACGTGGACTCAGTGGTTTAACATAACCTCTAATGAAGTGGAATTAATGCACACTTTCTCCCAAAGGCAAGATGTTTCCTCTCAGATGGGCGGTCCAGCTAGAATCTGATTACCCTTCTAAATAATATGGTTCAATTCACTTTGAAAGAGTCACATGATTTGGAACTAAGAATCTGAATGTTTGGAAATAATCAAACCCCCGTTTGGGGGGCTAGAAGAGACAGGAGTGTGTGTTCAATTAACACTGCCTAAACACTTGACGTCTTGTTTTAACTTCACTTATTTTGATTTAATTTTCTTTTTATTTACTGTTCATTTGATTTTATTTGAGATTATTCTGATATCAGGACTTTGTTCATTTTGCATAGATTACATATCTGTTTCAAACCAATGGGTGCCTACGATCTTGGTCGATTTGAAGCACCAATTAAGTGATTTGGATATTTTAAGGTTTGGTCCGAATCCCCTTCTGAGTAGATTAGGTTGTGTGGCATTGTTTGGAGCAGTGTTTTATCATCTGGACCATAAGAGTCATGCACTGTAGGCACACCTGCCACAATTTCTGTTTTAAAAACAATACCTTTATTGTATTTAAACATAATAAGTGGTATTAAAGAGAAAGACAGTGGGCCTCCATACAAGCATGGCGGTCCGGGAACTATGGTACCGGTAAGCATGCCGGTACCGTAGTTCCCAGACGGCCACACTACAAGCTGTGCTTGCGGGTGCCTATCAGCCCACCAGGTCACAGCACAGCACGTCGGATGCACCGGCACCACTCTGAATGTTGCCTGTGCATCCGACGTCCCATTCCCATTCATCCCTATGGGGCTGAATGGGGAGTCCCTCATTACCGGCACCCACGAATGGGCAATTTCCGGGTCCGCCAAACTCGGCATGACCCGGTAATTGCCCATTCGCGGGTGCCAGATAAAAATTGATACCAGCGGCAGCTGTGCCAGTACCACATGCACGGCTACCGCAAACCTCGGAATGAGGCCCTTGACATGCTGCTACTCAAGGACACCAGTGCTGAATCAGTCAATTTTTCACAAGAATTACAGTAAATTGATCTGTAATATGTGGTCTAGCAAAGAAGCTTATGGATGCTTAGCGTTATGTACGATATTTTAATGTAAAGTATCATAACATAAAATTACAGAGGAACTACGCTGAAAAATAACAAAACTAATAAATAGCCTCACTACATGCAAAGCATTCTTTTCAGGAAGTGTTAATTTTACATGCACTGTGCATTGTTTTTTAAAGTGTTTGGGAGCCCCTCTGCAACATGGCCAAATAACCTGTTCTAAATGAAGTGCCTTACTCAGGAGGGTCTACCATGACTGGTCGCTATGTAGACCTTCCAAAGAGAATGTCCATTTGTATATGAGTCTGATCCGGCCCACAAGGTCAGTCCATCGCCAAAATGCTCAGCAATTCTTCCATGAACAAGCAAGCCACCAGCAACCTCAGACAGTTTCTTTATTGTTACCAAATGCAAATGTCTTGGCTTCTAACAAACATTTTCGGAGACATGGGCCTCATTACGAGTTTGGCGGTGCTGGAACAAAGTGGAGGGAATTCTGTTACCTCAAGTTACCGAGTGGTAATCCTGCCAATTTCCAGAAAAAAGTGAAGGGTTCACCTCCAGCATCTTGAGATTGGCAGAATTACCACTCCGCCGGTGGTAATTCTGCCAAAAATCCCCAAAGGAGTCCTATGTATGTCAGAAAATGGGGATTTACACCAACTACCACCACTTGTAATCCTATGGTAAACCCACGGGACCAGGTGGCAGTAACGGTAATTCTGTTTGGTCGTATTCTGGTGGATTTACCAATGGAATACTGCCACACCCGTAATGAGTCCCATTGTGCTGTCAAATGCATAATTTCAACCCATTGGCCATCATTATAAATTTGCCGGTATCCCGCTGCTAATTCAAGCAGAATACCGGCAAGTGGACCTACTGTTACCGGCACCCGAAATCCTGGTATTATCAGGATATTATAGGTGCCAGCAATGGTCATTACCCAATCCATGGTGGGAAATATTGCCTGCTCTTTGCCAGTGGGGGCCTGATATACTGCCTGCTCTTGTCTGGAGGTAAGTCAGTCAACCCCCACTGGAAAATTTGTAATGAGGGCCAATATTTCAAAATATTCCTAGGGGGAGACCCCTAACCCACTGGAGCCTTTCTTACATTATTCCTTACTAGATGATATCTCTGACGTTGCCCGGGCTATCATTTCCTCATAGGTACTGGTACCTGTGCAAAATATGGGGCAGATTTGTGAAACAGTGTGGAATTGTAAAAGTAACAATGCTTCGCCAAGCCACAAACCCATACTTTTGGTGAAATCCAGGGAAAGGAGTGGAATGTCCAAATGTCATGTAGCCAGTAATGTCCATAGGGTCCAAACAGGTGACTGTGCAAAATGTGGTGCTGATTGGTGAAACGGTGTGGAATTTTATATGGAACATACGTGAAGCCGCAAACCCACACCCACATTTTCAATTTTGCAGAAATCCGAGGAAAGCGGTTCGGTGGCCAGATGTCATGCAGCCAGTAATGTCCGGAGGGTCCTAACACGTGACTGTTCAAAATTTGGTGCAGATTGGTGAAACGTTGTGGAGCAGTATAGGGAAAATACACAAAGTCAAAAACCCACACATTTTCACCTCTATATATATATGTAGTTATGGTTAAGTTGCTAAACCCATAGGAAGAGCACTTTTTGGGCAGCTTATAACTTCGCTCACCCTGGATGAATCTCCACCAAACTTTGCAAACACGGTATATGGCCCACTCTAAAACATTTTGCAAAGTTTGGGGAAAAAACTTTGCTCACACCTAGAGCCCAAACCGCTGGACGGATTTTCACCAAATTTGTGGCAGGAGCAGCAGCTTGGTCCCGAAAGCTTTTGTAAATTTGGTGAAAATCCGTCCAGTATTTTTTTTTAAAAGACTAAAGAATAGGTCACAAAAAATGTGTGATATCTATGTCCGCTCCGCAGACACACTTCCATGTTCGCTCCGCGGACAAGACACTGATTGGGTAATCGGCTTGCGTCATGTCCGCGGACATGCAACGTGTTCGCTGATTGGCTGGGATGAAGCGTGAGGTGCGCCGGATTGTTTAGATGCACCCGTCTTCTTGTATCCGTGTTTGGTGTCCGCGGACATCACGGTAAAAACAAATTAAAAGACAAAACATTGCACTTGTCAAACTTATCAAATCATCTCTGGGGAGGTAAGGGGTGAGGGGTGATGAGGATGGGATATGGCTGCAAGAAGCAAAAATCGGGTGTTTTTTTATCGCGAAAGTCACACAGTAGATTTGGAGGTGTTCCACAATATGTGCCTAAAGTACAGGCCAAAGAGATTTCATTTTGGCATTCAAGGGATGGAGATGTATAATCATGGAATTGTGTACTTGTAAACAAAGATGGTTGCTTCTGCAGTCTGCAAACCCAACCTTACCTTGTAGTATTACAGAGTAATACTACATTCCGAATGCTCGTTCCTCTATATTGTTTATATTGGTTGCCCAATATTTATTAATATTAAATAGAAGCAATTTCAGGTTATTTTACACTCTTAATTAAAATGCTTGATGTTTATAAATTGATGTGCTATTGCTACACCCAGAGCGCGGCAAATAAAGGGCTAATGATGTCTGTGTTAAAATGTCATTAAAATAATAATGGAGTCAGACTGGCGCCCCCTAGAGCAAGGCACCTCAGGCAGCCACCTGCAGTGCCTGATGCAAATAGTGGCCTTGCACGTGTATGAGAATAACAGTTCTCATGGATGTGGTGAGGCAAGTTGTTGCAAACTAAAAATGTATGTTGATTCTGAGTGAAGGTCACCAGCTTTGAAATTGTGCTTGCGAGCTAAGGAAACCCACGCATCGGACACACAGTATAAGGTTCAATGGTTTTTTGACCTTGAGAGAAAGGGACCATTCCGAAATTCAGTTTATGAGGAATCGTTGGTGTGTTACAGTCTGAGTTACGCCAAGAGAATGGAAATGGTGATTATGATGTACGTTTGATTTTCAACGATTTTATACTCGAACGATCATCAACTTATTATTATCCGACCAATATTTCTGGGTTACATTCTATTTGTTTGTTCAGTGTGGCATATTGCAATGAAACGCAAGTACAACCTTGTGTGTAGTGGTCTTTATAACGTGCACATGCACATGGGGAGTCCAGCATCGAGGTGCATGTAGACCACCCCTCGGTTCCCCGAGGTTCAAGACTAATATTTCATTAAAATGTCATGTATGACCATCTCGAATTGTGTACCACTTTCCACGTTGTTTTCTCTCTGTTGAGATTTTTTCATGTCTGCTAATCGTTAGTTTAAACTCTATGCCACATTGATAAGTCAATAGATAAATTGTAATACAGATAGGCTAGTGAGACACATTTCTGTTATGTTTTCGAAACAGGTACATCCTGCCATTCTGTGATTGTCATAGATTCCAGTATCCAACTGACAGGTTTTTTAACCGGCAGCTGCAGATAGTTGTGAACAACTGGATCAGAGTGACTCTTTTTTGGAACGATCGCCAAGGGCCCATATGCCCTTATGGTGCACTAGCGATTAGGAGCAAGATAACATCCTTTACGGTGGTCTAGCCCCCCAGTTGATGCAGAGGCCCTGGAATTCACTGTGCGACCCAAGCGCTTTTTTTGCCGAAAACGAACACCTTGTGTATGCAAAAAGAACAACGTGTGACTCACGATAAACATTTTGGATCACACGCGAAGTAACAATTTTGCAATTTCATTGAAGATGGCAATAGTCGGATGTTCTCAGAGCGTTTATTGTGAAATAAAAGTACTTTACAAATTGTACAGTGTTGTTGTTTTCTTTTAAAGTACGGTTTAATATTCTGAATTGTGATGTGCTGTGTTGTGAGTCGATGTGTGTTGATTTTCGGGTTCTGCGTCATGTCACGTAGGTGATTATGGGCGCATTTGGCTGCGGTGACGAGGAACGTCACCAAGAAAGGTGGAGAATATCACTAGGTTTGGTGATGTGAGGCTCAGGGGCGGGGCATATGTTTTAGTGACGTCAGGCAGTTTACCTTAGGCTGATGCAGGATTGGATAAGATTAGCACAAGATGGCCGTGCCCTGCTGCCAGATTTCGCATGTTTACAAAAGAGGAAAACTAAGGTAAGGTTCATTGGAAATGTTTGTGCGATGGATCAATGTATGTATAAAAATACATGCCCGAACCCTCAAGACAATAATATTTTCTGAGCATTGCACTTGTCAAACTTATAAAATAATCTCTGGGGAGGTGAGGGGTGATGAGGATGGGATGGGATATTTCTGACCTGATTTCGAATGAGTTTACAAAGTTTGGTGGGATTCTATCATGAGGGGCGAAAATTAGAGTGGGGGTGCCAAAATAATGTAAAGGCTTATAAATGAGGTGCTATTTGATGAATCTATACTTCTTTCAGCAAACTGATAATAGATCTAGATATACATTTTTTTGCGAAGTTTGGTGGGATTTTGTGAAGAGGGAGCAAAATTAGAGGGGGGTGCCAAAATAATATAAAGGCTTATAAATGTGGTGCCATTTGACAAATCTACACAAAGGTTTGCAAAAAGATTATAGATCTAGATATACATGTTTTCTTAAAGTCTGAATGGATTTTGTGAAGTGGGGGCTAGGTTATATGACGATTATATGGCAATTCATTTGACACTTTTGAAAAAATAAAACGTGGGTGGATTTCCAGCAAACTTGCGTAAGGCACATTGGCAAGGATTTTTTGGAAATGTGCCAGTGTTGTATTATTTGACAACTACAATACCTTTGGTGACTGAGGGGTAGCCTGTGGCCATGGGCAGTGGCCAGATTGTCCGGTTCATGGAATAAAATCATGATCCGGACAATCTGGCTACTGGCCATGACCACAAGTGACAAAACATAGGATTAAAGTGGCCATGTCCACTTGGGACTGGCTTTGTGGTGAAGTTAGGATAGATCTGAAAGGGAAGAAAAATGTGTTTGTGGTAATATGGTCATAGGGTTCTCTTTTTGCCTTCTGCAGGCTGCCATGAAAAGCGAAGAGGGCCCTGTATGGAACCCTCACCTTTTTTTTCCATGGTGGCCATGTTGGAAAAGGATTTTCCTTCCTACACCGGGACGCCTATGGCGTGGTAGGTTCCTACCCCTTCTAGGGGTAGGAAGCAAAATCCTCTTTTTTAGCACCTCAGGTTCCCGCTTTGGGAACCTAGGTTGCTAATGGCCTTCATCCCCCATTTCAGGGGCTGGAATGAGGGGATAATGGTCCAGGGACCGCGTTATCCACCCTTGGGCTGATAACTTGGGATGCTGGGCCGGTATCCACCATTCCAGTCCCTGTAACGGAGGATGAACGCCACAATATTCCCATTAGCATAACACAAAATGCAAATGGAAATGTTGGAAAATCTTATTGAGTCTATGTACTTTACTGAGAAATATAAAGTAGTTCTATTTGTTAACTGTGAAAGGTGGTTCCTAAAGGTACATTTATTTAGTTTTTGGATGCATGTTTTTGGGCAGGAGAGCTTGGAACGATAGGTGGGGAGGGAAATGAGGGAAGAGGCACCAAACACTAATATGGAGGGGCAGGTGGACAGGGGGAAATGTTGCAGGTGTGTTATTTCAAAGGTAGGGGGCAGTGCTTCTCATGCTCCTTGATTACAGCAGTGGTGGTGTCTCTTGGGGAGGAGGGATGGCATTAGCTGATTCTATTTTAAGATAAATAGCAGTTTTGCTAAAAGTATGTACTGTGTACTAGATTGTTAATGGATGAGTAGGAATAGGTGTTGGAGCTGT
This sequence comes from Ambystoma mexicanum, assembly GCF_040938575.1. Lineage (NCBI taxonomy): Eukaryota > Metazoa > Chordata > Amphibia > Caudata > Ambystomatidae > Ambystoma > Ambystoma mexicanum. The sequence goes on along the minus strand of NC_090927.1, from coordinate 231,908,931 downwards.
GCAAGGGAAATTTTGAAGTTGAAAGTTCCTAGATCAGTAGAAAATGCAGTTCTGAACTGTCCGCGAACCACAGATCTTATCGTGAAGTGCGTACGGGTTGTCGGACACGTCATCATGCCGCGTGCCAGCATATGGTCATGTGGCACTCTCGAGAAGGTCTGCAATGAAGTTAGATGTTTGTAGACATTATGGTTAAGTTACACTAATAAAAACCTATGTATATATATATATATAATAGATTTGATGTGATAGACCCGTCCATTGAAAGTACTGACCAGCCATGACTGACTGATAACCATTTAGAATGCTGGTGCTTGCTCAACAGGTGATTGTTCGCCGACACAACTGCCTCCCCCAATCTCTCTACACACCCCACAGTGTCCCATTTTCTACATCTCTGATGACTTTGAGCTGATAGGATTGTCTATGCAGACGCCAAGGTAGGCGCTTGTGGCGGAGGCTCCTCATAGCGTCATCCTCTTTTTGTTCCTGTCCCCACTCTGTCCGCTGCCGTCGTCTTCTGGCCTTGTTTGTTGGCCCTCCCTCCCACCAGGCTCCCATTGGTTGACAGGCCCTTTAAATCAGCCATGCAACGCACCCCCTCCTGTGGCAGCCCGCTCGACCAAGGATCAGAGGCTTACGACAGCTCCAGTGGTGTCTGCCGGTGTCTGCCGTGGTAGCTCCTACCCTGCAGCTGTCAACCTGCTGCGTCTGATCAAGTGAGTCAAATCTGCGTGTGTTGTATTGTGCTGTGCTAAAAAAGTAGCCTTTTCCCCCCTTTTGGAAAGTCAAATCTGTGCTTGTTTTATTGCACTGTGGTTAAATACTTAGCACACAACTTGACGTGCACAACTTGGCTGCGTGTGCTCCCTTGCTTCTCTAGCCATGTATGCTCCCTCGCATCGTAGGTCCATGGATCCTGTTCCCTTCCTCCCCTTCCCTCTTCGATCTATTAGTATTCTGACACTGTCTCATGCTCCACTGTTTTTCAGACATTACTTTGCATTGCCTGAATTCTTCTTCTAGGTTCCTGTTGTGTTCTGTGCCTTGTTGACTTTATTGATTTTGTGGTTGCTCTTTATGGTTCTTGATATTGTGCTGCTATCCACGATTTGTGGCATCACATTGCAGTTGCCTGCATTCTTCACTTCTAGGTTCCCTGCTGACCTCTGTGGTTTGCTTTTGGTCCTGTATTGGAACTGCTTTCTTACTTCCAGGTTCCCTGCTGTGCTTTGTACATTGCCTTGGTTCTGTATTACATCTGCATGCTCTACTTCTATGCTCCCTGTTCTGTGTTCTTTTCTGATGGTTCTGTACTGCATCTGATTTGTAGGTCTGTTGTTGTTGTTCTTGTTCTTTGTTGTGCCTTCCTCCCTTTTGTGTCCCCCCTGCGACTCCCACCGGTCTGGCCCCACTGCGTGACCTCCCCTTCCAACTCCCCTGCCTGAGCTCCCCTATCCCCAGGCCCATTGTTTGCTTCCCGCACCCCCCATGGTGCCCTCTGTCTTCACATATCTTTTTGAACTGTTTTTCTATTGACTAGCCTATCCCTCTCACTAAATCTGGCAGCAACAAGCTCAAAAGGGACATCCTGGTCTCCAACCCAGGCCACTCTATCGCTGATACCTATATCAGTGCTTCCTCCAGACAAACCCTTACCAAAATACTCTTTGCAGTTCCCTCTCCAGTCCTATGGACCTCATATGGTCTCTGTTCTCTCTCCTTTTTCCTCTTCTCCCATTAATGGTGGCACCCAGTGTGAGGCCCTCCTGGCCCCCTTCCACTCCTCTAAGATCATCATTTATGCCTACTTAAATGGCACGGTCTTGGTCCAGGGTCCCAGGCCAATCCCCTGCTCTTTGATAGATGCTTCCCGTGCCTTTTCAACTTCCTTTCCTCGCCTGCTATCGCTTCTTACCCCTCTCTGGCCCCTCTGTCGACTCCTCCCTCTGCCACCCCTTCGGCGCCCCCTGCTGCACTCCTGGCCACCCTGTTGCCTCCCACCTCTGCCATCCCTCTGGCACTCTCTTCTACCTCTCTGACTAGCCTGCCTTTTCTTCCTTCCTCCTCTGCCCATCATTAGGCACCTCCAACACTTCTGCAGGGTGTACCTCTGGCCTCTACCCCTCCCCAAAGTCCTTAGAATGTGGCAATCTGCTCCACATTGCTACTCTCAACTCCCGTTCAACTCCTCTGACGTCTCCTGGAAGAGCTTGATTTGGATTTACTCGGTCTCACCGAGACTTGGTTCACAGACAGCTCTATCACAAGTTTCGACACTCTCTTTCCCGATGGCTCCAAGATCCTCTCCAAACCCAGAACCAACTGTCCCGGTGGGGTTGTAGTCTTGGTTTCCACAGAGTGGATCCCTGTTTCTATCATTCCAATGCAGCACTACTCCTTCTTTGAAAGCCTGGTCTGCAGGCTCTCTATCTCTCCTGGCCTCTCTCTCACTGTGGCCACCATCTACAGGCTGAAAATAAAAATGGGGAAGGGAGAAGGCAGGCACAACTGTTTAACCAGTAACACAAATCTTTGTGTCTTGAATAAAGTAATTAGTGCTGATTCCCAGGAGCTGGCTGATTCAAGAGATCCATGGACACTAGGATCCAAACCAATATTGATATTTATATTTTATTTGTATCACGCTTGTACACAAGTGTTTCAGAGCACGACAAGGCAAGGGAGGGTAACAGAGGAGATCAAAACAATGATCTTACTAGGCCCAGTGGCATTGAGAATGTGCAAGTGCATGGGAACGGGACAGAGGAAAAGTGCATGCAATGGGGAAGTGGAAAGTGTGGAGCAGAGGAGAAACAGATAAATAATAATGAATAAATAAAAATAAATAAATAACAAAGCAAAAAACGGTGGTAGTGCAGCCAGCAAGTGCCAAGTGCTAGGCTTAAGGCAGCAGACAGGGTATGTCTGAACAAAAAAGCTGTGTTGAAACCCCACAAATAACCAGCTGCTCTCACAACGTACTCCTGATGGAGATACTCAAAAGATTGTTTCAGGTACTTTAATTAGATGATCTTCTGGAAATAATCTTGAAAATTAAGTAAATATTGCAATTTTCAAGTGTGTCTCGAAAAGAATGATCCTGGAGTTCTTTATAATACTAAATCAAACAATGTTAATGTCCAACAGAGCAGAAGGCCTCTCTGGAAGCAACTCAAGACCGTCCATTTTACTTCTGCTTTCTCTTCCTCCCCCCTGCTGATGCACCTGACTCATCCACACACTGGTCACCTGGTCACCCTCTGATATCAGGCCCAGAAACCTGCATGTCCAGTTGCACTCACACTGCCTCCTGTCTCCCCAGCACTTAAGCGTCTGTATCTACAGCCCTACAGTCCCTTCTCTTTGCACTTATAAGCCACTCACTGGCTGCACTTGTCAGTTGACTGCACTCCCCCCCTACGCCCGGGCACTTCTCCCCTTCCTTCTTTGCTGCACTTGCACAGTCTGAATGACACAAGGCCTAGTAAGATCGTAATTTTGTCCTCCCATTGTTTCCGCCTCCTTGTCTTTTGGCGCCTAGAAACACTTGTGAACAGGCGTGTTATAAATGCCACATCATATCATATCATATGTGTTATCCCCTTTTTGTATCCCTTGCTGTATCTTTGGCTTTGCACTCACCATGCCCCTGGCTCCTACCAACAACTAACAGGAGACAATATTAGGCTCAGCAGGTCATACTATCCTGTGACATCGTTAAGCCCCTGTTGAAGACCCTCACTGTGCTCAGGCCCTGAGGCGCAGACAGGATAGGGCCTGAACGGGCAGGGCCCACCCAAAATCTGTAAATGTTCACTCAGCAGCACAGGTTGGGCATTTACAGATGGGAATGTTGCTGCGTTGGGCCCAACTACATTAGCTTCAGGTCCCACTTGTTAGACAATTCTGGATACGCCTCTGCTCAGGCCTGTCATTGCTGGCTGGTGGCCCAGCCTGTAACGCCCGCCATGCCCCACATCATTGCGACCATCATATCCAGCCTGCAACGGTTTGTGTCTTCTTTCACTCAGCATTATCTATGCATCTGTAGATCTGATATATTTCTTCGACACATCTGCAAGAAAAAACATTCTCGTTAACCTTGCATGTTCTAGACCTCACCAACATCTAGTCTCCAATTCAGAAGATTGTGTAAGGAGCGATGCAGTCGGAAAATGACATCTGGCCTGGGATGAAATCCGCAAGGCCCCGGGTTGAGGCCATAATTCACAGGTATAGCACGCGCTGGATGTTAGAGAGCACAGTTCGGAAAGCTGGCTAATGACTCCGCCACTGACATCAAATGCCTTTGATCAGCGCCATTTCTATATAAAACCTCATAGCATCGCGCCACTCAATGGAAGCCGGGCCCAACAGTGCGGCCATTATGCGAGATGCAGTCCTTCGGCATTCATCTCTTCAAACAGAGAAAGTTCAAAGACACAGAGCAAATGAATAACAGAGCGGACTGCACCACACACAAAAAGGCAAAAAGAAACCGCCAGAGGCGGCATGATATCATGTCTCCCCCCTTCAAAACACCCCTCCGCTGCTCGGCATCTGAACATGTTTTCATTCCAGCCAGTGCGCAGCTAGTTGTGTCAGAAATGTGTCATGCATTGCCCTGACATAAATGTCTCCAATTTGGGAATTCGGGGATAATCTGTCGGGCTGTCATTTCTTTTTTTGTTGCGTACATTATGCCATGGTTTGAGGAAAGGCAAGAGTTGCAGGCAGGAGATGAAAAGCACATCTGACTGAAACAGGTAAGACACTTACAGCTGCAGATGAGCTCCTCCGCGCAGTACATGTGTCACGACTGAAATTCAACTACGACCACAATTTGTAAAGTGTCATCTACAAATAGGGTGCTTGGTCTTTCGGCCGCCTGCTGTCTGCTGCCTAGCACGTCACCCCTTCTAAAAAACAAGCATTGGCAATGGCAGACGTTTTTGTGTGGGCATGGGAAAGGCACTTGCCATGCACTGCCGTAGCCGTATCAACTGGTGAATGATGGAAGCAGGTGCAAAATGCTGCAAGTACCTGGGTATCTAATAGCAGTGCCTGGAAAATGATTCATACTTGTACACAAGCCAAAACTGTTGGCTTTGCCAAAACATGTTCTTCCAAAAGATCTTCCTTCTCAAGCTCTCCGCTCATCCACCTCCAACTCTCTGAGGGTTAGACAGTTCTCCAAGCTGAGAGTTGGGGGCAGATCTATCTCCTCAGGTGGGGCCTTCCCCTGAAACAGCCTGGCTGCCTCTCACAAACTCGAGCAGATGCACCTCCAGTTCGGGAAGCAACTCAAGACCTTCCTTTTCGCTCCTGCTTTCTCTCTTCCTCTCCACTGCTGATGCACCTGACTGCTCCGTGCACTGGTCACCCTCTGAAGTCGGGCCCAGGCTCCTGCGTGCCCAGTTGCTCACGCACTGCCTTTGGCTCCCCAGCACTTAAGGATCTGTATCTGGAATCCTACAGTCCCTTCTCTCTTCACTTATGAGCCATCCACTGGCGGCACTTGTGTGTTAACTGCGCTTTCCCCTTCCACTACCCCCTGGAACTTCTCCCCTTCCCTTTTCCCCGCACTTATGCGATCGGAATGACACAAGGCCTAGTAAGATCATGATTTTGTCCTCCCTTTCTTTCCCCCTCCTTGTCTTGTCGCGCCTAGGAACACTTCTGTACACGCGCGTTATAAATGGCACATCATATCATATCACTGTTCGTTTTTTATCAGAACGTTAGTGAAGTACATGCACAGTACTTGTAAATCGAGTGGCTGAAGGCAGACCTGTTTAAGATATTTTTATCACACCAAAAGTGGATTTACAGCTCCAATTAATTAATTAACTCTCAGAAGACTGCCTTGAAAAAACACTGGCCGGCACTTTGAGTGTAAAGTTTGATGGTAAGGCTTTATTAAAGCAAACTCACAGAATTCCCGTGAGGAGGTGTTTGGGGGGGGGAGCAGGAACTGGTTGGGAACGGCCATAGGGTTTAGCATGGCCATGGGCAGTCAATGTGTGGGCAAATAACCAAACAACACTTAAAAGGTCTTTGTCCCTCCTCATATGCCATTTCTCCCATCTGTACTCTAATGAAATAGTTACATGTTTCTGCAAATTAAGACTTGACATGTATCATGGTATTCCCAGAAAACCATGCGCAAACACAGTTAAGTCAGTAATTGTGCATGTAATTGATGTGGATTTATAAATGAAGTGCCGTTATGCTCAAATCTATCCACATACGTGTGCATACTTGATAAACTATGTTCAGTTAGCATGCATATGTTTTTTTTTCTTTTAAAAGACTGAAAACATGTTACATTTAGGTTGATTTTTTGTATGTGGCTTCAACATTTTTGCCATTACTGATTCCTCTACCTACACACACACTGCCCATATGTGTCATTTTTTCTTACCTCTAGATGACTTGGTTGTGCAGGTGTGTGTGGGAAAGGTATTGGAAAATATGTGTGACTGAATAGCCTTGAAAGGTACAACATTTACGCTAGTCACCAGCAATAATTCGAGAGGACAGGCTAATCTTACATGGAGTAGATGACAAAGGGGGAAACTGGGGCACAGTAATAGTGCTTGACTCAGTACACAGATTGACTGACTTGACAAATGAAGAACTGTTTACAGATGAGGACTCAGATAATAAAGTGATGTTCAGCATCAGTCTCACATATCAGCTCCAAATTGAGAATAGAGATATTCTCCTGAGAATGTTATTAGTGAGAAAAGTACCATCTTTTTTTCTGGAAAATGTGGCACATGTACCCAGCTCACTATGGACCAACAGTCTATATGACATTGGTCTATTGAAAAGAGTAGGAGCAACCTATGTGGTGAAATATAGCCCCTGAATGCCAGAAATAAATAGGCCAGAGTGATTTGTGAAATCCCATTGAAGAATAAAGCCAGCATAGAAATGGTGATGTCAGACATGAGGCCTATTGAACCAAAAAACAGGCCGAAATCTCAAAGGAAAGAAAGTGGGCTTAAATCTCAAAAGTGCAAAGATATGCACAATGCATTTCAGCAAGGAAAAGAAAGACATGTGGCTGACAATGCTGTTTTACTCAATCCATGGAGAGCTGCACTTTGACTTAAAGAGACAGAAAGCAGCATGTACAATATCTTAATGCCACATGAGACTGTGATCTTGAAATCTTAACTGAAACCAATCTTCTTTTAATTATAAGAAATACAACTACTTCCTTTTGTCCTCATCCAAATAAAAGTATGCTAACAGAAGCGCTCACTAGACTTTCAGTGTTTGAACATGCTTTTCTCATATATCTGCCCTATACATATGGACAAACCAGAAGGGATAGTCATGTATTTTGAAACTGTGAAATTAGAAGTACGTTACATATGGATATAAGGCCCAGGTGCCTTATAAAATGTCATGTAAAATGCATTGTGTGTGAGTTTAAAAAACATTGCTTGCAGAATTTTACTTGCAGCTGGTCATTTCTCCTTAAAATGAAACTTAACCTCCAAGACCTTTCCTCTGCTGTCCTGGAGAGGGAGGTCCGCTTGTCAACCTTCAACCAGGACCATTGCTTACAAATATAGAAAGAAATAGACAGCTTAGATTTAAACCCCGGTGGAAACAGATAAGGCCATGCCTGTTCTTTCAGCAGAAGTGACCTTAAGGTCACAATTCCCATAAAATGTCCATTAGTGTTGCAGCCACGGCCATCACCATGAAGTGAGGGGAGAACATCAACATGAGCCAGCCTCTGGTTGATCACATGCTTAAGTGTAAATGCAATTTAAGAGAACAAAGGAAAATGCTGGAGTTGAGTTAATAGAAAAATATATATTACTGCATTAAAAGGGCAGTCTATATGCCACATCGGTCCTTCCACACTTTTATTAAAGGTGACAGTAACCCCCTTTGAACCAGGCCAAAATGATTTCGATGTGATAAACATAACTAAAGTTATTAATAAAAATGTTATTTGGGACGTCCCTTGATTCCAAGAGATTTAAAAGTTGGTGTGAGGGTGAAGGAAATAATTGACATGGGAACTATGAAGTGGAATATTTTTCACTGATACGGCTCCTGAGTAAATGAAGAAAAAACATTTCTCTGCATAGGAAGGGTGTGCTAACTTGAAATTAGCATCATCAGATTTGCCTTAAAATGTAAATGTTTGAAACATTAGGGTACTTGCCATGTTGACAGAGTTTTGAACATGCCGAGCTCACATGTCAGTTTGGGAGGTTATGGTATGTTATGTTAATTGGCATTCATATAGCGCTCTACATATCATTGGTATGACCTCAAAGCGCTGGTAGGTTGAACGCCCTCGGGGATCGTAGTCCAAGTCAATTGAGAGACTAAGGCATCCTAGGGAGCTTGGGTTCACCAATTATGTGCGCAGCCGATGCAATTACCTGATGGTAGCTGCAGTCTAGCAATAGATGTGGTGGTATTGATATCAGTTGAATGTGTGCAGTCTGGAGGATGGGCACCAATCCTGGGTTCAGGCTGCGTAGGCCTGTCTGGGACGCTTATATGTGCAGCTAGGCCTGTTTGTCATGGTGTGTAGCTGCGTTTTATTATTGATGAGGTGTTCATGGAGTAAAGTTTGTATGTGAGCAGTTAGGCTGAATCGATTGAGGGGTGTAGCTGCACTCTAATTGTGTGTTGGTGTAAAGAGTAAGCATAGTGACATGGGAGGTCAGTGTTTGGGTGGAGTTATGATCTAAGGAGATCGCAATTCCGAATTTCAAGTGTGCATTTGCTTAATAGTGACTTAATAAGCGTATTCAGTGGCATCATTGCTCGGGATCTCATTGAGCTTATGTCATCGGGTTGAAAGGTCATAGTTGGCATTACAGAGAGAGAGAGAGACCTTTTTAGAATTGTGCGGAAGGTCATATAGTCTTGGGTGTGTTGAATATGAGGGGGCGTGAGTTCCACAGAGTTGGGGGCAAGGATGAGATGGCGGTTCGTCCGAGCCTGACAGAGTTAGAAGTAGGAACACTAGAAAGAGGGCAGTGCTTGATCTTAGGGTGCAAGATGGGAGGTAGTGTTTTATCGTTTCTTGTAGGTACGTTGGCCTGGTCTTGTGCACTGCTCTGTGAGTGATGTATAGGGTTTTGAAGGTGGCCCTTCGTCTGAATGGGAGCCCGTGGAGGGTTTGGAGAGCGGGTGAGATTTGGTCTCTTTGACCCAGGGTGAGGAGCAGTTTGCAGCAGCGTTTGGGCTCTTGGAGTTTGTTGTCTGACTAGACTCCACTTAGCAGCCCAAACAGAGGTCTGGCACATGGGTGGGCATTGTCTGTGGTTTGCTATATAGAGTGCTCTTGGTGAGAGTCGATGTGTGACAAGCTATACTGGATTTCTTTCATAGGTAGTCAGAGTATGCTAGAGGCAGAGGTGTTCAGGTATGTCAGGCGTTTCAGTCGGACAGCTATATGTTCTGCTAGACCGGAAAGCTTAGTCATAGCTGCGTTCTACATTGCATGGATGCTTGCCCATGCCTGCAGCCTGTGTCCATGGATGTGGTATAATATATGTACCGTAGACTTTAGGGTATACATACCGTAGCCGTGATGGATGATATTCACAGTTATATCTAATGTGGTCCTGTCTAATATTAATAATCCTGTCTAGATGTGGCGCGAGCTAATATTCTCAAATCTAAATGATGCATGCAGTGGCTAACGTTCACAATCTTGTCAAGGTGTGATGCAATCTAGCATTCACAATTATCTCTGTATGCAGGCTAATATTTCCAATTGTGTCTATAGGTGGCAGTGGCTAACATTCAAATCCTTTCTACATGTGTTGTAGGCTAATAATCCAATTGTGTCTAAGAGTGGCAATGACTAACATTCACAATCCTGTCTAGATGTGAGGCAATCAAGCATTCACAATTCTATCTAGATGTGGCACTGGCTAACATTCAATCCTGTCTAGATGTGTCCCAGGCTAGTAATTCCAATTATGTCGAAGAATGGCAATGGCTAACATTCTAGATTCTATCCAGGTGGGATGCTGGCTAATATTTCCAATTGTGTCTAGATGTGGCATTGGCTAGCATTCACAAGTCTATCTGTATGTGACGCAGTCTAGCATGCACAATTCTGACTAGGTGTGGCACTGGCTAACATTCACAATTCTATCTGTATGTGACACACTGTAGCATTCACAATTCTATCTAGATGTGGCAATGGCTAACATTCACAATTCTACCTAGATGTGACATTAGCTAACGTTCACAATTCTACCTGTATGCAACACAGTCTAGCATTCACATTTATATATAGATGTGGTAATGGCTAACATTCACAATTCTATCTAGATGTGGCAATGGCTAACATTCACAATTCCATCTGTATGCAATGCAGTCTAGCATTCACAATTCTATCTAGATGTGGCAATGGCTAACATTCACAATTCCATCTGTATACAATGCAGTCTAGCATTCACAATTCTATCTAGATGTGGAAATGGATAACATTCACAATTCTATCTGTATGCGACGCAGTCTAGAATGCACCATTCTGACTAGGTGTGGCACTGGCTAACATTCACAATTATATCTGTATGCAACGCAGCCTAGCATTCACAATTCTATCTAGATGTGGCAATGGATAACATTCACAATTCTATCTAGGTGTGGCAATGGCTACCATTCACAATTCTATCTAGATGTGAAATTGGCTAACATTCACAATTCTATCTGTATGCGACACAGCCTAGCAGGCACAATTCTGACTAGGTGTGGCATTGGCTAACATTCAAATCCTGTGCAGATGTGATGCAGGCTACTGTTTTCAATTGTGTCTAAGTGTGGCATTGGCTAACATTTACAATCCTGTATAGATGTCACATGGGCTAGTATTCACAGTTCAATCTAGTTTATAGGTTAGTTCGTGTTGATATCCTGGTCTGCTATCTTCTGAGGGTAGGTTGAGTGGCAGGGCTTTCTGAAGTAGAGTAATTGCTCTATTCCCCTCCCATGCCTCACTTACCTTAGTTAGTTGCTGCTGGTTGACGGATGGCCACTGGCTTCCCCTGCTGACACCTGCAGACACAGATTGGAGCCGCTTCTGTAGGAGCCGCCCTTTGCCTTTTGCCCTTACTCGTAGGGGCTTCCGGGCAGGGGGCTGGCTTGGTTGGATTGACTATTAGGGTGCGGGCACCAATCAGGTTGCTCGGGAGGTCTGTAAGGTGGGGATGAGGGGGAATAAGGAAGCGGGAGGGAAGATGGACAAGAGGTGCCTTGTGCGCTGTTTCTGGAGTTGTAAAGCCACAAAATTAAATATACAGTGGCAGAGAGGTTGGTGGCCTTAGCTGCTCTCACCTGCTTCCACAAGGGTTTGTTTGCACAATGGCAGCATGCCGAATGCATCGGCAGGAGGGTCCTTGCTGATCCAGGTTACAAGCACCAATCAGGGTGCTGGGGAGGTCCGCGAGGCGGGGAGGATGAGGAATAAGGAAGCAGAGGGAGGAGGGACAAGTTGCGTATTGCACGCTGTTTCTGGAGTTGTAAAGGCACAAAATGAAATGCACAGTGGAAGAGGGGGTCTGGGGCCTTAGCTTATGCTGGAGAACCTACAGTTCCTTGACATTTAGTGGCTTTGGCCAATGCTGGATTTTTTTTATCCAGTAAACAACTTTGTGCTTTCTGGACTTTCGCTTGCACTTGTTTCTCGTATAATAGAACTGTATATGTTGGCTATTGTCAATGCTTGGGTTCTCATATAATACATACACTTCTTTATGCTCTCTTGGCTTTGATAGCATTTGTTTCTCAGGTAATATTGTTCATTGTTTCATTTTTATTTTTTATTTTATTTGTGCCTGTTATACAACCTTTGCACATACAAAAATGTAATCACATCTCACACAATATCACAGATTAAAACAGACAATATTCTTAGTGCATAAAAATAGTTATTAAATAATTAAAAGTCAAAGAAAACCAAAGCATGCTAAAATCCTATGGAATCACTGTCATAGAACAATTGTCGACAGCACAGGCAATCGTAGTTTCAAAATTAGATCAGTCTGTACTTAACCTGGTTCCATATGTGGAAAGCAGCCAACGTAATCACAAGTGATTTGGCACCATATATGGTGCTCCAAGACTGGTCTGAAGCATAATCCCGAAATTCCCCGTAACCTTTTTTGTAGAGATTAACCAGTAGGCAACATTTGCTGAGAACAAGTCTCACCATTTCAATTTCCCTTTTGCATACTCTGCAGATCCGATTCTCTCTTGGGATCTGATCCCAGGCCCCCAGGTTGCTAAATAAAGGTACGAGTTTGAGAGCAAAGTACTTTGTGAGCACTTTGTCTGATGTGACATGGCAGCCCTCAACAAATGATTGCTTGTTTCCTCTGAGAACATTATACTGGCCAAAGTCTACATGCCGCCATTTTCCAGTTAGGCAATTAGAGATGTTATCCCAGTTCCAATCTGATCGAATTGACCGGCGGGGCACATGGTAGACCAAGTAGCGAGCGTAGTATTTCACCTTCAAGAGGCGTCACCCATTTGATGGCATCTTCAGGATACACCTCTAAAGCATATAGAATGGATAGGGATGATGGCAATCTTATAGGCTCGGACCATTGCTTCAATTGAACCTTCACCAATCCTGTTGATCTTTCTCAGGACCATCCACTTCTTTCAGGCTTTAGATTTGATACTTCTAGATAAGGGTTTGCAAGACCGGTCATTGGAAAGCTGAATTCCTAAATATTTGTACACACCAGACCGCTCAATGTGCAAGTCGCCCACCCATCAGACAAAGGTGTTAATCTTTTATAAGGATCTTGGTTTTGGATGGGATGATTACCAGCCCATTTTCATTAGCGTATTGGTGCAGTCTGGTTAATGAGAGTTGCGGACCAATCTGGGTTCTGGAGAATATTGCTGTATCGTCAGAATAGGTGAGACAATGAGGGGGAGTTGTACCACAGAGAGGCAGATGATTATTGCCACCTGTTTCCAAAAAACTCTGGAAAATCGTAAACAGATTGTAGAACAAAGGGGCTAGTGGGCAACCCTGTTTCAGGCCTTTCTTAGTGTAGAAAGTTTCCGATAATTCCCAAAAGCTTTTGCCTCCGACAGCTTTCCTAACTCACAGCCCTCATCTCCTTGTCCTCTTAGCACACAGTTTGGAGATGGGTAGAGAAACCCAATCAATTCCTTTTGCGGGAATGATGACAAGTTTTGTGATGTCATTTGCCCTATAATTAGACAAGCTTGCATTGGAACTGGGCTTTTTCCTCTTTTTCCGGGAGGTAACATGCTGCTGAACTCTTGTGAGAAACATCCAAGCAGAGAGACCAAAGATCTTTCATTGAAGACAGGAACTAGAAGACATAGAAGCTGACAGGGACCCCTTGGAAGAGCCAGAGGGGATTATCCTGGACTGACACCCTTGCTGTCCCAGAGGTGCCCTGCTGTTCCCTGATGCTCATTACAAGGCCTCTCCTTTAAGTAAAACTATCCCCAAAGCCATAGATTGTGTAGGCCTTGCATTTTTGAAGTATTGCTTTAGTTATTTCCCCATGGAAAAATATCCTGTTTGTCTGTGTAGATCCTTAGCATATATAATTAAAGTAAATCAATTTATTCCCCTGTACAAGATTCTCTACATGAGGATAATTTCATAAAAGAAGTGCCCCTTATTAGCGATGTTGAAACACAACATGAGGTAATACGTTACGCATTGTCAGGCCCGAGAAGAGGGGAAAGATTAACAGAAGAACACCAATTTTTGCTATACACAGACAAAAGGGGAGACAAAATTTGAACTGATCGGCTGTAAAGCAGAGGTGCTTGTAGAACAACCATGAGTGGTTGTGCAAAAAGTGAATAAGGAGTGCCTTACCGAATGGACCAAATACACTAAAATACTAACGTGAGGAGAGGATGAAGCAGGCCCACTACACATACTCCCCATGAAAATGCCTCCCTTTGCATAAGAATTATGGGCGCAGTAAAAATTGGAAGAAGCAAAACGCATTTTCGATGTGCCTGGAATTAAAGTAGGCACAGCAGTATTAATGGACCACTACTGGGCTTGTAGTTCCAGAGCTTGAATGCAGCTCCCTCCGAATCGGGGAGGCCTTTGCTCCCTAGTGGTAATAAGTGCACTTTCTCTAGTAGTGCCTCAGAGTAAGGTGCAGATTGATGATTTCCCTGGATGAACACACACACAAGAAATAAGCAGTCCCTCACCCTCAAACGCACAAAGAGGGGTAATTATTCCTTAGTGAAACTAGCAAATGCATATGACACCATACCAGACAAGCATAATTTGTTTAGTAGAGCAAAAATGTTATTTGTATCATTCTTTATTCCTGGGTTGCAAGCATCTGGAATGCCAAATGGTTGCATATTGCCCAATGGAAATTGCTGCAGACCATAAATGCAAGTGTGAAAGGCTTTAATGCCATAAGGGAAAAGCTGGGAGCAATTTGTCTCATAACTCTCCAAAACAGGTATGTCCTTGACCTTATTACAGCATTGGAAGGAGATGCATGCCCAACAATTGCCACATCTTTTTGCACATATATGCCTGCCCACTATGAGGAAAATGGGATCCTCACAGAGGCGATAGTCAACTTGAATGAATTGCCCAGAAAAATGTGGAAGACATTCTGGATGAGTACTCGTTTACCTACAGGTTCTCATGGATTCCCACCTGGTTGGCTAACACATTCAAAATACTTGTGGCCATACTGGTACTAGTACTATTAGCTCTATGTGTCTTGAGAAGAGCAGTAAGCCAATGCAAAAAGACAGCCAGAAAGGCAGTATGAATGAAAATAGTGACACACATGGATATTCAAATGCATACGTGTACACAAATGGATGACTTCCCCATACCCAAATGAGGGAAAGTCCTATTGCACCTCCTGGGTCCAAATTTACATATGCTCAGGACTCCCAAAATTACACAGTGCAGTGGGTACATTATGGTCCTGATTCACAGAGTGTTTTCCTTTGGGATTGCACCATTATAAAACCTTTCTGTGAATTAGGCCCTGTGACTATTTGGGGGAATGTTTTTACGTTACCTAGAGTCCACAGAACACATGAGATGGGGAGTTAGCTTGAGGGGGTGAGCAAGAGTGGATACCCAAAGTTCCCTATCTGGGGGAGAGCAGTAAAATGAGTGTGTTCGAGGACTCACCCAGGTGAGGGAGTGTTGGGAGGCAGATGAATATGTAATCCATAGCAAAGGTGAGAGACGTTACTCACTTAGACAGCCATTCCACCCTTATCCCCCACAAGTACAGTAGGGCTTGGGGACAGCGTGAGCTGAAGATGATAAAAGCATTCAAAGCAACTTTATACCAGTAAAATCACATGCATTAGACATGAAGCAAATGTGCACTCCACATGAAAAACACATACAATAGGTGATATATGCATTTAGACATGAAAAATACTAACATAGCATCTATAGACATGCAGAGCACTAACACGACCAATGTATAAGGTGACTGCAACATGAACAAAATGCAAATGTAGCTCACTAAAACTGAAGCAAAAGTGTTGTGGGGCAGCCATCTTAGTAAAAATGGAAGCTGCAGCACATCTCTGAATGAGCACAGGACTCAAAGCCTTGGAAAATCTCAAAAGGTTGAATCCACATAAATACATATCTGTGCAGAGCTTAGACTGTATCAGGCAAATAATGACAAGGTTAGAGTGAAATATGGGAGGATTGAAATGGCAGACTGAAGGTATGAGATGTAAGCAGTATACTTCCAGATTATTTAAAGTTTTAAAAGGGCACAATGCACATTTGATGGTCAAGTGTCGTACAATAGTAAGCCAAAAGAAGCATAACTCAAGAGGGTCCCCATTGGCAGAAGAAAACACAACGCGCATGGTAAAAATAGCGAAATCTAAATAAATAGGTTATTCATTTCATACTCGGTCTCGTAGCATGTGGATCATTCACAGAGAACACTGGCCATTCATTAGAAGCAAACTTAGATGGGACACTTGTCGTACTTCCTAAATGCAAAGAGGGACACAAGGAGCCACACAGGGCCAAGTAGAACGGGATTGCTCAGTCTTTGAGAATGAGAGATGGTAACTTTGCTTGTTTTGATGAAGATAAAGCTGGATTTTGCTGTGCACTTTGTCTACTTCATCATTGAGCCAGGTTTGAACTGACCCTGATTCATCTGGGTCTATCTGGGATTTTGGGGACACATTAATAGTAGGTATCATGGATTCCGGTTACACCTACCTACTGTATTTGGGGTTGCTCTGCTTCAAGTTGAAGTCTAAGAGGAACCCATTTCATTTTTTCAAAGGCTAGAGGTCTCACTCTGTCCTAAAATGAGGGCGTACAAGTGGTGATCTTATGTGTCTGGTTTCCAAACAGTTGCATTCATAGATTGTGCATTGCAATTGGACATTTTAAAGGAGGAGTTGAATTTCAAAACATAAAATTATCCATATGTTTGGGCAATAAGTGTTCCTACTTAATAAAGCAGACCTATTCCCATTGGTTGTTGAACCTGTTTGCCTTGATGCTATGTTCACTTTTAACAATTTGAGCGCCCACCACACCGTACATCTTTCTGGGCGGCTAAATTGCAGATGAAATAAAAGGTTTTTCCCATGGGTCCCCGGGACTTGTTTAGGGTGTAGGCAAAGGTCATATTGCTCTAAGTCCATTAAATTAGGATGCATCTGAATGCATTATGGAAAACTAAGAACACATTTAGTGCATGTATAGGTGTCTTAAGGACCCCCAAATGGTTAAAAAGTATCATGTTTAAAAAGTCTATAAACTTTAAATGGGTTAGATGTCTTTATTGGGTTGCACAGAGGGTAAACCGTATTTGCCCATCACACATGCCACAATTTCACACTCACATCTTGGTTAGACTAAAGTGTTTTGTTGTATCACAAAGCTAAAAGACAAAAAAATATCTACTTTGTTTATAAAGGCCTGGAAGAGTGGGCTTTCCATGCAGAAACAACACTCCCACAACCCCCACCCAGAGCTTTTTATCGATAGGCAGGACAAACAACCTTCTTGAAGTATCCTTTGCCTCAAAAAAAGAATGCGTCAAATTCTTTTGTCTCTTTAGTAATATATATTTTCCAATGATTATATTTCTCATTTTAATCTGTATGCATCAAAGACTTCATAGCCAAAATGTGTTTTTAATAAAGACTTGAAATGTGAAACTCACCAAAATGAGTGTGGGCCAAGCTCAAACGCTTAACTCCACTAGATATGTTGGCAGATAGAGAAACAAGGTAAACAAGAAATACATGTAAGAGTAAAATATCCTAATGTCTACACAAGGGTTATTTTAAAGATGAATAGCAAATTCCAGGGAATTCTAATGTGCAAATTTATTGTTAGATTGCTTATAAAGTGACACAATAAATCTATCTCTCAGTATGTATAATCAGTAAATTACACTTTGGACTTATATGCTGTGAAAAACTAGGGAGTGTTTCACTTCCTAAACCCTAGGGATCAGTTACTCAGGTAGCCAGGAGAGGGCCATCGCTTTTGGATCCCTACCCTGGGGGTGGACATGCGAGGGAGGATAACCTGGGAGGATAACCTGGGTAAGGGGTCTGCAGGCAGTGGGGGTGGAACACCCCCTAGCAAGACATGGTATCCCCCTTTTCCTGACACCTTCCCTACCCCTGTCTAAACCTACTTTGTAGGACACTACAACTCCCATGATTCTTACCCTTCCTTCCTACTTGATCTGTATTACTGGGCCAAGGAAGCTCAGGAACAGAGTCATGAAGATTACCTCTGACTCTTTTCAATGGCTTGTCCCAATAAGGAGGTTGGGCAAGGTAAGGCCTCCCATTTCAATCATCCCCACCTGAAATCTGCAGGTACACTCTGAGCGAGGCTGGGAGCGAGAAGGGACCGGATTCAGGAGCTGCTGCAAATGCAAGATTGGAGAGCAGAAAGCCATAGGACTTTACGAGCTGTGGAGAAGTCTTAAGAAAGCCAGGCAAAAGATCTGTGCTTGCAACAAGCAGATGATAGCCTGAGCTGAAAGTCGTCCTTTTGAGGAACCTTGATGAGAAGTCTACTTCCCTCCCAGTGTATGATTGAATTGGGGAGGTTCAATGAAGCAAATAGTAAGGGAACCCTAAACTCGGACACATCAACATTATTAAAACACAGCTGGTGAGTTAACAAAAGAGAAGAACAAAGGCCTGGTTGTTTTCCTTGAAAGTAACTGTATCAAGTCAAGTTTGCATGTAATAAGGCAACCACAAGTATAGAAAGATCAACGCTCTAAAGAGACAGTTGAAAGTCTATGTAGTAACATGCCAGACTAGAAGAAACTATTGAACGATGTAAAGATGAGAGGGAAGACATTATAAACATAACTCACAAAGTCCCGAGGCAAAAGGGACTGTTGGAAATATAAACTAACGTGGATTGAAGCTTTCCACCGATCGAGGGGAGCTTGGGTGAACTGGAGAAATGCATTTGAAGCTGGAGCCCGACTGAGGGATCCTTGTGTGAACTGTGGAAAAGGTATTAAAGGCCTGGGCCCGACTGAGGGACGCTGATGTGAAAGATAAGGTTTGAGCCCAACTAAGGGAAACCAGTAATACTGTGAGTGGCTTAAGCCCGATGGATAGAAGCCCATGGTCCTGCAACTACAAAGTTATAAATAAAGCTGTTGAACTTGCATCTCTTGTTTTTGACTCTCCTTTTGATACCATCATTAGGACCCTGGCGGAGAGGGTATTACGCCAGCGTAGTGCATGGCGTACCTCTCCGCCATACTACGAGTTCCCGTAGCGCCATGGAGGTTTTCTCCGCCTGGTTTTACCAGCCGGAGAAAACCATGGCGCTACGGGACCTCGTTGTTAATTACGCCACCGTATTTTACGGTGGCGTAATTAACTCCTTCCCCACTCCCATTATACCCTATGGGGCAAAAATGGGAATGGGGAAGGGCAGAATGGGGATTGGGGATTTACCGCTCCGCCGAGGTCGGAATGGGGCGGTAAATCCGCCAACCCCCATGGCGCTATCGGCGGCTTTCCGCCATGCTTCGCGGTGCATTTAGCACCGCGAAGTCCGCCTGGGTCGTAATGAGGCCCCATGTGTTCCTCACAATACTCAGAAGTCTGTTTAATTTACATATCTAATATGAGTAACATATGTAATGGGAAGTTATCTTGCATATATTTTCAAAAATGTTAAAGTAAGTTGATAAAATTATTTTTAAGAGTTAAATCAGTAGAAATGATTTGTTTGTTAATATATAACTATGATGGTTTGAAAATAGTGTCACTAAAAATTCTGTTTTCTGTTTTTTCTTTCTTTTTTTCTGAAATGTAATTTATATTTTGACATCAGACTTGACATATAAGCAAGTTAATACACAAGTCCACATCCCTGGAGAAGCAGGTTCATTGTCCTAGAATAATAAGCGACAGCGGGTTACTGCCAACCATTATGAGGTTGGCAGTAACCCGCTGGTGCTACCGGTGGGTTGTGCGAGAAGCCTGATGGTGTCTTACCCGCTAGAGTCTGGGGATCTGTCATTCAGGTCACAGCCACCGCTATTGGATCCAGTTCCTGGGGCTGGACCAGTGGGGGAGACTCATCTGGATGTGGAGTGTCTTTGGCAGTGGAAGTGGGACACCGAAAGGTGATACACGATATCCCCTTCCTTATGACACCTTTTGCCCATCCTGCCCAGTAGGATACTTAGAAAATCTCTTCACCCACTTTTCCAACAAGAACACTTTCTCCCACCATGAGCGACAACAGACTAATACCAGAGCCATTTAGCTGACAGGTCCCAACACAAGGGTCTGGCCGAGTCAGGCAATTGCTGACAACTACACACACCTGACTGCCCTTTCCCTTCCCCACTGGGATACACGGCAGAGCGCAAGAGTACATTTTGAGCAAGGCTGAATGCATGAGGAAACCATTATTCCAGAATGGCAGTTCAGAAGGAAGAGAAAGGTGGCAAGGCCTGAAAGGACATCAAGGAGGGAGTTGCCCATGCACTTTTGAACACAGACCCACAAAGCCTCTGATGAAAGAAACATAAGGCCGGGAATCACAGCTGGCGAGTCGTGTGATGGATGTCAGCAGTACATGGAACCCACCCGCAGTGCTAACCAGGTTGGGAAGACGCAGTTGCCATCATGGTACTGTACTTGACTCCAACAGCAAATGAAACGTCAATGAGTTCAGCACAGCCAGTGAGTCAGACAAACCTGATCGTGGCCAGCTTTGTTAGACTCAAGGTTGCAGTGGCAACATTAAGAAGATTAGGAGACAGAGGCCTTTTGTGAATGAACTTGGTACCCCTCTCCTGAACAAAGAGATTGTGTTGAACAAAAAGGGGTAAAGAAACTAAGGCCGATGGGAGGTATCAAGGTGGTCATACACGGGATCAAATTGTTCAAGGAATTTTGCAAACGGCTCTTTTTCCTCAGTTTAAAGAAAGTGAACCAGACAAAACAGAAAGAGGTACATTGGGCTTTGGGGTAGCTGATAAACCCGTTAACATCGAAGAAACAAAGGGAGAAGAACCTGCCATCTATCCCAACCTAGCCATCACCCAGCAAAATGATCCAGCTCTCGCTGAAGTGTTCTTACAAGCTTCTCCGGAAGGAAAAGGTGTAAAGAAAGGCAGCCACTTTTTGTTCTTCTTTTTTCTTAATGCAGGGGTTGCTATGTAGAAGAGAAAATCCACAGAAGGCTTAGTTAAGATACAGTTAGTAATCCCCAAGACCCACTGAAAGGTTGTACTAGAAATTGCACACTCCCATCTTACGGTTGGTGGGGGCACTTAGGGCAATCAAAAACCCAGGCACATATCAGTGGGAAGTTTTACTGGCCAGGTATCCACACTGACAATAAAACTTTTATCAGACATGTGACATTTATCAACAAACCAGCCTGTACATCCCCTCTGCATCCCTTACCAATCATAGAAGATCCCTTTTCAAGAATCGGGATGGAGATCATTGGGCCTTTAGAAACATTCAGGTTACGTAACAAGTATGTCCTTGTGATTGTGGACTATGCAACCAGATATCCCGAAGTATTGCCAATATGGAACAATACCACACAACAAATCCTTAAACACCCCTTAGAGTATATTTCCAGGGTTGGCTTTCCCAAAGAAATACTAACTCATCAAAGTTCAAATTTTATGTGCAACAATATGGCAGAAGTCAAAGAGCTGCTCCATATTACCACCTTACGAACTTCTGTGTACCATCCTCAAACCGATGGCTTAGTAGAAAGATTCAATAAAACCCTGAAATTAATCCTACGGAAACTGGTAGATAAGGACAGGAAAGACTGGGACTGAATGATCCCTTGGGTACGATTTACAGTAAGGAAAACCCCTTAGGCTTCTACAGGATTCTCTCCTTTTGAATTACTTTATGGTAGAGAGTCTACAGACGTCCTAGACATGCTCCAGGAAACCTGGGAAGAACAAAAAGAGGCACCCATTCCCATATCACAAACCGCTACCAGAATGTGAAAACATATGAGACTTGTTCGATACCCAATCTGCACTCGTATGGAAAAAGCCCAGCGTCAGCAAAAATCCATTTATGACAGGAAAGTGAGTTTAAGATCATTTTCAAGAGGACAGAAAGTAGTGGTTCTCTTACCCACCTCAGAAAACAAGCTGGTCTGTAAGTGGCACAGGCCCTATGAAATATTAGAACAAATAGGAGCCGGTACTTATAAAGTAGCCCAACCGGACAAGAAACAGAATGTCCATTTATATCACGTAAATCTCTCAAAGAAGTGGAAAGAGTGAAAGTACTATCCTGTTTGGTCCCAGATGAAATAGACAGCTTCCAATTAATTCCTCTAGAGCTATCTATTCAACAACAACAAGATCTAAAAGATGTAATTACATTGTTTCCCGACATAGTATCAGAAACACCAGGAAGAGCGAAAGGCACCTACCACTATATCAGAACACCTAAGGGAAAAGTGGTTCATTTAAAACCATATAGACTCCCGGAAGACCATAAAATTATAGTGATTGAGGGGGTACATAAAATGTTGAAGGTCAATATTATCGAGCCTTCTTTGAGCCCATGGTCCTCCCCTATCGTGTTTGTCACTAAACCTGACCATTTCTGGAAGTTTTGGATAGACTTCCCTCTGATTTCATTGCCTATATCATGCCACCCATCAATGACCTAATTGATAAACTCAGAGCAGCCACCTTTCTATCCACATTAGACTTGACGAAAGGGTACTGGCAAGTCCCAGTATATAGGTGAGAAAACAGCTTTTTCAACGCTTCTAGGGCTGTTTCAATTCAAAGTCCTACCTTTCAGCTTACATGGCATGCCAGCCACTTTCCAATGCCTCATGTATAAAATGTTACAAACCTATTCTTATTACTGTGGAACTTATATTGACAATATCGTAATTTCTAGTAAAACCTGGGAGGACCATCTCTTCCATCTTTATACTATTATGAAATTCCTCACTCAGAGAGGGTGCCCTGACTGCTAATCCATCTAAATGCAGACTGGCCCGATCAGTTGTGAAATACCTCAGGTTCTTTGTAGGGAATGGCAACATACAACCTCAACATGAGAAAGTGAAAGCCATTTTAGATACACCAACACCTAAATGTAAGAGAGATCTTAGAGCCTTTCTAGGGCTAATAGAATATAACCGTAGGGTTATCCCTAACTTTTTGGACAAAACAGCTAAGCTGACTGATAAACTCAAGAATGTCGAATCCCAGAAACTACATTGGATGTACGAGGATGATATATGTTCTAACACCTTAAAACAAACAATGTGCCAGAACCTGATCCTAAAGGTAGTAGATTACTCTAAAGAGTTCATAATGCAAACAGACGCCTCCCTTACAGGTTTAGGAGCAGTCCTATCCCAAGTTGGAGATGATTTAGAACATTGCATCTTGTTTACAAGTTGAAAACATTTCCCACATAAAAATAATTACTCTGTGTTGGATGTGAAGCAGATGTGGCTACATAGTATGGAGGAAGGGTATGTGAGAAGACGGAAGGTGTCTCACCCTATAGTCCCCGGGGATATGTCATGCAGTTGGCCAGGACATAGCCATCACTATTGGATCCAGTTCCTCTGGTGGACCAGTGCGGGAGGAACACCTGGATGGGGGTCTTTGGGGAGTGGAAGTGGAACACCAAAGGGTGAGACACAGTATCCCCTTCCGTATGACACCTTTTCCCCATCCTGCTCAGTAGGATACTTAGGAACTCTATCCCCCCATTTTCCAACGAGAACACTTTCTCCCACTGTGTGTGACAATGGACTAATACCAGAGCAGTTTATCCAACATGTCCGGACACAAGGGTCAGGTGAAATAAGGCAATTGCTGACCACTAGAGCACACTTTGAGCAAGGCCGAATGCATGAAGAAACCCCTATTCCAGGATGCCAGTTCAAATGGAGGGGAAAGGCAGTGAGACCTGAAAGCACGTCAAGGAGGAAATTGCCCTTGCCCTTTTCAACACAGACCTGTGAAGCCTCTGATGAAAGAAACATAAGAACAAGAATCACAGCTGGTGAGTGGTGTGATGGATGTCAGCGGTACATGGAACCCTCCCGCACTGGTAGCCAGGGCAGGAAAAAGCAGTTGCGATTGTGGTTCCATCCTTGACTCCAACAGCAAAAGGAATGCCAATGAGTTCAGCACAGCCGGTGAGTGAGACGAAACTGATAGTGGGCCGGTCTGTGTTAGACTCAAGGTTGCAGTGGCAACATTAAGAAGATTAAGAGACAGAGGTATTTTGTGAATGAACTTGGTACCACTCACCTGAACAAAGAGACTTCGTTGAACAAAAAGGGGTAAAGAAACTACAAATACCAAGAGGCCTTTGGAAAGGCCGATGGGAGGTGTCAAAGTGGTCATACACGGGACAAACATAAACCGCTTGTACAATCACAAGTCTTTGACATGTTGTAGAAGTTGTGATGATAAGCCAATTATGAAACTGATATTTGTACCCGGCTGAGGGGACCACTGTACAAACTGTGATTTTGTAAAGCCTGCCCTTGCCATAGGCTAACCGAGTGACCCAGCGAGACGACATTGCCCTTCGGAAGACACTGCACCTATGTTCTTGAAAAGTCAGATATTATTGTAAATTTGTCTAACTAACTGCACCTAAAGTGTTCCATGAAAACAAATGAAGGGAAAGCAACTTAAACATTCATTAAACACAAATGTATCATACCATTTGATTGAAGTCTATGCGACAACAGTTGTGATGAGGGTGAATGGATGCCCATTCAAGTCGGACGAAAATGGAAGTCATGTCCAAATATCTTCGAAATATCAATGTTTACATTTCACTAAGCCCAAGTCGCAAGGATAGTCCCATACACAAGTGGACTGTTCTGGCCTGAAGTAGAGGTTAAACCCAGTGTCAAGATTCACCATATTATTTAGCCAAAATTCCTGAGCATCAGACAGGAAAGTGGGAGCCAGTCATACCTTGTTGATCGAGGTAGGATTTTCAAGTTCTTTAGGCAAAGCAACAAGGCACTTGTTGAAAGAAAAAACTCAGGCCATAATTTACCTCCAGAAGAAAATGTGAGCCCCAAATGATGCAGATCCAACAGCTGTTATCTCTACTCTTTTTTGTGGACATTAATGTTGTGGATCCGGTTTCCTTGGATGATGCTGGACGCAGGTGTTGTCTATTGGGTCTTCCAAAACATTGGATGAAGCTTAGGCCAGTCTATAGTGAATCACTTTGCACAAGAAATTACTGTTCTGTGAGAATTAGTGCAGTACCTAAAGTGCAGCGAGAGGATGACGTATTTTAGCCACCTGACTGATGTGGTGGTTGTGGCAAGATGGAGTAAGGAGGCTGACAGATTGCATAATTTTTGGTTGTAGACTTTTATTCAAAAAGAGAAAACCTGCTTCTTCCTATTCTACAGGGGTCTTTCCTAGACAGAAAAACTCGGTTGCTAATCAGGATATAAGTAAAAATAAAAATAGATATCATCCTCTATGCAAACCAAGTGCTCTATCACTACCACTAAAAAATAAACCAACACTAATCCAATTCACGTCTTATCAAAGCCACCAAGAGAATGGCTCCATTCTCCTGGTGAAACAATTCAGTAGGATGACTTGACAGCAGTCAATTTCAGTATGGTCTGATATGCCAAATACACTTGCACCAGGAGAATGACTGCCTTCTCTTGGTCTGGAAGAGCCTTTTGAAGACTGTTCTTCGATAGTCCTTTGTAAATTCTTTAGAAGTCTCTTTACTGCCACCCAAGGATTTCCAAACAACAGAGTTAAGGTTTCATCAAGTCTTCTTCTTAGAGCAGGTCAATTTTCAGGACTTTTTCTATCTTAACTATTGGGGAGATTGTTCCCTGACAGTTCTTGGTCCTTTTGGTATTTTTCACAGATTTATGGTTTTTGTATTACTACCGTGATGAGAGAGTTTTCTCCTGACACAATCTTTACTGGGCAGACTACTCCTGTAATCTCTTAGATATTTCTGACTCTCGTTTCCTTGAATATCACCACTATGATTAGGTCATACTTGGCTCTTGGTTCTCTGGGTATCACTTCTGAGGAATAATTGACTCTTGGTTCTCCGGTTATCACTACTGTGATGAGGGAGATGACACTCGAGGCACTATTCCCGTGGCTCTAAACACCTACCAATTTCGTTGCTGCCCTTTCCGTTACCCTTTATTTGCTTCTGGTGGCTTATCCGTTCTTCCTGGGGTGTTCAGTCACCTCTCTTCCTCCAAATGCTGACCACGTCTTTCTCGCTGCTACTCACCATTCGCTGTCTGCTCTGTGAGTTTGTGTGTCTCTCTCTCTGCGTTCCACTCTACTCCTCTGTGGTTCCGTAGGTTGCTGGGTCTCTCAGTTCTGGCACAGTTAAGGGACCAAATGGTCCACATCCCTTATATGATGCCACCTTGGTCTTTTTTCCAGCTTGGGCAAGGTCGGCCTGCTTCTGGACAGCAAATGACTCCAGTGACCGTTTGCCAGCATCCTTTTGAGCGGGGCCTAGCTTCTCATGATCACTTATTTCCTCCCAGGTTTGAACTTCTCAGGGTCTACAGATTTCCCATCTGAATTCTCTGTCTTCATCTAGTTCTTCTTCTCTTTTAATATTGCCTAGCTGAGTCCTCCCTAGAGGAGTGTCGTAGTCCTTTGTTTTGACTGTGTATTCGTCTTGCCTCCTCGGGGCCACTCCTTCCCTGTACCTGTCAGACTTGGCAATGGAGCTTTCTGTATAACACCTTTTATCTTCTTCTTCTTTGTACTTTAATGGAATGTTTCATAATTATCCTGGGCTCAGGGAGTTCCATCATGGAAAGGTAGTCCTTATTCCCAGGTGGGGAGCCTCTCCCTTTGAGGTCCCACTTTCTGTGTGGTGGTCTCACCTCCCTATCATCACAGGCAAGGGATTCACTCTGGGGAGAAGTGAAAGACCCCATTAATTGTCACATGGTCCAATGTTGTTGGTTCTTTAGAAATAACTTCTTCTGTAACCCCTCTTCCTCGCTTTCACTACGCAAAAGAAAACTGTGCCTGAGGGACAAGAACTCACAATCCAGGGTCTTAAGTAGAATTTAAAATTGAGACCCTACTTGCCATTCAGTGAGGGGCACCCACACATTGCATCTGCTCCTCCCTCCCAACAAGCAATAGGGCAAATGGCTGCATTTCATGAGCCCACAGGTTTCACTGCTGGCAACATAGAATCTTGACTTGGCCAAGGTATTTTACTTTGTCTCGCAGATTGCCAAACATCCAATAGACAATTCCAGGACTTCCACATATTCAGGCATAGTCTGAACAGAATCAATGGAAGTGCACATGTCCGGCAGAGGAGACCCCTCGCTGGTTATGGGAGGTCAGACCTGGTATTTCTTGATCTAATCATGGTAGTTAGTTGCCTGGTATACAAGGCCGCCAGAGTTGTTCCACTGCTACCCTAGAAGTTAGATAAATGACTTCTCAAAATAAAACACTTTCTGTGATCTCAAACATGGGATATATATTCAATTTTGTTTTTATTTTTTTATTTTTTTTATTTGCATTTCATTGACAACTTTTATTTGCTGGTCCGATAGCACAGCGAGTAGAGCGCTCGCTTTGACATCTATGCAGATCCTGCTGACGCAGGTTCAAATCCTGGCAGGGCCAAACTCAGCCTCTCATCCTTCCGAGGTCGATAAATGAGCACCACACACCGTGGGTAATAATAAGCAGCGCTCAGATACCTGAGGGTTTGTAGCGCTATATAAATGCTAAATTATTATTATTATTTAGCAAAGGATATCTAAAGCCAAGAAAAAGAGAGAGGAGAAAGTTCTGAATTCAGTGAGAATTCCATAAATTAGCCTTCAGGCCTCTTCAGATTTTTGAAGTATTTTGTTCATAAATGCGACAACTGCAATCACATATGAGGGCTTGTTTCCGCTCATCAGGGTTGTCCACCAATCCTCCACATCAAGCGCAGAGAATTGTGACATCCACTGACCAATATGGTTCTTTCTCACTCTGGTTATAGCAGGACAGAGCAGCAATGGGTGTTTTAACGTTTTGACACTGGAATACGCTACACAATAACAACAGTGGTTCGTGAGTACTTTGGATCATGTTGCCAGAACTTCATTTGTAGGCAACAGGTTGCCTATAACCTCTATTGGGGAACTGTGCTAGGTACCCCGGGAGAACGCTTAGTTTCTGTGTCTCTGTCGTTAAATGCGCAGCAGAACGGTAGCAAGCAGCGGATGCAATCGTGGATATCTAGTCAGACTCTTTCAGGTTATTTTTAACTTCAGTTGAATTTGATTTCAAGTCGTCGATTGAGCAGTCAAGTTTGTTGAGTTTCTCAATGTTGTTTCTTGGCCAGTTTTTTAAAGTTAGGATTGTCTGTGATGCAGGGTCATTGTTTATAATGTCCAAAATTGGTGGTCGGGATGCTGCAAGACATTTTCTGTATAAAATCAGAGCGTTCAATGCTACCGTGGCTTTGAAGGATACCAGACCAAGCTCTCGACGAATGATCTGTATAGGTGTGGACATTGGAAGGCCCAGAACCTTTTTCCAAAAATGCCCCTCTATCCAGGGCCATAGTGCATTTGGAACATTTACCAATGTCTCTGCTCCATAAGCCAGTTACGGAACCACCTTGGTTTTATAAAAATTCACCACTGGCAGTATGGTAAAACATCTGCATTTCTTGTTTAATGCCAATGCTTGGCTGGCCAAAATTTTGATTTTTTCTTTGAGGTGATACACCATCAGTTTTTCAATTATGCTGGTGTTAAGCCATAATCCAAGGTATTTGAATGATGTAACTTGTTCAATTGGTACATGCCCAAGAAACCATTTCAGTCGGTTGTTATGCCTGTTAGTTTCCCCAAAGCACATGCTCTTTGGCTTTCCCTTGTTTATCTCTAATATGTTTGTCTCGATGTAATCATGAAGGTTATCGAGCTGTCGTTTAAGGCCAACTGGAGTTTGGTCTATCAGCACTAAATCATCTACATAGAGTAAATGATTTAACAACACTCCACCTCTTGTTGGTGGGAAATATCTGAGTGAAAATATGTATTAGCTTTGTTTCACT
The DNA here is from genome assembly GCF_040938575.1 of Ambystoma mexicanum. Classification (NCBI taxonomy): domain Eukaryota; kingdom Metazoa; phylum Chordata; class Amphibia; order Caudata; family Ambystomatidae; genus Ambystoma; species Ambystoma mexicanum. The sequence goes on along the minus strand of NC_090927.1, from coordinate 231,880,287 downwards.
CCTCTTGCAGTTGGAATTTCTGCTGACAAGAGTCCCGACTGATTCAGCCGAACTCTCATGGATGTTTCAGAGTGTAGAGCTATTAGTGGTTCTAGAATGGATTTAGGGAAGTTCTGAATGGCCAGTTTATCTGACAATCATTGTTGCTGCACTTGGTCAAAAGCTTGCACCAGGTCCACGATAGCCACAAAGATCTTAGGTTTTCCTTCTCGTACTCTACTTTGCAGCATTGTGAGGAGTGATATATTTACAGCTGTACCAATACGTTTAATGAGACCAGTTTGGAATGGATCATTGCAGCCTGTCGAGGAAGACTATTGTTGGAGCTGCTGTACAAGAAATGTGCCGAAGATCTTTCCAATTACATCCAGGAGGGAGATCGGATGGAAGTTTCACTCCCCCCCTTTTGAAAATTGGGACCACTATAGTCTTTTTCCAAGAGTTTGGTATTTGATGCGTTAGAATAATCTGAGTGAAGAGATTGTGAATAAATTTGGACCATTCCTCTGGATGCTCTTTCAACATTGAATTTGTTAAGCGATCTGGGGCAGGAGCTTGTGAACTGCTTAATTTCCAGATTATCCCCAGAATATCCTGTACCTCATGTGGGAGATCCCAGGATCTAGTCATACTTGTTTGGTCTTGTGTAACAGTGGAAATATCTTTTGCACTATAGAGACTTGTGAAATTACTTATCCATGCTTGTTCACTAATGCTATTCAGCTGCAGGTCGATGGCATTTCTCCCGACAGACTTGACTAAGGTCCAGAAGTCTTTAGCCTTTCGTCCACAGATCACTTTCCACATTGCCTCAGCATTGTGTTGGTATATTGTTGCGCAGTACGAAAGAAGCCATTGTTTGCATAGGTCTTGGCCACCGTTTTTGCTATGACTTGGTCATCTGGATGGTTTGATTTCTTTTCTACTCGTATAGCTTTCCGCAATGTTCTTCTTTTTTTCTAAAAGCAAAGCATCAAAACATGAGCTCTATTTATGGATAGGATGTTTGAACTCTGTTTTTTTTATAAGATAGCATTCTAAGAGGGGGGTGTACTCCACCTTGGAGCCCTCATCTAGAAAATTAGTTGTACGTTTGTTAACAGCAATTTTAATCTTGACCATCTGTTACATTCAGACACTGATGCCAATATTCTTTGTCTATCAGCCGCCAGCGCGGTGGACCATTCCATATGTAACACATTGTGGTCACTATTGGCCTTCTTGACCACCTTGAACGTATTGATGAATGGGGGCAGATTCCTGGAAATGAAAATGTAATCAATTACTGATGTATGTTCCTCTCTCTCCAATTTGCATGTGGTGGTATATGCCCCTTAATTTTTCCATTTAGCACATACATGTCTTTAGAGGACATTAATGATGACAATAAGGTGCCTCTTTTTGTTCATAGGTTCATTTCCTTGAATCCACCTGGCATGCATCTTGCATTTAGGTCTCCACATAATGATATATGGGGTTTGGTGGTTGATGTATGCATCGCCAATCAAACTGGCTGTTTGGAGATCACTTGAGGATTCCAATAAAGGTTGATTATTACCATTGTTGATGAAGTATTTTTGACTTGAGGAGTCTCTGGTGGCTCTCAGCTTACTTACAGTTATTGGGCAAAGGTGCTTGATGAAATAGTTTTAATGAGGTTGAGATTGCTCCCGGATTTTACCGCTATTAGGGGGCCTGATGTACGTCTCCTTTCCTTTCCTTTTACTGCTGGGATGAGGGTAAGTTCGTAACCGTCAATTGCCAGTTTTTCGCATAGCCAAGTCTCTTCGATGCACATCAGGTCAAAATCCCCCAGTTTTACATTGCTAGTTTCTGTAAGGTGTCTAAAACCTCTGGTGTTTCATGAGGCCATTTTTAGCCTTGACGACTCGGATCCATCCAATTTTCTGCACAATCTCTCTGGAGCCGAGTGTTTGGGCTCCGAGGGTGGCTATGCTTGCTCATGATGTGCTGGGGAGCCAAGACCAGTCCATTGGTGTACAACTTTGGTCAAGCACTTGAATTGTAGTTTTAACATTTCTGGCTTTGCCCAAAGACTGTCCCGGTTTGATAGTCACGCTCAGGTTAGCCCCCGGTCTTTCGGAAATCTGGCCGTGTACAGGGAGGGGGTCTAGGAAGAGCTGTGAAGTTTCCACATCATGTTTTCTCTGTGGAACTAAGGTGTTGGTGTGACCTACTAATCCATTCTCACTTCTAGGTATCAGTTCTTGGATTGGGGATGTCACAGCAATCTCCGTAGATACCTTTGCATGGGCTATGTCGAAGCCCAGCAGTAGGAGAATGTTGGCTGAATCATCAGCATGTCAAAAAGAGGGGCTGTCCACAAAGAGCTACCTATTAATGTCACACTTTAGGTTGTAGATTTCTAACTCACATTGGGTAAATATAAACTATCATCTTTTTAAGCAGATATCAAAAGATGAAGGGAGGTCGGAAATATAAAAATATATCAAGTTTTATTCCATAACTCATGATAAAAATTGGACACCATTGGTCCTATTTGTAAAAACATATGACAGCACATAACAAAAATGTTTTAGACAAAGCAAATGCCGGTTCTCAAACACAAGTATACGTGTTCAAAAAATTGGTATATCACTAATATACACCAGACCTAGAGTGATGTTAGTAACTTGAGGGTGACTTTAAACAATGCAATACAAATTTCTTGTCATAAGCAATCCCCAATTTATTTATATAGGCGTGTCAAACATTAATAGGTAGCTCTTTGTGGACACCCCCTCTTTTTGACATGTTGTTCAGTCCTCTCCCAAAGAGCCCCTAACAAAAAAGAGGACACCCTATATCCTGCTCGTTAAATATTTCCCTGCATCATCAGCATTCCATTAATCTAAGCAGAAGTATCAGGTCGTATATTCAATTATTCACAAATTAAATTACTTGATTATTGAGTGTTTAAGTTGTCCTGAGCCACTTAAATAAGTTTATCCTAAAGTGTGCCTTTCCAGCAGTGTGACATACACAAGTCAAAACCACATATATTAGGAGTGGGGCAACTTTTTCATAAACCACTTTTCCTCCAAAAAACAAGATGGTTAAAATCTAACTTCATGATTTAAGGACCATTTGAGACTGCCCTTTTTACAACAAACTTTGAGTTATGTTTTGAGCCCAAATTAGCCAAATTACCAGTAATTGTATGCCATTCACCCCCTCTTGCAGGGGGGCAGATGTAGGCATTCCCAAGATATTAAAAGTGCATATTGTTAAACAAACTGTTACTGAATTTCTTTAATATGAGAGCAATCACAAAAATATATAAATATACCAATTCATAGATGTTTTATCTAGAAAAAGTACAAAGTGAGTGACACAATTCATGTTTAATAGTGTGAGGTTGTGCATGAAGTATACAAGATCCAAGCAGACCCTTCATGTAACAAGGAACAAATGTGTGTTTTCTTCCTGGTTATGAAATTGCACAGCGACAGGCAGACTGAGATTACTTATGTTAAAAAACACACCTTATTTTTGTTGATGTTTGAAAAAATTAAAACCCAGTCACAGTCCAAACCTCTTACATTTTACCAGTTAGATGTGTAAATGCTGGGAATTGAATCCATCGCATAGTTGCATATTCAGGCAGACCTTAGTCCCCAGTGGAGATTATACATAAATAGGAGGAAAGGGAATATCATGTGGCTAACTTATGGCATATGTATTGTTTGTTGTGATATTCTAGGCACTGTGACAAAACGTGGGTGGGAGCTTTTCCTTTTAAGGCTAGGGTTGGCGATACTGCTATGCAACAATCACCCTTGGGGTGGCGGCAAGGAGGACCTCACAGGCGAGACTCCCCTCTTGGGTCAAGGACTCACGATCCACATAGGAACTCCCTAATGCCCCTTCTCTAGGCCCACCAGTAACATCAAGTCTTAATAAAGACAAGGCTGATCATGCTACTCTCTGCTACTGTAACACAAGTTCCAAGATTAAATCTGAAGAAAGGTCTAGTGGAACAAAGGTCAAGTGGAACCACTGTGAAGTAAAAGAATAAGCAAGTAATAATAATTGCTCAGTGGTTGGAAACAAACCATACTGTGATGAGGAGGAATGGGCGAGTAATGAAGAGTGCTCAACTAAAAACTAAAGTGGACTTTAGCTATCTGCATGGGAGGACCAAGCAATGTAAACTTAAAAAGGAAAGAAGGTCTACTGTCAGGGAGATCTGAAACCCGGGAATTTTGAATCAGCAGGATGATGAAAGCTGAGAGAGACCAGGAGAGCCTCCATGGAGAGGAAGCAACCAGGTGGCATGTGCGAGAGACGCCAAAGCAGCTGAAGGAAGAAGAAAGGAGGTGAAGAGAACCATGAGAGAGAAAACCAGTCATAAGTGGTGGTGCGACCCAGGAGAGGTGGGCTGTGCAGTGCAGAGACCGCTTTAACGCTGACCCCCCCAACCCCCCAGGAACCCCAGAACCGCAGAGAAGAAGCAGTGAGACACAGAGTGCAAGCAGAAGCGGTCCTGAACAACCAGAGCGAGATCACTATCCTGATGGTAGGCCGGTGAAGCAGACCCGTGAGAAGCAAGGTAACGGGAAAGGCGGGAGACCCGGGAGGGAACATGGGAATAGCGAATACCTGCATCATACCTGTCCCAATGAATGGTCAGATAGGAAGGAGAGTGCAATATACCACAGGACTTATTAAACTCATCCCAGTGACACAAGAAAGAACAGAGAAAGTGAAATACATCACAGAACTGATCATACTTGTACCAGTGAAAAAAGAAAGAACCACAAAAGTGACATACATCACAGGGCTCATCCCACTCGTCTCAGTGATACAGGAAAGAGCAAAGAGGGTGAAATACATTACAAGTCTAATCCTACTCATCTCAGTAATGTGGAAACAAAGCAATAGACTGAAACTAATCTAGGAGCACATCCTTCTAGTACCAGTATTACAAGAAAAGGTTAAGAGAGTGAGACTTATTATAAAGCATATCTTACTTGTCTCAGTGATACGAGATTGAATCCATACAGTGAGAAGATAATGAATCACAGGATTACGGACAGCAGGAATCACATAAAGAGGAATTTTATTGCACCAGAGATATCAGAAAAGGAGAGACTTCAGGAGACACTTGAGAAAAACTTGAGAAAGAGAACATCTAAGGCCAAGATAACCAAGGAGGAGAATTCTACAAAGCCCTGAAAGAGGAGAACCAAAGACGTGGACAAATCCCCTAGGGAACAAGCTAATACAAGAAATAACCAATAACTATTTAAGAATCTGATATTGAGGCTGGGGAAGGCTATCCAGTAGAAGGGAGTCATTTTCTTGACCTTTTTTTATTTTGTCTTAGTGGTAGGGTCAGTGTAGCTTAGCTTTGGACGCAGGACAGACATATTGCTTTGGACTTCACGACAGACGAGCACACTAGTTAGTTGTGTTAGCTAAGTAAATCCACAGAATAGGGCTAGTGAGGCATTTTTACATATCATGTATATACAATATGTATAAGAAGGCCACCAATTGGTCTGTCTCCTTCTTCTGACCTACCACACCGCATATCCCTCATTCTAGCTATACAATGTGCACTGTATGTGCAACAAAGTGAAATATATTAGGATTGCAAATACTTTCCATGCAAATTTACTTTGCAAGCCAAAACAAGGTATCCTTGTCTATTTTTAGTATAATGCCAGAGAGAAAGAAGAAATTGACATTCATGCTGCATCGAACCTTAGGTACTTGCAGAAAGGATCCTAATGGCATAGTTAAATCAATTTAAAGCAGAAGCTAAGCTTATTTTAGTCCCTCTTGGTGGCAATTTGGCACAAGGGAATGGCGATGCCAATCGATTTGTGAATACCAGCTGAGGGAAGTGTGGAAGTTTAACTCTTTGGGGGACGCAATCTGATGGACAGGATTACATTTCCACTAAAGGAAAAGGTAAGAACCATCATGGCTAGTTGTAGCCTTGAGGGACTAAATGGAATTGATATAGATTATGTAGAAATGCAATCATAAGATAAATGGTACACACAAATCTCAGTCCCATCTATTATAACATGTGAGGGAATGTAATTGCACTTCCTGTGGGGTTTAAAGTCTGCCCCAGGATCAAAATAACTGCTTCTAGACATGCTGGGCCTAAGAGGGCAGAAATCCTTTTTGTAATTGGAAAACACACTGGGGGCTGACAGACAAAAAGGCAGTATTTTTTTTGGTTTAATTGTATAACAATTTTTACAAAAATGAATGATACATCAGGTACATGTCTAGATTGAGTTCCAATTTCCATGTCTTATATTTAGGCTAAAATGGGGCTACAGCAGATTGAAAAGTTAGCAAGCCTTTAGTCGATTTCCCCCCCCCCCCCGGCTTTTACAGGTTCAACGCCTTCAGGAACAAGGTCACTCCGATGACACATCGCTTGTTGTTACCACTGGTCAACATTGCCCATAGATTTTCTGAATCTAAGGTGCTGTACTTCTTCAACGTATCCGCGAGGAAACAGTGTCTTTCCGTCACCAGGCCTGTGCATTCAAGCACCAGTTGCTTTGTGGTTTCGATTTTGTCGAGGGGTTTGCAAAAACGACAGTTGTTCGATTGAACTTGATTTTGAATCTCCATTATTTCATTGGTTTTCAGCTTGTTTAGTCTAAACCTTAGAAATGTTCTGCTTAGCCCCTTGTCAGGAAATGTGTGCAGATAACCACGCACTGCGTCAAGCCTCATTGGAGTGCTTGGCAAGTTGGCTGTCAGAAAGTAACTGTTGGCGACTTCTTGGGTGTTGATCCAGTCTGCTTCAAACAGTTTCTTTGGCACTTTGTTAGGATTTTGGATCAATGTTTCCACAGAGACATCTAGTTCTTTCAAGATGGATAGATTGAGTTTTTCCCATCTAGAGAGCATCCGGTTATTACCACCTAGGATTTCCTTATGAATGAGATCCAAGACTTTGGCTTCAGGCACATTGATGACTTTGCGATACAGCATTAGGGTTGCTCTCATTTTTGTTGCTAGGAGGGATGATAGGCAGAGTTCTCTTCTTATAAGTGCTATAGATGTTGAGTTCGCCAAACCCAAAACACTACGCCAGAAGTAACTTTCATATTTCGCCCAGACAGAATTCGGAACCAGTGGCATTGCGTCCATGCCATAAATCAAGGCAGTGACCACCTTAGATTTAAAGAATCTTAAAATTGGAATGATCGAGAATGGGCCATGTTTCCTGTCCACGGCCTTGGCTTGAGCTGTGAGGTTCTTCAATTTTGAACACAGGACTTCTTGCATGGCCTCTTCCTCCTTGTCAATACTGATAGTAATTCCAAGGTACTTAAATGCTAGGACTGTTTCCAGATTATGACCTTCACAATACCATGCAAATTTTTGTTTCCTTTATGCAGAATCACCCAGGATTAGTATTTTGGTTTTGTCGTTATTTAGCCTTAAGTTGTTCTTTGCCATGTAGGCTCACAGGTTATCGAGTTGGCGTTGCAAGCCAATAGGGATCAGGTCCATCAAAATGATGTCATCTGCGTACAGTAATCGCTCGATCTTAGAGCCTCCTAGTGATGGTTGAAAATGCCTGACCATTTCGGTTGACTCCCCGTAGTCTGCGATGTAGGAGTTATAGAGTGAGGGCACCAAGGGACACCCTTGCTTCACTCCTCTTGATGTCTGTATTTCCTCAGAAAGGCGGACTTCTGCACTAAGGCACACTCGTATAGAGGTATCCCGATGCAGGGCTTTTATAGGTTCCAGGATGGAATCAGGGCAATCTTTGATTTCCAATTTTGCCCAAAGCCGCTGTCTATTGACCTGGTCAAAGGCTTGGACCAGGTCAATGAAAGCCACGTAGATCGGAGGACCTCCTTGCAGTACTTTTTCCTTCGGGAGCTCAGGAGCAAGATGTTAGTGGTAGTTCCTGAGTTTTTGACAAAACCGTTCTGGAAGGGGTCCGCAAGGTGGGCAGAGCGAATCCAAGTTTGAAAAGCATCCAGTGCCAAAGACACAAACACCTTCCCCATCACGTCCAGAAGGGCAATTGGTCTGTAATGGTTAGGGTCATCAGTAGCACCTGTCTTGAATATGGGTACGATGGTTGCTTTTTTCCAGGATGGTGGAATATCCTGGGTAAGGTTGCAATTGGAGAAAATCTTACTCATGATGTTGGCCCACAACTCCAGTTGTTTCTTAAGTTCCAAATTGCAAATGCTGTCTGGCCCAGGTGCCCTTGAGTTATTCAATTTCCTAAGTTTTTTAGAATCAATTCTTTGTCAGCTGGAATGTTCCAGGATGTTTTATCTTTATGCTTCGTACTAACAGCTGGTAGGTTGCAAGTCGCGTTCGAGATCGGTGAAAATAGGTTAGAAAAATGGGATATACAAGAGGCCTCACCCACATTGTTCTGGATGTTATCATTGATCTTGCTTGATATCCCCTTGATCAAGTTCCAGAACTCCTTTGGCTTGTTTCTGCAAATAGCGGTCAGCATTTGCTCAGAATCGCTCTGGTATAATTTGTGGCGATAATGTATGAGCCAGCTCTTGTAGTTGTGGATGGCCGTTACCCATCGTACCCGGTTTTCAGGGGATGGTAACTTTTGATAGATTTTCTTCAGTCATCTGCGCAGTTGTCTTTTTTCTACAAGGTCTCTGTAGTATGCGTGTTGGTGTCCTGTCTGAGGTTTACAAATTCTTGAAAGTTACCATCTACACAGGCTGCGCTGAGTAAACCAATTTGAAAAAGCTTGCTGTGGCGAGTTTTAAGCAAAAGTAGATGGGGAAGTGATCACAAATATGCGCATCTAATGTTTAATTCAAATGAAGTAGATTCACAAAAGAAGACACACATTTTTGAAAAAGTACACGTGTTAAAAAATTCAAACAGAGCAAAATAATCACGATGACTAAAAGGATTCCATTATGCCATATGGTGCACACATGCTAGGGTTCATGTGTTCGAAATTTGATCAAAACAAAATAGACACCAATACTAAAGAAATTCCATTATAACATGCAATGCCTCGAAATTTGATCAAAACAAAATAAACATCAATACTAAAGAAATTCCATTATGCCATGCGATGCCAACACGTGTTTCAACCTAAAAAGGCCGTCTTCAGGGCATACAAATACATTTCAAACTAGACCTGTAATATGTTTCTTGTAACATTCACTGTTATTTAACCAAAACCAGAGTAGGGGGAGTTGGTCGGAGAAAAAAGGCATAAGGATACAGGAGAGAAAAAAATAAAAAATAAAGAATAAAAACATACCGTTAGAATAATGCATATAATTACTAACTCCAGATGTTAACATGTTAAATAAATAAGACAGGGCATACCTTTTAGTGATTATGCTTGATTTGTTCTGAGTTGTGATTAGAAAGATTAGGAATTGGGAGATCCACGAAAACGTTTACTGGCCAAGTCAGTGGGCTGTAAAACCAATTAGGCAAGTCATGAAGTCAAAAGTTCTACACTGCCAGTTTATTAGTGCAATCGTCGTTATGCTATTTTAGAAAAATGTAAAGGCTATAGTTACCAGACTCAATTCTAGCCGTAGTTGTATCACGGATGGTGTGCTGCTAAGGCAGCAAGCGGTAAAATTGTGAGCACGTATTAAAAGTGCTTTCGCCTTTAATTTTAGCCGAAATCTACAAAACAAGCAGTACAACGTGTATGCGTTATTTGATATTGTATGCAGCCTAAGTGAACTGGCAGGGCAAAAGTGCGTAGCAACTGGCTTACCGGCAAGAGCTCTGAATATGCGTGCACAATGGCGGGTTGCTTCTGGAACACTGCGAGCATCGGCAGTGACTGGGGGTTACCGTAGTAGCCGCCTCTGAGGTAGTCAGGTGACGAGGTAACGTGACCTGGTTGCTTGGTAACTGGTGTCAAGCCGGAAGTGAAGGAAATGCTCTTTTAATGTGCGCTTGTTGAAACCATGCACATATTCTGTGTCTTGCAGTAGGACCGTATACTTAAAAGGTAAAGTACTAACTTATAGTGTGTCCCAATTGAAGGTTAAGGTTAACAGTTACGTACTGGCACGGTATGTGACATGGAATGGATCCCGACTACACGGAGAGTATGCATTGCTAAGAAAATAAAGCAGACCATGAAAATATTCATTTCTTGACGGTCCATTCGGGCACAGTGTTTTTTCTAAAAAAGATTGCTATATCTTGTACGATGAATGTATATGCCAGAATGAGCATGATAACTGGGCTAATTTGTGAAAAAAGATAATTAGAATGTAGAAAAACAATTGTTTGCAAAAGTGCACTAACCTATATATGGGCACCTGGGACTTGCCGGTACGTATTCCTATTAATCATGAGCCTGGTGGCATGTGTTAAGGCATAAAACTGCAATATCAGCACAAACTGAAAGCCAAAATGGCTCCCATGGGAGCAAAACAGATGCAATTTAGCACACTTTGATATAAGACCGGAATAAGGCCAGGTAGTGGGTATATGAGCAAACAGAAAAAGACCAAATAATGCGACTAGTGCTATATCGTCGTATTAAATGCTGCACATGTAATAAGTGTAATGCAACTGAGTGTAAAGTGCATATTTTAAAACATAGAAGTGTCATGCATGTGGTTGTGGAAAAAAACCCGGAAAGGATATTAAATCCAATGGGATTTTTGGAATTAGAAATGGCAGTAGAACAGTTAGAAGTAGTGATTAAGCATCCAACATTGTATGGTCAACATGGGACTTACTGGGCACCATTGGTTGTATCTAACAAATTGTACTTCCTATTATATGATAATGATTGTAGTGCGCATTGTAGCAACAACATGTACTAAGCACTCAATAATCATTGCTAAGTATATTGTTAATATTTATAGTAATTATTGAAGCTAAAGAAGTGGGTGATCCAGATCTATGGATGCCGGCAGTATTAGGTAGGTCTATGACACATGGGTTAATACTTGACATTGAATATTCAGACAAAAGGTGAACAATATTGGTGAATTTTGCACAAAATAGGTCATGAAAATAGTATATCATGATAGACACTCGTAATAGTAATGATCTGTTGCCTATGGGAACCAGATGTTATTAGTTAAGTTTACGACCAATTGGGCTATCATAGTTTATAAAAACACATTCAGTTCATGGTCTTAGTTCAAGCCTAGTGACAGGCATCGAAGTTTGCAAATCATTCTTGCTTCCTGCTGTCGTAGGATCAATTCTCTGTTGCCACCTCTCTGATGTTGTTTGATGTGTTTGAGTCCGATGAATTTAATATCTTTGGTATTGTCCAGTTGATGGTGTTTCTGCCAGTGGGAAGCCAAAGGTAGTCTGACGTCCTGACTGCTGAGATTGTTGAGGTGTTCTCGAATCCTAAAGCGTACTTCTCTAATTGTGCTGCCAATATACATTTTCTGACATACACATTGTATACCATAGATGACGTATTTCGTTCGACAATTGATAAAATCAATTATTTTGGTTTCCAGTCCATTGTGACAGCTAAAGATTTTGGTAGGTGCTAAGGCATGCTGACAGAAATTACATGACCCACATTTGTAGAAGCCTGCTGGTTTGGTCCTTGCGGTGAGCCAATCTTCCTGTCCAATTGGGTCAGGTTTGAGGAAAGAGGGACTAAGGATGTTTCTCAAAGTAGTTGCCCTATTGAAAATGATATTAGGACGGTCAGTAATATACAATGTCAAATCCGGATCTAAGTGCAAAATATGCCAGTGCTTTTGTAATATGTACTGTATAAATTTGTGATCACTTGAAAATTTAGTGATGAAGTTAACATGCAAAGGATATTTCTCGATAGACAATTTTGTTTTTTCTATCAATAACTGCGATCTTGGTACTTTCTTCACCGAATCTGTGGTTTGCCTAATTAGTTGGATTGGATAACCTCTTTCCCGAAATCTGTATCCAATAGACTTACATTCTGATTGGAACATGGCATCTTGGCTACAATTTCTCTTGGCTCTTAGCATTTCACCTCTAGGTATGTTTTGAATAACTTTGGGTCTGTGACTACTGCTGGCATGCAATATTGAGTTAACTGCAGTGGCTTTCCTGAACGTGCAGGTTTCGATAGTGTTAGATACAATATTGATTTTGAGATCAAGAAAAGTAATTGCTACTGCATCCATGTATCCTGTGAATTTGATATCGAAAGTATTATCATTGAGATAAAGCATGAATGCTTCGAAATCTTCCCTGCTACCTTGAGGTTTAGTTGACTTTGTAGTAGACATCAAGAACCTAGTTAGCAGAGGGGTGTAATCCAGGTCGTCCCTGATCCTTTTTGCAGAGATCGCGCCATCATTCTGAAGACAAGTGCACTGAGCGTCTACTTGGAGGAGGCCTTTTTTTGAGATCTTTACACGTTTCCCTCCATCAGACACCTCGAGTGGTATGGCGCTCATAGGGAGCTGGATCCTGGACGTCAGACCCTCTGTAATGAGGAGGTTGTGGTCGCTAAAAGTTGTCAACTCTATCCTGAAGGCATGGATCTCAGAGAGGAGATCCTTCGAGACAAATACATGGTCTATGGTCTCTTGTTGATCCCCTCTTTGCCACGATGGAATCTGTAGATTTGATTTTGAATGGAGCCAGTGGAGAGTATGCATATCCCTGGTTGTCATTAGCTCATCGAGAAGTTTCCCTCTTTGCCTCACTAAGAGCTTTCGGTCCTGTTGCTTCCGGTGGTAGCCAATCCCTTCACACATTGCATTGAAGTCGCCGTTAATGATTGTACTGTGGTCCAGGTTTTTGTCGTCAACCTCGCCCAACAGGTTCTGGAGCACGGTGGCGAATTCGTCGTTAGTTGTCATTTCGGTATTCCAGTACAAGTTGATTAAGAGGATTGTTCCTGCTTTGGGTGGATGGGGTTCTCTGGTCGTGTGTTTCCATTTTAAGATTGACGCCTGGATCCAATGAGGCGAGGGGAGGACTTCGATCACATCTAGGCCTGATCCTGCTCGAACTGTGGCTATGAGCCTGGCTGATGGTCGTCCTACGACTCCTTTTGTGGCGGCTGTAAAGATTATGTAAAGATTATTTCATACCCGTCCAGTTGAAGTTTGGTGGTCAGCCATGTCTCCTGTAAGCAGAGAATATGTAAATGACCCAGGTTGACATCAGTTAATTTAGTTAAATGTGCAAAACCCCACGTATTCCAACATCCTAATTTTAGCAACTTGGTTGGGGTTGTTTTTCCTCCACTGTGGTTTTTCCTGTCTCGAGGTTGTTGGATTCCCTCATTTGCCAATCGTGTCTAGTTTTTTCGATGAGGTTTCGTATCGGTTTTAGACCAAGACCAAGGCTCTTTGTTCTTGGCCCCTGTTCCTCGTGGGTTACTCGGTGCTAGGTCGTTTTGAAGTAGACGTGGAGGTCTTTCGGTCCGGACCGATTGCCATTCGGGGTTTCCTTCCTTACGTAATCGTTTTCCTGTACATTTTTGTCTACTTGTTCAAAAGTATGAGATCTGAGTTTGTCCATGATTCGGTCGTTGTAGGATGGTCGAGCATTCTCCGTTTTGCTAATGTCGTGTATACGGGGGCGCCTGTCGTGGTCACTGAGTTTTTAAAACTTCTTGTTTCCACGGATGCTCTTCTCATGGAATCCACTTGTTTGTTTGAAACTGTGATTTCCGATAACTCATATCCCAAGAACAAGAGACTTTCTGTTTCTTTCAATAGTTGAAATTTAATGATTTTAGAAATGAGATGGATGTAGGAGTAATCTTTTCTTCCTGACGTACTCGGTTCCACCATCCAGAGATCCTTGTTCCGAATGTATCTCAAGCTTGGAATTTGAGTTAGGACTTTGAGGATATTGGTTCTGTTCAGAGTCTCACCGGCCACCTTTGGGTTGGTGCGTTTCAATCTTAAAATACAATCGCTTACGATTTGTTTTGGCTCCGTTTTTGGGTCCCTTTCACTTTCGTGCCTTCTAGTGCTTTTGATGTTGTTACTATCCCGTAAATTCTGTAGAGAGTGTGAGGCTGAATTTTCAACACCAGATTCCTTGGTTGACTTTGTGATTTTTGAGTCGACCTTCAACTCATGTCTCCGGAGGTGAGCAGGCTCAGGCAAAGGCCTACGTCTGCTCGATATGTTATGACATGCTTTGAACGTTGACTCACTTTTCTTTTGGTTTACTGTAGGGGACCTTAATTGTGTTGGGTCAACGGACCGATTTCTTTGAGTTTTGTCTGCGGACGTCGATGATAGTGAAGACAGGTCATGGATTAGGACTTTGGTTGGTGATTCCATGGTGGGAGTTACTGCAGCCACCTTGTTTACTTTTCTCTTCGGAGTTCTCCTCGTGTTGCTTTCAAAACCAGTCTTGTTGATTGTAAGCGTGCTCCAATCCGACTGGTTGTCCACAATAAGCACTGGGTTGGTCGCTGTTGCCTTTCCCGGACTGTTATGCGTAGGGGTTGGGAGTTTCTGCTGCAAAAAATCCACCTCCTGTTGCTTCAACGGTGGTACACACTTTCTGGTTACAGCTTTAGTCCGTCTCTTCGGGACTTGTAGACTTCGTGTCAGAGCTGTCGTGTTATGGTCTTTCTTGGCGTTAAAGTGTACAATCGACTTTTGCTGGTTGAATATGCCGTAAGAGAAGACCTTAGGATTTTGGTCTAGACCTTTGTTGATCGACCTCATGCATCCTGTTGACTTTGTGTAGGAGAAAGGGTTGGACACTTTCTTTTGGGCTCCTGCCATTACTTCACTGAGCTTGTCAGACTGTGTGTTCTCCTCTTCTTCTTCTAATATTGTGATTATAGCATCTAGAGGGTCAGGCAGTTTCCCAGACATTAGAGCGGCACCACTCCTGCCTTGTTGGTCTTCCGTTCTAGATGGCTCAGGATTGACAGAGGACAATGCTTCCAGATGTGTTTGGGGTGTGTTGTGGCAGTCTATTGCCATCTTCTCTGCCAGCTTTGTGGGAAATTGAAGCTTGCTGTGAAGTTTTGGAGGCGGCCAGCCTGAGTGATTGGTCAGGGTGCCCTCGGTCCCAACAATGTAGCCTTCCAGATAATTTAACTTGGACTGCATCAAGGCTATGATCGACGTCTGATTGCGCAGAGTGTCGTTAATACTCTCGTCAAGCTTTCTGAAAGGTGCCAGCGCTATCGTAACCGTGGACATAATGTTCAGTAAGTCTACTTTTTTTTAGGTGAGTCTAGCGATGATGGATGTTGGATTTCGCTAAATCTGCGCATAGGTATAGGGGTGTGTGTCAACGCAGGTTTTCTTTTTTACCTTCTGTCTTTAACCTGGGGAGGACTTTTAAACTTAGGCCCAGGTGACGTTGCAGATTTTCTTGTCTTCAGCGGGGAGGCTGGTGTCACTAACTGACCCAACCCCTTTAGACTCCTGGCTCTCTCGTTCTGTGACCTAGAGGCTGATAGGTGTTGTTTTGGAGATTTCACAACGGGGCTTTGAATTTGTTGTTGATTTTGTCCCCAGTACCTCGTTGTTGATAATTTCAACTTCCGCATTTGAAGTGGTTACAGCGGGTTTAAAGGAACTTCCGGTCAGCCGGTGGTCAGTTCCTGCTGTTATTGTGGATTTGTCGGTACAATGCCATCTAAGGACCGGTGTGCTTACTGCCAACATCGTGGGGACGTGAGATTCTGAGACCCGAGGGGCAGTACTGGAATCCCCTGTAATACTTTTTAGGGATGTACCAGCTGTCTCAACTTGCGAAAAGCTTGCCAGGATTTCACTATCCCGAGAGTTCATGCTGGGAATTCAGCCGAATCTTCATTTTCTTCTTGAACAAATCGTTCATAGCTGCCACTGTAAGGGACTTGATTGGGCCTTTCTTTGGGCCCATTTCTTTACTTGGGGGTACCTTTGGTCTTATGGTCGGTCTTCGTCTCATCTTGCTGATGTTGTATCAGTGAGTTTTAGTGTGCGTAGTAGATGGCAGTTTGCACTGACCCTCGGTTTGGGGTCCTCTTTTTTCTTTTTTCTTAGTCATGGTTGTGTCTTGGCACTCGACGGCTTCGGACTCTCCGAGCGCCGTGTGCTCAACCAATTTACAGGAGTCAGGCCTCTTGGAACTACCAGGCTCTGGAGAGGACTCTACCCCCCCATGAGGCTCACGAGATTCATAGCTGTGTACTACGGCACAAAACAGGGGGGACTTCAGCTTAGGTGAGCCTGCGGTAGTTTCAGTGTTCTTATTGGCTTTTTGAATACAAACTGAGGTGTCTCATGCCACTGTTGGGCTTGTCAAATCGTCCCTCGCAGGTTTCTTATGGACTTCAATGGTACATGTCATTTTAGTTGAAGCATGATGGATAATCGCTGTTTGGTCAAAGGTGAAATTCGCACCTTCAACAGGGTTCGTGGCTTGGTGGGTGTGTCCCTGGCTGTTAGCAGCCGCTGGGACACACGGGACGGTGTGAGACAGAAAGGGTTGATTGAAGTGCGTCTTTCCTTCGATGCTATACACATCGTCTGACAATGGCCCCTCTGATACAATCAAACGGACCGAGTGCCCCGCCTCCAGATGTGACACGGATGTGTGCTGAGGCCCAGCCAGGGTGGAGGGGGGCAGCGGTGAAACTTCATCTTGAAACAGTTTCACATGGCCCACAGGCGCCAGTCTGGGCGTGGGGGGAGAGATATCGAAGATAAGGGTGTCGCCGCATACCAGCGGGTTAGGTGTCAGCCTTGCCGTCTTCGTTGGGAAGTCCGGAGAATGGTCGGGCCTTCCCGAGGGAGAAGTTCGCTTCAGTACCCGCTTGGGGGCTGAGAGGTTCTCACCCCGCCTCTTCAGATTAGATTTGCAGACACTCGATTCCTTCTGCGGCCGTAGGATGTGGCGAGAAGATTCCGCCTTGTCCGCGCAGAAGGGCAGCCGGCAGGTAGGGTGGGGGAACGGGGAAGGGCGGGGAGAGCAGGGAGAAGAACGGGGGTGAGGGAGCAAGGAGAACAAGGGAGGGAAGGGAAAGGTGAGGGGGGAAGCATTTCTGCATCCACATCAGCGGGGAAAGGGGAGGGAAGGGTGCATACCTGCACAGGCTCCAGGACCAGGGCCGCTGATTAACTGGATCTTCGCCTCTGTGTGCATGATAGTCTTGAAGAGTCCTCCATCACGTGCAGACAATGTGATCGAATAATTGCTTGTAGTGGCTTCTGACAATAGCTTGTGCAGAGCCCTTCCATAGCCTGCCGCGGTCTGCCGAAGTCTGCAGTCACTCAGCTGCTCACTCAGCGGCCTCTCCGCAGCTGGAGTGAGTATTTGAAAAGTCTCTGGAAGCTGGGAAAACAATGGAAGCTGTAGAAAGACTCTTGGTCTGCCGAAGTCTGCAGTCACTCAGCTGCTCATTCCGGACCTATCTTTGCTGCATTCTGTGATCCGGCTGCTGCTTCCACTGTTAAAGGCAGTATTTCACTCATAACTGCCACACATCAAAATGCTGGTTACATAGAAGATACAGAGTACACAATAGGCCCTGCATGTGATTCACAAAGCCCAAAACTAAAGGTCTACTTTTGAATACAAGTAAATCAGGCCTCAAAATGCACTTTTCCCTAAAGAAAGATGCCATGGAGAAAATGTGGGCATTCTGCAGACTGAAATGAAAGGAACCTTTTACCAGTGAAACTCCCTGGCCTGAACCATTCAAATCTATATTATGGTGTAAAGATGGACTGTGATGACATAATACCACAATTCATATGCATGTTTTCACATGTAAAGAGAATGCAACAGAAAAAAGGACGTATGTGTAAAAGAAATTGTAACATTTAGAATCACTCATTCCTTTTAAGGAGAACTGTCTTCAGGTTCTCTTCAGACACTCAAACAGTGACCTTCTCCCGATCTTCTAAATAAAACATCTCTTTGAAGCCATGACAGTGACGAAGAAGGAATTTATGGTGGGTTGGGGCAAGCCAATTGGTAAATAAGGGCAGCCCTTAATGGGTTGACCTTTCTAAAATACTTAGATTTAAAACTCAAATTCATGGCCCATCTCCATGAGCTAACACCATTTGACAGAAACCAGAAAGTGCTTTATGAGTCAGGGGTGGAATTGTCTTCATCTGGCCAGAGAGATAATATTGCGTCTGCAGGCCTTTGACTTTGCAAGAATGTTGATGGATTTTTACCAGCCTGGGTCAACAAAAAGAAACAGATGGACCTCCATCTAAGTGGAGAAACAAAATGTACTGTTGATTGTAATAATAATTTGTATGTAATTAATAAAATGTTATAGGGTTACATAGAAGATCATACTTAGTTAATTTTCGGAGGAACCATACATCGCACAATAATGGGATGAATATTACTGTAAAGCTTGCAAAAAGGCCTACCTGTTGATTCCACTCTCAAGTGGGTGGCTATATCCCTCCCAACATTTGGGCATGGTCATTGAAAGGGCCAATCAGAGGAAAGAGATGTGGTATTGTATTAGGGGATGGAAAATAGTTGTCCAATCCCATTGGCATTTGTGTGGGAGTGGTGAAAGATCCATATGGAGCTGCACAATGGAAATTGGGAAGACTGCCTGATATCACCTGGGCTGGAACTGCTTGAGAACTAAGGAAGGACTAACATCTGGCTGAGATCAGTAAAGGAGAATGAAATAAATGGATTAATGCTGGAGGCCATTCTTGACTGAACCTGGAGAGGCCGCTAACTAAGTCCTGATGTTTTCTCTGAGTATTCAGAAGCCTTGAGGACTTTCCTGATTACAAAAACCCATAGTTTGTGTAAGTAAACGTGTCCAACAAAGTCTTGCAGGGATCTGTTTGATTTATTATCATCCAATTTTTGATTGGGTGGCAATATAAAGTAGACCCCTAGCATTTTCTCACCAAATAATCATGAACCTATAGCCAACTAACACAGGGTGATTTTGTTGAATTCAATGTCAACAACATTGCTTCCAGTATGAATATAAATAGTCTGCTAAAGTGCTTGGGTACACCTATTTCTTTTTGTCTACTCCAAAATTCCCTAAAGGTATGGGTGCATAAAAAAAACCCAACTGTTCACAATTTCGCAGATCATGCTTTAAACCAGAGGGGTGCTGAATGCAAACTGAATAGCTGGGTTTGTGTGTGCTTGGTCAAAAAGTGTCTTCCCAAAGTTAAACAGAGTGAAGTCACTGATTTAAAAGCATAGCTTCTACTGAAAGTGATATAGTGGCTCATGAGATGAGAGGAGAGAGTGTGCATTGCATAGTGGCAACGGAAGAAAGGTTTCCAAATATAGAAAAGTGTTTGTTTTGAAATGTTTGTTGTGTTACGAAGAGCCCAAAGCCAGTCAAAATTCTTTTTACATGTGAGTAAGTTAAATAATACTATACAGCATCTCTAAGCACGCAGGGAGTTACAAAAACAGGTCACTGCATGGGTGAAATTGTTTTTGCAAATAGGAAAGTATTGCATGTAATTTAAATTAAACATCATGTAAAGTGGATTGCTAAGTGTCTGGTCTCATCATGTTTAAAGGTGCTACATGTTATTGAAAGTGAACCTCATGCAAAGTGTTTTGTCTGTACATGTTGTGGGCTCAAGAGTTTGTGATCTGAGTTATCCTGAACCAACTAGTGTTTTCAATTTGTGAAGAAAATAATTATTAGGAAAGAAAATAATTTGGGTCACAGAGTGAGGTTGTGTGATTTGTGATTTTGTACCAGTATTAATTTTCCTATATCCATTAATAAATATATATTCTGGTTCTTGGCTTACACATTACTAAAGGGTGAAGGACACATGTGGTACTCTATGAATCACAGACAGGACTAGATTGAACAGAAAAGGAATATTGGTGTGGCTATTTTGATTGGGGAGGGAAATAATTCCTTGCATCAATGGTTGGCCATAAATATCTATTACGCTCCCAGCCAATCAGGCAGGTTGGAAGGCAGACTTTCTCTCATTGCACTGTCTGCCTTTCCAAGCCTCCAGAGAGGTGAGAGGCTGACATCTTTCCTCCTTGGACAAAGACCATTGATCTCCCCATGCCCTCTTCTCTGCCCCATCACCACTTCCAGATCCCCTATCCAAAACCCACACCATTCTAACCCTGACCCCTCTTACCTGTGGCCAACTAACCCTTTCCCGGCTCTCTGGAACTCCCACTGTTTGGCTGCTTTTGCCTGTGCCACCAATGGCCTTTAAGGAAAGGGAGAAGGGACTACATGTAGAACCCCCTTCCCTATATCTATGATGGGTATTTTGTTTTCTAGATTTTTTTAAAGTTGAGAAGCAGAGCCGCACTATTTCTCAAACTAAAAGAAAAGCTATGATCACCCCCTGAAATCATGCTGGGGTACTAATAGCTATACACCCTTGAGTAGGCGGCCATTACCGGTCAGGTTATAGCGCCATGACCCAGGTTAAGGCTCTCACTTTGCTTGGTCTTGTAACTCAGTAATGCCCACCCAACGAGGGGTTTATTGCTTAAACATGCATGACTCAACAAGAATAGAGGCAATATGCACATACGGCAAGAATGCACAGCTCCACGGAACATACAGCCTTGCTTAGTAAGGTAGAGAATCTCTAGAGTGTACAAAGCTTCCGGGCATAACCTAAACACCGCAAAACAAAAAAAGGAGAGGTATTCCAATCAGAACGTCTTGGTCACTTCCATTGTGCACGAGACCACAAGCAACCTAGGCCCAGCAAGCATGGGACGCATGTCTGGACATACCCATCCCACTCAGGATGGCTACAGCAAAGGAAAAGAGGTGTGCACTTGAAAGTTCGGAATTAATCTTAACCTTTGACATCGCTCTAGGCAAGCCTCCAGAGTATCGTTCTTCGCCTGCTAAGCCATTACAGAAAGGGTCTGCCCAGGCATGGGTTTCATGCCTCCTGGCCCAAGAGACCAATCTACAACTGCCACTGGCTCATTTGGATGCTGACATCTTGTCCCAATGTGTCATTCACTCACTGACAGATGTATCACTGCTTCCCTGAATGATACTTCATGTCAAAAGATTGAGTCTAGGACATTTCAGAATTACCAAGGAGGAGACGGGTATCATATGCGTTATTTACATCTATTATATTTAATATGGTGGATATAGAACGACTTTGTGGGGTCACATAATGTTTCCTATATATGTTTTTCAGATGTTAACCTTAAGGATGGACCAGGAAGGTGTCACATGTATTGGAATTGTGCTTCTCTGTCTCCAATTTAACTCATGTTTTTTATCAGCTATTAAAAATAATTATTTCATCAAGGATCTGCATCACTAATTTATGAACATTGATATCTAATCCCAATGGGGACCCGCCAGGGTGCAAACAGCAGTAAGGATTGCTTCCTTTTTCTCCTTTTTTCATGTGTGTCACTTTCAGTCACTTCAACACAGAAGGCCTGGTTTATCCTCCTGCTTCTAACAATCACTGCGTTTTTCTACAGACTTCTAGAGACGCCACATGAAATGCATATGTCTCTCAGGGTCACCAAAGCTGCTTCCCATCTCAGGGTTTCCGCCTCCGTAAACTCACACTAGATGTAACGGATGTTATCTGCTCATTGTAGAGTGTAGCCAATGGATTCAATCTAGTCAAAATGCATTACTGCTAGCCGCATGCAGAAGGTGGCACCAATTTCTTCCTAGACTTTGGAATAGGGTGAAGGACAGGGCTTAAGGCATTCTCTAAAGTATAGTTAATGCATTAAACTTGTTGCACTCCATGCTAATAGAACTAAGCCGCAGTCATGCCCTCATTCCCGCACACATGTACCTTCATGCACTAGACTAGACACAAAGCACAACACTCCTGCCATGATATGATATGATGTTGCATTTATAACTCGCCTGTACACAAGTGTTTCTAGGCGCGATCAGAATGCAGCTATGTCCTACAACAAAAATGTGGTGTATCTTGACACATAACGAGTCTCTTGCACTTGGGCACTCACCTGATCCACTCTCAGCACCCATCCACATGCCTTATCATCATGGGAAGCCTACCGGGGCGTGGCCATCCCACCAATAAATTACTTCAAGCAAAGGCACACAGGCATAAGAGCTCTCTTCGACAATCTTTCCTATACCGTTGGTCTGCGGTCCCCCGAGGGCGTTTCTCCTACAAGCGCGTTGAGGCCGTACAAATGGGATAAAGGTGCTATAAAAATGACAAAGTACTACTACTACTTAAAATCAAATTAATTTTCCCACAGCACTGCATAAACAAATGATATCCTAAGTCTGTCTTCCTTCTTCCTATTCAACTACTCCAACCCCACTCCAGTTTATTAACCCTTCCCTAAATGTTCTAGGCTTGACTCCAGAAACACAACAATGCCTCAAATGTTAACCTGGTCGAATCACCCTTCCATCTGGTTGTTTGGAGGTTCAAACAGTAAAGCGTGTCTAGGTCTTGCTATGGATCAACATTACAACCCTATGGAATGTAAAGATGCATGGTAGTCAGACAGTGTGCACCTTTAATTATACGAGCATCAGCCGCAGCATGCCAAACCATAACTGCAATTATTATAACTCCTCTTGCCATTCAGTTAGTAATAAATCAGTGCTACCTGCCTCCATGACAACATTTAAACAACCACGATGGCAATGTTAAAGTTGCTGCAAATTTCTGGTGCTTTGTTTTTGTAAATTCTCTATTTTTAAGAAAAAACAGTAAACTGCAAGACAGAACACCCAGAGGGATTCCTATTATGACACATCATGCTAAGACAAGAATCAGTCAAATGAAACTAAGCCAGCAAGACTATGGCCCTCATTACGAGTTCGGCGGTAACCATGCCGCTATTGGCGGAATGGCTACCGCCGAAATCGCGTCGGGGTCCGGGTCCTCAGAATGAGGACTTACCGGGCCATTCCGAGTTCGGAAGGCCCGGTAATTCCTCCCTCCGAGGACCCGGACACGGTCCTTCCCCATTCCCATTTCAGCCCCCATAGGGCTGAATGGGAATGGGAGAGGGAGCAAACAACGGGCCATTACGAGATGGCCCGTTGTTTGCTCCCTCTTCCCCTCGTGGGACCCGGTAAGCATGCCTGGTTTTCCCAGGCATGCTTACCGTGTCCCGTGAGGGGAACTCGTAATGCGGCGGTACAGAGTGAACAGCGCCGGAACCTTTTACGGCGCCGTTCACTCCGTACCGCCAGGGTCGTAATGAGGCCCTATATGTTTGTACGCTCCATTAAATGGTGAAAAGGAAACTTTGAAAACAACATTACATTAAAGTTTTACACAATGGGCTTCCAGGACAGCCGCGTCTGTAGCTCAGTGTACTAATGCATCCACTACAGGGACCTGTGCATAACCTCATGGTTACAGGCTGGAATCCCATCAACCTTCCAAGTCCAATAACATTAGTACCAAGTTGGGTAACAATAAACATTTGTTATCTGTCAATAGCTCCAAGAAAACCTACTTTCAGTGAATGAGTGCTCTAAAAATACACCTGTTATATTAAATACTCCTGCTATGTAGATTGATTGTTCTTGGCCAGAATGACATTACCCGTGGGTCTGTTGGAAACACCTAGACTTCCTATGAAATAAGAGAATGCTGACAAGAACTGTCATTGTAGAAGCGTATATGTTATGCTTGCATTGGTAAAATACAAATATTGCCCTTTTCTGGAAAACGTTGTTTATTTGCAGTGAGGTATGAGTTGTGATAGCAAAATCCAAAATCACACAGTACACTATGGCACGCCACATATGTCCCTTTTGAAATATGTTATGATTGAAGGCGAGCAAAGGCAAGACAGACAACAGTGTATGCAAAAAGCTCCACTGAAGCAAAAAAGACCATTACACCATGCACATCGAGCAGCCAACAAACCACACTACGGAGCTTGTTATGATCTTTTGTGAGCTGCCATATCAGAAACATACACGAAGGCACCTTCTACCGTGCCACAACACTGAGACAACACTATATTTGTGGGTGCAGGATTGAGATATACAGTACCCTGATCCTGGACAGAGTAATCACCCTTCAGAGGCATCTCCACACCACAACTCGAGGGATTTCTAAGACCTTGTGCAACCTTGTGCCTCCCTCAAGTCCTAAAGTCTAACAGAAAGATGAAAGAGTAAAGCAGCCGTGTGAACCCCGAAGGCATCAACTGTACAAAGCAAAATTCCAAGGGAGCTGAAGGATAGCACAGAAACACATCTATACACAAACAGCAGCAGATCCCAAAGAATGTGTAAACTATAACACTATTTCAAAGCTCCCACTGCTGAGCAGGATTCTGGGAGGGAGATTGCGAGGCAGCAGATAACCTATGTTGGAACTAATCACATATTCCACAGCCATCAGCCTGGCATTTCAGATTATACCTCCTAACGGAAGCTTGCCATTGGTGAATCTGTGGACTGGACACCATACTTGTGTGTACCGGTGAACGGCAACAGTCCTAAGTTTGAATGCAGAGGATTTTCACACTTCTGAGGGAAACACATGTGTTGGAGTCCCCCTTTGTTCTTGGGAGCACTGTAAGCACCAATACCATTCTTAGTAAGCTGGAAAATGGTCTGGGATCGCAGATATACCTCTGAGGCCCATTTCCATGCGGTCTTCCTACCGCATTCGGCCTATTGGGATATTCATTGACACAGGCACGGTCAGAGTGGTGCAGCATTGATTTTGCTTTGCAGTGTGTGACTAGGTACACAAACCATGGTACAAGACTTGAACCAAGCACAAATGAGGGCTGCTTATCCTTCGACCCCTTGAGCATGTGACCAGCAACCGGTAACAGGGGAAGCAATATATATGCATAAAAGGGTTCAAGAAGATAGGGATACAAATTTTAAAAATAACAGGCTCATGTGAGATCCTCCTCACGGTAATGGCATGAATGAAAGTGCCGCTATTTCAGTAAGGAGCATAGACATCCTAACAAAGTTGCAGAAAGAAATTAGCAGAAACAAAGGTAACAGAAGACTACAGCAAACACAAACAGATTGTAAGGTAACCCTGAATGATACCTTCCTCTTTTTCCAGAAATACCAAGGGGCTGAACTTGCTTAACGGCCACATGGTGGAAAAGCATTGCCATGAAAAACACGCACTCACACATCCAAAGTACCACAATTAACTGACATTGAAATCAATTTAGCAGGAAAGCATTGTCGTAGAAGATGACTGACGTTTTTGGGTAAACCCTTTTTCTATTTTCTCCTTAAAACAAGCACCAGGAGCTTACTGTTGAACACAACATTAAGAAGGAACATCTCACTGTAATCCTGTGAACTGGACCTAGCTTAGCTCTTGTGTGATTCGGCAGCAACTGTTTGGGGAGCTTCTCGTGAATTTGAAAAATGACTACATGGTTTGATTTAACAAAAGGTTCAACTCAAAGAATCTGAAGCCCCATAGAAAGAACCTATTTCACACACCCCAAAAAAAGAGCAGTATAGCAGCCAGGGCACAATATAAATGACTTACGTACATGGTGAGCTTTCTTCTTTCCTTTACTTCGCTAGGAATGTATTCCTGTTGAGGCATTATGCTTTGAGATGCCATCATTCGAGGAATTCTGGGGTTCCACCTGTACTGTAAAAGTGGCTGCAGCCATAGGATCCAGAGGTGTTTGTTGGGAAGGCTACTTCTGCGGTAATACCACTGCTCGATAATATGCATACACATTATTAACTATTTGTAATCAAATTAAGTCAACAGGCCATTGTTGGCACTGAATCCTCATTGACCAATAACCGCAACAACACATAAACCGCACCAACAGCACACGAGGACTGAGACTGCTCCGATAGTCACACCAAAGCTCAGTGCACGGTGTATACCGAGATGAAGCTGCCAACATAACACCACTCCTCCCACTATCCTATTCCCTCTTCACCCTACTAACCCACGCCGCCTTCTCGTTTGCAGATCCGCCAGAGCGCCTGGGGACCAACTCCGTTGGAGACGATGCACGGTACAAATACCTTTAAAATTCAATATTTAACGTATCCCGAGGTCTCCATTATCTGTCACCGCAGCAGAACATCTCATAACAACACTTACAGTTCAAGCCAGACCTCACTGATGTTGCCAAGTGAGGTAGGACCATATGTCGAGGTTGCTGTTAGTACTTTTGCTCACAGAAGATGTTCCTGGCATTGCAACAAAAAAAAGAAGTGAGTCTATTAGACACAGATGAATTCAAGTGCCATCTGATCGTAGCTGACGGGAAGGGAATCAGCTTAAATAATGATGCTCAGAATGGTTCTTCCTATGCACAACTCTAAAATTGATTTTCACTTACCACCACACTGCTTCTCCCCAGTCCACATTCGAGCATTGTGAATGAAAGGGCCTAAAGAAAGAATTCCTAAAGATCCATAGGATACAGGACCAAGAGTCCAGACTTACAGGCCGATTCATGGAATTAATGTGCGCCGAAAATTCTGGTGCAGAGGTGCCAAAATGTGCGTATCGCAGTGCAAGTGCAAAATCGCAGGGAAACCAGAGCACATCGATTCATGGAAGTCCGTGCGCGAGAAAAAAATTGGATGTGCGCTGAAAAAGTGCGCGGCGCACACCGGCACACAGGTCATCCAACGGCGTGCGCCACAGCCACAGCGAATTGGCACATAGCGTGGCACACATAACAAAAGTAGGTGGAACACAGGGCGTAACACTCGGAATGGGGAACAACGTGTGAAAATATGGGCGTCACGGGGGAAGTACAGGAGGCAAGTGCGCAGAACGCCCACACGCTCGCCTACAACTCGTATCAATGGAATCGAATAGGGCAAACCAGCGCACGGTCAAAGAACGCACAGGGCCTAACAAGTCCGCCACAAGAAAGCAGGTGGTAGCGTCCCTGCGCCTGAAATAAATGTGCGCCAAAATGTGCACTTGCAAAAAGCACCTATATACAGCTATGATGAATGATCCATACTGTGGCCCTCTAGGACAAATGAGGTGCAAAGGGGCACCGACAAACACGGACACCCGCTGTGTGAAAAATAGCGTGTGCGTGTATTTCGGGGTGCGCGGGAAGTTCCACACGCGATTGGCCTGGGTACGTGTATTTCGGGGTGCACGGGAAGTTCCACACGCGATTGTCCGTGGTACGTGTATTTCGGGGTGCACGTGAAGTTTCAAATGCAATTTCAGCAGGGTACATGTATTCCAAGGTGCGCGGGAAGTTTCACATGCGAATTTGCAGGGTACGTGTATTTCGGTGTGCGCGTGAAGTTCCACATGCGATTTCAGCAGGGTACGTGTACTCCGGGTGCGCGGGAAATTCCACACGCGAATCCAGCAGCCTACGTGTATTTCGGGGGTGCCGGGGAGTCCTACACGTGAATTGGCCATGTGGGTCCTCCCAGCTGTTCCCTCTACACCCTTCACGGTCCCTGCAGGCGGCCCACACCACAGGGGACTACCCTGCACCCCTGCACATGTCCCGCAGGCAGCCCATCCACCATGGCCATGCCCCCCAGCCAACCCACATGTTACCTTGCACTACTGCCCACCAGCACATGTCTCCCAGCACCCCCACCCCCCAGCATCCAGGGGCACCCGCCACCAGGCCCCCACTCATGTCTCCCACCCCCCCACCCCACAGTATCCAGGGGCACCCTCCACCAGGCCCCCACTCATGTCTCCCTGCACCCCCACCCCCCAGCATCCAGGGGCACCCTCCACCAGGCCCCCACTCATGTCTCCCAGCTCCCCCACCCCCCAGCATCCAGGGGCACCCTCCACCAGGCCCCCACTCATGTCTCCCTGCACCCCCACCCCCCAGCATCCAGGGGCACCCTCCACCAGGCCCCACGCATGTCCAACTCATGTCCCCCTCCACCCCCACCCCCAGCAGTCAGGGGCACCCTCCACCAGGCCCCCACTCATGTCTCACTGACCCCCACCCCCCAGCATCCAGGGGCACCCTCCACCAGGCCCCACTCATGTCCAACTCATGTCCCCCTGCACCCCCACCCCCCCAGCAGTCAGGGGCACCCTCCACCAGGCCCCCACTCATGTCTACCACCTCCCAACCCCCAGCAGTCAGGGGGACCCTCCACCAGGCCCCCACTCATGTCTCCCAGCACCCCCACCCCCCAGCATCCAGGGGCAGCCTCCACCAGGTCCCCACTCATGTCTCCCAGCACCCCCACCCCCCAGCATCCAGGGGCACCCTCCACCAGGCCCCCACTCATGTCTCCCAGCACCCCCACCCCCCAGCATCCAGGGGCACCCTCCACCAGGCCCCACTCATGTCCAACTCATGTCCCCCTGCACCCCCACCCCCCAGCAGTCAGGGGCACCCTCCACCAGGCCCCCACTCATGTCCCCCTGCACCACCACCCCCCAGCAGTCAGGGGCACCCTCCACCAGGACCCTACTCATGTCTCCCACCCCTCCCACCCCCCAGCAGTCCGGGGCACCCTCCACCAGGCCCCCACTCATGTCTCCCACCCCGCCCACCCCCCAGCAGTCAGGGACACCCTCCACCAGGCCCCCACTCATGTCTCCCACCCCCCCACCCCCCAGCAGTCAGGGGCACCCTCCAGCAGGACCCCACCTCATGTCCCCCTGCACCACCACCTCCCAGCATCCAGGGTCACCCTCCACCAGGCCCCCACTCATGTCCCCCTGCACCCCCACCCCCCATCACGGTGGGGCACCCGCCACCAGGCTCCCACTCATGTCTCCCACCCCCCCACCCCCCAGCAGTCAGGGGCACCCTCCATCAGACCCCCACTCATATCTCCCACCCCCACACCCCCCAGCAGTCAGGGGCACCCTCCACCAGGCCCCCACTCATGTCTCCCCCCCACCCCTCAGCAGTCAGGGGCAGCCTCCACCAGGCCCCCACCCATGTCCAACTCATGTCTCCCTGCACCCCCACCCCCCAGCAGTCAGGGGTGCCCTCCACCAGGCCCCCACTCATGTCCCCCTGCACCACCACCCCCATCACTGTGGGGAACCCTCCACCAGGCCCCCACTCCTGTCTCCATGCACCCCCACCCCCCAGCATCCAGGGGCACCCTCCACCAGGCCCCCACTCATGTCTCCCCCCACCCACCAGCAGTCAGGGGCACCCTCAACCAGGCCCAAACTCATGTCCCCCACCCCCCCACCCCACCAGCAGTCAGGGGCACCCTCCACCAGGCCCCCACTCATGTCTCCCCCCACCCCCCAGCAGTCAGGGGCACCCTCCACCAGGCCCCCACTCATGTCTCCCCTCCACCCCCCAGTAGTCAGGGGCACCCTCCACCAGGCCCCCACTCATGTCTCCCCCCCACCCACCAGCAGTCAGGGGCACCCTCCACCAGGCCCCCACTCATGTCTATCCCCCCACCCCCCAGCAGTCAGGGGCACCCTCCACCAGGCCCCCATTCATGTCCCCCTGCATCACCACCCCCCATCACTGTGGGGCACCCTCCACCAGGCCCCCACTCCTGTCTCCCTGCACCCCCACCCCCCAGCATCCAGGGGCACCCTCCACCAGGCCCCCACTCATGTCTCCCTCCCCACCCCCCAGCTGTCAGGGGCACCCTCCACCAGGCCCCCACTCATGTCTCCCACCCCCCCACCCCCCAGCAGTCAGGGGCACCCTCCACCAGGCCCCCACTCATGTCTCCCACCGCCCCCACCCCCCAGCAGTCAGGGGCACCCTCCACCAGGCCCCCACTCATGTCTCCCACCCCGCCCACCCCCCAGCAGTCAGGGGCACCCTCCAACAGGGCCCACTCATGTCTCCCACCCCGCCCACCCCCCCAGCAGTCAGGGGCACCCTCCACCAGCCCCCACTCATGTCTCCCTGCACCCCCACCCCCCAGCAGTGTGATTTGCCTGGGTACATGTATTTCAGGGGTGCGTGGGTAGTCTTACATGCAATTTCATTAGGGTACGTGTATTATGGGTCCGTGTGAACTTCCACACGCGATATCAGCAGGGTACGTGTATTACGGGGTTCGCGTGAACTTCCACACGCAATATCAGCAGGGTACGTGTATTACGGGGTTCGTGTGAACTTCCACACGTGATATCAGCAGGATATGTGTATTACGAGTTCGCGTGAACTTCCACACGCGACTGGGCCTGGGAGAGTGGGGTACGTGTATTCCTGGGGTGGGCGGGAATATGCACTCGCGACTGGGCCTGGGAGAGCGTGTTACGTGTATTCCTGGGGTGGGCGGGAATATTCACTCGCGACTGGGAGAGCGTGTTACGTGTATTCCTGGGGTGGGCGGGAAGATTTACACGGTCGCCTAGAACGCGCCAAAAAAAAAGGTCCAATCCGGAAACACGTACGCCAGCATGAAGCAGGTGCACGTCTCGCACAGCATAAAAGTGTGCGCAAACAACAAACAAGCTCAGACGCCAGGATGAATATACCATTCCTAGCAGCAGTGGCCGTGGGATACCGCAGGAGGAGGAGGATAGTCAGGGCCAGAATCTTCACACCCAGAACCATCCTTTTTGGTATGCCTGATGACCAGGTGTATGGGAGGTACAGGTTTCCACCTCACATAATACTCAACCTGGTCAGTGAGTGGGAGGATGACCTCACATCACCCACCCGGTGCTCCCAAGCACTGAGCCCCCTCGAGAAGGTCTTCAATGTACTGCACTTCTTGGCTACCGGATCATTTCAGCGGACAAGTGCCATAGTGGGGGGGGTGTCACAGGCCACGCAGTCACGGTGCCTACGCCAGGTGTTGCCCATCATCACTGCACGCCCATCAGTCCGCAGGCACATATACCTGCCCAGAATACCTGCAGAAAGGCAGGCTGTCAGCCAGGATTTCTACAGGGTGGCACAATTCCCCAAAGTGCTAGGTGCCATTGATTGCACCCATGTGGCTCTACGTCCCCCCAGGGCATCTGAGCACATCTATAGAAACCGCAAGCACTGGCATTCCATCAACGTCCAGGTAGTATGTGATGCCCAGGGAATCATCACCTCAGTATATGCCAACTATCCAGGGTCCACCCACGACAGCTTCATTTACAGGATGTCAACCCTAAACCGGGACATGGAAGCTGGGCGGCATGGCGATGCATGGCTGCTTGGTGAGTATAAATGCCACAGCACACGCATGCATGACAGATACAGAGTAATGTCACTACCCCACTAATGATCCCCATCACCACCTCCCCAGGGGACAGTGTCTACCCTCTGAGCACCCACATGATGACACCAATTCGGAACCCCATCACACCTCCCGAGGTAAGATACAACACAGCCCATATTGCAACCCGGGGCATAGTGGAGCGCACATTCGGAGTGCTCAAGTCACGCTTTCGCTCCCTTGACCGTTCTGGCGGGCAGCTGTTATACACTCCCCCAGTAGTGTGCAGGATCATAGTGGCAGCATGTGTCCTGCACAATGTTGCAACACGCCCGGGTCTGGCTGTGGACATGGTGGTGCCCCCACATCCCCAACCACATGCACGCCCGCTGCGCATGGGAGGGTAAAGGGCACGGGGTGAGGCAGCCCGTACGCAGCTGGTGGCTGATTACTTCACATAGAAATCACACCCCTGTGGAGTGCACACAGCCCTGGCACATACCATCTGACAATCAATGATGACTCAATCTGACAATTCTGATGAATTAAGGGACAGTCAACTGTCAGAACCATAGCAGCCTGAGATTGTTCACCTGGAAGTGTCACAATGTGTGCATCCCTACCTACACAAACACCACCAATGCAGTGTCATCAAAAGACACACTTCTATGCAGCAAAAATGAATACCCACTTGCAAAATATAACATGAGAATAGTGCTATTTCACCCAACCCCTCCCCGGCACCGTCACACAACACACCATGACATGTCATGCTATGTGAGAGCAAACAAATTAATCCCAACAACATGACACAAGTGTCACAAACTACAGTGTCCCTAATGGAAACTGGCCACACATGAAATGCTCACAGTAATGCGGGACCGACAACACACATTATCAAACATTTACCAATAATACTAATCACCTACACAACCTCCAACCTACCATAAACATGACAGTACGGATTTAAAAAATTGGTAGTCTCACTACCTGATAATGCCAGCACTTCGAACACTTCCAACTGTACAGTGTTAGCGCCACGACAAAAGTGTAGATGCACTGCTTACAACATGGACTCCATTTCCAAAGTAGACCGCCTTGTGAAGACATGAGAAATGGACCTGCAAATTAGGAGGATGAGATGGATGCAGAGGCACATATTAATACACCATGCAGTGTACAATACAACAACAATATGCACTAGGAATGTATACATAGTATTGACTACAGACTGCCCACACATCAAATGGGAGTCCAACGTCACTGTGTAAGTCAATGTCACTTGGGCACACCCTTTGCAAGCCCATGGAAACGGGAAGCAGGAGGGGTGTGTGTCACACAAACCCAAGCATCTAACCCAAATTAAGGACAAGCCTGCATGTGCCCAGCCACAATACAGCGTATGCCCACGGGAGCCACACTAGGCAACACACTGTTAAAAAAATCAAAAATCAAAAATAAAAAATCAAAAATCAAAAATCAAAAATGGCCATGAATGGGCCAGGAGGTGTGGGGGAGGCCACCCAGGAGGTCCGAGGACAGGGTGCACACCAAAACCCACCTGTGTGGATCTTTCGAAAAAAAAACACATCCATGGGCTCATGGCCTGCACGGCTACCCTATTGTGAGAGATTTGCTGCTGTCGCTCTCCTCACCCTCTGCAGCTGCATCAGGAGGTGGTGGCACTATGGGAGGCAGCCCACGCAAAGCCCTAGTATGATCCTCTATGGCAGCAAGCATGCGGGTGTGGAAGGTCTGGTTCTGGAGGATAATCGTGCGGAGGTCCCCATGCAACAACTCACGGGATGCCCGGACCTCCTCCCTAGTTGCCTGCATCTCAGTTGAGAGCGTACGTGTGAGCCGCTCCAGTTGCTGTTCTGTCCTCGTGTCAGTTGAAGCCTCAAGCTCAACAAGAGTCACCCTGAGCTGACAGAGTTCCACCCTCAGGGCTTCCCTGTGACCCTGGGACTCAATAGAAATGGCTTCCCGCAGAGTCTCCAGTGCCGCCCGTCTGTCCCTGTTGGACGCCAACATGTCCTCCCTGTGTGACTGGCAAATGGAGTCTGTTGCCTGCTGTACTTGTTCCATCAGCCTTTCTTGGGGGACAATGGAAGTGGCCACCCTATCCATGGCCTGAGCCATCATCTCAGATGATGCTGCCTGTTGGTTTGCCATACCGTATATAGATTGCTCCCATGCGGTATTGCCAGGTGGCTTACGGCCACCGTGTCGGCGAGCACCACGCCTGTCTGGGGCAAGGCAAACTGCGCCTTGCTGTGCCGGCACTGCCTGAGGCTGCAGGACTGCATTCCCCCTCTGATCTGCTGGACCAGGAACAGGATCAGATGTTGCAGAGTGTGACCCTGCATCCGTAACCACCAAAGGCGGACCTACCAACACTGACATCCCCATTGAGGGTTCTACCCCTGGTGCAGGTGGGTTGGACAGTACAGAATCCCTCCCAGAAACACTTACCTGCGAACGCACATAGGTCTCATCATCCGAATCGACACCTGAATAGAGCTCGGGGGAGGTGCACCCAGAGACACCCCTTGAGATAATGGTCTGCAGCAAGTGTGGGTTCTCACCCACCACCACACCACGTCCCTCACTGGTGCCCGGTCGGGCCTGAGATCCCTCCTGGGTCTGCACCATCTCCACAACCCCAGCAGTATCAAGTGCGTCATCCCCTGCAAAGACATGAAAGAAAGGAAATGGGAACTGGCATTAGCACCATGGCACAGAATTAGGGCTGAGAAGCAACAGAAACAGTACTTCAGTAACACATGTCCCACATGACTATAACCCTCCCATGCATGCACCGTCACTGCGTATGAAGGGGAGGCAAATGGCACACATTGATGACACCAAGATGGAAGACCAACACATTTGCTGCATGCTGGCTAGCAGTGCCATCACACATTGGCCTGTGATTGGCATGTCCAATACACATACATGACACATGCCATCACACAGATGGCATGTACCATAGCCATGTCACACATGTGACAATAGGACTGAGAAATGCCTAGTGAAAGTGGTGGTGGCAAACAATCAGCTTGAATGAACACAGAATAATATGCAACTATGTTGTGGCAAGATGACACTTCAAGGGCTACTGCCGTGAGGTTATGCTGAATGTCTACTGTTGCCAGAAGGGATACTGCAATACCCAAATCCTGGTGCGCAGAATGTATTGGATGAAGCACATGGGTGACCCAAACCACTCAGGCACACACACCCTCACCTGGCACTCAATCAGAAGCCCCCACACACACACCATGCACATGGATGACACACACATGCATGTGCACTCACCGGACAATGCCTCGTAATCTGGCAGGTCTCCCATGCCTTGGATCTGTCCCCCGTGACGTAGGTCCCAGCAACATACTCATGTGGAGTGAGTTCAATGTCCTCTGCTGGAGACCCACCTCCAGTCACTAGAGTTGCGGCATGACTTGAGGCCAGCTTTTTCTTTGCCCTGCGCTTCAGGTCATTCCAGCGCTTGTAGCAATCATTAGCTGTGCGCCTCACAAATCCAAGGGCACTTATGATGTCCGCGATGGTCTGCCAGTGTGCCTGACGTTGTGCAGGTGTGGTCTTGCATCCTGCAGTAATCACCATTTGACTGTCATGTGTGGAAACATACTCAACAAGTGCATCAAGTTCGGCCTGATTGAAGCAGGGCTTCCTTGGTGGGCCGGACTGTGTAGCCGTGTCTGCGGCATCAGCCTGTACTGGACGAGCACTCTTCCTCTTCCGCTTGGAAGGTGGTGGGGATCCTGAGTGTCCTACACCGCTCTGGACACTAGGGGCAGGAGCCCCGGTGGATTGTGGACTAGGAGTGTGGGAATGAACACTCAGAATGGGACTTGGTGCAGGCATTAGCTGAAGTGTGATGTAGTCAGGGGGAACGTCAGCAGGATGGACTGGGACCGACACTGTCCTGGCTGGGAGACTCAGAGCTGGGGTGGATGGAGCCGCAGCTGCCCCTGCAGCCTCCCCACCCTGCCTACTCGGGGCAGCAGATGACATAGCTGCCCCTGATCCACATGGCCTGGTGACACCAACGTGCACTGCCACACGTGGCCTAGACCTGCTGACCTGGAAGTCAGCCATGGAGTCACCCTGTGCCAGGTCTGGTGCCACAATGGGCTGGTCCAACAAGGGCTGAGCAGGGATGGTGTCAGCCACGTTACCCTCAATCGGGGGGGGGCATGGGTGTCCCTGACTGGTCTAGGGGCACCCTGCAAGTCCCGGCCACGTCCCCTACCATATCTACCACAGCCACCTCTTGAGGCTCGGCCACCTTTGCCACCCTTACCGCGTGCTCGCCTCCCAACCATGGCACTGATGTTGTTGTGCGTATGGGAGTTGCAGTAAACTATTGTCCTGGGCAATTGGGGGCCAAAGGAGTAGGGTACTAGATGGAATTCGTACCCTAGTGCTCTAGCAAGGCTGTATGTGACCCCTGGGGGAAGATGACGGGTCACTCAACACACAGGCACCCCAAAAAAGGGAGATAATGTGCACGCAACCCCTCCTAGACCACGTGCGTGGAAAAATAAACCTGCACTACGCTGTGGCACCCAGAAACACAAAAATGAACGTATGCGTGTCACACGCAGTCTAGAATGACCTCTGAAGGGGTACGCAACACACGGGGCAAGCACAGATGTTAAATACGTGCGCGACTCACTGTCTGCCAGGAAAAATCACGTGAAAAATACGCACGTGTGCGCGTTGGCAACACCCCCGCCAAAAGAAGAATTGTACACTGTCTGAGGAGACAGGACAACAGAAGAAGTGAACGCTGTTTGAGGAAGTACATCGCGTGTGAACTGACAAGAAGTACAGATTTCACCCACTCGCTCTCCACGAAAAGCACGTACAAGGAAATGGCGTTCTACACGTACCTTTTAAACATGCCCACACGTCCAGCGTCATTTCCGTGGGTACGCGCTAAGGCCCTATCCTCCAATTACACGAGCTGACACTCTGACATGCAGTCATTGGACGTGTAACATGCACCCGTGTACAGGGAAACGCCCGCGCACGCACGTCACAGACGCGCATACGCGCTGAGGCCCTTTCCACCAATTGCACGCTATGACACTCTGACGTGCTTATTTTTTCTACGCGCCATGGAAAACGCACGTGCACGTAACATCATAGACGCGCCTACACGCTGGGGGCCTTTGGGCCAATGAATTTGCGTATGTGTGCTGACGCGCTTACGCGTTAAGGCCCTTTCCTCGAATTACACGCAGACGTGCTGGATTTTCACGTGCCAAATCACTCCGTATCAAGCTGGCCACGCGTAAGCACACAGAAGACCACGCTCCTGCCCAAAAGGCCGAATTACTGCCCCCAGAGCCCCGAGCAGCCTCCCATGAGCCATCTGCTGCTGCCTGCCTGCCTGCCTGCCTGCTGCCACCGTGCCCTGCCATTTGGTGCCTGCACATTAGCCATCTGCAGGGGTCCAGTTGCTGTGTCCACCCCTGCTGGAACAGAAGACTCCCGACTGGGATACCATCGCTCCACAGCCCAGCCCCAGGACCCAGTTGCCCACCCACGCCTGCCTCGGGGGTCGCCATGTCGGGGCAAACACCATCCGAGACCACTGGCGACCCCCAGCCAGAGGGGCAGAAGGCCACCAGCTTCAGTCAGAAGGAAGTTGGTGTCCTGGTGGAGCTTGTCCTGGGGCATTATGATGCCCTCTTCGGATCATCAAGCGCCGACAAGGAAGGAAGGACTCGGATCTGGACGGACATCGTGACTGCCATCAACACGGAGGGGGTGGCAGTCCGACTATTCCATCATGTCAAGAAGCACTGGGAGGACTTCAGGTCCAGGACCCTCAACAAGGCCCGGCGCTTCTTGAAGGCAGCGGATGCTAAGGGGCGCCAGGGCCACTTGTTGGAAGATCAGATGAGGGTCCTGGAACGCATATGCCCAGCGCTCCAAGTCCAGGTCCTTGAGAGGCAGACCCGTCTGGAGTCGAGCAGTAAGTGGCCAAGCATTGCTGGGTGAGACAGGGCATGTTGCAGTGTGCTGGTTGTCTGATACTTGCCTGTATGTGTGACATAGGCCATGTACGCGTGTGTGTGTGCAGGGACATCATGGTCATGCATGTGAGACCAGTAATGTGTGAAGCACACGGTTGGTGTATGTGTTTAAATGCAACATGGGGAGCCCTATGCGGAATGGACACATGAGAGCATGCCAGTCTCTGTTCCTGGACATGGGTGGGGGTGAGGGATGGGTGCTGATGCCATGTGCATGTATGGTGTCCATGTCTGTGTGTCTGACCTGCGTGTCTGTGACTTGTGAATGCCATGGATGCATGACACATGTATGTGACAATGTTCAGAATCACTGATGCAGCCTAGTTATCCTTGCATCCACTGTGTCTGGGGTGTACGAGTCCAGATGGATGAAAGTACGGTGAAGTGTGTGCATGTAATAGGCATGACCCATGATGCATGAAAGTTCAAAAACAACATTGTATGTTTCAAGAGTCCCTTGGACATGTTTGCTAATGTCCATAGCATGCGCCATGCCTGTTACTGCATGTGTATTGCCTGCACTGACCCATGTGTTGTGGAGGGACACGATGGAAGGGATCTTTGACAGTGCCACTCATCTGCTATTGCTTCCTGTCTTGGGGACCATTGTACAGTACCCTGATGCTTGTGTTCTATGTCTCCCTCTACACAGCGCAAAGTGAAGAAGAGGGCGGAGACGGCACTGTGGAGCAAAGCGGCGGGGATGCCCCCATGGCTGCAGCGGAAGGGGTGGGTGAGCCCCCACAGGGGCTTGCAACGGCGGAAGACGGGGTGGAGCCATCCAGGTTGGTGGTTTCCACAGAGGAGGAGGAGTCCGCTACTGAGCTGCACATGGGGCCTGGTGGGGGCATCCCTGCTGGTGCAAGTGGTGCAGTCCAGGGGCAGGAGGCAGCACAGGTCGCCGTGGAGGTGCCTGTGCATGTCACTGTCCCTGACACTGTGACTGCACCACCATGCACCAGCAGGGATGCCCCATCCCAGGCCCGTCCGCAGGTAGGGGGGATGTCCATGTCATCTGACTCCCCTCCACCTGCGGACGAGGGGACCCCTGGCCGTATGGAGAAGGTCCTGATTGGTGTCGCGTTGCGCACGGGTGTCATTCGTGATGAGGTGCGTGCTTACCAGGGGGAGCACGCACGTCATCACGAAGAGCACCGTGCCAATGTGGCCCAGTTGGGAGCGGCCATGGTCGGGGGTTTCGTACATGTGTCGGGCACTCTGGCGACCCTCTCCTCCTCTGTGGAGGCTATGTGCCAGTCGTTCTCCATGCCGTCTTCCGGCCCAGATGCCATTAGGGCCCCCTGTGGACCTGCCCCGACCAAGGCAGCCAACTCGGTGGGGATCCCATCCCTGCCACAGTCGGGAGTCAGAGGTCCAGCAGGGGTGAACACACCAGCAACTGGACCCCAGCAGATGGAGGATGTGACGGCATCATCAGGCAGGGCACGTGCACAACGGCGTCTGTGGATTCCATCAGCCTGGATGCCGTCGTGCTGGCACAGGCAGTTGCATCGGAGGCAGCAGCAAACTCGACGTGGGAGGCATCATGGCTCGGGGCCATCAACATCAGGGGTGCAGGCATCCAAACCCTGGAATGGGAGTGTCTTCCATGTGGGAGCGGTTGGGCCAGCAGATAGGTGCGGAGCAGCAGCGGGCAGAGGAGGAACAGCTCACAATGGTCATGGGGGGAGAACTCCATGCGGAGGGCGCAGAGGCGGGCTGAGTGCCTCGAGGGTATTCGCAGGGAGTTGGAGCTGGACACTGCATTATCCCTGCGAGACCTCAGGGCCAGGGAACATGCCCGCCTCCAAGCTATTGAACAGGAATTCGATGATGCTCTGGCCCATGACAACAACCATTGAGCCTTCGGACTAGCCCGCTGCCCTTGTAAATAGTTATGTAGTTAGTGTTAGGTTTCCTTTGCATTTTTAATGTTTTTTTGACCTTTTGGACAATGGACCACATGATTGTATATAGTTTTTTTTATTAGGTAGTATTATTCGATAGGTTTCATTTCTTCTGTTGGGATCATGGACCCTGGATTGTTTATCTGTATATAGTTGAGTGTTGGATTTTATTTTTTTATTTAGAATTTACCCATGGAGCAATGGTTTTCGGTTTGGATTTTCCATTGGATTTACTTTTTTGAACTGTGACTTTGGACACCTTTCCTTTGGATTATGATTTGTGGTTTTACATTATTTTACAGACATGCTGCTTTTGGTTTTTAATTCCCATTGTCGTTTGTTTATTTTTGATTCCATTTATGTTGCTTTTAATACATTTTCTTCATCAAACTTCAATGTGTAGTATCATCTCATTGGTTTCATGCATATCATGATATGGGTTTTGGCATTCACTGACACCCATTGTGTGTATATGAGGGACATGTGTTCATTTACATACTTGCCATTGGGGTTGTATCATGTAATTGCCATTTCTAAGTAGGTGGATGCAATACTTGGGTGGGTGTTTGGCATGTGGAGGCAGCCCACAAGGGCCAGGGATCTAGATTGTGATGACGTGCTGGCTGGGGGACATGAGTCGGGCCTGGTGGAGGGTGCCCTGCACTGCTGGGGGGTGGGTGTGCTGGGAGACATGTGTGGGGGCCTGGTGGAGTGTGCCCCTGGATGCTGGGGGGGTGTTGGGAGACATGTGTGGGGGCATGGTAGAGGGTGCCACTGACTGATGGGGGGTGGGGGGAGACATTAATGGGGGCCTGGTGGAGGGTGCCCTGCACTGCTGGGGGGTGGGGGTGCTGGGAGACATGTGTGGGCGCCTGGTGGAGTGTGCCCCTGGATGCTGGGGGGTGAGGGTGCTGGGAGTCATGAGTGGGGGCCTGGTGGAGGGTGCCCCTGACTGCTGGGGGGTGGGGGTGCTGGGAGACATGTGTGGGGGCATGGTGGAGGGTGCTCTTCACCGCTGGGGGGTGGGGGTGCTGGAAGACATGAGTGGGGGCCTGGTGGAGGGTGCCCCTGACTGCTGGGGTGTGGGGGTGCAGGGGGACATGAGTGGGGGCCTGGTGGAGTGTGCCCCTGCACTGCTGGGGGGCGGGGGTGCTGGGAGACATGTGTGGGGGCATGGTGGAGGGTGCCCTGCACTGCTGGGGAGTGGGGGTGCTGGGAGACATGAGTGGGGGCCTGGTGGAGGTTGCCCCTGACTGCTGGGGTGTGGGGGTGCAGGGGGACATGAGTGGGGGCCTGGTGGAGGGTGCCCCTGGATGCTGGGGGGTGGGGGTGCTGGGAGACATGTGTGGGGGCCTGGTGGAGGGTGCCTTGCACTGCTGGGGGTTGGGGGTGCTGGGAGACATGTGTGGGGGCCTGGTGGAGTGTGCCCCTGGATGCTGGGGGGTGGGGGTCCTGGGAGACATGTGTGGGGGCATGGTGGAGGGTGCCCTGCACTGCTGGGGGGTGGGGGTGCTGGGAGACATGAGTGGGGGCCTGGTGGAGGGTGCCCCACAGTGCTGGGGGGTGGGGGTGCAGGGGGACATGAGTTGGACATGAGTGGGGGCCTGGTGGAGGGTGCCCCTGGATGCTGGGGGGTGGGGGTGCAGGGAGACATGTGTGGGGGCCTGGTTAAGGGTGCCCCTGAATTCTGGGGGTGCAGGGGGACATGAGTTGGACATGAGTGGGGGCCTGCTGGCAGGTGCCCCACAGTGCTGGGGGGTGGGGGTGCTGGGAGACATGCGTTGTTGATAGTAGTGCAAGGTGACATGTGGCTTGGCTGGGGGGCATGCCCATGGTGGATGGGCTGCCTGTGGGACATGAGCAGGGGTGCAGGGAAGTCCCCTGTGGTGTGGGCTGCCTGCAGGGGCCTTGCAGGGTGTAGAGGGAATACCTGGGAGGACCCACACGGCCAAATCACATGTAGTACTCCCCGCGCACCCCTGAAATACACGTACCCTGCTGAATTTGCGTGTGAGACTTCCCGCGCACCCCTGGAACACACATACCCAGGAAAATCGCGTGTGGAACTTCCCGCGCATCCCTGAAAGACACGTACCCTGCTGAATTCGAGTGTGAAATTTCACGCGCACCCCTGAAATACACTTGCCCTGATGGAATCGCGTGTGAAACTTCCCGCGCACCCCTGAAATACACGCACCCTGCTGAATTTGCGTGTGATACTTCCTGCGCACCCCTGGAATACACGTACCCAGGACAATCGCGTGTGGAACTTCCCGCGCACCCCTGAAATACACGTACCCTGCTGAATTTGCGTGTGAAACTTCCCGCGCACCCCTGAAATACACGTGCCCTGATGGAATCACGTGTGAAACTTCACGCGCACCCCTGAAAGACACGTACCCTGCTGAATTCGCGTGTGACACTTCACGCGCACCCCTGAAATACACGTGCCCTGATCGAATCGCGTGTGAAACTTCCCGTGCACCCCTGAAATACACGTACCCTGCTGAATTTGCGTGTGATACTTCCCGCGCACCCCTGGAATACACGTACCCAGGACAATCGCGTGTGGAACTTCCCGCGCACCCCTGAAATACACGTACCCTGCGGAATTCGCGTGTGAAACTTCCCGCGCACCCCTGAAATACACATGCCCTGATGGAATCGCGTGTGAAACTTCATGCGCACCCCTGAAATACACGTACCCAGGACACTTGCGTGTGAAACTTCCCGCGAACCCCTGAAATACACGTTCCCCGCTTGGCGTTTGCTGTTTGGCAGCCCTGTGAACTGGTCCAGGGTTAGCACAGACATTTGCGATGAATTGGGGATTTTGATGGCTTTTCCTTGCGCGGGGCGTTCTTGGGGGCGTAACTGGCACTGCTGCAGGGTCGCTGCGCCACTCTGCGCCACGGCTGGTTTTGGAGGCTCAAATCCATGAATACGCTGTGTGATGAAAGGGATTTTATCGCACGAGGCTGGCACAGTGTATCGCACGGGGACACTGTGCGCCAGCCGCGTGTGCCACTTTTGTGCGAAATTCTATGAATTACCCTGTTAGTATTCACCTAAAGAATGCATAGCACATCGCACTGACTGTGATTTGATTTGATTTATGATTTATAGTGTGCATATTCTTACAGAACCAAGAAGGAACCTGCATCTAGGTGCAGATGTTAGATTTTTATGACTGTTTACGACATTACCAGAGAGAAAAACAAGACAATTTCTGAAAACAATGTGTATCCAATTTCTTTCGAAAAAGGACAATAGAAGATAGATTCCTTAACTCAGATGCTAGTGCATTCCCTGAAACAGGTCCAGTGATTCCAAGTGGTGCAAGGATCAAATTCAAAGTACTCCCTCCTAGAGATATCCAAACTACGACTACTGTATAACCCTCTCTCCCAAGCCCCACCCTTGTGAATGGTGGGATATTTAATTGTACGTAGCAGTACATTTCTGCGACTCTCTTTCGAATGCTGTGTCCTGTGTTGTCCCCATGTTCCATTTCCAATTCCTTTCTTCTTCCTATGATTTTGTCAGAAGGGCTTCCATTCAAAGGATTGATGGTGTGTTGCCTCAACGTGCTGCATTCATTTACATCCTGGTTTATTTAGCAACCAACCTAGTAATGTGATTTATCTGGCTGTTACTATGCCATGTGTACAGTACTCCTGGGGTAAACAGTCTCCTCCGCCAGCAAATTGCAATACCCCTTGACATCCCAATCGAGAATGAACTCCAAGAATCATGCAGGACAAACCGTATTCCATTGCTTACACAGCTGGTACTGTTCAATCAGGAGGGAAAAACAAAGTCAATTTCAGCACAAATGCAACATCTTATTGTTGGGCCAGGAGCAGTGTGTCAATGCTTATCTGTGTTTAGGGTTTTCTCCTTTTCTGTATTAAATATGTATTTATTTAAACCCCTAAAAGGCGCCAGATAGTCAATACAAAAGCCAAAAATCCATAAACAAGAAACAAGTAAAACCAAGGAAACATTATCATTGAAATAGCAGTCTTAAGTCTATTTTTGAATGTTGGAAGATCAGAAATAAGCCTAAATTCAGAAGGGAGCTGATTCCATAATGTAGGTGCTATAACATCAAAACAGTGACCACCACAGCGTACCAATTTAAAGCATGGAATCTGTAGCATTGTTTTGTCACATGATCACAGTAACCTGTCGGTTCATAAAGTGATGTCATTCTTAAAATATTGATGCGCACTGCCGTGAACACATTTATGAATAAAAGTAAGAACTTAGGGCCTGATTTATGGAATTATGTTGCAGGTCGAAAAACCCCTTTGACTCCTGGAATCGACTTTGTAGGACTTTTCTGGACTTTGCCTGGACGTTGCGCTGGTCCAGCATGTCTCTGCGAACAGTTGAACACCTTGCACAAGACTCCACGCATA
This sequence comes from Ambystoma mexicanum, assembly GCF_040938575.1. Classification (NCBI taxonomy): domain Eukaryota; kingdom Metazoa; phylum Chordata; class Amphibia; order Caudata; family Ambystomatidae; genus Ambystoma; species Ambystoma mexicanum. The sequence goes on along the minus strand of NC_090927.1, from coordinate 231,836,888 downwards.
GTGTAGGTCGGACCTTCGCAGAGTTTTAAATAGGAGGTGGAACATGCATATTCCCCATTCTCCATGCAGAATGATGAAGAATGAGGAATAATGCAGGCGTGTCTAAAGAGGAGCTGCGCAAGGAAAACAAACGCCTAGCATTGCGCAGAGCCAAGCGTATTCCTGGATCTAACAGTGCAAAATCACGTTGGGGAAATCTGCACCCAAAGCTCCCGATCACACTGCGATGTGAAGAAATGGGCTAGGCCCCAATCGCATAGTAATCACTGCGCAAAGGTAAGGTCCGATCAGGAATTTAGGGGTGCATACACGTAGTTGGGGTGCTGATCCCAGTTAGGGGTGCACTTATGCAGATTAGTGGTGTGTGGCCGCAGTATACAGGGTTCTCATGAAGATTGACCAGGGAATTACTTGAGTTATGGAAAAGGGTATGCATATTGTTGTGGTGCTTTTAACAGTTACGAGGGGAACCCATGCAGTGCCGCCGGGGTGCTGGCTTGATTGTGGAGGACCTCACACAGCATTACCGGGGTGCATGACTTTGTGGCCCAGGAGAGCGGGAAGGTAGGTATATGTGGCTGGATTTGCTGTGCGTGGGGGTGTGTCGTGGGCATTACTGTCTCAACTTGAACATAGGGTTACTTTGTGGGCAAAATTCCATGAAGACGAGGTGCGCACAGAGATTCCTGTGCACAAAGCTATGTGCAAAGTTGTTCTTGTGCAAGGGGCTTTGCAGGATCTATGCACACTTTTCCATACATTGGGAACTTTGTGTTTTATTCTAGCTTCCACGGGAGATATGCTGGTGACATGATACACCCGTGATCAACCTGACAGCCGTATTCTGCACCACTTGCAAATGTTTGAGATCTGTCTTGTTAGTTCCAGCAAGCAATGCATTATCGTAGTTATTGCCATAGTAATAGTATCTCTATGATGACAGGGCAGCAAAGGACATAACTGTCTTATAAGTCGAAGATAATAACTATATGAACTAATAGTAGTATTGTTCATATGTCCCTCCATTGACATTGTTGAGTCAAGAGTGACTTCAAGGAATTTAGCTTTGTGCAAGGTCTTGATCAAACAATTATCAACAGTTAAAGATTCATCGCTTTCCTCGAAAAGACTTTTCCTAGAAGCAGATGCGAGTAAAAGTAGTTCAGTTTTTCCACTGTTGAAACACATGCCATTAGCATACGTCCACATCTGTACCTTTAAGAAAATCTGATTCAGTGCTGCAGAATCAGTTTGATGATGGCCTGACAATTCCAGTAAAATCTGAGTGTCATCAACATAATTCTCAAATTCTAAATCTTGGTCCAAAAGAAGATCATGCTCTGAGGGACCCCACAATCAAGAGGAAGATCGGGAGAAGAAAACTGTACAAACACTGCCCTGGATGTTCTATCCTTGAGAAAACACATTTTCCATTTGTAGCTTCTGGACTGAATGTGACGACCTTGATTAGTCTGTCGCCCATGATCTCATAATCTACAAGTTCAAAAGGCAGCCGTCAGGTCAAGAAATACAAGGAGACCTGCCATGCTATGATCTAACAGCTGAAGAATAGCAGACTGAAGATCAAGCATAGCTGTTTCAGTTCGTGTGACTTCCTGTAGCCAGACTGTGTAACCCGAGAAGACCATGTCCATCAATATAACTCTGCATAAAACTCTGCATTTGTTTATAAGCAAGATGATCGAGTAGTTTGAGAAGACATTTTGTGTTAGTGTTTGGCCACTAGTTGACCGATTACACAAGTATCTTTAAGCGAATTGGGAACATGATTGTTCATAAAAGAATTGACAAAAGCACACAGTTACTGAATGACGACAGTAGCACATTCCTAAATTTCAATACCTGGACAAAAGTCTGTAAAGCAGGTGGTAGGCTTTAAACTGTTCACAGCTTCTGCAAACTTATATTCACTAACTTCTCTGATAGGCTGAACCACGTAATGAAGTGTCAACATCGCATTTATCTGGAAGTCATCTGATTTTGCCTTAGCTTATTTTGAATGGAAGAACACCACTCGGTGGAACGATTAGGCAAATTGTTATTAATGATAGGTGTCTCATTGCTTGTAAGGTCGATTGGAAGACAATCAGTGGCTTGCTTGTGCTCCATGTAGTTACATCCAAGATAAAAATCACCATTGATAACACATTTAGTTTTGACAGTAAGCAAAGAGAGAAAAAGCTCATTGTAGCCCATGTATTTCTGTAACAAAGTCAAACATACCACCACCTGGCAGTCTATATAAAAAAAGAATAATAACTGTAGTGGTGGGACATCCCCTTAGTTTAGGCAAAACAGATTTACAAGAAGAGATCTGCTGATGTTTCTTAGGATAGGCTGAAAAATAATTATTAACCAGAACACATTTCCACTCTCACTCCGCTTTCCTCTTCTCTTGGCATTTTCCAAACAAACCTTAAACGGTACCTTCTTTCGTCTCTTGTTTCTTAAAAAAAGTCTTTGCTTTTTCTCTGCTGATGTAAACTTTACTCATTTGTATTATTTTTATTGTACTGTTTTTTCGATTGTTTTTACTGTTCAGCACCTTTGGCGAAAGGCACATTTCGTAATGTATTGTACTTTATTCCATTTTAAAATAAATGGAATAAAGTACAATACATTACGAAATGCCACACCATATTTGGTCTATTTTCATTGTGCACAATGTAATTAGATGGGACAGGGCAGTGAATCACAGGGCCTGTGTGATCCTTCAACCAAGTCTCTGTTATCATTGAAATATCAAACTGGCCCTCACAAAGCAGAGCACACAGTTCAACATTGGTTGAACCATGGAAAGGGTATTCAGAAGTCCACATCTAAAAGTACTAGCACTAAAGCTAGGAATAGTAAAGGTCCCCTCTGTATTCATCCTTTCAGATGTAATAAAAGCATTATCATGGACTTTTATGTCAGAGATGGTAGTGAAACAAGCCATAACAAGTTGGACATTCTCCCATAGACTAATAGGAGGATGTTTCACATTCGTGTCGGACTGAATACAAATGCAAGGTAAATCAGCCAAAGACCCATCCTTTGAATTGTGCAGCAGCAGTATTTGTTTTGAATTTTTCTCCATCCCTTCAACACAGGGATCAGATGTGCTGGCCATTAATCACTGCAAGTGGAGTCTGGCAGAGCATCAATGTAATTTTGATCAAGTTTTAATACCCTCTGCGAAATCACACCAAGACACATTTTGTTTTAAGGAAAACTTATCAGCCCTTTCATCAACCAGAACAGCTGACGAGGGCATCTTGTTATAGGCATCTTTATAGCATGTGATAAAATCAGTAGATCTTCACTGTCTTCGCTGCAATATTTTAGTTGTTTCTGCTGAGGCGAAATCCTTTGATTTGGCCCTTAGCTTGTTAATAAATGCAAGTGCATCAGCTGCTTTTGTGGAGAGCATTGCAAAGGAAAAATCAAGAATCCGAAGCATGGCAGAATAACACAGAAGGCAGACTCATCAGCACTGCACGGCCAGGCGCAATCCCGCTCCTACGCGCCGGCGCTTATGCGACCGATTAGGGATGAAAAGCACTGAAAGTACAATAGGAAATGTAGATTCCCTTATAAGAGGACATTTTGTTAAAATGAGACTAAAATATTGTAAAATTAGGCAAGTTAAAAAATAGCAACTGCCTAGCGGCTTTCTAGCAGCAATATACAGATTTGAAGAGGATTTCCGTAGACGTTCATGTTGAAGTTTATATTGACATGGCAGTGTTAGGCAGTGTTCTTCAGGAGCCTACCTGAATTTGTATACTGTGTTAAACTCCAAAAACATGTTCAACTTACTTGGTAAAATGATGACGTCATCGCCAGCTGATGGGACAGTGTAGTTGCTGCCACCCCACCCGGGCTCCACTTCCTGCCAGGACTCTGGTTGAGACCATTTTAAAAGGACATTTGGTGATTCGGTGGAACCTAGGAAAGTTATGACATCAAGGGAAGTATTAATAATCGAATGCTTTTCTCACATATGATGCTTCTGCAGCATGTGTGAGATACAAGCATGTGTGACAGTCACCCTTCTCATATTTGTATTTTATTTGGAGAAGGCTCTCTGAAGAAATCAGACAAAACATGGACAAGAGCAATATAACCCGACAGACAACAGAAACCTGTGATATTGTAAAATATTAATTATTTTAGATAGTAGGTGTACTCTGCAATCAAGGAGCAATGGAACACTCTACATAGGAAATGCATGTTAGTAGGGCCCTCATGCTTTGAAGAGTACGGTGTTTGGGGGCTGGTTAAGACCAGACTAGAGAAACCCGGTTGTAATTGGGAGAAGGGAACACCAAATTGCGACAGTACTAGACATCAAAATGTTCAATGCTTTTCACATATATTCATTACATTCTTAGCTACGTATAATATTTTGAAGTGGGGAGTACTACACTCCCTACTTTTGAAGTTGGCAGTAAAATGATTTTTGAAGCAGTAAACAGCAAATTCCCATTCCTATTTGTCTCCAAAATATATATTTTTGTAATCCATAATTCTTTGCACCTCGTTGTTCATACTAATTAAAAGATGCAGTTTTACTTACGGTTCCTCATTAGATCATACAGAAATAACAGTAGAGTTTCTTCCTGGGCTGTGCTGTTATCACTGATACAATCCGTGGCCTATTTGGGTGGCAGCAAGATGCCGCCTTCTAGGCATCATTTGTTTCCCTACTTTGTATTAGGAATATTTTTACTCCCTATATTTATTTACTGGGGATATTTGTTTTTTTTAGGAAGTAAAAGTGGTAGTTATGCCACATATCTTTTTTTTCATTTTTTTATTGTGTTACAGGTCCAAAAGAACTTTTCACAAATATACATGTAGAAATTATAAAACATATAAACATATTAATTTTGCAACACTTGAAATTAACTGTTAGATATACAGAGAAAGAAAATACAACCATAAAATACTATATACACGAAAAGGTTAGACTTATTGCGCAGGAAATTCAAATACAAAAAAAAAGAAAATGATTAACCGTCGATATTTTCTAAACTGATAAGCAGTTTGACATCATAATCAAATTTATCTAGGCGTTCTTTGGCCACTTTCCATATCTGAGTGATGGCAATAGTCAGATAATTACTCCTGCCAGAAAGACAGGGCAACCAAAAGTTTTCACTCTCAATATCAATAAATTCCCTATCCAATTTAGCAAAATATTTGTTGTAGATAGATCTCATCGAATAACAGCAGGTGAGGACATGTTTAATTGTTTCCACCATTTCATTCTTAGCACAAAGTCTGCAAATCCTTTTATCCTTCGGAAGGTCTCTCAACGATCCGCGAACCCCCAGGACATCAAGGAGATTAAGTCTAATGTCCATGAAGATTCTGCGATTTACCTGTGATGGCATGAGAAGGAGGTATCTTTGAGGTTCTTTGAAGCTGAAAGGCATCAGTGCGAAGGTATGCAGAGATCTCATACTAAAAACCTTCTAGTGGCTAGATACCCAATCCCACTTTTCAATAACATCCTTTAGGGATTTTAACACTGCACCTTCACCGTGTTCCCATCTGGGTTTCCAGCAGATTTTATCAAACATTTTCAGATTAAGACAATTAAATTTGATAAGAGCCTCCATCTTGCCCTCCTCCAAGCCTTCCTTTAGCATATAAAGAAGAGTACCAGGCCGTGCAAATTTAATTTTTATGTACAATTTGGCCCTATTATGTTCAATTTGAGCAGCCATAGAGATAAACCCTACTTCCAGATGAACTGCCTGAATAGGAGTATAATTATTCAGACCCAGTAGTCTGCGCCATATGATTCCTTCCATGGTATCAGCCCAATCTGACCAGTTCCGAAAATTAGGTCTCTAATGCATATAGAAACATAGCCACAAGTTTTTGTTTATAAATATTGATGATTCCCAACAGGCTATATCCAGCTGTCTTTTTTGAGAAAGACATGACAGCAGTAAGAGTGGCCAAAACTTTAGCTCTTTTATTCTGTTGAACCAGCTTATTAAGGGTCCCTCTATCCCCACATAGCTAATAGCCCAGATATTTATAGGAGTTCACTTTCCTGATCGCACCCAAAGAGCAAGGAATCACCTGCTTATTGCAGCTATTTCGACCCACAGCCATAAACTGTGTTTTGCCCAGATTAATAGTAAGCCCATTAGCATCAGCATAGTCACAAACAGCAGTTGCGCTATTGCAAATGCCACTGTAGGTGTTATCAAAGATAACAATATCATCGGCATAGCATATCCAGCCAATTTTTTGAGAGCCTATTCTGGGGAAGGCATTCATCTTGGCTTTAAATATACTGCCAAAGTCCGCCTTAAATAGATTATAAAGTGTAGGTGCTAAGGTACAGCCCTGTCTAACCCCTTTTCCAATAGCAACTGGTTCAGACATAGAGCCTTCACTATCAATACGAATCCTGGCCTTACTGTCATCATATATCATTTTACAGACATATAGAAGATACGATGGCATACCAAGCAATTCGAGTTTAGACCATAGTCTTGCCCTCTCAACAGAGTCAAAAGCAGAAGAAAAATCAACACAAAGCATGTAAATAGGTAACCTATTTTTGCCCTTAGCCTGTTCAATGAGTGTATTAACTATGAAAATATGGTCCCGTGTGGAGCAGCCTTTACGGAAGCCAGTTTGAGCCTTATCAAGAACACTATCTCTATCAATCCACTTCATTATTTCACGGAGAACTATAGGACAAAACATCTTACTAGATACATCAGTAAGAGCAAGAAGTCTATAATTCTCAGGTGAACTACGGGAGCCAGATTTAAACACAGGGATAATGTGAGACAATTTCCAAAGGATAGGCATAACACCAGTATCGATAACTCTCTGAAAAATGATCCCCAAAATATCGGCCCATACCTCCGGGTTGTCCTTAATAATAACATTACAAAGGCCATCGGGCCCAGGTGCTCTAGATGTTTTGAGTCCCTTAATTACCATAAGGATATCTTCCCTTACTATAGAGAGAGTACAAATAGGTCTTTTGGCCAAAGTAATTGCATCTCCCTTAAATTTGTTGGAAAGATACTTAACCCATGTATAGCTGTTAATAGGAATAGACTGATCAGAGGTCCCATTTTTACCCAGGGATCTGAAACTAGCCCACTAGCCCAGAATGTCCTAGTGTTTCCATTCATAAGCAAGCGAACCATGTATTGCCAATCAATATTATTCATAGAGGACAAGTATATTCTTATCTCATTCCGATGTTTGTTTTTGATCTTTCTCTTCTCATTACAAATGAGAATGGGATCAGTACTACTAATGTCACACAGACGTAGCTTTATGCGCTTCTCCCTTTTCATATCTCTGATTACCCTATCATAGGCTCTACTTCTATTAGAAATATCCTTAAAGGGGCCAAGCTTACCACCAATGGGCATGATATGGAGTAGATGTTCAGATAGCCATGTACATATGTCATCTGCTGTACGATAGAGAAGATGGTCAAGATTAATATCAAGACACCATTTGTTTGCTTTAATAAGGTTAGTGTCTGACCAACAGATCCTATTACCACGGCTAGTTATATCAATCCCTTTGGTTTGATCAGCTGCAACAATGCCACATATCAGTAGAGTTGACTACAATTACATACATTTATAATTTGAGGCACAGAGTTACATAAATTTGATCAAGATTATAGTTAATTTTCCGAGCGAGTATTGCATTGCCGGGGACCTTGTCCCGCAAAATAGGCATCTGTTGTGGAGTTTCGCATTAGTGGGAGGTTCAAAGATATGCCGATAAATACTGGGCAGTCCAACTTCAGCAATGCAACCAGGCACTGCCATAATGGAGCTGGCAGAGCTTAGTTACGAAACATACTGATTTTGGGCATGTCATTGGCGGACAATCATTATTTTTCAATCTGGCCATAGGTTTCCATATTGCCAGGTCATCCCCTAGTCACTTGTGTGCAACTCCAGCAAATAATCCAATCAAGAGATTTCATTGTGGAATGCAACAAATTATACTATATGAATGTGGCTTTTTCCTTACACAGTGCATACAGTTTTCACAAACTAGCCCTCATCATGGATTACTGCATGAAGTAATTTCTGTTACTGCATGCAGTAATCTGTGAATTCCATTGGATTATAGATGTATAGTCGGTCGCTGGAGCTGGAAGCAGAAGCAAATTCTCTGATAAACTAGATGAGGTATTTCAGAGGTCATTGTTTTCTCTCTTTACTCCTCTGACAACAATCTCTTTCTTCTCCTATCCACTTCTCTATTTGTCCTTTCATTCTCCCATTCGTACTGCTCCTTCTTCATAATCCCCTTTGTTATTTTTGTTTGCTGCACTACCACCTCCTCAACCCTTCTAGGTGTCCTCTCCCCTTCCTCTTTCCATCATAGTTTCTCTGCTTTTTCTTGCTCCACTCTGCATTCCCTCTGCTGCACCTCACTCCACCTTTCCTTATCTCCTTCCCCACTGCACTTGACTTTATCCCTCTGCTGTTCCTCTTTGTACCTCCCCCACTCCTCTTTCTCTCTCTACCACCTCCACTCCTTTCTTCCATTCCTCCACCTGTGCTTCACTTCTTCTCTTCCTTTCCTCTGCACTGCATCACCACCCACTATATTTCGCCTTGCTATCTGAACTCCTAACTGCCACATAGTCCTGCCCTCTCCTCTGCCTTTTATTCTCTTGCAGCAAGAGGCCAAAGCATGGATACAGGATTTGCAGTTGGCTAGTGATGGTGAGTATTACAGGTTCTACTGAAGTGTACCTTTGGCTAATGGCCTGCCTCACAGCTCTACAAGCTGATGTTTCTTATGCTGAGAGCTCCATCTCGGATTCCTTTCATGGATAACTCGTGTTTTTCCTGAAAGACAGGTTTTCAGATTCATGCCATTTCAGGAGCCCACTGGAGGAAACATGCACCATGGTTGACTGCGCGCATGCGCTCGCAAATCCTTGCATTTTATTAAACCAATTTTCCTTGTGGGAAAACAGGCTGATATGCAAATTGGTACTGTTCCTCTGTGAATGGTTCAGTGAGCTAAAACGTTGTTGTACATGGGCACAAGCAGTGGTGGGTCCACAGACAACAATGTTCTTTCTCCTCAGTCATTTGTAGGTCTCAAATAAGATATTTGCCATATACCACCTCCAATACCAAACTAATCATTCTTGGCAACTCGCAAGGCATGAAGGGGAGGTATCATTTACAAAAACAATTAGTTAGAGTAGGATTGTTCACGGATACAATTGATGTTGGGATTCTCCCTTTAGTATCATCAGATGTAAAAAATAATCCTCCCATTTTGACTGTCTGTACTACCTTTACCATTAATGAGGTGTATTAATACGGGACAACGGTGATCGCTCTGGCATGGGTTACTCTTTTAAGTCAGTCATGGAAGGTGCATTGCTTATTCAAATGCTGTGTCCTCATCCCAACCCCTTGCAGCACAGATCCCAAACGTTTGGTTCATCAAACGTATTGGACTACAACTCCAAAAAACCCAAGCAAGCATAGTCAAAGGTGAGGGATGCTGGGAGCTGGAGCCCAAAACACCTAGAAAAGAGGCACATTGACAATCCCTGCCGTATAGTCTGAATACACAGCTCTCCTCTTGTTGACATAGACCTTTTGGAGTTCCACTTGTAAAAGATTATTTATGTATGTGCAATTTAGGTAGCTCCAATGCAGACTTGCTGGACCCCTGGCATTATGTATCTTGCAATGTTTTGTCAATATATAATTTCAGTCAAGGAGTGAGTTACTGAAGTCAATGATTGTCTCCAACAGCGCATAAAGTTTCCAGAGATCACAGAGTGGCTTTTTATCTGCTCTGCTCTAGACATCAACATCTTATAAGGTCTCCAGTGTGTCCAGATTAACTTCAGATAAACTCGAGGACAGATCATCAGCAAGCTGAAATGCATACTTCATGTACTACTAACCCATCGCTAGCATAACGGCACACAAAAGAAGGTTGCCCTATGTAGCACTGGAAGAACACATTAACCAAGATGCTCTAACAATTATCCAGCCGAATGTGTTTGACTTGGGAATCGTTTGGGAGTTATTTTATGGCTGCATGAAGACCTTCCAGTTCCATTTTTAGCTGAACTGAAAGAGCCTGCCACAGCCATGAAGCAGCTATCCAAATATGGAACACAGCTGCCTGTGCGCTTCTTTCCTCTGTCCCCTTCCAGCCAAGCTCAGTCCAGTAGCATTAACGGCTAACATGCTTCAAAGCTGTAATATCTAAGAAAAGATCTTATGAACTAAGGGGACATTATGCAACCTCTACTCTTTTATTTAAGACATGTTAATATTTGCAGCCAAAAGCATGACTATAAACAAGATACACAGTGTTGTCAGTGTGTGAGATCATTTTCTCTACAAGTAAATCAGACAAGATCAACAGATGATCTATTACAGTAATCTTAGGACAAATCATTTGATATATAATCAGTTTAGGGAAAACAATAACAAAGAGAGAAGAAAATGAAAAGCAGTGCACCATTAAAATAGATATGGTGTTGATTTAGGTAGATCAACAGGGAATATTGGAATGATTTCTTTGCTATCAGATGGTACTGACTAGATTGTATTTACAGAGCTTTAATGTCATAGTGTGAGCTCCTGGCTGGAATTGTGTCAATGTTTCAAATGATGGATCAGAGATAACACTGTGGGTTGAATGTGTAGGCTGCTTAAGAGATCTTAGAAACATAAACAGGATCATTTTGATCCCAATGGAAGAACCACCAGATGGAGCATGTCCGCATCTGTTTCCATGGCCCCCCTCTTTCTGGTAGTTAGTGATCATTAATTAAATGATGCAGTCTTAGTCACAGAAACCACTTCATTCCCCGTTCCTCTGTTACCTACATTACAATAAGAGGACACTGTCCTGGGTTCATCAGTGTGCTGTGCCACCCCACTCCAACCAACGAATCAGATCCAAAATGGTGCAGATTGGTGTAAACACACGGAGGGATTAACTGCATACTTTTAGTGACTTATTCACTTTTACGAACTATACAAAATGCGGATGTACGAGTGAACGGCGTCAACATCATTCATGTATTTGATTCCATGTTCGTGCACTTACAGTGGAATAGCCGTGTAAATGCACCTGCTGTTTCTGGTACCCTTTGTTTATATTTAAAATAGCTTGATGTGAGAGTGTCCAGGGCAAGTGAGTCCTGACCATAAACAGTGATCAGCACTCAGCCCCAGCCACCAAAGGGCCCTCCTTTAGGTCCCTTGCTCTATTTGCGTACTCTCTCATGGGCCTGCAGCATAGCACAGATACCTATTCCTACTGCCATAGCATAGCATAGCTGCACATGCACGTGGGAAGCAATCTGGGAAGACAGTAGCTACCACCGTATGGCAGTTATACAGAGAAATTCGGCATCGTGCACAGTAGCACAGCGTTCACCTCCAACACCCAATCATCCCCTTCACCAAAACATTAAACTACAAAGTATCTTCTGAACCACCTATTCAGAAACCAAATTGGCGCTTTTCATTTTTTATTATAATGTGCTATAGTTTACAAGAAACCTTTCACACTCACAAAGACATAAAACATGACGTTATTGGAATGTTTCATAATACAATTATCAAAACAACTAATTACAATGTACACTTAGCAATTCACTTTTAATAACAGTACAACCATTCATTAAGCTAAAATTGCTAATCTTTCTACGAGATACGTTAAAATCACATTTTCTTCAGATACATCACAAAACATTAAAAGCAACATATTACAATAAAATGGTCGACAAAACATCATAGCCGCAATACTGAAGAACAAGGTGTCTTATGCACAGTGCCATCATGGATCATATATTTGTGCAGCAAAATGCTACAAGATAATGGCAGAGGGGAAATACCCTGTATTTCCATATTTCCAGGTGCCAGTAATAATTACTCCCTATTCCCACTTGAGCCCTATACGGCTCAATGGGAATGGGGACGCCGGATGGACCTGGTGCATCCGTCGAGGTGTGCACGCGGTTGCTGGTACGCCCGCCAGGTCAGTACTGGCGGGCAGGAAGGCACCCGATAGCATAATCGTAGCAAGCTTACCAGTACCGTTGTTGCCGGACTGGCAAACTTGTAATGAGGCCCAATGTCTAGTGCACAGAGTCATCCAGAATTATCAAATTTAAAATACCACTAATAGCTCGAACAGCTGTAATTGTCAAAGGAGTTTGCAACCCTGTAGATAAGTGATTACAAAAATATGGAGTGTTCAGCATATCACAAGATCGAGCAATGGAGCTAAAGAGCAAAAGGCGAATAGTTGAAATGCCTGTGCAATCCCTAGGAGGTGCTTCCAAGATTGCACGTGTCCCTCATTGCCACAGAACCTACAAAAACGAGAATCAGAGTGTAACTTAGCTAGTATAGATAAGATCGCTCAAATCTGCAGCGTGTAAAATCTGAACCTCAGAAGGATGTGACAAAAAACAGCTGAGGGACATCTTGACAAATATTGAGGGAAAGTCCCTCATGTTTTATGTTCCCGGGCACGATTTGCATCTATTTTATACTTAGCCATTCTTTCGTAGTTATGTGTCCAATCATACTCCCGTAGTCTTTTCTTAACCCTTGCAAGATTGGCAAGTACAGAGTCTCTATAAGTGTTTAAGGTTCCCAACATCAGTTCACACATCAAGGATAGGTTTGATAAAATATAACAGTCCCCAGAAAGCATTGCATTGTATAGAAGCTGGAACATAGCGCCTTTCAAAGGGACAATCACTAAATTCGACAGTTTAAAGAATGTATCCCCAGCTTGTACCTTAAAAGAGCTATTGGCACAGAGTTTGGGAGTTGAAGTGACTTTCTCCACAAAGGGCACTCCAATGTAATAAAATTAGGACTTTCTGCTAGCCGCCAAAGCTCCAACCCATAGGCAATGCTAGGCATGCTGTTTCCCTTATAATATTTAACCAGGGGTAGAAGTGAGAAGCAACACTATCTAAATTGAAGTCTATGCAGTGGTGATGCAATAGTGTGACTATCTTTTAGAGACGGGGAATATTGAGGCCGGTACATGGCTTATAGAAAATATGCGATGCTACATATTTAAAGCGTTTCACCGTTTCAATAGGTCTACCTTCCAGCGACCACTTGAAGATCACATGCCTTCAAAGTATTGGTGGAGTGGATTATTTTTGTTTTCTCAACATTCATCACCAGTTGGCTTTCTAAGAGATGGACATCTAAGGCATGTAAGACCAGCTGTAGACCCACTGCAGTTTGATCGAATAACAGAATGTAATCCGCAGAGGCAATCCACTGGATGTGCTGGCCAGCTAATTTCAAAGGGAGAGTTCTTACTTTCAAAAATGCCTGACTTAAGTCTGAGATGTATAAATTGAACAGAGTGAATGCGCATCCCTGTGTCACATCGCAAAATGTTGGAATTGAGTCGGTTAACATCCCTTGGTTATCTGACCTTACCCTAGTTGAAGAGTTGGAATGTAGCTTTACTATAATGTCCAGCAAACCTAAGGTAAGGCCCCAGGCAGCTAATTTGTTCCATATCCTTGTCCAGTTTACAAAGTCAAACTCTGAAGGCAAGTCTATATTTGCCACAAAGATGTTATTTGCCTTTCTGAGCCATACTTTATTTTGAATACACAACAGAATATAGCCATTCAGATAGGTCCCAATGGCTTTTTAGAAGCCTGTTTGGAATTTTTCAATTCTGCCAGTGTTCGCCACCCAAACTTCAAGTTCCAGCAGAAGTAATTAACTAAAATACTTATTATACAAATTGAACAGCACAATTGGACAATAATTTACGGGTAAAAGTCTATTGCCTTTCCTATGTACAGAAACTATGAAAACGTATGTCCAGGTCTGATTAGGATGTGGGAATTTCTGGGTTCGTATTATGTTGGCAAATAAAATATCCAGAATATTTGACCACACTCCGGAGTCAGCCTTCATAATCAAATTAGAAATGCCATCAGGTCCAGCAGCCCTAGAGATCTTAGATTTAACAATGAGTAATTCAATAGATGTATCATCGACCAGCACTGTCGATTTTGTGGGTGATGCTATCTGAACAGAAATGCACCAATACAATTTTGAAAAGTGGCAGCAGCAAGAGTCTTCAGAAATGGGATCAACCTGCGTTAATTGTTGTGTTCCAGTCTCAAGGTTTGTTAATTGTCAGCATTGAGCAGGCTTATTTGTTGCCAATGAATAGAGCATAAATTGGCTATCATTGTTATGGAGAAAGAATCTGTGATGTTTTAGCCAATTCCTATACTGTTGCGTGAAGTGATGCTTACCCAGTGTCACCCACACCCATGCATCCCGGACGCACTCAGTTTCCTTACAGAGGCCCGAAGAATTATTTTCTTTTTTTTGTGATCCATAAGACACTGGTACAGTTTCTTATGTATCACAGATGAAGGAGTGTATCAACCATTATAAGGAGATATGAGTGGTTGAGCATTACTTTTTATAAAGCAATGTCATTGAAGAGGATATACTAATTCATTAGCTGCAGTCTCATGATCCACATTCAAAGAAGCTCTGAACCTTGTACTAAAATCTGTGATCATTCTAGAATTCCACACCAAGCTGTCACCTTGAGCAGAAACTTGAAAATGATTGGATGTCATTGTGGGTCCTGCAATCAATTCTACACATTCCATGTGGCTCAAAAAGAAATTATCATCACTCAGGACCATATGGGTGATACAAAGATGAGTATATTGTGGGATATATTTACCCACACTGCTGTACTCCCTTCCATAACCAAGTTGCACTTCACCAGAAACAGCAACATAGCTGTGCTGGCTCCTGGGAGCACCACTGCTTCACACCAAAACTGCGTTTTCAGCTACAAAAAAAGAGGGCTGCACCATCTTGCCAAGAGCATATTAAGCAGGATGGAACAAGGGGGCACACTGAGAAAGCCTGCCAGTGTGTTCTTACATGTACAAAGGAAGAGGAGTGAAAAAGCAGCGCTGCTTTGCTGCAAGCCCCAAGTTTCCATTGAAAAAGGGAAATATTTAGATTTAAAAATGATGCCGCTCTCATGCTCTTTTCCTTGGATTTCTCATCATACTACTTTTATTTAATAAAAGCCTGCCATGCCCATCCACATTCACATTGTGCTCCAAAAGACAAGAGCAGTATTCCTGAATGGCTGGTGTTCCGATCTGAAGGATTCAAAAGAAGCTGTACTTCAGCTACAAGGGAAAAACACTACTTCTGGCTACACAATATCAAGGATCAATGCGTCAAAAAGGCCCTGGCTCTCTGGGCCCAAGTCAATTTCAGTGCATCTGTGTTTTAACCTATTGCTGCATAACAGAAGCTAACTATGGCTACAAAACAATGTGGGAATTCAGATGGAAGAGAAAAATCGAATTTGCAAGGAAAATGTAGTCACCACACGTTTAAAATGTACTTTTGCAAACTAAGAAAAATACTTGTTTAAAAGTGTATGTTGGATAAGGCCCTGCCCTTATCTAGCAATGTGAAGGGGTGTTTGTGCTGTTAAACATACATGGGAGATCTTATTCAACAGGCTTTATTCTGAGTTATAACACAAATAAATAAAATAAGGAATTTAGGGGGTAATTCATAGAATTCAGCGCACAAGTGGCGCACGCGGCTGGCGCACAGTGTGCACGTGCAAATCCCTGCGCCAGCCGCGTGCGCTAAAATCCATTTCCGCGCACAGCGTATTCATGGATTCCAGCCACCAAAACCAGCCGTGGCGCACAGTGGCGCAGCGACCCTGCAGCAGCGCCAGTTACGCCCCCAAGAACACCTCCCGCGCAGGGAAAAGCCATCAATATACCCAATCCAGCGCAAAGGGCTGCGCTAACCCTGTACCAGCACAGCAAGCGGGCTACGTGTATCACTGGGGTGCGCGGGAAGTACCTCATGCGATTGGCCCCATGCGAGCAGGGTACGCATATCTCAGGGGTGCGCTGGAAGTTCCACACGCGATTTCATCATGGTACGTGTATTTCAGGGGCGCGCGGGAATTTCCACACGCGATTGGGCCCGTGCGAGCAGGGTACGCGTATCTCAGGGGTGCGCGGGAAGTTCCACACACGATTCCATCAGGGTACGTGTATTTCGGGGTGCGCGTGAAGTTCCACACGCGATATCAGCAGGGTACGTGTATTTCAGGGTGCAGGGGAAGTTACACACGCGATTTCCGCAGGGTACGTGTATTTCAGGGGTGCGCGTGAAATTCCACACGCGATATCAGCAGGGTACGTGTATTTCAGGGTGCAGGGGAAGTTACACACGCGATTCCAGCAGGGTACGTGTATTTCAGGGGTGCGCGGGAAGTTCCACACGCGATTGGGCCCGTGCGAGCAGGGTACGCGTATCTCAGGGGTGCGCGGGAAGTTCCACACGCGATTCCATGAGGGTACGTGTATTTCGGGGTGCGCGTGAAGTTCCACACGCAATATCAGCAGGGTACGTGTATTTCAGGGTGTGCGGGAAGTTCCACACGCAATTCCCGCAGGGTACGTGTATTTCGGGGTGCGCGTGAAGTTCCACACACGATATCAGCAGGGTACGTGTATTTCAGGGTGCAGGGGAAGTTACACACGCGATTTCCGCAGGGTACGTGTATTTCAGGGTGCGCGTGAAGTTCCACACGCGATATCAGCAGGGTACGTGTATTTCAGGGTGCAGGGGAAGTTACACACGCGATTCCAGCAGGGTACGTGTATTTCAGGGTGCAGGGGAAGTTCCACACGCGATTAGCCTGGGTACGTGTGTTCCGGGGTGCCGGGAACTTTCACACGCGATTGGTGGAAATCCACGTGTGTTCTGTCATCACGTGCAATGAGGGAAACACCTGCACGCGTCACGTCACAGACGCGCTCACGCGCTAAGGGCCTTTGGTCCAATGAAATTGCATATGCGTGCTGCCGTGCATACGTGCTAAGGGCCTTTCCTCGTATTACACGCAGACGTGCAGTTTCCATGCGCACTTACGCGCATGGCCCTTTCCTCGTATTACACGCGGACGTGCAGTATTTCACGCGCGCTGAAATGCCCATGCACGTCTGTACGCGTCACGTCACAGGGGCGCTTGCGCTTGAGGGTCCTTCTGTCCAATGAAAATGCGTATGCGTGCAGACGCGCTTACGCGCTAAGGGCCTTTCCTCGAATTACACGCTGACGTGCAGATTTTTCACGTGCCAAATCACTCCGTATCAAGCTGGCCACCCGTAAGAACACGGAAGACCACGCTCCTGCCCAGAAGGCTGAACTACTGCCCCCCAGAGCCCCGAGCACGCTCCCACCTGCCATCTGCTGCTGCCTGACTGCCTGCTGCCCACGTGCCCTGCCATCTGCTGCCTGCACAACAGCCAGGGGTGCTGTTGCTGTGACCACCCCTGCTGGAACCGAAGACTCCCGACTGGGATTCCATCGCTCCACAGCCCAGCCCCAGGACCCAGTTGCCTACCCACTCCTGCCTCTGGGGTTGTCATGTCGGGGCAAACACCATCTGTGACCACTGACAACCCCCGGCCAGAGAGGCAGAGGGGCACCAGCTTCAGTGCCACCGAAGTTGGTGTCCTGGTGGAGCAAGTCCTGGGGCAGTATGATGCCCTCTTCGGAAGTTCCCGCGTCGACAAGGAAGGACGGACTCGGATCTGGACTGACATCGTGACTGCCATCAACGCGGAGGGGGTGGCAGTCCGGGACTTACAACATGTCAGGAAGCGCTGGGAGGACTTCAGGTCCAGGACCCTGAACAAGGCCCGGCGCCTCTTGAAGGCAGCGGATGCCAAGGGGCGCCGGGGCCACTTGTCGGAAGAACAGATGAGGGTCCTGGAACGCATATCCCCAGCGCTCCACGTCCAGGTCCTAGAGAAGCAGACCCGTCTGGAGTCGAGCGGTGAGTGTACATGCATCCTGATTGTGAGCAGTGCGTGTGGTGATTATTCAGTATTGTGCAGGTTGCACATCTGTTTGTATGGGGTCGAGTATGGGTGGAGGTGTACAGGGCCGTGGGGCTGACACATGCGAGGGCTGTAATGTGTGAGACATGGATGGTGCTTGTGTGTGTAGGCTTGCATGCCAAATGCAGTTGTATGGGCACACATGTTTGGATGAATGTGTATGTAAGTAGACATGTCCGTGATGTCACGCATGTATGTTATTTTCGGCTGCATGTATCAGCACTTTGTACATGTGCATGTGTGTGTATTTGACAAGGGTGCAACAGTGATGCAACATGGATGCATGTGACAGCGGTATGTGGAAGCCTGATTGGCAGATGTGACATGCATGCCCGTCTGAACAGTGCGACACTTGGCAGAGGTGTACACATGCATGCAAGTGTGGTGGTGTGTGTACATGTGTGGTGCACTTCCTGTGTTGCGTGTGATTTCTGGCTCACCTTTGGCTGCTCATGCTGTTGTATGTGTACGGATGGTGGCGGCAGTTGCGACATGGCTGTGGTATGGCTCATGTGTGCGAGTTGTAATGACATGTGTGTTGGGGATTGTGATGACATGCCTGAGGTTTGCCAATGCCACTCTGTCATGTGTGTATGTGTCCATTGTACAGTGCCCTGATGCCTGTGTTTTGTTTCTCCCTGTCTGCAGCGTCAACTGATGAAGAGGGCGGAGAAGGTGCTGTGGAGCACAGCGGCGGGGATCCCACCGCCAGCCGGAGACGCAAGGCCCGGCTCCCCTCCCAGGTTGTCATCTCGTCGGGGAGTGAGGAGTCCGGTGCCGCGTCCCAGGCCGCAGCTGCCGGGGGGAGGTCCAAGAGGTGGAGGTTGGAGTTGGACACCTCGGCAGCAGAAGGGGCAGCTGGGACCCCACAGGGCCCAACAGGGGAAGATGGCACGGAGTCATCCAGGTTGGTGGGGGGTTTGGTGGAGGAGGAGGCCGTGCAAGCACCAGAGACGGGGTCTGGAGGTGGGGATCCCACTGGTGCTAGTGGTGCAGTGCAGGACCAGTGACAGGAGGCAGCACAGGCCGCCACGGAGGTGCCTGTGTGCAATCCTGTCCCCGATCCTGTCCCTGCATCATCTTGCACCAGCAGGGATGCCTACGTCCAGACCCGTTTTCAGGCAGGGGATGAGCTCACGTCAACTGGCCTTCCTCTGCCTGCGGACGTGGCTATCCAGGTCTGGGTTGAGCCTGTCCTGGCTGGTGTGGCGTTGCATCAACGGGCCATGTGAGGTGACCTGCAGTCTTTTCATGAAGAGACTGCACGTCATCTCGAATGGCTCGTTGACCACGTCAGCCTGCTGGGACAGGTCACCCAGGCCAGATTCCTCCGTCTGATGGGGCTTGCTCCGACCCCCTCCTCAACTGGACCCCCTACGCGCCAGTCGTCCTCTGTGCCATCTTCCCACCCATCAGCCACCTGGGTGCCCTGTGGAGCTGCCTCTGACGGTGCGGCCAGGCTGGTGGAGGAGGCATCCCTGCCACAGTCGGGAGTCGGACGTCCAGCAGGGGTGGCCACATCTACGACTGCACCCCAGCCGGCGGAGGATGTGCAGGCAGCAGGAGGCAGTGCACGGGCAGAGGCACAGCAGCAGCAGCAACGTGGTGGGAGCCATGAAGGCTCGGGGCCTTCGACATCGGAGGGGCAGGCATCGGCCGGAGGGCAGGAGGACCCAGGACAGAGATTGTCTTCCGTGTGGCAGCGGTTGGGCCACGCCATAGATGCGGAGCTGCAGCGGGCGGAAGAGGCACGGCTCACAATGGTCAGAGCGGAGAACTCCATGCGGAGGGCCCTGAGGCGGGCCGAGTGCCTCGAGGCAATCCGCAGGGGTTTGGCGGTGGAGACGTCAACGGCCCTGCGGACCCTCGGGGCCATGGAGGAGGACCGCCTCCGGGACATTGAGGAGGAGTTTGATGATGCCCTGGCCCGGAACATCCACAAGTGAGCCGTGAAACTAGCCCGCTGCCCTTGTACATAGTTTCTAGGTAGTGTTAGGTTTCATTTTTGTTTTTATTTTATTTGGACCTTTCGGACATTGGCCACATTTTTGTATATAGGTTCTTTTATTAGTTAGTGTAGTTAGATAGGTTTCCTTTATTTTGTTGGGATAATGGACCCTGGATTGTTCCCATGTACATAGTTGACAGTTGGATTGTATATTTTTTTTCTATTTTTGACCATGGAGCAATGGCTTTCTTTTTCATTTCCCATTGGATTATGTTTAGTGGACATCGACTTTGGACATTACTTTGGATTTTTATTTTTGGTTTTGCTTTTTTTGACGGACATGCTTCTTTTCATTTTTGTACATTCACGTTTCTGTTTCTTCATTTTTTATTCTATTGATGTTTCCTTTAATACATATTATTTTTCGTGACCTTCAATGTGTGGTATCTCATTGGTTTCATGCATTTCATGATATGTGTTTTGAGATTCACTGACACCCATTGGGTGTATGTGAGGGAAATGTGTTTGTTTCAGAACTTGCAATTGGTGTTCTGTGATGTAATTGCAAATTATGAGTGGGTGGATGCAATACTCGGGTGGGTGTTTTGCATTTGGAGGCTGACCATAGGGACCAGGGATCTAGATTGTGATGACATGTTGGCTGGGGAACATGAGTTGCACATGGGTGGGGGCCTGCTGGCAGGTGCCCCACAGTGCTGGGGTGGTGGGGGTGGTGTAAGACATGGGTGGGGGCCTGGTGGAGGCTGCCCCTGGTGGCTGGGGGGGTGGGGGTGGTGGGGAACATGAGTTGGACATAGGTGGGGGCCTGCTGGCAGGTGCCCCTGGTGACTGGGGGGTGGGGGTGGTGGGAGACATGGGTGGGGACCTGGTGGAGGCTTCCCCTGCACTGCTGGGGGGTGGGGGTGGTGGGGAACATGAGTTGGACATGGGTGGGGGCCTGGTGGCAGGTGCCCCACAGTGCTGGGGGGTGGGGGTGCAGGGGTACATGAGTTGGACATGAGTGGGGGCCTGCTGGCAGGTGCCCCACAGTGCTGGGGGGTGGGGTGGTGGGGAACATGAGTTGGACATGGGTGGGGGCCTGCTGGCAGGTGCCCCTGGTGACTGGGGGGTGGGGTGGTGGGAGACATGAGTGGGGGCCTGGTGGAGGCTGCCCCTGCACTGCTGGGGGGTGGGGGTGGTGTGAGACATGGGTGGGGGCCTGGTGGAGACTGCCCCTGGTGACTGGGGGGGCGGGGGTGGTGTGAGACATGGGTGGGGGCCTGGTGGAGGCTGCCCCTGGTGACTGGGGGGTGGGGGTGGTGGGAGACATGGGTGGGGGCCTGGTAGAGGCTGCCCCTGGTGACTGGCGGGTGGGGGTGGTGGGAGACATGGGTGGGGGACTGGTGGAGGCTGCCCCTGCACTGCTGGGGGGTGGGGGTGGGGGTGGTGGGAGACATGGGTGGGGGCCTGGTGGAGGCTGCCCCTGGTGACTGGGGGGGTGGGGGTTGTGGGGAACATGAGTTGGACATGGGTGGGGGCCTGGTGGCAGGTGCCCCACAGTGCTGGGGGGTGGGGGTGCAGGGGTACATGAGTTGGACATGAGTGGGGGCCTGCTGGCAGGTGCCCCACAGTGCTGGGGGGTGGGGTGGTGGGGAACATGAGTTGGACATGGGTGGGGGCCTGCTGGCAGGTGCCCCTGGTGACTGGGGGGTGGGGTGGTGGGAGACATGAGTGGGGGCCTGGTGGAGGCTGCCCCTGCACTGCTGGGGGGTGGGGGTGGTGTGAGACATGGGTGGGGGCCTGGTGGAGACTGCCCCTGGTGACTGGGGGGGCGGGGGTGGTGTGAGACATGGGTGGGGGCCTGGTGGAGGCTGCCCCTGGTGACTGGGGGGTGGGGGTGGTGGGAGACATGGGTGGGGGCCTGGTAGAGGCTGCCCCTGGTGACTGGGGGGTGGGGGTGGTGGGAGACATGGGTGGGGGACTGGTGGAGGCTGCCCCTGCACTGCTGGGGGGTGGGGGTGGGGGTGGTGGGAGACATGGGTGGGGGCCTGGTGGAGGCTGACCCTGGTGACTGGGGGTGTGGGGGTGGTGGGAGACATGGGTGGGGGCCTGGTGGAGGCTGTCCCTGCACTGCTGGGGGGTGGGGGTGGTGTGAGACATGGGTGGGGGCCTGGTGGAGGCTGCCCCTGCACTGCTGGGGGGTGGGGGTGGTGGGAGACATGGGTGGGGGCCTGGTGGAGGCTGCCCCTGGTGACTGGGGGGGTGGAGGTGGTGTGAGACATGGGTGGGGGCCTGGTGGAGGCTGCCCCTGGTGACTGGGGGGTGGGGGTGGTGGGAGACATGGGTGGGGGCCTGGTGGAGGCTGCCCCTGGTGGCTGGGGGATGGGGGTGGTGGGAGACATGGTTGGGGGCCTGGTGGAGGCTGCCCCTGGTGGCTGGGGGGTGGGGTGGTGGGGAACATGAGTTGGACATGGGTGGGAGCCTGCTGGCAGGTGCCCCACAGTGCTTGGGGGTGGGGGTGGTGGGGAACATGAGTTGGACATCGGTGGGGGCCTGCTGGCAGGTGCCCCTGGTGACTGGGGGGTGGGGGTGGTGGGAGACATGAGTGGGGGCCTGGTGGAGGCTGCCCCTGGTGACTGGGGGGGTGGGGGTGGTGGGAGACATGGGTGGGGGCCTGGTGGAGGGTGTACCTGGTGGCTGGGGGTGCAGGGGGACATGCGTTGGTGGGCAGTAGTGCAAGTTGACATGTGGGTTGGCTGGTGGGCATGGCCATGGTGGATGGGGTGCCTGCATGACATGTGCTGGGTAGGCCCCTGTGGTGTGAGCCACCTGCAGGGGCCATGGAGGGTGTAGAGGGAACACCTGGGAGGACCCACACGTGCAATTCACATGTGCTGCTCCCCGCGCACCCCTGTAATACACGTACCCTGATGATATCGCGCACCCCTGTAATACACGTACCCTGATGGAATTGCGTGTGGAACTTCCCGCGCACCCCTGGAATACACGTACCCTGCTGATGTTGCGTGGGATACTTCCCCCACACCCCGAAATACACGTACCCTGATGAGATTGCGTGTGTGACTTCCCGCGCACCCCAGAAATACACGTACCCCGCTCAATCGCGTGTGTAACTTCCCGCGCACCCCCGAAATACACGTACCCCGCTAAATCGCGTGTGTAACTACCCGCACACCCCCGATATACACGTACCCCGCTCAATCGCGTGTGTAACTTCCCGCGCACCCCCAAAATACACGTACCCCGCTCAATCGCGTGTGTAACTACTCGCGCACCCCCGATATACACGTACCCCGCTCAATCGCGTGTGTAACTTCCCGCGCACCCCAGAAATACACGTACCCCGCTCAATCGCGTGTGTCACTTCCCGCGCGCCCCCAAAATACACGTAGCCCGCTCCCCAAGGCCCGATCGCGTGAAAATGTTCACGCAAACCCCTGAAATACACGTAACCCGCTCCCCCAGGCCAGATCGCGTGTGTGACTTCCCGCGAACCCCCGGAATACACGTACCCCGCTCAATCGCGTGTGTAACTTCCCGCGCAACCCCGAAATACACGTGCCCCGCTCGCACAATTGCTGTATGTTGCCACTTTTGTAATGCGCAGGGACGCTACCGCCTGCCATCGTGTGGCGGATGTGTTTCGGCTTGTGCGTGTCTTTCGCTGTGCGTGGCTTTGCCCTATTCGATTCCATGAATACGTGTGGTTCGGGTGCGTGTGGGCGTTCCGTCTGCTTCCCTGCAGTACATGCCCAGTTACGCCCTTGTTTTCGCGAGTTGTTCCCCATTCCGCGCGTTACGCCCCGTGTTCCGCCCACTTTCTAGTGTATGCGCCGAGGTTGTGCGCTTTCACTGTGCGCGTCGCGCACGTCTTTCGGGATGGTGCAGTGATGTGTGCGCCATGCACGGGTTTGGCGCACATCCCGAGGAAAACACGCGCAGGGACTTCCATGAATCGCACGCGTGCGCGTGCGCCTGTTTTTTTGCGCTTGCGCCTGCTTGCGCCTGCTTGCGCCTGCTTGCGCGAAGATTTTCGGCGCACGTTTGTTCCATGAATCGGCCCCTAAATTGCATTGGTTGCAGTGGGGGAAATCAGCCCCAAACAAGTTTCTGCTTGGGGGTTGCCAACAGCAAAAGACCACTCACAGTAGATGCTAGAACACACAAGTGATAATTTCTACTTTGGCAGACTTTCATCTGGGCTGAGGTCTCTTACAATGGAAATTCCGGGACACCAAACTATGAAGTGGAAACGGCCATAAACCTTCAATCAAACTTGGAAAACCACTCCCCACACTGGGCTGAAATGACAGTTTGAGGTAGCTGAAGAGAAAATAATGGTCGCAGTGAAGGACAAAGGATTCCCATTTGTTTCAAAAGACTATTTTATTAAGAAACTTTGATGATGGTTACTTTTGCAACAGAAATTCGCAGGAATGAAACAGTTTTAATGTAATTTTGTGGGTTTTAATTTAAGACGCTGTAGCCTTCACTGCCATATAGGGAACAGAAATGGCAGATAAATGGGTATTTCATGGAAAGTGTACAGGATGCCAATGTAAAAAGCAATACTGATATGCCTGATGATAATTCATAAACATGTGTAAAGTTTTAGAATTTTAGGTTGAATATTTCACACTAAAAATGATTAGAAGGGCAAAACAATGCCTTACAACTGGCATGTTCTGTATAAAATATTTAACCTGCGAAATTTGTTAAAAAGGCCCCAACTGTACAAATGTGCCATTTATGGCAAAACTGGATTTTAGTAAGTAACTGTGGGAGGTTCTGGACATTGTAAAACTCACATCATAAATCTGACATCATGTCCTTGAAACCCAACCAACTGGGAGGAAGGCTGCTACTATCTCCCCTGACCAATCCAGTTGTTTAAAGGCGTGCTTAGCTGAGCCTGCCCTGCCGTATAATTCTATGATGTCACCGTGCTCTATAAAAAGGGTGGCTGACAAACCTCTAGACAGACTCTTTCCTGAATTTCCTGCACCTGTGTTCCTGATCTTCTACATTCATCTTGCCAGATTCCAGATCCCACTGCAAAGCCAACACATAGCGGATTCCAAATCCCACTGCAAAGCCAAGGCATAGCTGATTCCAGATTCCACTGCAAGGCCAAAGCACCGCTGATCCTATCCCAGCAAGGCCAAAGCATTGCTGACCATCCCAGCAAGGCCTCAATCCAGAGATCCCACTAAAATAATCCCAATAACCAAAGGGAAAAGCTGTGGTATTCATTTGGGAAGCATCCTGAGACCTGACCGGCTTTTTGCCCACTAACTGCATGCCCACTGCAACCCTGCCATCGAGCTGTCCTCATTATCCGGTGACCCGACAGGCCCAGCCGTTGTTCTGCTAGGAGAGTCCGCCGCTACCTGGTGACACGAGCCCTGGAGTCCAGAACCCGGTTGACTGTTACTAATCTCAAAATTTAAGAGCAGACTGTGAGTATCCCCCATCCCATAACACATAGTCTACCCCATCTTGACTTTTGTCCTTGTTCCACTCTCTAAGCAACTCTATCTATACCCTGATAACTTGTCTAGACTGTTTTAATTCTCTGTGCATCTTGTTCTTGTTTGCTAGTGTTAGCGCAATTCTTTCCTTCAGCTCATCTTGTAACTCATTAGTCATATTTGTAATAATTTAAATTAATTCCCACATAGATCGGAACCCGGCAGGAAAAGGTTGATGTTGTGAATCAATCTTTGAACGTACCGTTGCTTTCTTTAACAATATAGTCTAAATAATTTAGTTTAAGTAAAATTTGCCTTTCATTTTTAAAACTGATTTTCTCTTTTTCACTGCTCTATTTTCCTAAAAACGAACTTCATTCTACCTTCCAAATCTCTCTCAATTCCTCACATATAGCCCTCCTTTCACTTCTATATTGTCCGTGTCCTGTGCATCTATTCCCCTGCCCATAAACCGCATTCCAATTCAGTGTTTTTCACCCGTTTTCTTTTTTTAAAAACCCGTTTTTGCATTTAAATCTGCAGACCAGAAAAAATGCAACTTTTCCATGTGTGAATTCGGCCGCACTGGGTTTTCAATTTCAATCTATTTTGGTGAAAGGTATGCTTTTGTGATACCTTACCTTATGGTTGATAGTGAGATAACATCCCTAATACTGTGACAAAACATATGTATACCATTATTTACTTTAAACACACATAATTAATTATTTTACAAAATCCGAGTGTCATTTAAGGGCTTTGCAAAATTCTGCCTCTTATTTTGTGAGGGAAGGTCGGATTTTGATTCTGTTTGCTGCCTCTTATCCCTGACTACCTGCTGCTTCTATCTATCCACTCAGAATCCGATTATTAGTGGGTTGAGGGAACATTGCAGGGGGAAACCTTAACTTATGTGCTATCTATCCTAATTCCAAAAGGGCTCCTATTCACTTGTGCATTGGATATGGTCTACTAGAGGTTAACCAAGTGCATTGCTTCCATTTCCATTGTCATTATCACCCCATTGGTGATTGCTGCCCAATATAAAAATTTGTGTGATTTTTGTGAATTTGAAAAATAAATAAATATTTTATTTTCACCAACCGGCCTGGTTCATGGTCCATTGTGACCCAGGGTATTTTTAAAAGGGGGTGTGAGACGTGTCGGGTACTGGCTCAATTTGAATTCATTGAAATTAAAGAAAAAACATTCCTATTGAGCACCACATCCCAGGGTAAGACCCAGTGTCCTGGTCCAGTGTATGACGCCAGATTGGAATCCTTAGCAACATATATTATTAATACTTGAGGAAACACATACATCATCTATATATGAATAGGAAGACGGATTATGCCAGGCAGGAGCAGAATTAATATCTCCTAACATATTTCCATTCATTTTGATCAATGCCCAGGTCTAAAGAAAATTGACCCATTTGCAACCATCAACCATTGAGCCCTTTGAATTGCTAGATAACAACTTTCCATTCCCCAACCACTGTTTCCCACCTGATTCTAGACAATCATTGTTAAGATCTCCTCCAACCAAAATGTTGTCAGGATTCCCATGCTCATACCATATTGAGAGAATACCAGAAAGATCGTCCAGGAAATAATCCAGTTCCTGTTGGGCCGGTTTCAATTATAAATGTATTAATAAGACATTTTGAAAAGGACCTAAGCTAACAGACATAGCACTTATGGCCAAAATGCTAGAATTAATGTATGACAGTCTTTCATAATGATTAAACAAAGCATTGTCAGCCAACATACAAAGGCCACTGCCCTGTTTACCCCTCCAACCAGTCTTAGCAGGCTGGAGAAAGGAAGAGTAACCATTCAGCAGAGGGCAGATGGTACGTCAGACCTCTTGTAGCAGTATAATGCCAAAATAAGTGAGCTCTGAACATAGCTTGTAATAGGAAAATATGGTATTGTCCCCTCGTGAATTCCATGAAAAAATCAATTGACTATGTGTGTTAAAGAGATTTATAGGCTGGACAGGAAACTATGCAGTTGCAGAGTCCAATCCTTAGAGTGTTCTACTCCTTCTTTGGAATCCTGCTTGTAGTGCACTGTTCATTTCATTGATGTATTAATAGGATAGGAAATGTGCAGATTACATCTCTTCAATTGGCTGAAGTAGCCTTTTGTATCTTGGAGTTCCCTTCACAGTACTTTCATTGAGATGAAATAGATCACAACCCAATGTTAAAAGTCTTTCTCATTCCTCTAATAACAGAGAAACCACCATACAAGACTTTAAATGTAGGCCGACATGATCAGTGCGTTCATGATCAACAAACTGAACTAAATCAATGTCCTTAAAATCAAGGTTACACATCAATGGAATCTCATAAAATAAAGATCATTTATTAGATCTATTAAGAAGCACAGATTAAGGTACCAGAAATATTGATTTAAAGCCCGGTTTTAAAGAGATTAGAGAATGAACAGCACCAAGTTGTACCGAATTATTCATTTTAGGGGAATCAACTACCACAACCATAGTTACACTAGGATGCATGTCCTCTCGACCCTCATGTGGGTCCTCCACTAATCTCACACCGGCTAACCCTATGGGTGGGGGGATCACAGCCTTCATACCTTGTTACCTTGTGGCAATATGCAGTAAATAAACCAAAGAAAGGTGATACAGTATGTGTCCTAGGTTAACTTTCACAGGAAGGACATGAAGTGGGTCCTGAACATATATTAAACCTGAGACTCAAGACTGTTTTTTTTTAACATATAAAACATTATTTTCAATTATATTACAAAATGATTACACACAATAATATATTCCCATGACATTGTCTACAACTAAATCCAGATCAGAGCTAGCACATAGAGATGACATTTCTAGTCGAGCAACCATAGATTCACCATGAAGGTACTCCAAGTTATCTTACAAAGAAGGGTGGATGATTTAGAGATTATTAGTGATGCCCGGGCCGTGTTTTGTGCTGGTAGGGGCACTGTGGATCACTGCTTCCTACTCTTTTTATTAATTCAGAAATATACAAAACTGCTCAAAATGAAAATACATGCCGTTTTCCTAGATCTTAGAACTGCCTTTGACTCTGTGCCATGAGAACTTCTGTGGCAAGATCTAGAAGGTAGGAAAGCACTGACTGCCTTAGACAAAGGCCTCTGTTCATTGGGGGCTAGGAGGGGAACAAACCAAATCCTTCACTGTTCAGATGGTGGTCCGTCAAGCATGTGTATTGGCTCCGCTCCTGTTACCAATATTTTTCCAGGAAATTGTAGATTCCTTAGAGGTGGAGACTTGGACGTGCCTAGAATTGCATCCAAGAGGTGGCCAACTCTATTCTTCGGAGATGATGCGGTTGTTCTAGCCACGTCACGTAAGGGGTTGAAAACATCGCTTGACATCTTTGTGGGGAAATGTAAGGAGCATGGGCTTGATCTGAATGTCAAAAAAACAATAGTTATGGTTTTCAGACCATGGTTAACCAAGTCCTGTCATATGAACATATGGGTAAAGGGCTTAAAACTGCATCAAGTAACGTTTTTTGAATACCTAGGGGTTAGGTTTAACTAAACGGGGGAATGGTCGGACCGCCTCCTTAAAGCCAAAGTTACCCTAAGTAAATATAGTGGGGGGATCTACTCATTTTTTAAGGTTCATGGTAGCTGGGCAATTTCGCCGGCACTGGAATTATTTGAAAAACAAGCTCTACCAGCAGCATATTATGGTTTTGAGATTTTGGGATATTCTTATACAAGTTTATTATCTCCAATTGTATCTTCCAGAAAAAGCTATTGCTTTTACCGCAAAGTGCCCTGACTTCATTGTTCCAAATGGACCTTCAGGTGTGGCCCATAGCTGATAATATTGCACTTAGACCTGCATTATATTGGGTAAGACTGTGGTCCTCCACAAGGTTAGATCCCTATCCAGATGTCGTGAGGAACTTTCTGCAATTGAAAGGTGCTAAGAGGTGCCATTGGATGGTTCATTTAAGGAAACTGTTGTGTAGGATGAATTCCAAATCCTTATGGGACAATCCCTTTGAGTGTCAATTAATATCGAAAGTTGAACTAAAAGCAAATGCCAAGAGTACATGTTTTGTATAATGTAACTATTGAATGTTGTATTGAATTGTGCTGAAGGTCTAATCCAAATAAGGCTTTAAAATTAAATGAATTGAGAATCATCTGAGCTTTTAGACGCTATGGTAAGGGTGAAGTAATGTGTGATTCGACCCCATCAACAGTTGACTTTACAGACAGAGATTAATTGAGGGGCTTTTTCCCCAAGTTCTTGTTTCTTTTCTCTTTCCTGGATCGGACAGGTGTATGATTGCTGCCGTCATTAGAGGGCAGGTCCTGCTGAAGGCACTCATCCGAGCCAATGCTGTTGACAACAGTTCATAAAAATCTCTGATGATTTCTGTTGTCTTGATTGTAGATTTATTTTTACATTTTTCAATTTCTTCTTCTTGGCCCGATTCTTAGTTTTATGCTGCCCTTCAGGTGTTGTAGTGTCTACCACAATAGGTGAGTCACAATTGCCACCAAGATCCAAGGAATCTGATGTGCTAGGAGCAGAGACAGAGGGAAGATGTGTGGGGGGCCCAGATTAAACAATAGCAGGTACCTCTGAAGTAAAGTTCCCTGGGCCAAGAGTCACTGCTGGTGATGATTTTACAGGGATGTTCTTCATCTTCATCTTCCCAAGGCACTCTTCAATTCATGTTAGTATTATAGAGTCACTTCGAGCCTCAGAGAATATATTGTCTTACATCTTAACTTAACCCATGAGGACAGCACCAAACTCAAAGCTGAGAACGAATTGCACCCTGTTTCAAAGAGTCCCGTAGTGATAATAACATTTCACAGAGTAAAATGTCTTGTAATGGTAGAGAATTGTTAAATTATTCCTGATGCTCAGGAAACAGAGATGGAGAAAGGGAACAGTTAATAGGAGGGAGCGGGCATGACAATGCATTCACCTCACTCCTCAGATTTGCCTTATCTACACATTCAACCAACTGTGTGAAAGAGGGAGAGTTAGAAGTGTGGCCATCGAGATGGTCAGAGAAATTGGAAGCAGTGGGCTGATCAGGAGCACCTGCCGCATGAACATGTCCAGAGATTGGAGTGGTGCAGGGTTTGAATATATCATTAATACCATACCATTGCATGATCTCACATCAGAGGGCCTTTCACCTTACTGATGAAAGAAGTCTTTAATTTGCATTAAACGTACGAGCAATGATGAACTGAAAAAGAAGAAATGTGCAATTTGCCAGAAGGAAGAGGCTGATGGCTGAGGGGTGGTTGGTCCAAGTAGGTGTTGTGTCTTTCAAGTGGCTTATTCCTTAACTCATTAGTTGCGGCTTTAGTAAGGGGCGGAAAACATACTCCTTCGTTAGAGTTAACTGTATTGAGATTAAGTTGTGCCCGCATTGCGAGTACACACATATAAAGAGAAAACTCACATGTTGACACTGCTTCCTTGCGCCAACTACAGGGTATCCAGCATAGAGCCACTGATAGTCTAAGGGCCAGACAGCCTCTTACGTCTCTCCACAGTGGCCGCAGACTGCAGCCAAATGCAATTGTGTCTGCATTTGTCTGTGCTGTGCTTTGCGCAGGGACAAGATTTTTTAACAGTATGCTCCTCCTCCTGTAGAACACCAATGGTAGCGCCCCTGCACTCAATGCCAAAAAACAACAGCTCAGCCTGGATACTGCAGCCGACTGCACTTGTGTCCACACTTACCCGCACCACGCTCTGCACGGGTACAAGGTTTTTGAACAGTACGCTCCTCCTCCTTTAGTACACCAATCGTAATGCCCATGCGCTCAATGCCAAAAACACAACAGCTCGGGCTGGATACTGCAATCATCTGCACAATTGGTGCTGTAATCATAGGTATGTTCGCATGGATTTGCCAGCTCCTAAAATGCCCATAGTCTCTGCAACTATTCTTCACAAACCAATCAAAAAAACAGAGGGAAACAGTGGACTCAAGCACATGTGGGTATGATGACCAACAGTAACTTACGTTTTGGGTGTGAACAAGGAGTAAGTGGCCACCTAAATGGTGAATCTGGCATGGGTGACATCTCTGCACCCCAGTTCAAGGCCCTACATTCTGTCTGAAATTTGCTAGTTAAGCTTTTGGAAAACATTTAATCAGAATCAGTTTAACATACAGAAATATCAAAACACATTCTACGGGCTATGAAATATCTGATGGGCTACTAAGTGAAAAAAGACATCCTACCATAACGCTGTTATCCATAAAGCTGAATTAAGCATGGGTGCTAATAGTGTAAACACCTGTGCTCTGGGGTGAGCACAAGTGGTAATGGCCCTAAAACCTTGCCGAAGACCTTGCTTCATTTGAGTCTAGATTGACTTGTGCTGCTGGATTTATACCACCCATGTCAACCTCTGAATCCAGGTGTTAATGCTATATTGGGACTAATTTGTATGATGGTTGACCTGGGGGGGCACCAATGGCAATGATAAGCAACACAAGGGTCAACTCCGATGGTAATCAAATTATATGATCTGACTTTAAATTCAATATATAACAAAATAAATAATTCCATTTTTTATTGAGGGGCCTATAATATTTAATAATTAATTTCAGAAACCACGTCAGTCAGGATCAGCTAACACTGTAACTAAATTAGATGGTAAACAAATCTCGAAGGAGACATCTCTTGGTTCAGGAATTCTCTAGCTTTCAATTGAGGTTGGTTCCCTTTACTGAGAGTGTTCCAATGGGATTTCAACCAAATGTATAATACTGTGTGGCCACAGTTTGCTCACTTGTTTAATGTGTATATTTAATACACATTAAGCACTGATGATCACAGATTGGGTGTGTGGCCTTTGTCCTGGAAGTAGGAGTGGGTCTCCTTTGCTGTCACTCGACGTGGCACTCTTAACTCCAGGAATTGCTGTCAATGAGCATTAACATTACTGAGTTCCTGCTCCATTACAGATTACTTTTCTTGGGTTTTTGTGGGATATTCATTTTACTTTTGCCCCATCATGGCCTGCTTTAGCTTGTTGCTTCCTGCTTCTTCCTTTCCAACTCCCACCCCGTCCACTGCACCTGATTTGGCACGTGGCCCTTTGTGTTGGAACTAAGAGTGGATTACCTCTGCCGTCGTTTGCGCAGCACTATTAACTCCAGGAATTGCTGTTGGTGAGCATTAACATTACTGAGCTCCTGATCCATTGCAGATAAATTTTCTTGTGTTATTGGGGGATATTATTTTAACTTTTGCTGCAGCAAGGCCTGATTTAGCTCGTTGCTTCCTTCTTTTTTCCTTCCGCCTCCCACCCCGCCCCTAACACCTGATTGGGCTTGTGGCCCTTTGTGCTGGAACTAGAAATGGGTTACCTCTGCCGTCACTTGGTGCGGCACCCTTAACTCCAAGAATTGCTGTTGATTTTGATAAAATCAACTTTTCAAATCTTTAAAAATTCACAATGCAAACAAAAAACAAAAATTTATCACAATGTACAAAAGATTAAACAAAACTGATCAATTATAATGCATTACAGGAAATAAAATTCATAAATTCAACAATAGGCACCATTTGAAGTAAGGAGACCTCTTCATTTTTCGCAGAAACACAGTAGCATATAGGTGGACATAACTCATTCCAACTCCTGGATCGTTTGTCACCCCATGTCAAGATTACAATTGACCTTAATGTTTCCTGTGAAGTTTTTAAAGCTTGCCTTTTTCAGAATCAAAGGCAGGCAGTGTTACTTCGAGGAAGTGTACTATGGCCACTTTTACGGCCAATCTTGGGCTCGAGAAGATTAACTGCCACATTTCTGCCTCATCTAGATCCCAGTGTAAATTGAAAACATGTTGAAAGTACCTCTTACGAAGCAAGCTGAGACTGGGGCATGAAACTATCAAATGTTGTAGAGATTCTCTTTGTTGTTCATTTAGACAATAGCGACACAAATGTTGGTTTGGTGGAATTTGTTTCCTCCTATGTAGCACTTCTCATGTGTGCCATAGGTTCAGCCTAAATCGCATATATTACCTTTGAATATGCGGCAAAGGACATTTGATTAAATATTCTGCCATGACTCTATGTCTTTTTGTACCAAAGAGTGAGGCATCAAAATCTTTATAAGTTCCACAGGGAGCTAAGTTATTTATCCAATCTTGTTCAGAGATTTTTTTTTTTGGTCGCTCAGGATTGGAGATCAACAGCTCAATGTTTATGGACGCATTGGCCATGGCCCTGAATAGAAATTTATACCACTTATTGGAAAAACCACTTGTTGTTGACAGAAGATGATGTGCTACTATGTTCATTATATTTGATATATTTCAGCCCAGTAAGCAAGTAAGCATTTCAGCAATAAAGCACACATTTTTCACAATGCTTGCGAGTACAAGGACAATCAGCCTAACTCGAAAGGTATCATTGGCAAAGGGGTGCAGTTGGGCAATTGCAAGACGTGCTTCCAAACTTTGGACTCCACTTTGTCCCAGAGTTCTCGAGTTCTTGGGCTTCCTGCCTCCCCCCCCATATAACAATATAGGTGCTACTTTCATTTGAAAAAGATATAATATATGTTTCAGTGAGAATTTACCAAATCTGAAGACAAGTAATTTGGCCTGTGAGGTAAGAGCTTGTAATTTGCATTTCAATTCCCACTTATACAGTGTTTGAGTATTGGAGTTTGTGAAGGTGACCCCTAGATATTTATATTGATCAATTACTGAAAATGGCTTTTCTTGAAGTGACCATGTGTAGTTCTTTGTCCTACACTTAGGAGTGTTATAACAAACTACAATCTGCAATTTGCTTGTATTTATTATTAGATTGTGTTCTTTGGTATACTCATCAAGTTTGTGTAACATATTTTTTAACCCAGATGGAGTTTGGGATAACAAAACCAGGTCGTCTGCGTACAATAGGTATCTAATTTTGTGGTTTCTTAATTTTGGGGGGTCAACAAGGGTGTTGGCAAAAATCGCTCCCACACCGAGTATTAAAAATTAAATGAACATGACGCCAACGTGTACCCCTGTTTTAGCCCTCTCCTGATAACAATTGGTGCTGAGAGGGTACCCTTAAAGGTCAGTCGTGTCTGCATTGTCGTTTCTAAATGAAGTAACATGAAAAATAATAATAGAGAGTTTGGACATGTGTGTTTTTTGAGTTTATTGTAAAGGAGTATGCGATCAATTGAGTCGAACGCTGCCCAAAAATCAATGAATGCTAAATAAAGTGTCTGACCGCAGGCAGCGCATTGCATTTTAATCATGTTTAAACATAAGATGTTTGGAACTGTCCCCAAACCAGACACAAAACCGGACCGGTAAGGATCTCTTAGCTGATGTTGCGTGATCCACAGATTCAGTTCCTTTAGGAGCAGTCTACCAAAAATCTTACTTGGGACGTCCAAGAGAGAGATTGGTCGGTAGCTACTTGGAGCTTGCAGATCACCCTTCTTATACATTGGAACAGTAATTGAATGAGTCCAGGTTTTCGGTAGTGCTTGTGCAGTATTCATTGCTAAAAAAATACTATGCAATACAGATGCCCAGAGGTCGGGATGAGATTTTAGAGAGTAGTTTGACAGGCCATCAGGTCCTGACGCTTTCGAATTGGATGCTGTTTTAATAAGTAATGGTATATCTTCGTGCTCACAAGTCAGATACAAGCGAGGTTCCAGTTCCAGAGATTCCAGACTTTTGCTGCCTTCGGGTACAGAGTATAAATCAGTGAAATATTGTATCCAGGTTTGTTCAGTGACCACATTATACTGAAGTGCAATCTTTGAGCCCCCAGATACTTGGTTAATAATATTCCTCATTTTGGCAGTGTTCTTTGTTGCCAAAGTACTCAGCATGATGGCACCATTGTTCTGGTACATCTGTGAACGATAGCTTTTTACCCAATTTACATACTTGGTTTTCATTTTTCCTGAGAGAAGGATCTTAAGGTCATGAGGATGCTTACAGACCTGCCTCTATTTGGCATGATATGAAGCTTTTCTTATTTTTACCTCCTGGTTGTAACTATGTCAGTGTTTTGATTTATTTCGGGAGTTTGTTATTGAGTGCTGAAATAGTTGCATTGTGTTGCTATACCCAATGCCTAGATGACTTACAGCGCTGTGATTCTGATTAGACAAGTTTACCAGGTATTGATTGAAATATTGCAATGCATCCTCCGACCATCAGAGTCGATTCAACCCAGGATTAACAAGTAAACAGCCACCTCGATGGGCTTCACAACCAGTGAGACTTATATCCCCATGCCAAGATTTAATTGACAAGATATTATGATCACTTTGCTTAGAGTCAATGACCAGAAAACTCTTTACCTGAGACAATAGGCTGTTATTCAAATAAATATGGTCAATTACTGACTTCCTGTAACCACTGTGCCAGGTTGCACGTAGGGGTATATCTTTTTTGAACATGCCGTTTAACATGTATAGATTACAAGACTTAGTAAACATGTTCCAAAGGTAACATGTTCCAACGCCATGCTCTGCCCCCATGGAGTAAATTGTTTGTATCCAGGGCACTGATGTTCAAATCCCCAGCTATTACTAGATGAGACACTGTGTTATCCAGGGCAATCATATCAAGTAGAGTTATTTGGTCTTCATAAAACACACTCTCCACTATAGCAACGGGGTTCCAATATACATTAAGTAAGGCGTAACCGGGAGGCCACCAGGGGGCGCACAGGCAATGGCAGCCTGAATACGCCGCTCCCGCCGTAACTGGGACACGAAGAGGGACTGAGCCCCCCCCCGTGACCCCCCCACGAGAGATCTACGGCCCACGGGGCCCGTGAACTTCGGGTGCCCCCCGAGGCGAAGGAGCGGCATCTGGGGACCCCCGGGGGCCCGAGAACGAGCTCCGCGGCCCGAGGGGAGGAGCCCCGGGGAGATCCAGGCAACATCGCAGCCATCGAGAGGGGAAGCGGCGGCCTGCATTCGGAGGCGCGCGCGATCCCCTCACCCCCCCGAACACGGAGCGCGCCGGCGCCCCGGCAGAAGACCCGCCGGCGACACCCCCGCAGCAACCTGCCGAGGAGCCGTCGCGGAGGGGAAGTCCCCCGCTGAGGAGCTGGGAGAAACGCGGGCCGCGACCCGCTTAGGGAGAGGCGGCCTGCCCGCGCTCCCGAACTCGGCGCCGAGGTAGGTGGGGGAAGCCCATCCCAGCCCCCACGCAACCCTCAAGGACACCGGGACGCATCGGTGGGCTCGGAGGGGCGAGTCGGCCCTGCCCCCCCCTCGCGAGCCCCCCCCCCAAAAAAAAAAAAAAAAAAAAAAAAAAAAGAGGGTCAGGAAGACGCGGGGGAAAACGCCCCCAGCCCTGGAGGGGACACAAATCTTTTTACCCTCGAGCCCATCACTTTCTTAGGTGGAGGCCCCTGGGTTCAACCCCAGGGCGAGTGCCCGCCTGGGGGCTCTCGCTGAAGGAACCGCGCCTGAGAGCCCCCCAACAAACCACGATTGGATAACCATAGCAGCTCCCCCCCACCCTAAGAACTGCCACCAAAGAAAGAGGACGCAAGGGGAGGAGGGGGTGTGAGGCCCCCACCGGAGGTCGGTGGGGCGAGTGCCCGCCCACGAGAAGCCCCCCACAGAGGGCCACACCAGAAGGGGAGAGAGCGCGTTCCCCGACCGGGCGCTGTCCCTTGGCCCTAGGGACGCACCAGCGGAGGGGAGAAGCAGGAGGACCGAATGAGTTGGCGCCATACCCTCCAGGAGTACCGCTACCAAGGCACCAGCAGGGAGAACAGCGACCCAGACCAACGGGCCGGCATGTCTCATTCCGAGACCCCACCCCTGCCCACCCTCACCATGGAAAAGGGCTTTGCCTCGGTCTTGCAGGAGATCAGGGACATGCGGGCAGACATCGCCCAAAAATTGGAAAACATGGACCGCAGAGTGGACAAAGTCGAGGATAGACTGTCACAACTAGAGTCCAACCAGTCCTCAGCAGCGACCCAGGAGCTGGACACGGCCCTGAGACTAACGGCCCTGGAAAAGAGAGATGAGGAGAGGGCAAGACAAATGGACGACTTTGAAAATAGAGAGCGGAGGAACAACCTCAGAATTTTTGGGGTGCCGGAGTCGGAGGGGGAGACGGAAAGAGACTTAACCAGGGTGGTGAGGGACATCATTACCCTCCTCTTCTCGGATGAGATGACAACCGAACCGACGTTCGATCGGATCCATAGAGCGGGGGGAAGAGCAGGGGGCCCCCGGTCAATTCTGGTCCGCTTCCACTACTACACTGAAAAAGCAAAGGTCCTAGAGGAGGCCAGGAAATCCAGGGAGATAACCTATAACAACGCTCAGGTGGCCATCTTCCAGGACCTCTCTTCATACACGCTGGCCAAAAGGAGGATGTGCCGCCCACTGACCCAGATGCTGAAAACAAAGGGGGTACGCTACAGATGGGGGTTCCCCTTCTCCCTCATGTTCGAATACGAAGGCCAACGAGTGAACCTGATTACAGAGGATGATATAAGGGGAGCAATACAGGAATACACAACGGATCCGACCCCGCGAAGGGAACCCTCTGGGTTCGCCGCGGATGAAGCCAGAGCGCGCCGGTCACGAGGAGAGAGGAGAAAAAAGACTGGCCCACGGAAATTTAAAAAATTGAACCCTCCGTCCCCATCGGCGGACAGGAATGACACGGATCCCGGCCAGGGCGGAGCGGGACTGTCGGACCCGGGCGAAGAAGGGAGCTGAGGCATCTCACGGCAGGCGTTATCAGCCTCGGGGGAACTGTGCACAGAATTCATCACGGGGACTCACCATCTGTTCCGGCCTGCAGACAGGCCGGGCTCCAGGACCATGGGGTCCGAACTTTTGTGGATCCTCCCGGAACAGCAAGTATGAGAGTTACATTGAGGGGGGGAGAGGGGGTAGGGGGGGCTCATGGAGGCTCTAATTTGGATATTCACCCAGCAGGAGGCGGTAGGCTGGTGGTCCGGCCAGTTACCAACAATGGTAGAACTATTTGGCTGGACGCCGGGGTGGGGGGAGGGGGGTAGGGGGTTTGTTGTTATTGTTACGTTCACAGGGGGGACCAGTGGTCAGTTGGGGAAAGGTCACAGGACCACCTGGGGGGGAGGGGGGGGAAGGGAAATGGGAGATCAGAGGATAACACGAAATGAGCCGGACAAGGAAAGTGCCACGAGTCAGCTATCCGGTAGCTGGTTATTCTTAGAAAATGGCTGAGGATCTGCCTACCCTGGGCGTGGGCTCCCTTAATGTGAGGGGACTGAACACCCCCACCAAAAGATCCCTGGTCTGCAGGGAATTCAGGAGGGCTAAACTAGACGTGCTTTTCCTTCAGGAGACGCACTGGGCGAAGGGGAAAGAACCAAAGCTACGAGGGGGGGGGATTGGAGAAGTCCTCAGCGCCTCCCACAAGACCAAGAAAAGGGGGGTAGCCATAGTGCTAGCGAGGGACATTGGCTTTGTAGTAGAAGCCTCACAGAAAGACCCAGAGGGACGATTCCTGCTGACGAGGGGCTCCCTGCGGGGCTCCCCTTTAACACTTGCAGTTGTGTACAGCCCCAATGAAGGCCAGGCG
The DNA here is from genome assembly GCF_040938575.1 of Ambystoma mexicanum. Classification (NCBI taxonomy): domain Eukaryota; kingdom Metazoa; phylum Chordata; class Amphibia; order Caudata; family Ambystomatidae; genus Ambystoma; species Ambystoma mexicanum. The sequence goes on along the minus strand of NC_090927.1, from coordinate 231,797,853 downwards.
CAATTCTGGGAGGGAGTGAAGGACAGACTGAAATTATTCGTACGCGGGCTAATGGTGGTGGGGGGGGACTTTAACATGGTCCTGGACCCGAAAATTGATAGGAAACGCTTGGAATCCCAACCCACCAGGGCTGCAGACGAAATGATGGCCCGCTCCTTCCAGAGGGCCAACACAGAGCTGGGCCTAGTGGACACCATCCCGACCCCCAGGGCAGAACACCCCTCCTTCACATACTATTCCGCAATCCATACATCATACTCCCGTATAGACTACATCCTGGTAGACGAGTCCCTGCGCCCATATGTCTCAGGCTATGGGGTTGACCCGGTCCCCTGGTCTGACCATGACCTGGTCCGTACCACTATTATAGGGGAATGGCGAAGTGGCAGAAAAGGGCGATGGAAGTGCAACGACTCCCTGCTCAAGGACGACGTCCTGGTGCAGGAAGTGCAGGACGCCATTGAGGAATACTTTAAGCTGAACGACAATGGCGAGGTGGGTGCGCACGTGCTGTGGGACGCCTTCAAGGCGACCTTACGCGGGGTCCTCATAAGAATGGGGGCTCAGAAAAAAAGGGAAAGGGAGGCCCAAGAAAAATCCCTTAGGGAAAAGATCGCACAGATCCAGCCGGGGGGCCCCCCGGAGGCACCCTTGGCTATGGAACAGATCACGGCCCTAGAAAATCACAAATTCCAATTGAAGGAGCTCTTGTTGCATAAAACTGAACGCAACCTCCAGCTAGTGAAACAAAAATACTATGAGAAGGGGGATAGAGCCGATAAAATCCTGGCCTGGAAACTCAGAGAGGTCCAGCGAAGCAGAATGGTGAGGGCGATCAGAAACGAACAGGGCTCACTAGACCACAGCACCCCAGTCATAGGTGCGGCTTTCCGACGCTACTATGAACAACTATACTCGTCGGAATATGCAGGGGAAGACACTCAGATTGAGGAGTTCCTGGACTCCATTCAGATCCCGTCCCTGACAGGCGAAATGGCAGAAGGTCTAGAGGGAGGGGTCACAGAGGAGGAGGTGGAGAATGCAATCGGTGGGATGAAGGCGGGAACGTCCCCGGGGGAGGATGGGTTCTCAGTACTCTTCTATAAGAGGTTCCGGTCTATCCTGGCCACACACCTGGCGAGGGTGTTCAATGCAGTACTGGAGGGGGGCACCCTGCCGGAAACGATGATGAGAGCCATCATAGTGGTACTGCCCAAGGAAGGAAAGGACCCCACTGACTGCTCCTCCTACCGCCCGATCTCCCTCTTAAATATAGATGTAAAGATCCTAGCCAAGGTGATGGGTACACGGTTAGAGGGGATAATGCCCAAACTAGTACACGGGGATCAAGTGGGGTTCGTGAAGGGCAGGCAGGGCTCGGATAATATTAGGAAGACTATTGACCTAATCCACTATGCCCAGGAATCAGACCTAGAGGCTAGTTTGCTCTCCTTGGACTCCGAGAAGGCATTCGACAGGGTCGAGTGGAGGTACATGCAACTCCTCCTCCGTCGAATGGGCTTCGGGCCTCACGTCAGGACCTGGGTCTCCGCCCTCTATGAAGCCCCAACAGCGAGAGTGCAGGTGAACGGGGAACTCTCTGACTCATTCCCCCTCACGAGGGGAACACGACAGGGGTGCCCACTTTCTCCGTTAATATACGTCCTGACGATGGAACCTCTGGCCATAGCGGTCCGGGCCCACCCTGACATCAAAGGGATCAAAAGGGGAGAAGTAGAGTTCAAGCTCTCCCTGTTCGCTGATGACATCCTAGCGTACTTGGTGGAGCCCAGCTCCTCGCTCCCCCCCCTACTGCGTCTGATGACAGCCTTCGGGCAGTTCTCGGGACTAAAAATAAATGCAGCAAAATCAAAGCTCCTACCCATGAGGGTCCAGGACCCGAGGTTGGACCCCCGGGACAGGTGTGCGGGGATTGCGGTGGGGAAGGATTCCATTAGGTACCTGGGGGTGACCCTGACCAGAGATCTCTCGAGACTGGCCCCGGTGAACTATGGGCCTACCTTGGCGGGGGTTACGTCAGATCTGAGGAGATGGGATGGTATGATTCTGTCCTGGTATGGGCGCATGACAGCGATAAAGATGAACGTTCTGCCGAGATTACTATATTTATTCACCGCGCTCCCAACGGAGGTCCCCACCCAGCTGCTCCGCGATCTACAAAAAGCAATCCGCGAGTTTATATGGCAAGGGCGGGCCCCGAGGATAGGAAAGGCCACTCTAACACTACCCAGAGAGGAGGGCGGGTTCGGGCTACCGGACTTTCTCCTTTACTACCGGGCCGCCCAGTTGCGGGTCTTGCTGGAGCACATGAAGGAGGGGATGGGCACCTACTGGTCATACCTTGAGGATATGGATGCCCACCCTCTGAAAGTGCGCGACCTCCTGTGGCTGCCGCGCAGACTCATCCCTAGCAAACTGAAAACCCACCCAACCCTGGGAATACTTTGGACACTCTGGAAAGAGGGACCCACAACCTCATACCTCACGACATGGCCCTCTCCAATGTCATCGCTTTGGGGCCACCCGCTCAAACTAGGTAGCAGAGGTTTCAGGAATGCCCAGTCCTGGTCGGACGGGGGTCTGGAATGGGCGGGACAACTGTTCAAAGAGGGCGAGTTCCTCGAATACGAGGCCCTGCGAGACGCACTGGGGCGGGAGTCCCTTTCAATCTTTGAATATCTGCGCCTGAAAGGCATCCTTTGCGACCAATCATGGGGCCAGAACCTACGGAGACAGCTGACCCCCTTCGAAAAATTTCTGGACACGGCCACATCAAGGAAGGGGGCGGTCTCCAAAATGTACCGAATACTGAACACCGTTAACTTGGTGGGGAGAAGAGGGTTTCGAGGGTTCTGGGATGACCTGGCGGGAGAACCACTTACAGAGGAGGCGTGGTCCAAAGTCTTTAAGATAGCATTCCATGGGAACCTATTTACATCGGACATGGAGCACAACTTCAAAATCTTACAGGGCTGGCACAGGGACCCGTTGAAACTGTCCAGGATGTTTTCGGGAGTGTCCCCCAGGTGTCCAAGGGGCTGCGGCCAAGTGGGGTCGAGGGGGCATATGTGGTGGTCCTGCCCCAAGGTGCAGGAGTTCTGGGAGAAAGTACGGGGGTGGATGGCCGAGGTCACTGAGGAACTAATCCCACTCAACCCCCTAACGATGTTGCTGGGCCTCCCCCCGGAGGACACTGAACTGTACAGGTACCCAAGAATGTGGGAGACGATGTTACGGGCGGGTAGAGTGGCCCTTGCACAAAGGTGGAAGAGCCCAGAGACCCCATCCAAAGAAGACTGGCTTAAGAAACTCAAAAACATGTTTTTAATGGATAAACTGACGGCCATGGTAAATAATGATCTGGGCCCCTTTCAGGTCAACTGGTATGGGGTCTATGGGGCATGGGGTTGGAACCCCCACTGACAACATGAGAACACTCTGGCGAGTTGGTGGGGGGAGGGTTTGGAATGCTTCAATCAAGGACGTAGGAGTAGCCCAGGACCCGGGAGACAGCGGATCTCATCCAGCCAATTTGGACGTGAGAGTATAGCATACCTCTGTGGCAACGTACAATGAACTACGATGGCAGCTCCAGCTGTCCGACTTTCGAAGTGACTCTGATCTGGGGGGAGGGGAGGAGTTGGGGTGGGGGGGAGGGGGAGGGGGGAACCTGGGGGTTTTATGACAATGTTAAAAGGGATGATAACAACGCTCCCAGCGTTGCCGTTTGTTTTTTTTTTTCCTTCTAAAAACTGCTAATAAAACCAAAGTTTAAAAAAAAAAAAGTAAGGCGTAACCAATGTTATGAATCATGACCTCTACCAGCAGCATATGATTATTTGGTCATACCCATAACTCAGATGATGTGCCCTTTAGGATTTTAATGGCAGTTAACAGGCCAGAGGATGGTCTTCCACAAATGGGCTTAAGCGCAGGATTTAAATGAATGTCATATCCATTCCAAACTGGTGGTACTGTGAGTCAAGTCTCTTGAAGTAATACCAGTTTGAAAGCTCTATATGACTTTGATCATTGTTAAGCAAGTGAGTGAAGCCTCTTGTATTCCAGCTGAGCAACAAGAGCAGCCCATGTTTATTAACATTGTCTAGTTAATGTTGATCATGCAATCATTTACACTGGCATTTGCTAAATTTTGAATTGGCCATGCTACCCTCTGGATTGTGGGGCCCCTTTGTTTTTAACAGTGGATGCACCTTTGGGCTTCCACTAGAGCACAGTAGCAGAAGTGATTCAGCTGTGAGGTCAAAACCCAATTCGTGGAGATGGCCTTTTGTTGAGAAATGAGAGTTTGAACAACCCGTGAGTACAACCACAATCTCACTGAATTGGGGTTATCATCTTTCGTGAATTCCACATATTCAATGTCAGCTGAATTAATGTCCTCCAACTGCAAGACCTCTGAGAATATGGCCATAACAGATCTCTATTGAGGTCATATTGTCTACAAGGTGCCAGTCTACAAGCCAAGATTAAAGAGTAGGGCGCTGGTCTTTTTTGTTCTTGTAACTGTGGAGGAACAGGCCAGGCAGTTTGGTTGATGTTTTCACTGTTGCTAATAGGATTAGTTTTATTTTTGCCCTGTATATTTCTCAATGCCGTTTCTACCAAGCACAACACTTCAGATGATATATCCGTACCCTGCCGATGAGAATCTCGAGACTCTTATTTTTTTCTCGATCTTTCCATCAGCATGGTACCTCCAGATGCTATCGCGCAAGTGACTGATGCGGGCAGTACAACTGGGGGTATGTTCATAGAAGTCCCTCCCGCAACCTTAGGCTGTGTCCCCATGTTGCTTGGATGGTTTTCCTGTACATCTGCTAATGCCTTAGGTGTCAACACTCTACTGGCTGCTTGTGACAGTGATAGATGTTCATTATGAGGTCCCAAACTCAATGGAATGGCCATAGAATGGCCAGCCATATAGGCCTCTACCACCTTCCATATTTCTTGTCTATGTGACTGGATTTCTTCCTCGTCTCTGATAGTTAACAGGGTGATATGATGTGGTTTAAGGGACTCAGTAGCGTCCTCACCCCTTGTATTTTGTTGGTGTAATGTCTTGCTTAGATTCACTTCTTTTACTAGTGCATCCAGAGGAGCATACGCTGGTATCTGTTGAGCATGAGTTGAATTGTGCCCAATATTTTTTGCTTGGGATTGTTGTTTGTATTTTTTTGGATGGCCTGAGAGATGGTTATTATACTCTTCTTTGGTAATGTTATAGCCTTGAAGAATTGCTGGGAGCTCGAATTGGGCAGGGTCTTTGCCACGCTCTGATTTTTAGCTAATTTCACAGTGGGGTTGTTTTTAGTAGATTTTAACTGCCCTGGATTGAATATGGTATACACTTTTTTTTAGAGGCATAGGCGCAGTCAGTCGAGAGCTTGATGAATTTGAAACTTCTGCACTAGGCAGAATTTCAACTGGTGCTGGGGTAGCCAGAATGATCCCATCAATACAAGGAATGACTGAAGCCAAGTTGGAAGTTGCTATAGGCATGTGAGAAGCAACAGAAACCATGATCTCTTTTTTTTGTTATTACATGCACACAGCGAACAAGGTTTACTACCAATCGATAGCCCAATGGAGTTTTGCCAAGTGTGCACGTGTTCCAGCATGAACTCCTGTTTAGATAATTTTGTGTCTAAAGTCTCAAACAATCTGTCAGTGTCTGTATAGAAAAATGGATAGCTTGTAATGTTACTTTAAGTAACCTCTCATTTTGTGCGCTTTGTTTAGGTGAGCTTGCAATACTTAGCGGAACAGCAGGTCTCCTGGGAGTTGGATTGATAAAGGAGACACTTAGGGCTGAGCTAACTTCTGGCGTTTCAAATAATACAGGTGACTCTGACAGATTATCAGGTAAGGTTTGCCCTGAAAAGTCTGAGCCTTCAGCCTTCAAATCATTTACTGCCCCATGAAGCGTAGTAGTCTCTGAAGCTTCCCTAGATGCAATTACTTTAGACATTGGTGGAAGTGCCTTCAGCACAATGCTATCGCTTAAAGAAGCATTGTCCACAGTGGTTTTGAGATCCGAGAGGGGAACACTATCAACAACAGTCACAGATGGAATACAGGACTTACATAGTTTTGACTGTTCAACTTGCACAGATTTATTCTACATTTGAATTTCTATGTCCGTTGACTTCACAGCCAGAGTCTCCATTACACCCACGGCCGCGTTTGATAATAACCCACTTGACACAGGTGATGATGTTCTGGGCACCATTCCAGTAATGTCCTTGCAGATCGCACATATGTTGGTGTCCTCTAATGTTTTGGAGGATGGTTTAGGCGGTTTACGCAGCGCACGCAGAGCACGCACCGCCGGGGTAGAACATAGAGGGCTGGCTGTGAATGTACGGCCGCTGAGAACCGACATGCCTTCCCTTCGATCAGAATGGGGACTGCTAAGTGGGAGTGGCGCCGCGCCCACGTGAAGAGGCGGCGAAAAGGCAGTTACTTCGGGTTGATGAGCATTAACAATACTGAGCTCCTGCTCCATTGCAGATTAATATTCTTGTGTTATTGGTGAATATTCTTTTCACTTTTGCCAAAGAGCAGCCTGCTTTCGCTTGTTGCTTCCTTCTTTTCCCTTCTGCCTCCCATCCCGCCCCCAACACCTGATTGAACGTGTGGCACTTTGTGCTGGAACTAGGAGTGGGACACCTCTGCCATTGATAGGCACAGCACTCCTAACTCCGGGAATTGCTGTCAGTGTGCGTTAACATTACTGAGATTCTGCTCCATTGCAAATTAATTTGCTTGTGTCATTGAGGGATATTCATTTTACTTTTGCCACAGTGCAGCTTGCCTTAGCTCGTTGCTTCCTTCTTCCCTTTTGCCTCCCACCCCACCCCCTACACCTGATTGAGCATGTGGCCCCACTTTAGTGAACGCAGCAGGACAGGCCCACAGTCTGTGCAGCCACCTCGCCTGACGGCCCTGATGCGCACACCGTATAAAGTACTCGAAAGTACTGTTGACTGTCACGGAGCATTGCTGACTTGGTTTTTCAGTTCACGGCGGCTGTTTCTTCATTGAAGCTATCTAAACAAGGTGGCTGAGCAGTGTGCCTACGAGCGGAGGACGTCTTTATTTGGAACACCGACTTTTTGCCTCGCTCGTGGAAACTGTCAGAGGTGATTGTTGCGTGTACGCTGGGATCAGCGTGTACGTGTACGTTGTTACGTGAATACTGGGAAAGCTTTGAAGAGCTAATCATTTTCTGAAACATTGTTTTGTTTTCTATCCTAAAGGACTCTATTACCTGGACTCCGCCCCTTGGGAATAACGCCCCCTATTGTTTCCATAAATCCCCAGCAGCCCGCGCACTCGCGCGCGCACCGTGTAAAGTACTCGAAAGTACTGTTAACTGTCACGGAGCGTTGCTGACTTGGTTTGTCAGTTCACGGCGGCTGTTTCTTCATTGAATCTATCTAAACAACGTGGCTGAGCAGTGTGCCTACGAGCGGAGGACGTCTTTAATTGGAACACCGACTTTTTGCCTGGCTCGTGGAAACTGACAGAGGTGATTGTTGCGTGTACGCTGGGATCAGCGTGTACGTGTACGTTGTTACGTGAATACTGGGAAAGCTTTGAAGAGCTAATCATTTTCTGAAACATTGTTTTGTTTTCTATCCTAAAGGACTCTATTACCTGGACTCCGCCCCTTGGGAATAACGCCCCCTATTGTTTCCATAAATCCCCAGCAGCCCGCGCACTCGCGCGCGCACCGTGTAAAGTACTCGAAAGTACTGTTAACTGTCACGGAGCGTTGCTGACTTGGTTTGTCAGTTCACGGCGGCTGTTTCTTCATTGAATCTATCTAAACAACGTGGCTGAGCAGTGTGCCTACGAGCGGAGGACGTCTTTAATTGGAACACCGACTTTTTGCCTGGCTCGTGGAAACTGACAGAGGTGATTGTTGCGTGTACGCTGGGATCAGCGTGTACGTGTACGTTGTTACGTGAATACTGGGAAAGCTTTGAAGAGCTAATCATTTTCTGAAACATTGTTTTGTTTTCTATCCTAAAGGACTCTATTACCTGGACTCCACCCCTTGGGAATAACGCCCCCTGTTGTTTCCATAAATCCCCAGCAGCCCGCGCACTCGCACGTGCACCGTGTAAAGTACTCGAAAGTACTGTTGACTGTTCACTGTGCGCGGTGAGCAGCGGGCTGAAGGGACACTTATCAGGTATCTAAAATGGTGACTGGGCTTCGGAGTGGATGTAAGATCTACCACTCAATAGCTGAGATGAGAAATGCCTCAGAAATAATCTACACTATAGTGGAAAACAACAGTTTATTAGTAAATAATGAAATTCATTTCTCTAATGAGGTGGGTACATCTATATGTGCTGAAATGCAAGGTGATTCTAGCAGACAACTATTACAACAGGAAGGAGTCTCTGTAAATGAGCCTACCCTTCCTAACTTGCCGATTCAAACTATTGTGAAATCTGATTCTCCTATTGCACCTGAGATTTATAAACTCAAAAATATGAATCAGAATGAAGGTAATGTTGCTGGGCGTGGGTGCCTTGAGGTAACGGGAAACGGAGAATTACTAATGAAGATGGGTATTAATACAACTAAACCAAGATTCTCGGATGTATCCATAATTGCCCTAGTGATAGAGGCATTATTAGATAAAAGGATGGGATTTTCTAGAGGGCCCTCTACTCCTGTGAAAGTTCGTAGACATTGTATGGAAGATGTGCACGTGCATACTGATCCAAGTAACTTGATATCAAGCCAAGCTCAGGTGCACGCATATTTTGACGAGCAGCCCAACTTAGATGAGTCAACCAGTGGGTTCAAAAATGTTGAGACTAGCTCGCCATCAGAAATTAGAAATAGTCTTGATTCTGTTGGTGCGCATATGGGGACAGAACCTGAGATTTCAAATGTTCCTGTTGAACATCAGGCAAGTCTCTATGAATTACAGGGAGGAGTGGAACGTAATTTACTGGAGACTTCTGCACTTGGCGTTGATTTCCCGGTTTTAACCAGAATTCTAAAACTTCTTGATAAAGGTCATGAACAAACGCATTCGCAAATTATCTATTCTCAAAGTCTGTTAATAGAGGATCTAGCCAAGGTTAACAGGATGGAAGGTCTTTTATTCACCTGTGATGCTGTGGCTGCTCTATCAGTAGTAAAACTAAACATACATACCCAAATGATTGATAAAGACACGCAAACGCGAGTTGAGCCTAGATTGGGGCTAAATGCAATGACAGCCTTTGCTGCGGTTACTGCCATTAATGACAAAAAGAGGAATGTAATCCCCCAAATAAGTTAATAGAGCAGTTGATAACGATGGCATCAGCAAACGCAGCAGCAATTCAACAGATCTTAATAGGGACAACTAAGAATACCTCTAATGCTCAAGTATCTGGAGAGATCCATCCCTTTACCCATGATAAGGTTGATCCCTCTCTACATTTGGCTGGTGGATCCACTGAAGAACTTCCAGATAGCCCGTCCGCATTAACCAATTTAATTGATCTGGAAGATGAATCGCAGAAAACTCACAACTTAATGGGATTAAATAAAGGAGAAAATGCTGAGGCCCAGGTCTATGAACCGGTATTATCCAGAAAACAAAAAAGACTCTTGGTAAGAGCTACAAAACGTAAGATTCAACAAGCAAAAAATGTAAAATTGATGATAAAAAAAATGTAACAAAAGATGAGAGGGAGGCTTTCAAGGTTGAGGCAAAAAATATGTCAATCGAAGAGGAGAAGATTGATCTCCAGCAACTTAATCAGGAGTCCAGAGCGCTACTGAACATTGATGCTAGTCAAGAATCTGTAGGCAAGCGAAAATTGCTGGATAAACAATAGATTGTGAAAGAAAACAGAGAATTAATGAATGACGATGTTTTAGGTGTTGTCAAATAAAAACAATCTGATTTGTTACATTTTGTCCCGGCCCTATATATCAAGAAGGCTTCGAATAAAATCAAAGTAGCAGGCCCGGTTAAATTACAGAACGGCTCCACAGGGAACAAACCAAAACAAGGTAAACTCCATAATAAAGTCCTAAAGCCACAAAGTAACCAGGAGTGTAAATTAACTAAAACTACTTCCCCTCAGGGTATTCCATCTAACAGTATAGCAAAAGGACCTGTAAGGATCTTGGTTGATGATGGTGATGTGAGTGTGGAATTACAAGGTATTAACCATGGCAACAATGAGACAAATATGGCAGTGGATAGATCCAACACAGACTCTCATGCTCGCACACATGAAATTTATTCAAGTGTATATGAGTCTATGTCTAAGACGGAGGTAATGATTCTAACCTCTGACATGCCATCTATTATGGGCTGGGAATTGAAGTCTTCAACCACGGGAAACATGAGTCTGAATCGCTCAGCAATGCTCAAGGCTTTTCAGGCCATTCCTATCTTGCGTACCATCAGAAGTGATGATATTGATTGGGTAAGACTATCACATAATAACCCGACTTGTATGATCTGTGGTTACCACTCACACATCATCGCGAGATTAATTTGGGCACAGCGCGATGATTTGGGACTATTGGGCCTAACTCCATGTTTATTTAGCTCTGATGAACTTGCAGAAATGTTCATAGCAACTCTTCCAGACCCTCCTCCTATCGCAAGCCTGGTAGGAGGCTCACCACTGATTAATGAGGACTTTTTAAACAATTTATGAATTTTGCAGCTTCCTTTTGTGAATGATGGGTATAGGGCCTGTGAATCCAACTGTTATGCCAAAATCAATAGATAGACAGTAGGATGAAATGAAGGAGCTGACCTTGGTGACGTGGAACTCTTGTGGTAGCGCCAACCTGAGATCATGGATTTCATTGCTTGACAATGTGAGGCGGCCGGGGATATGTTTGATCCAAGAAACCATGGCAGTGGGCGAACTGGAGTTGGATGGATATTATATTCATCAGCAGCCCGCTGTCAGGGGGATCTTGGGGCGACCTTCAGGGGGGCTTGCCATCCTAATTGATAAAAACTTGAGACTGGAGTCCTTGGTGAAGTGGGCTGATGATTCATTATTGGTGGTTGAAATCAATCATAGAGATGTGTTATATCAAGGTTTTCTTGTAATTAATCTTTATTGGAATCCGGTTAAGTTTTCCTTTGAAAAAATCACCAACCATTTGGATCTTATTTTTGAAAAGGCTTTTTCTCATAACCCAAGTTTAAATGTTATTATTGGGGGAGATTTTAATTCCACTTGTGTAATGTTAGACAATGAGGTTAAATATCCTCAGTATGACCAGAATAAGAAATCGAAAGTGAATGGCAAAAAGTGGTTAGAATATTTCCTGACTTGGGATATCCAAATGGTTCCCTTTGAAATAGGAATTTATACGTATACCTGGGTTAGAGGCTCATTGACCTCTCTGATTGATTATATCTTTGCTTCCACCAAGTTGATGCAGTCCGTTGACCCGATAATGATTACTAATCTATCTCTGGGAGATCATTTTGCCCTGAAATCACAACTTAGAGTCAAAATTGGTAGCCTTGAAATAGATCTGATATTGTCTACTATAGAATTTGATTGGAATCGCTTATCGGTTAAGTGGACCTCTAAGAGATGTAAAAAAGTTATATCTAATATGCAAGAGGATCATTTACTAATAATGGGAGCAAAGCTGGGAGGGCAGCATTGTGTGTTTGCTGAGATGCAGAACTCAATAAGAATTGCTGCACATGTTGCGCATATATCATGACCACCATTGAAACCAGTAGTCTGTTCAATCATCAACACCTCTATAATCAGGAGGTTGTCAAGTTACGTAAAGAGAAACGGTACCAGCTGAGACAACTTGGCTCCGTTGAACTTAATGTTAATGAGTATCATGACTTAAAGGCACATATTGTTTTGACATACAAAAGACAATTAAAAAGTATGAAACATGAATTGTATAACTCTGACAACCAGAACCTTTTAGCATTACTATTAAAGAATAAAACTAGACAGGTGTGGGGTACCTTTTGAACTCTGATGGGCAATTCAGAAACTATTGAAGAACCAGCTATCTCTGCTTATACATGGGTCAGTTATATTAAATCTAAGTTTGCTATGCCACAAGGTTTCCTAGTCAATACTTTCATGAATAGCACTGTCCCGATTGCTGATGTCTGCCATTGGACTAGTGAGGAAATATGTATGGTTATCATTAAATCGAATGGCTCAAGAGCATCTGGGCCTGACGGTATTCCACCGTGTTTAATCAAACTAAATTCAGAACTGTGGGCCTCGATTTTTAAAATCAAATTCGATGCTATTCATTATTTAGGAATGATTCCGAAATCGTGGTGCTTGGCAATTATCATTCCAGTCTACAAGAAGGGTCCTATGAATGAGCCAGCTAATTTTAGGCCCATTGCACTTATGGATTCTGCATCCAAGATTTTTACTGGATTGTTATTACAATCCATTTACCAACATATTAATAATCACAATCTCTTGCCTAAATTCCAGATATGATTCTGCCGTCACATGGGCTGCCAATTAAATGCAACCATAATTGCCCATCTACATCATCTCACTAGGTTTTCTATTTCTGGGCCAATATATATGGCAGCCCTTGATCTTACTGCGGCCTTTGACTCAGTTATAAGTGTATTATTGTGGGCAAAATTGATTAAATATGGTTTTTCTCCTCAACTGGTTGCAACTATTGCTGCATTACATAAACAAACTACCTATAGGTGCCCTTACTGATCCCATCCCTACTGAAATAGGACTTAAGCAGGGCTGCAATCTTGCTGTGGTCCTGTTTAATCTATATCTATTAGATCTAGATGAAGATTGGAAGGAGGCCTGTATTTTTCCCGCAAAACTAGGATCATTGTCATTGAATTGGTTAAGTTTTGCTGATGATTTATTGTTTTTGATCAGACCCCTTTTGGGCTCCAGACAAAGTTGGGCTTATTTTACTCATTTGCAAGTAAACATAATTTACAAGTAAATCCTGAAAAGTCATTTATTATTGTTTTTACAGAAGGCCGAAAAAGATCTGCCAAATTCACATGGTGCCTTAATGTATTCCAAAGTCTCCTTCCATTCGTTATCTGGGTTACCATTTATCGAGTACATACTCGCTTGATGGCTGGAAGATGATCATAGATAACAAAGTGCAATCGCTGAATGTACAGATGAAACTCATATACAATCGATTGGGGACATTTTCGTTGCTTACAATTCTTAAATTCTATCGACAAAAAGTAGAGCCGATTCTACTTTATGCCTTGGACATATGTCTTTATGACCTAGAGGGAATATTAGACGTAATCCAGGGCAAAATGTGGAAGAGAGTATTGGGTCTTTCTTTGTCCACACCAAATGCAATCATCTGCCATGAGTTAGGCTTGTTGCCGTTATCAGTCAAATGGTATTGGCAATCACTGGCAAATTATGGGAAAATGTTATCGCCTCCTAAAGATTCATTATATGTAGACCTAGGGATGATGATTGCCCAAGGGCATCTGCCATCTTTTCTGAAATTTAGAAATATGATGGAGGAATTGTTATCTTCCACTATGATTAGCCAGTATGATCTGATATTAGGACTCCCTTCATGCAAACTCAAATATTGTCGTTATTTTTGGTGTATTCTAGTTGATAAGATCAATACCTATACATCCTTTTCTGAATACGTTAAATTTCCTAAGCAGTGGGGCTATCGTTCCAAGTATCAGGACATTTTTCCAAGCAACCTAGCTAGGAAATTATACCTGAGATTTCGCCCTAAATCAGTTACAAACAAATGAAAAATTGATGATTTGGAATAAGGAGAAAAATAAGATGAATATTGGGTATTGTAGATTTTGCAAAATTAACAATATTATAGAGTCCTTGAAGCATCTAACTGTGTATTGTGAGAATTTTGAAGCTGAAAGAAAATATATGTTTGGTGAGTATCTCTGCTCAGGATCTACTCTGAGCAGGGAGAACCTATGGCAAGGATGTATGTGGGGTAGGACTCAAAGACTGATATTGAGTTTAACTAATTTTTTGACATTTCTAGAAAGAAAACTACTTGAAAAATCAGCAGTTACCCCTGGTTTGGAATTATTGAATTGAATACCTATTATGGATATGTCTATTATAAGTGTTTTTTATATCTGAACTTTGTGTCCACTCTCGTGTAGAACGATGTTTTGTTTAAAGTACTAGTCAGTTTTATATGTGACACTGACGTTTTACCATCAGTAATTTACTTATTGCTATTTTTCACTTAGTTTTGGCAATGGTGACCTAGTTTCTTATGATAGTTGAGTTCTTTTATCTCTGAATTCTTGAGATTAATTGTGATTTGTAATATTGTTGCTTCATTTAGTTTTATGAATTTACGAATGTGCGATTACGAATCAATGTATATACGTATCTATTGATTTATGGTTGTCTTTTTAATTAACTTTTCCTGTTCATGTTTCTGATTCTGTTCTTAATTGTAAATGTTTTGTTATGTTGATGTGTGTTATATTCATTGTAATTGTAAAGGTTTTTTAACCATAAACAATAATACATTTTAAAAAAGTACAACTCCTACAGTAGCAGCTCCAGACTATGTTTGCCTGTGTTTGCCATGAGAGCATGCAGCGCACCCGTCAACCAGAAGCGACTGATGAATGCATTGGCACTGACCATTGCAAATTAATTTTCTTGTGTCATTGGGGGATATTCATTTTACTTTTGCCACAGTGCAGCTTGCCTTAGTTCGTTGCTTCCTTCTTCCCTTTCGCCTCCCACCCCACCCTCTACACTTGATTGAGCATGTGGCCCCACTTTAGTGAACCCAGCAGGACAGCCCCACAGTCTGTGCAGCCACCTCGCCTAACGGCCCTGAGGCAAAGTACAACTGCTAGAGTAGCAGCTCCAGACTATGTTTGCCTGTGTTTGCCATGAAAGCATGCAGCGCACCCGTCAACCAGAAGCCACTGACAAGGTAAGAAAGGTGTGCGCCAGGTGAACAGCCATTACTGCTCCCTATCTAACTGTTCCTCCTCTCTTATTATTCATATTAGCTAACTGTGCAGTCTGCTGTGTGTCGCAGTGTATGCTGTCAATGGCATTAGGTGAATTGTCGCAGTTATCCATTTGGAGCTTTTCCCTCTATTTAGGAAAGTCAAATCGGTGTGTTCTGCATTTGCTGTTGTGTTTGAAAATTAGGCTTTTTCCCTCTTTCTAGGAAAGTCGAATCTGTGTGTGCTTCCATATGTCTTTTTTTCTGTTGTATGATGTAACCTAGGCTTTTTTTCCCCTTCTCCTGGACACCTGATTCTAGTGTGTTGCATTGCTGTGTGGTGTAGTTCGGTGCTGTGCACAGCAGTTTCTCCCTCCCTCCCTCTCTCCCCCCCTCCTTCTCTACAGGCTCTCGCTCTATGGTGCTTTCGATCTCCCCTATCTTCTCTAACTACTATTCTATCACCTATCCTATCCCTCTGTCGAAGTCTGGAAGTAAAAAGTTCAAGAAGGATCTCCTGGTCTCCAATACAGGCCTGGCATTTCTGACACCTATGTCAATGTTTCTTCCAGGAAGACTGTCACCAAAATCCTCTTTGTCGTTCCCTCTCTGGACCTTTGGATTCCCCATATGGTCTCACTGTTCTCCCCTTTGTCTTCCTCTCCCATTATTGGTGGCATCTGTTGGGAAGTACTCTTGGCATCCTTCCTTTGCTCTGGGGCCATCATTAATGTCTACCGAAATGGCACTGTTATGGTCCAGGGCTCTCAGCCCAACCTCTGCATTATTGATAGCATCTTCCGCTTCTCATCAATTTCCTCCCTTCTCCTTCCACTCCTCCTTCTGCCACCTCTATGGCCCCTCTGCCACCTCCAACAGGTATACCACACTCCTGTACCCCTCCTAGGAGGACCTTCAAAAGTGGCAACCTACTCCACTTAGCTACCCCTCAACTCTCGCAATGCCATCAAACACTACTCTGACATCTGCCACCTCCATGAAGACCTCAACATCCTCGCTCTCATCAAGAAGTGTTTCATCGCCAGCTCTGTCACGAGTTTTGACACTTTCCTCCCAGAGGGCTACAAGATCTTCTCTAATCCCAGGCCTATCTCTGTCCAGGGGCGGAGGGGCCCTGATCTTCCCTGAACGGGTCCCTGCTACTATCATACCCACTCAGGCCTAATCAGTCTTCAAATGCCTCATTTGCAGGCTTGGTGTCTCTCTGATCCTTTCACTGACTCTGGCCACCATCTACAGGACCCCCTGGCCCGGTCTCCCTCTTCCACTCAGAGTGGTCTCACCTCACCCCTTCTCTCCTGGCATCCACCTCCAATATTCCCCTTCTCTGAGACATCAATATTGCCCTTTACTCTTCTGCTGTGGGCTCTGCACTCTTCAAAAACCTCTGTGACTCTCTTTCCCTCTCCAATCTTCCCGCCGGTCCGACTCACTCAGCCCGACACACCTTGGATTCTCTAATCTCTGCAGACATCCCCATCTACAACCATTGCACTACTCCTCTCTTCTGGTCTGATCATGCTCTCCTGTCCTCTCACCTGGACCTGCTGGGTCCTCTGGCTAACACGCCACCCACATTGCCAGTTTCCTCCTCTGTCATTCGACCTATGCAGTAAGTGTCAGTTGGTGCTTTTGCCACCACCTTCCTTTCCCCTCCTACTCCTGGCACTGACTCTCACTTGACACAGCCCTGACTAACCTTCAACTGTCCATTTCCAACACTCTGCACATCCTTGCCCCTGTCATGAGGATCCGCATGAAGCCTGCCTCCAAGCCCAACACCTGGTATGACTCTGTCCTGGACTCTCTGAAACGCAAGTGCAGAGCAGTTGAGCGTAAGTGGCAGGCTTCAGGCACATCCTCCGACAAAGTGGCCTGCCTCCTGCTCCAAAGGCAATACAGACTTTCCGTCTGCTTTAAGAAGAGGGCCTATAACCAAGCCTGCATCTCTGGGGCCACTAACAATTCGGCTGAACATTTCAAAATCTGCAAGGAACTCACCAATTCAACTGCAGTCTGCTTTTCTCCTCTTTCTTCCCTGGCCTTCTGCTCTTCACTGTC
This sequence comes from Ambystoma mexicanum, assembly GCF_040938575.1. Taxonomy (NCBI): domain Eukaryota; kingdom Metazoa; phylum Chordata; class Amphibia; order Caudata; family Ambystomatidae; genus Ambystoma; species Ambystoma mexicanum. The sequence goes on along the minus strand of NC_090927.1, from coordinate 231,780,753 downwards.
CTCAGTCTTCATTACTAAAACTCAGGACATCCTGTCCTCACTCCCTCTACACCACAACCTTCTCTCTCACCCGATCTAAGGCCGCTCTTAGCCCCCACTTCCCTCCTACATCCTCCTTCTCTCCCATATCACCGGATGAGCTTTCTAGACAAGTCCCCTCTATGAAAGTCTCATCCAAACAGTTGCTCCCCTGTTCCTCCAGAACAAACCTGTTCCTCCAGAACGAATACCAAGGATACCAATTGTCTACCTTGCTCCAGCCTTGGCTGATTTCTGTAATCACTTCTTTGCCACTGGATCCTTCCTGTTACTCCTCAAGCACTCCAATGTTCACCCTCTCCTCAAAAAGCCTTCTGCCGACACTTCCTGTCTGGCTAACTATCACCCTATCTCATCACCCCCTTCCTGGGCATACTCTGGAGAAGCTGGCCATCTCCCAGCTTATCCACAACACTACATTTGTTGGTTGTCCCCATGACCACCAGTCTGGCTTCAGAACTGCCAGAGGCACGGAAAAAAGGCACTCCTGAACACATGTGAAGACTTGCTCTCTAATCTTGAGTCCAACTCTCCCTCAATTTTCATCCTTCTTGACCTTTCCTCTGCCTTTGATATGGTCAATCATACCACCCTTATAAATCGTCTCTGTGATACTCTTGGCATCACAAAACTGGCTCTGGGCTATCTGACCGCTTTCCTCTCTGACCCACCTTCCCAGGTTTAACTGGGCCCTTTACGCTTTCCATCTCACTCTCCAACTGTGGTGCCCCTCAGGTCTCTATCCACTCACCTTGGCTTTACAACATCTACCTTGCCCTCTATCCCATTTGGTCTCCGTCTTCTCTCCTTCAAGCTCTCCGTCAAGCTTCCGTCCTCTGCCTCCTCCTCTTCCTCTCTCATGCCTGTCTGTCTGCTATTCAGGCATGGTGCACAGCCAATGATTTCTACCAGTAAGATTGATATCCTTCTCATTGGGACCCAAACTCCCTCCTTCCCTTCTACACTCTGGCATCCTACCATGGGCCCCCTCCCCTCACTCTTCTGTGAGGCAAAAATCCTTGGTGTTGTCGATGACTCCTCTCTCTCCTTCTCACCTCACATCACTGACCTTGTCAAGAAGGCCCACTTTCAGCTGTACCTCCTCAGAGGCATTTTCACTTTCCTCATCTTACCACAGAAGCTCAAAGTATCCAGACCTCTGGGCCTCTCCAGGCTGGACTACTGCAGCAGCATCTTCCTCAACTTGCCCTACCTGCCCTTTGTTCCTTTCAACTTATTCCGAATAGGACTGCAAGACTTATCCTTGACCACAGGCCCAGGGGCTGCATCGCTCCAGTCATAAAATCTCTCCACTGACTCCCGGTTGCTGCGAGGATCAAGTTCAAGAGCCTCTCCATTATCCAGAAGGCTTTCTGAGGTCTGGCACCCCACTACATCCAACTCTCTCTCCCTAATGCCTCAATGTTAGAAGCCTTCAGTCTTCTTGCTCCAACACATCGCAGATCAGATGCTATTCCAAGCAGAGAGTGGGGAGTAGATCTCTCTCCTCCTCAGGTGCCGCCACCTGGAATGGCTTCCTTGCCCCATCTCAGAATTGAGCCAGATCTCCTTAAGTTCCATAAGATTCGGCAGACCCTCCTTTTCTATTTCTACTTCCCTCTCCCCCTCCCCAGCTAATGTCCCCCTCTGCACATTGGCTGGCTGCCTGGTTCCTTCAGATTTTTACAGTGCACCAGGTCCTCCTCAACCAGTCTAGCCCTGCACTTGATCTCCTCTGGCCCCACCATCCAACCTGCACTTGCCCTTCCAGATTCCCTCCCTCTGCACTAGTCTGGCTGGGCCTGCACCCTTTGAGCCCTTCCAGCCCCGTTCCTCACACTTAGCACATGGACCTTCTCACCCTGCACTCTCTTCTTTCCCCTGGCTCTGTCCACCTGGCCTCCCAAGGCATTTGCTTAACCCATGGGCCCTTACACACTGAATCACACTTCCCCCTTCCCTTCTTCCCCACACTTCTTCTTACTGCACTTGCACAATGTGAAAATTGCAAGGCGTAGTAGGACCGTTTGTTTGTCCTCCCTGTTCCCCCTTTTCTTGTCTTGTTGCACCTTGAAACATATTGTGTATTGGTGCATTATAAATAACCCAATGAATACAATAAATACATATCAATTATATGGAGTGGTTCTAAAGGGGCTGGGGGAACAGGGGTAGCTGCCGTTTTTTGACATAGGTGACATGTTAATACAAAATTCTTAACATCAGCAAATACCCTGGGCCAATTGAATTTCAATGTCACTTCTCTATGAGGTTTCCCGACTCCTTGATTGGCCTGATGTCAAGTGTGAGTGATCTAACTCCAAGGCCTCTCTCCAGAGTAATGTCCCCACTATAAAATAGTCCTTTTTAAAAAACAAATTGAAGGACCAACCTGAGTTCTGCCTTTGTCCTCCGGGATTATCTTTAAAAAGGCCTCTGTCAATGTTGGGTAATTCCTCTGGGTGAATGCTAAGTCTGGTAGGAGACCGATTTCCTCTGTTTCCTATGGAGGTCTGTCTTTCTTAGGTTTATCAACCTCACCAAATCCTTGAGAACCTCTATTGCTGTCTTTCTGGGCTTGTATTCCTTGAGGGATAGGGAACAGGGCTTTCTCTAATATCCCCTGGGCAATCTTCATCCCTTCCTTCACTGTATATGTATTGTTCCCTTGATTATGCAAAAGGGCTTTCACATCTCCCCTATAATCTGGCTCAATGATACCTTCATGCCATTACGTCCAACCCATTTCTCTAAGCTAGTCCCGATTTTGAGGTTCCCCAGGGAGGTGACAAGACAAACCCCTTGGGGATCAGATGTCTTTCGCCTTCCAGTATTATTATTTGAGGTACTTTTTTAAATCAAAACCAATAGATTCAACTGTGGCCACTATAGGGGAATGGGCCTTGGGGCTTCGTTTTGTAAACTGTAGAGTCCCCCAACTTTTATCAGTTGGTCCAGATCCCACGTCTGACACCATATGTGGTGGGTCAAATGAAGGACAAGTCCCACGGTAGCATCATAAATCTGAGAGGAGGAGACCTGAGAGAGAAGCAGAGGAGATCCAAATCAGCTCTGAGAGTGGTGCTGAAAGAGACAGGGACACATGGCTTCAGATGCTGAGAGGAAGCTGGCGTGCAAATCCAAGTATCTTACCCTCAGGAAAACCTAAAATAGGAGTAACCGAAGGGCCGGTGCAGCGTCCAAGGAGTGTCCCAGTGAGAATCCTGGTGCACTTGGAGTCTATTGTTATATCCGGGACCTCTCTACATCCAGCTTTCTCTCCCTAAATACCTCCCTGCTAGAGTTCTCCGGTCCTCTAGCTCCAACTCTCTACAGATCAGATGCTTCTCCAAGCAGTGAGTGGGAGGTAAATCCCATCCCTTGACAGAAGCCTCCCTCTGAAATTGAGCCAAACTTGAGCCAGATCTCCTTAACTTCTGTAAACTTCTCAAGACTTTTTCCTTTTATTCTCCTCCTTTCTTCCACCCTCTCATGCTAATGTCCCTCTGCTGCTGCAACTTACAGGGGCCAGGCCTTCTTTGACCATCCCCCTAGCATCCCTACCAGCACTTGCCTTCAGGCACCCCTCCTGGACCAGCCTGAATCTGGTCCACCCCTCCTTCGCACTTCTCCCTTTCCCATTTCCGCTGCACCTGCCCTTTGTGGGCTCCCCTCAGCACTTGCTCATCCCCCTTAGCCCTCCACTTCTGCATGACTCTCTTTCCCACTTCCTCTGCACTTGCTCTTCGTGGCTCCTGTGAGAAACCTGAAGGTGTCTCACGTGCTAGTCCACAGGGATCTGTCATCCAGGTTGTATTACCTGATACTCAGGACATGCCATCGCTTTTGGATCCAGTGCCTGGGGCTGGACCAGTGCGGCAGGATCACCTGAGTGTGGGGTCTTCAGGGAGTGGGAGTGGGACATCGGATAGTGAGACAGTATTCCTTTCCCTGTAAAACCTTTAACCCATCCTAGTACAAGGCGAAAGAAGGCAAAACCAAAGGGGATTGGAAGGAGGGAAGTGCCTTGACCTTTTTGATGAGGAACTGTTACTTTCAGGATCTTTTGAGAATAGAAAATGTAAGACCAGGAAGCAAGGCTGAAGATTCCTGCATTGTGTGTCGAAGGTACCCGGGGCGCTCCCACATTGAATCACTTGCCGCTGTGGTACTGTCCTTGGCTCCTACAACAAAGCAGCGCCAGTGAAGTCAGCACAGCCATTGAATTGGGGAGAATGATACCAGACAGGTCTGTGTTGAAGCCAAGGTTGCAAGCAGCAACATTGTATAGTGAAAGTTGTAGCAAACATTGTATGAAGCATATGTGATAATCAATGTGAGTAACATTGAACAACAAATGAGTGATTGAACTTTGAAGCCAAGCTATGATACCTTAGACAGAGTGGTCCGGCACTGCGTGCATGTTCATTCGAAAGTCTCTGTAAGGTATCCAACTGAAAGAGTGATAAAGATTTGTGAATCAAAGTGGTCCTGCAATGGGTCAAGCAAAATCCAGAGCACAATCGAAAGTCATAGATGTTAGTAATTTAAGAAAAGTTGATGACAAAGTAGATGAGGTTTGTCTGAGCCCCATGGAGGGAGATCAGCTGACAGCTTTTGGGTAAAGCAAGGTTGTGTTAGGAAGTTAAATTGAAATTGGTCTGAGCCTGGCGGAGGGAGACTTATTGAACATTGTGGTAAAGAGGATCCGGGGGGAGCCATGAATCACCAGAGAAACTGGATGCATGATTATCCTACAAGCCTTGTGTTAAGTGTATTTGAGCCCGGCAGAGGGGGATCAGAGGTGAATACTGAATCACCTGAGAAATTGAGTGCTTGTAAAATCCAAAGAGGAAAATAATGTATTGTTTGTTTGTTGCACCAGGCTCTCTGAAAGAAGATACTTTTAAAGGCAGAGAGACTTGGGCATGGAAGGCCCTGATGCTAATGGTTGAACTGGATCCAGGTGCTAGAGAAGCCAGAGACTGTGCTGGGCTTGAGTGTACTATCTTGTCCTGTGCTGAAAACGTGGGGAAGGGAGGCCAATGGCCTGAACATCCTGACATATCAAATTGTGAACACTTCTTTATATTTTGTAACTCTGTTTCTGACACTATTTGATTTTAGAGGTAAGGATTGGCAATAGGTTTATTAGTATAGACCCTTTTATTTTGACAAGACACCACTAGTATTGCATTATTATTATTTGATGGTAGTAGCTTGCTCCCATCTGTAGATTTAGGACTATATTGGCATTTTTCAAACCCTTTTTGAAGTTCAATAATAACCCTTGAACTGTGGTCACTTGTGTCTGTCTTACTGTTGATAGCATGCCTTCCCTACACTCCCCCTCAGCACTTGTTCAGCCCCCTGAGCCTCCGACTCCTGCACTTCACCCCCTCCACTTCACCCCTGTGCACTCCCCAACCCTTCCCCCTACTTCCTCCCTCCCTTGCTCCTTTTTTTAATGTTTTATTTGTATTTACCAAAAATGTTTGGTTTTACAAAGCGGGTTCAAGGTTGGTGATTTTTGTAGTCACTAGCAGTTCCATGTTAATGTTATTATGGGTAGACTTCTTGTTGTTTTGCGGCTTCAATTAATGTTCCTTTTGTCTCTGCACTTGCACAGTAAGAATTACACATGGCCTAGTACAACTGTTACTGTTGTTTTCTTCCCTATTCCCCCCCACTTTTTTGTCATGTGGCACCTGGAAACACTTGTGTATAGGCACCATACAAATGTCCAATAATTAAATACATAAATAAATTACAAGCTTAATATTATAGTGTGGTGGTCTCCACACTATAGTTAAGGTGAGTATCAAGTTCCATAGGAAACCAGAAAATTGATTTGGTAATTACTTTTCCAAATGTCTCTGCAGTACACAGAGAAAAACGCTGGATGGAATTGGACCAGCTATGAGACAACTTAGGCGCAAACCATTGACTTGATTTACAGGAGGGGTTTGGGTTATTCCATCAAGTAATTGTTAAAATATTTTTGGAGAAGGGGTTTCCCCCTTCTCCCAAAATTATAGCTACATATTTCCCATGTTCATGCATGGTCTTTGCAGCATAGAGGCTGAGAGGCATTTCAGAAATGAAAAAGCAGCTATTTCCCCCAAATGTTTTTGCTTATAGGTTTTGACTTTCTGGATTGATTTAAATTACATTTTCAAAACAAAATGTATGTCAAGGGTCTTTCCCCCCACCCCCCTCGAAATTGCATATTTTTGAAACAAACTGTTATAAAATAAAAAGGTTATTAAGAAAACAAAACACCACAGTTTCCCAGTTTCCAGCACATTCATTTTCTCATAGAGAAAAGTGGTGTTTGTTTTTGAACATCTGTAGCAGGAAAACCACTGGCCAGATTTGGACCAAATGAGAAATAACTTGGGGATAAAGTGTGGATTTAAATTTCTTGACTTGTTTTGGGTAAATCCATCCAGTAGTTTTTAAAATATTTGTGAAGGGGATGCCCCTTGCTCCTTAAAACTATTGTATTTGCCCCTTGGCTAGTTGGCCACGAAGAAACAATAGTACAACAACACCCTTGAAATTCAATGAAAAAACTTCAGTTAGGAGAGAGTTGAGGTGATCAGGTTTAACTTGAAAAATACATAGCAACAAAACGTTTGAAATTCAATGAAGAAATCCTTGTTTAAAAGTATGTTAAAGTGATCAAATTTAATGCAAAACCCCTGAAATTCAGCAGTCACATTTTGAGCAAGTCCACCTTAATTATGCGCTCACATTGCACAGCGTATGGCCACAATGATGGCATCACAGATGACATCATTATTGACATCACTAATTGCATCATACATTACATTGTTGATGACATAACTGATTGCATCACTAGTTACATCATTCGTGACATCATTGATGTCACCACTAGTTTGTAATTTGATTAATTACATTTTTAAATATGACAAATGTTTTTAACATAACATATATGTACAATTTTCATACTTACACAGTACAATGTAATCTGCCCTTATTTCTTTAAATGTAATGCATGCAGACATGACTACAAAGACGAATATTATGTATGCGTATACTTTGAAAGGTAATCTGTAATATTGGAATACAAATTCATAAATTATTTTCAAAAGAAATTACTTAAAATATTAGTAATACCATTCCTATGTCCACAATTAAATATGTCCTTTCTAATCTTCATTTCTTTTCTATTAATGTAATTATGAAGTAACTGATTTTTTTTGCATATCAACCATACTCCAAATTCTTATATTATATATTATCACAATGCACATGGGCACGTACTTTCTTTTGTATGTGATCATTTTTTTAATAAAATATGTCATTTAAAAAAGAACGTGTTGATGTAATGTTATTACAGTATGAAGAATTATACATTTATATGTGAACATTGACTATTTTTATAACACTTACTATTAAACATGTTTCTACTTCTGTCTATTTTTCTTTTTCTTTTACTTCTACATATACCTATTATATTATGTTTGAAATAACTGAAATAGATTTACCAGAATCAGGTACTTTCCATGCAATTAAGTGTTGTCATTGTTTACTAATGCAAGCAATTCAAATCATTTGTATGATGTTACATATTTTTATTTTAAACTTTACAAGTTGAAAAGTACTACAAATGTATGCCCCACATGTATGCCCCACATATCATATTTCTGTATCAGTGTATTGTTCCATGTCATGTTGTTATTATTGTTAAGTGTACCAAAATAAAATGTGTGTCAAAAGTAGTTAACACAAATATTCAAACATATTTAATCCATAATGTCACATTTAATGTAATTACTGATCTCATCAGTGATGTCATACATGATGTAATTATTGATGTTACCAGTAATATCATCATTGTGGTCATATGCTGTGCAGCAGGGGGCACAGAGGTAAGGTGGAATCGCTCGAAATGTGTTTGCTGAATTTCAGGGGTTTTGTCGCTTTAAATCTGATCACCTTAACGCTCACTAAAAATATATATTATATTTCAATTTGATTGTTGATTCTTTTTTTGTTTAAAAGTTCCCTATGATTGTTTAACCTTGTAGTGACTTTCCCATCATAGACTTTGAGAACCGCCTTTGCATTGATTATACCTTAATAAAACGAAATATTAATTTCTAAAAAATAAAAAGTCTCTTGTCCTCAGAGTTGTGTGGTGGGACTGTATGTCTCAGTGGCCACTATAACAAGCTATGCCCTTTTAGTGAAAAGACCAATATATTAGCCAATATCTTCCACAGTCATTTCTGATTGAAAGTGACATATAGGTTCTTCAAATAGAAATACAAATATTTCACTTTCCATAACTATTTTAAAAAACTAGTATTTTCTTTACACTCATTCTTTACACTCATTCTTTACACTCATGTACACTCATTCAGACAAAATTACATTTTATATTATTAATATTATTATTAATAATCTCCCCTAAAAGGAATACGTTATTATCAACAATACTACCATAGTTAATGTACCAGCCTATTGCCACCGCTCAAACAATCAATATCAGTCTCTGATAAATACAGAGATGCCAGATTACCGTAGATTTGTGCAATGACATTTCCACACGTACAATTGCATTAGCAGATGTGCAAATAATTTGAATACATTTGCACTATATCTAATGCAGTAACACGGAGGCCCGGGTTTCATTTTAAAGTTGAACTTCTCAAATCCTCTTGATCAACTGAAAAAGAAACCTACAAACACCAACTCACAGTTCACCAAAAAGCTTGTTTATTTGTTTAACGCACTAGCACTATAGAAGGTTAACAAAGGAAGGTCTTTAAATATGTGGAAAGCCAGATTGTATGTCCATTGAGTTACACAGTGTACTCTATTTAGCAAACGATTTACAATTTATAAAAGAAAAAAAAATAACTATAATAGGGAGGAGTGATGGTGACTAATAGTCCAGAAGCACTTTAAATAACCCTTGACCCGTATTTCAAGCTTGCATGAAAAAGCAATGGTGACACCTTCCTGGGTAGACCTTATGTCTGATTAAAGCTGGCGCAGAAATACTGAGTATAACTGTAAGCACACTCAACATTTCCCTCGTTGAGTGTTCTGTATCCTATGAGAAAACAGAGGTTGCAGACTATGAAGGAGGTTAATATGAGCGCTGCCCACGCGAGGTCCACTTTACTCTTTACATGAGTGTCCCGCGACTTATAACATGGGTTCGACAAGCTCACATCGGTCATTACGGATGCTTTTTCAGGATATCTTTTATCTTCTGCACTACCTTGCTTCTGGTCATGGTGGAATGTATTGCCATTACGGAGTTTGCATGGGTAAGTGCTCATGAGATGATAGTCACTGTAAATTCTATCATAAATGGCCTTCAGGCATAAATTGGATATGTGCCTTCTACACCCAGGGTATGTGGGCAGGAATCATGGAAAGCAAACACTCACTGCTGGCAACTTCCCTTGTTTATTTGACTGGTGCCTTTTCATACTATGGGCCTCATTACGACCCAGGCGGTAAATTACCGCCTGGGTCGTACCCTTACCACCATGGTGTAAACTATGTTTACACCATGGTGGATGGTGGATTTACCGCCCCATTCCAAGGTGAGTGGGGCGGTAAATCCCCATTTCCCATTTTACCCTTCCCCATTCCAATTTTTGCCCCATAGGGCATAATGGGAGTGGGGAAGGCGCTAATTACGCCACCGTAAACTACGGTGGCGTAATTAGCACCATGGTCCCTTAGCGCCATGGATTTTAACGCCTGCAAAAAGCAGGCGTTAAACTCACCATGGCGCAAAGGGACCTCGGAATCAGGCGTTAAGGGTCGGCGCCGTTTACGGCGCCGTTAACCCCTTAACGCCTGATTCGTAATGAGGCCCTATGTGTATCACGTTAGCCCCTCCTCACCACCATTTGTGTTTCCCATGAGTGGGTACTTTTCATTTTCCCATTCTCATTGAAAGGAGATATCCCACCACACTGGTGATCATCATTGCAGCATGCAGTAGTTCCTATGCGTACCATTTCAAGTTCCTTACTTGTTTTGTGTTTGTATAATTATTTACTGACGGTACACAGTGTTTCTCCCCGAAGCACTTACAAAGGGAAATAGTAGTAAACATGGCCATCCAGAATCAGGTGCCGTACCTTAGCGGGAAAGTCAATGAACAATTGCCCGGTACATGATGGGCAATACATGGTACAGAAATCGGGGACTGGGCAGACACATGACAGCAGTCAGTGTGACCAAGTGAATACAGAGTAGTATTCACAAAGGAGTTATGTGAGTGGCTGTCAGGGAGGGGGAACAATGTGAGCGTTAGCGGAGGGTGATTCTTCCATTTTTAGGAGATGGAGTAGTATCCTGTTCAGAAAAGGGTACAGAGAAGGACTTTGGTATGCTTTCAGTGCTAATCGACATCCCCCCCCCCCCAAGTTCACTCACGTATCTCCTTCGCCTGATTGTGGCCATTATGTGGGGAGCTATCCTGGTCAGGAACTCACAATAAGAATGGCCCCTGGCTGCCACGTCCACCACTTTGTGCCCATCCTGCAAGAGGTCACCTGGGAGTACAGCTAATGGGATTTTCTTGTGAGTAAAACATGCTGCTCTCAAGCGACCAGAGACCTCAAACATGAGGAATTCTACAAAATGTAATGCTGTTGGGGGGATATGAGCCTTATCCCTCGGGGGCTCTCAATGTGGGATCCTGTAGCTGTTGTCAAGAAAGCTTTCATTAACCTGTCCCCGTATGCAGGATTGCAGAGGATTGTAGGAGAGAATACGATCATAGTGCAGCCCATGTTATGAAATCTACTAGTATAGTCCTTTCCCTGCAGCAGAAATGATGCGCTGAAGTAACCGAGGTGACATCACCAAGAACTGACAATGAATTGCAAACACTTGTGCAGGCAGCATTGAGCAGGTAATATTCGCCTTACACCTGTCCAGGTTGCAGAAATACACATGCATGTGTGCAATACAATATAACAAATGGTCATCAGTAAATGCCATTACCGAAAAGGTAGGTCCTAAACGGAGTCAGTAAAGTCAAGAGGCTGCAGCTACTTACCAGTGGGTGGTGTTGGGATTCTTTCCTCAGTCTTGAATGTGACTCTTACTTCACCCTCTCCTGTAACTACATAGAACAAAATAGGTTTATTAAAACTACTTATAAGCCAATGGAGTTTTAATAAACATCACTGTGTTTTTTCATTTACATTGGTGCACTTATTTTATTTCTTTATACATTTGTATAACACGCTTAAGCCGTGGGTGTCCAGGCACTGGTTACAGCTTAGGTAGTCACAAACAGTTTGCAGGGCAAGGACTGCTAATGAAACAGGTGGGCTTTATATCTCTTTCGGAACAAGGTGTAGGAAGGCTCGGATCTCAAGGTAGGGGGAAGGGAGTTCCAGAGCATATCCGCAGAGACAGGGAAGCTGGCACCTTCAGCTTTGGCACGCTTGAACCTAAGAATACATAGGCGGTTGGCATAACCAGTCCGTGTGGGCCTGGACGCGGCTGGTTTGGAGAGACTCTCAGTCAGGTAGCCCGGGACAGACAGTGTTATCGAGGCAGCGGTGGGTGATGGTGAGGATCGCATTACACATATGAGAAGTTACTCATCCTGTACTTTATTTGATGTTTTCTAACAAGTACGGCTCATTTACAATGTTGTGCTAGGCATGTATTATATTGTACCACATTGCAGCTGTAGTGCTGCAGAACTGCTGAGACTTGTCTGGAATTGTCAGATTGAGCCCCCACCTGGGGGGTCAAGACAGTAGACTGCGAAGGAAAGGAAATCGGAAGGGTGAAGCAATGGGGGACAGATAAAAGAAACAGGGGGATAGAAACTGAGGTGCTGGAGGTTGAAGTAAGAAGGATAGTTGCTATGATAGCTTAAATGCATTCCGATCCACCCAACATAGATCATAAATCAGGACTGCAGAAATGTGGGGCCTAAACAAATCAGCCCCAATGAGAAGGGAATAGGTACAAGGAGGCAGATTCTGGGAAATGGTCATTCTCATAGTTGAGCGTGGCTGTGTGATGGACTCTATAGATGTGAACACGTAGACCCTTGAAGCATGTCAGCTTTTATTGCCCAGGAGTACCTTTAATTTCTCCCACAAAACAAATTCCAAAATATGAATTCTGGGACTGCCAAGCCTAATGGCCAAGAGTGACTATGGCAAGAATAGACTGTGTGAAAGGCAACTGCAGACAGAGGCAAACATAGTAAATAGAGAGGGATGGTCCAGATGTCTGATCTTCTGTATACCTTAATAGTCTAGCAGTTTTATGCATCACATGTTCTGGTGCTGTGAGTATACATTTTGCTCAGGGATGGTCAGTCTTTGAGTCACTCCACAATGCCTGGGTGTCAGTGTGAGCCAATGGGTAAGGGAACTGGAGAACAAACACCCTTTTCCTTACTTACAGAATAGTCATAAACCACTGTGAGCTGCCATGTCATGTATAAAGGAAAGTTAGAAGGAACTACAGTTACGTTCAAATGAGCATAGGTCTTGAATTGTGGCTCCTCTGAGTGTAATGGTCTGCCTGAAAGTTCCTGTTATGGTATTTATTGTTAGACGCTTTTATAGAGCGCAAAAACACCCGAAGGCACCCTGGCACTGGGATAAGTACAGAGCTACCATATAACAAATCAAAACACAAATGTTTTGAGCATGCGCCGAAAGGTAAGGTGATCAGCTGTCATCCGCAATGGCAGGGGAGTAGCATTCCAGGCCTTGGTGGCAGCCACAAAAAAGGCCCGGCTGCCAGTATGAGTCAGTCTAAATCGGGGGACCTTGACCAAAAAAGCAGAATGAGAGCTGAAGTGGGAGAATGGAAGAACAGAGCAATTGCCAGTGGTTTAGATTCATTTGAAACCTTCCACCCATCACTTTTGTGGTCAGTTTGTTTCTCCTTGTGAGAGAGGGTATGCCCAGACGTGGGTCCCTTGCTCGCTGCGCCACAGGGAACCAGGCTGCACCTCACTGAGGAGGTCCAACAAGGCCGAAACATGTCTGGGGTTGCTTGGTTTTCTGTGCAGAGGGGACCTGGCCTAGCAGTTCGGGCTGGACTGCTACCTTCGGTGGCGGCAGCTGCTGACTGATTTGCACATGGCTGGTCCCCTTTTGCAATGGCGCAGACGGTCTAAAAAACGGTGGTGTGGAAGGTTGGCCCAGAGCAATTGCCAGTGGTTTAGATTCATTTGAAACCTTCCACCCATCACTTTTGTGGTCAGTTTGTTTCTCCTTGTGAGAGAGGGTATGCCCAGACGTGGGTCCCTTGCTCGCTGCGCCACAGGGAACCAGGCTGCACCTCACTGAGGAGGTCCAACAAGGCCGAAACATGTCTGGGGTTGCTTGGTTTTCTGTGCAGAGGGGACCTGGCCTAGCAGTTCGGGCTGGGCTGCTACCTTCGGTGGCGGCAGCTGCTGACTGATTTGCACATGGCTGGTCCCCTTTTGCAATGGCGCGGACGGGCTAAAAAACGGTGTTGTGGAAGGTTGGCCCAGAGCAATTGCCAGTGGTTTAGATTCATTTGAAACCTTCCACCCATCACTTTTGTGGTCAGTTTGTTTCTCCTTGTGAGAGAGGGTATGCCCAGACGTGGGTCCCTTGCTCGCTGCGCCACAGGGAACCAGGCTGCACCTCACTGAGGAGGTCCAACAAGGCCGAAACATGTCTGGGGTTTGTAAGGATATTTGGCATGTTACAGCACAGAGTACAGCACTACTGCACAGGTAGCAAACAGCACAGAGTACAGCACTACTGCACAGGTAGCAAACAGCACAGAGTACAGCACTACTACACAGGTAGCAAACAGCACAGAGTACAGCACTACTGCACAAGTAGCACATTTTTTTTGCAGCACCACCACAAGGGTGCGGTGCATTGCTATATGGGTTACCAGATTAACAAGGAAAGACAGGCTATTCAGTCAAAAAACGATTTTAACATATAAGATGCAAATCTATTTTTACAGTTAAAAGCACACGTGCTCATTTAAAAATGCACACTATTTTTCACCTGAAATGCCTATGGTGCGAGAGACACATTTGAAAATTAACAGCTAACCTATTAACCATTAACCTGACTAATAAAACCTTATTTAACATAACCCACTAATAAAATGTGTTCTCCACTGCAGAATTAGGCATACTCTGAAAGCCATTTAAATGTGTGTGCAGATTTTTTTTCTTCTCTTCTCTGCCTGATTCTCCGTGTTTTTGTGCACAGTAACTGCAGGAAGAAGGAAGTCAGATTTGCAACAATTGCAAATGTATAAGCGAAGCTATTGTTGAGAGTAGGAGGATGGGAGATGATGGATTTCATTGGGACACGTCATACAGAGGGCTGAGATGAAAGTTTTAGTGGGCAGTATCGGGGAAAAAGACAGGCAGACATTTTTCTGCACTACTGGGGAGAAGACCTGACTGTGGGACTCCTGACTGAATGCAGATTCCTGCGTCCTGCTACAGTCAAGATTTGGCAGAGCTGGGAGGAAGACCTTTTCCTGGTTGGAGGCATTCCTATCTGCAAAAGCTAAGAATTCCAGGCAATGACCCCGGTTTGAAAAGGAAAGGCGATCCTTTTACTGGGGTTAATCTTCAAGGGAACCACATTCCGAAGGAAAACAACTGAAGAAAACTCTGAACAGATAAGGTAATTACATAAGCGTGGGAGCCGTGTGTGCACGAAAATATGCAGTCAGTGTAGGAAAGGGGATTCCTGTGCGTGTCTTAATCAAATACCAATGTTGCAATTTGAGTTCTGTTCTCCGCCACGCTCTTTGCAGTGTGTCATAGACAATGCTTTTACTGTACCATTTTATTTATTTCTGTAAAGAATGAGATCGTGTTTAAATGCAACTTTTATAATACAGAAAAATATTTGAAAACAGACGGGTGGTGTATTTACTATTTACCATTACAATGCCGATGATGTGGGGAGATTTTTAAACAGTGCAATGGTCATTTTAAGACAGATGTGTGCATGTCAGAATCAGTATGAATAATTGTGAGTGACTGTAGCATAGCTCGTTGGAGGTACATGAGCCAACGGGAAGAGAGACTCTCTGAACATAGCTCCCTACCGTATATAAGGTAGTGGAAATTACCACAAGACTACCATATATAGCTCTCTGTCGTAAATAAGTCAGTGAGTTCGCCCATGGTGGCACACCAACACTATCACTGAAAAATGTGGTATTCCTAAAATGTAGGTCTGAGGTCTCTCTAGTGATCACACGAAAAATCTAAGCAAAGATAAGGGATTCTGGACATTGGGGCCACAAATAAAACAAGGGAATTATGCTCACCAAAATACCACCAACCACGTATACCAAATATGCAGGTCTGGGTGCTGAAATAATGCATGTCCATTGTATTATTGTTGCACATGGCCAAATCTGAATACAAAGAGTGATTATTGCTAAGTTATTTTTCGGCGGTAATAAAATACCGTCAGGCCCCAAATCTCCACAAAATACCCTACAGGTTGCTTGGTTTTCTGTGCAGAGGGGACCTGGCCTAGCAGTTCGGGCTGGGCTGCTACCTTCGGTGGCGGCAGCTGCTGACTGATTTGCACATGGCTGGTCCCCTTTTGCAATGGCGCAGACGGGCTAAAAAACGGTGGTGTGGAAGGTTGGCCCAGAGCAATTGCCAGTGGTTTAGATTCATTTGAAACCTTCCACCCATCACTTTTGTGGTCAGTTTGTTTCTCCTTGTGAGAGAGGGTATGCCCAGACGTGGGTCCCTTGCTCGCTGCGCCACAGGGAACCAGGCTGCACCTCACTGAGGAGGTCCAACAAGGCCGAAACATGTCTGGGGTTGCTTGGTTTTCTGTGCAGAGGGGACCTGGCCTAGCAGTTCGGGCTGGGCTGCTACCTTCGGTGGCGGCAGCTGCTGACTGATTTGCACATGGCTGGTCCCCTTTTGCAATGGCGCAGACGGGCTAAAAAACGGTGGTGTGGAAGGTTGGCCCAGAGCAATTGCCAGTGGTTTAGATTCATTTGAAACCTTCCACCCATCACTTTTGTGGTCAGTTTGTTTCTCCTTGTGAGAGAGGGTATGCCCAGACGTGGGTCCCTTGCTCGCTGCGCCACAGGGAACCAGGCTGCACCTCACTGAGGAGGTCCAACAAGGCCGAAACATGTCTGGGGTTGCTTGGTTTTCTGTGCAGAGGGGACCTGGCCTAGCAGTTCGGGCTGGGCTGCTACCTTCGGTGGCGGCAGCTGCTGACTGATTTGCACATGGCTGGTCCCCTTTTGCAATGGCGCAGACGGGCTAAAAAACGGTGGTGTGGAAGGTTGGCCCAGAGCAATTGCCAGTGGTTTAGATTCATTTGAAACCTTCCACCCATCACTTTTGTGGTCTGTTTGTTTCTCCTTGTGAGAGAGGGTATGCCCAGACGTGGGTCCCTTTCTCGCTGTGCCACAGGGAACCAGGCTGCACCTAACTGAGGAGGTCCAACAAGGCCGAAACATGTCTGGGGTTGCTTGGTTTTCTGTGCAGAGGGGACCTGGCCTAGCAGTTCGGGCTGGGCTGCTACCTTCGGTGGCGGCAGCTGCTGACTGATTTGCACATGGCTGGTCCCCTTTTGCAATGGCGCAGACGGGCTAAAAAACGGTGGTGTGGAAGGTTTGCCCAGAGCAATTGCCAGTGGTTTAGATTCATTTGAAACCTTCCACCCATCACTTTTGTGGTCAGTTTGTTTCTCCTTGTGAGAGAGGGTATGCCCAGACGTGGGTCCCTTGCTCGCTGCGCCACAGGGAACCAGGCTGCACCTCACTGAGGAGGTCCAACAAGGCCGAAACATGTCTGGGGTTGCTTGGTTTTCTGTGCAGAGGGGACCTGGCCTAGCAGTTCGGGCTGGGATGCTACCTTCGGTGGCGGCAGCTGCTGACTGATTTGCATATGGCTGGTCCCCTTTTGCAATGGCGCAGACGGGCTAAAAAACGGTGGTGTGGAAGGATGGCCCAGAGCAATTGCCAGTGGTTTAGATTCATTTGAAACCTTCCACCCATCACTTTTGTGGTCAGTTTGTTTCTCCTTGTGAGAGAGGGTATGCCCAGACGTGGGTCCCTTGCTCGCTGCGCCACAGGGAACCAGGCTGCACCTCACTGAGGAGGTCCAACAAGGCCGAAACATGTCTGGGGTTGCTTGGTTTTCTGTGCAGAGGGGACTTGGCCTAGCAGTTCGGGCTGGGCTGCTACCTTCGGTGGCGGCAGCTGCTGACTGATTTGCACATGGCTGGTCCCCTTTTGCAATGGCGCAGATGGGCTAAAAAACGGTGGTGTGGAAGGTTGGCCCAGAGCAATTGCCAGTGGTTTAGATTCATTTGAAACCTTCCACCCATCACTTTTGTGGTCAGTTTGTTTCTCCTTGTGAGAGAGGGTATGCCCAGACGTGGGTCCCTTGCTCACTGCGCCACAGGGAACCAGGCTGCACCTCACTGAGGAGGTCCAACAAGGCCGAAACATGCCTGGGGCTGCTTGGTTTTCTGTGCAGAGGGGACCTGGCCTAGCAGTTCGGGCTGGGCTGCTACCTTCGGTGGAGGCAGCTGCTGACTGATTTGCACATGGCTGGTCCCCTTTTGCAATGGCGCAGACGGGCTAAAAAATGGTGGTGTGGAAGGTTGGCCCAGAGCAATTGCCAGTGGTTTAGATTCATTTGAAACCTTCCACCCATCACTTTTGTGGTCAGTTTGTTTCTCCTTGTGAGAGAGGGTATGCCCAGACGTGGGTCCCTTGCTCGCTGCGCCACAGGGAACCAGGCTGCACCTCACTGAGGAGGTCCAACAAGGCCGAAACATGTCTGGGGTTGCTTGGTTTTCTGTGCAGAGGGGACCTGGCCTAGCAGTTCGGGCTGGGCTGCTACCTTCGGTGGCGGCAGCTGCTGACTGATTTGCACATGGCTGGTCCCCTTTTGCAATGGCGCAGACGGGCTAAAAAACGGTGGTGTGGAAGGTTGGCCCAGAGCAATTGCCAGTGGTTTAGATTCATTTGAAACCTTCCACCCATCACTTTTGTGGTCAGTTTGTTTCTCCTTGTGAGAGAGGGTATGCCCAGACGTGGGTCCCTTGCTCGCTGCGCCACAGGGAACCAGGCTGCACCTCACTGAGGAGGTCCAACAAGGCCGAAACATGTCTGGGGTTGCTTGGTTTTCTGTGCAGAGGGGACCTGGCCTAGCAGTTTGGGCTGGGCTGCTACCTTCGGTGGCGGCAGCTGCTGACTGATTTGCACATGGCTGGTCCCCTTTTGCAATGGCACAGACGGGCTAAAAAACGGTGGTGTGGAAGGTTGGCCCAGAGCAATTGCCAGTGGTTTAGATTCATTTGAAACCTTCCACCCATCACTTTTGTGGTCAGTTTGTTTCTCCTTGTGAGAGAGGGTATGCCCAGACGTGGGTCCCTTGCTCGCTGCGCCACAGGGAACCAGGCTGCACCTCACTGAGGAGGTCCAACAAGGCCGAAACATGTCTGGGGTTGCTTGGTTTTCTGTGCAGAGGGGACCTGGCCTAGCAGTTCGGGCTGGGCTGCTACCTTCGGTGGCGGCAGCTGCTGACTGATTTGCACATGGCTGGTCCCCTTTTGCAATGGCGCAGACGGGCTAAAAAACGGTGGTGTGGAAGGTTGGCCCAGAGCAATTGCCAGTGGTTTAGATTCATTTGAAACCTTCCACCCATCACTTTTGTGGTCAGTTTGTTTCTCCTTGTGAGAGAGGGTATGCCCAGACGTGGGTCCCTTGCTCGCTGCGCCACAGGGAACCAGGCTGCACCTCACTGAGGAGGTCCAACAAGGCCGAAACATGTCTGGGGTTGCTTGGTTTTCTGTTCAGAGGGGACCTGGCCTAGCAGTTCGGGCTGGGCTGCTACCTTCGGTGGCGGCAGCTGCTGACTGATTTGCACATGGCTGGTCCCCTTTTGCAATGGCGCAGACGGTCTAAAAAACGGTGGTGTGGAAGGTTGGCCCAGAGCAATTGCCAGTGGTTTAGATTCATTTGAAACCTTCCACCCATCACTTTTGTGGTCAGTTTGTTTCTCCTTGTGAGAGAGGGTATGCCCAGACGTGGGTCCCTTGCTCGCTGCGCCACAGGGAACCAGGCTGCACCTCACTGAGGAGGTCCAACAAGGCCGAAACATGTCTGGGGTTGCTTGGTTTTCTGTGCAGAGGGGACCTGGCCTAGCAGTTCGGGCTGGGCTGCTACCTTCGGTGGCGGCAGCTGCTGACTGATTTGCACATGGCTGGTCCCCTTTTGCAATGGCGCGGACGGGCTAAAAAACGGTGTTGTGGAAGGTTGGCCCAGAGCAATTGCCAGTGGTTTAGATTCATTTGAAACCTTCCACCCATCACTTTTGTGGTCAGTTTGTTTCTCCTTGTGAGAGAGGGTATGCCCAGACGTGGGTCCCTTGCTCGCTGCGCCACAGGGAACCAGGCTGCACCTCACTGAGGAGGTCCAACAAGGCCGAAACATGTCTGGGGTTTGTAAGGATATTTGGCATGTTACAGCACAGAGTACAGCACTACTGCACAGGTAGCAAACAGCACAGAGTACAGCACTACTGCACAGGTAGCAAACAGCACAGAGTACAGCACTACTACACAGGTAGCAAACAGCACAGAGTACAGCACTACTGCACAAGTAGCACATTTTTTTTGCAGCACCACCACAAGGGTGCGGTGCATTGCTATATGGGTTACCAGATTAACAAGGAAAGACAGGCTATTCAGTCAAAAAACGATTTTAACATATAAGATGCAAATCTATTTTTACAGTTAAAAGCACACGTGCTCATTTAAAAATGCACACTATTTTTCACCTGAAATGCCTATGGTGCGAGAGACACATTTGAAAATTAACAGCTAACCTATTAACCATTAACCTGACTAATAAAACCTTATTTAACATAACCCACTAATAAAATGTGTTCTCCACTGCAGAATTAGGCATACTCTGAAAGCCATTTAAATGTGTGTGCAGATTTTTTTTCTTCTCTTCTCTGCCTGATTCTCCGTGTTTTTGTGCACAGTAACTGCAGGAAGAAGGAAGTCAGATTTGCAACAATTGCAAATGTATAAGCGAAGCTATTGTTGAGAGTAGGAGGATGGGAGATGATGGATTTCATTGGGACACGTCATACAGAGGGCTGAGATGAAAGTTTTAGTGGGCAGTATCGGGGAAAAAGACAGGCAGACATTTTTCTGCACTACTGGGGAGAAGACCTGACTGTGGGACTCCTGACTGAATGCAGATTCCTGCGTCCTGCTACAGTCAAGATTTGGCAGAGCTGGGAGGAAGACCTTTTCCTGGTTGGAGGCATTCCTATCTGCAAAAGCTAAGAATTCCAGGCAATGACCCCGGTTTGAAAAGGAAAGGCGATCCTTTTACTGGGGTTAATCTTCAAGGGAACCACATTCCGAAGGAAAACAACTGAAGAAAACTCTGAACAGATAAGGTAATTACATAAGCGTGGGAGCCGTGTGTGCACGAAAATATGCAGTCAGTGTAGGAAAGGGGATTCCTGTGCGTGTCTTAATCAAATACCAATGTTGCAATTTGAGTTCTGTTCTCCGCCACGCTCTTTGCAGTGTGTCATAGACAATGCTTTTACTGTACCATTTTATTTATTTCTGTAAAGAATGAGATCGTGTTTAAATGCAACTTTTATAATACAGAAAAATATTTGAAAACAGACGGGTGGTGTATTTACTATTTACCATTACAATGCCGATGATGTGGGGAGATTTTTAAACAGTGCAATGGTCATTTTAAGACAGATGTGTGCATGTCAGAATCAGTATGAATAATTGTGAGTGACTGTAGCATAGCTCGTTGGAGGTACATGAGCCAACGGGAAGAGAGACTCTCTGAACATAGCTCCCTACCGTATATAAGGTAGTGGAAATTACCACAAGACTACCATATATAGCTCTCTGTCGTAAATAAGTCAGTGAGTTCGCCCATGGTGGCACACCAACACTATCACTGAAAAATGTGGTATTCCTAAAATGTAGGTCTGAGGTCTCTCTAGTGATCACACGAAAAATCTAAGCAAAGATAAGGGATTCTGGACATTGGGGCCACAAATAAAACAAGGGAATTATGCTCACCAAAATACCACCAACCACGTATACCAAATATGCAGGTCTGGGTGCTGAAATAATGCATGTCCATTGTATTATTGTTGCACATGGCCAAATCTGAATACAAAGAGTGATTATTGCTAAGTTATTTTTCGGCGGTAATAAAATACCGTCAGGCCCCAAATCTCCACAAAATACCCTACAGGTTGCTTGGTTTTCTGTGCAGAGGGGACCTGGCCTAGCAGTTCGGGCTGGGCTGCTACCTTCGGTGGCGGCAGCTGCTGACTGATTTGCACATGGCTGGTCCCCTTTTGCAATGGCGCAGACGGGCTAAAAAACGGTGGTGTGGAAGGTTGGCCCAGAGCAATTGCCAGTGGTTTAGATTCATTTGAAACCTTCCACCCATCACTTTTGTGGTCAGTTTGTTTCTCCTTGTGAGAGAGGGTATGCCCAGACGTGGGTCCCTTGCTCGCTGCGCCACAGGGAACCAGGCTGCACCTCACTGAGGAGGTCCAACAAGGCCGAAACATGTCTGGGGTTGCTTGGTTTTCTGTGCAGAGGGGACCTGGCCTAGCAGTTCGGGCTGGGCTGCTACCTTCGGTGGCGGCAGCTGCTGACTGATTTGCACATGGCTGGTCCCCTTTTGCAATGGCGCAGACGGGCTAAAAAACGGTGGTGTGGAAGGTTGGCCCAGAGCAATTGCCAGTGGTTTAGATTCATTTGAAACCTTCCACCCATCACTTTTGTGGTCAGTTTGTTTCTCCTTGTGAGAGAGGGTATGCCCAGACGTGGGTCCCTTGCTCGCTGCGCCACAGGGAACCAGGCTGCACCTCACTGAGGAGGTCCAACAAGGCCGAAACATGTCTGGGGTTGCTTGGTTTTCTGTGCAGAGGGGACCTGGCCTAGCAGTTCGGGCTGGGCTGCTACCTTCGGTGGCGGCAGCTGCTGACTGATTTGCACATGGCTGGTCCCCTTTTGCAATGGCGCAGACGGGCTAAAAAACGGTGGTGTGGAAGGTTGGCCCAGAGCAATTGCCAGTGGTTTAGATTCATTTGAAACCTTCCACCCATCACTTTTGTGGTCTGTTTGTTTCTCCTTGTGAGAGAGGGTATGCCCAGACGTGGGTCCCTTTCTCGCTGTGCCACAGGGAACCAGGCTGCACCTAACTGAGGAGGTCCAACAAGGCCGAAACATGTCTGGGGTTGCTTGGTTTTCTGTGCAGAGGGGACCTGGCCTAGCAGTTCGGGCTGGGCTGCTACCTTCGGTGGCGGCAGCTGCTGACTGATTTGCACATGGCTGGTCCCCTTTTGCAATGGCGCAGACGGGCTAAAAAACGGTGGTGTGGAAGGTTTGCCCAGAGCAATTGCCAGTGGTTTAGATTCATTTGAAACCTTCCACCCATCACTTTTGTGGTCAGTTTGTTTCTCCTTGTGAGAGAGGGTATGCCCAGACGTGGGTCCCTTGCTCGCTGCGCCACAGGGAACCAGGCTGCACCTCACTGAGGAGGTCCAACAAGGCCGAAACATGTCTGGGGTTGCTTGGTTTTCTGTGCAGAGGGGACCTGGCCTAGCAGTTCGGGCTGGGATGCTACCTTCGGTGGCGGCAGCTGCTGACTGATTTGCATATGGCTGGTCCCCTTTTGCAATGGCGCAGACGGGCTAAAAAACGGTGGTGTGGAAGGATGGCCCAGAGCAATTGCCAGTGGTTTAGATTCATTTGAAACCTTCCACCCATCACTTTTGTGGTCAGTTTGTTTCTCCTTGTGAGAGAGGGTATGCCCAGACGTGGGTCCCTTGCTCGCTGCGCCACAGGGAACCAGGCTGCACCTCACTGAGGAGGTCCAACAAGGCCGAAACATGTCTGGGGTTGCTTGGTTTTCTGTGCAGAGGGGACTTGGCCTAGCAGTTCGGGCTGGGCTGCTACCTTCGGTGGCGGCAGCTGCTGACTGATTTGCACATGGCTGGTCCCCTTTTGCAATGGCGCAGATGGGCTAAAAAACGGTGGTGTGGAAGGTTGGCCCAGAGCAATTGCCAGTGGTTTAGATTCATTTGAAACCTTCCACCCATCACTTTTGTGGTCAGTTTGTTTCTCCTTGTGAGAGAGGGTATGCCCAGACGTGGGTCCCTTGCTCGCTGCGCCACAGGGAACCAGGCTGCACCTCACTGAGGAGGTCCAACAAGGCCGAAACATGCCTGGGGTTGCTTGGTTTTCTGTGCAGAGGGGACCTGGCCTAGCAGTTCGGGCTGGGCTGCTACCTTCGGTGGAGGCAGCTGCTGACTGATTTGCACATGGCTGGTCCCCTTTTGCAATGGCGCAGACGGGCTAAAAAATGGTGGTGTGGAAGGTTGGCCCAGAGCAATTGCCAGTGGTTTAGATTCATTTGAAACCTTCCACCCATCACTTTTGTGGTCAGTTTGTTTCTCCTTGTGAGAGAGGGTATGCCCAGACGTGGGTCCCTTGCTCGCTGCGCCACAGGGAACCAGGCTGCACCTCACTGAGGAGGTCCAACAAGGCCGAAACATGTCTGGGGTTGCTTGGTTTTCTGTGCAGAGGGGACCTGGCCTAGCAGTTCGGGCTGGGCTGCTACCTTCGGTGGCGGCAGCTGCTGACTGATTTGCACATGGCTGGTCCCCTTTTGCAATGGCGCAGACGGGCTAAAAAACGGTGGTGTGGAAGGTTGGCCCAGAGCAATTGCCAGTGGTTTAGATTCATTTGAAACCTTCCACCCATCACTTTTGTGGTCAGTTTGTTTCTCCTTGTGAGAGAGGGTATGCCCAGACGTGGGTCCCTTGCTCGCTGCGCCACAGGGAACCAGGCTGCACCTCACTGAGGAGGTCCAACAAGGCCGAAACATGTCTGGGGTTGCTTGGTTTTCTGTGCAGAGGGGACCTGGCCTAGCAGTTTGGGCTGGGCTGCTACCTTCGGTGGCGGCAGCTGCTGACTGATTTGCACATGGCTGGTCCCCTTTTGCAATGGCACAGACGGGCTAAAAAACGGTGGTGTGGAAGGTTGGCCCAGAGCAATTGCCAGTGGTTTAGATTCATTTGAAACCTTCCACCCATCACTTTTGTGGTCAGTTTGTTTCTCCTTGTGAGAGAGGGTATGCCCAGACGTGGGTCCCTTGCTCGCTGCGCCACAGGGAACCAGGCTGCACCTCACTGAGGAGGTCCAACAAGGCCGAAACATGTCTGGGGTTGCTTGGTTTTCTGTGCAGAGGGGACCTGGCCTAGCAGTTCGGGCTGGGCTGCTACCTTCGGTGGCGGCAGCTGCTGACTGATTTGCACATGGCTGGTCCCCTTTTGCAATGGCGCAGACGGGCTAAAAAACGGTGGTGTGGAAGGTTGGCCCAGAGCAATTGCCAGTGGTTTAGATTCATTTGAAACCTTCAACCCATCACTTTTGTGGTCAGTTCTTATCACTGACGCCATTAACATTGACCAATCCTCAGAGGTCTTCATGTAACAATTTTCATGTATCAAATTGAAGGGACAGCCCAAGTATATCACCTGACTAACCCTCAACCACTAACACTGTTCTCTATATGTATGCTATACTAACCCTACCACTCGAGTAACCAATCCAGAGTGGAAATAGGTTTTTTGCTAAACTTTCTAAGGTGATGCAAGTAGTGCGTCATATTAAGGTAAAAAGGGCCTGCGAGCCCCACGATTGTGTGTGTGTGTCAGGACGGACGCGTACGGTCCTTGACCCATCCCTGCCGTTTTGTATAATAAACAGCAGAGTCACCTTGCTTCTTGCGTGTGTCTCATACTCTATCTGTTTTGGGATATACGGGAGGAGTTGGGGCCTCCCTGCCCGGAGGTCTACGGACGGCCCGGCCGACCCCGGCAGAATTTCCCCCCGACAGAGCGGAGACATCATGTAGGTATGTAATGGAGGAACCTTTCTTGACTATATTCAGGCCCATGGCCGTTGAAAGCCCGATGTACCATACACAAGGATTTAAACAATATCCACTTTTCCACCGGAAGCCAGTGGAGCTGCCTCAGCAAAGGGGCAATGTGGGCTCCAATAGGGGGCCGGAGAGTGGCTCTGACAGCAGCGTTCTGCAGTAACTGCAGCCGATGAATCACAAAGCAGGGCTGGGCAAGATACAGTGAGTTGCAGTAATCCAGACCACTCAAAATGAGTGCTGCTACCACCGGAGCACAGCATTTTTTCGGCACAAAAGGGAGAACCTTCCGGAGTATGCGCAGTTTAAAATGACCGCTCTTACATAGTGCCGCCACCTGGGCATCCACCGCAAGAGAGGAGGAAATAACACCCAAATTCTTTACGGATGCCACAGGGACCGGGAGAAGGCCAAGAGAGCCCGGCCAGCAATCATTGGTCCAATAAAGGAGAGGTGAGGTGGTACCGACCACCAATACGTCCGTGTTGGTACCATTTAATTTAAGACAGTTTGATGACATCCGTTCCTGACCTCCTGAAGACACAACCTAAATCAACTGGCCGAATTGGCATGATTAAGGTGAAGACGGACCAGAATTTGGGTGTCGTCAGCATAGGAATAATAGCGGAAACCATGGGAGTGAAGGAGAGCCAAAAGATGCCAAATATACAAGTTAAAAAGAATCGGGGAAAGGGCAGACCCCTGCGGAACACCACACGATAATGAGACTGGGCTAGAGCGAAAAGGAGGGAGAGACACAGATTGTGAGCGGTCGGCCAGAAAGGAGACAAGCCAGTCCAAGACTCTGCCAGACAGCCCGGCAGTAGAAAGGCGGGAAATAAGGGTGGTATGGTCAATGGTGTCGAACGCAGCTGAGAGGTCTAACAGAACAACTGCGCCGACACCCCCCTGGTCCACCAGAAAGCCAGGTCATCGAGCACCGAGTTCAGGACTGATTCAGTTCCCCTGCCAGGCCGGAACCCAGACTGGAAAGGATCAAAATAGGATGTGGATTCCAGGAAAGTGGAGAAAAGAGGGGAAACCAGGGCCTCCAACACCTTCATAAGAAATGGGAGCAGAGAAATAGGCTGAGAGTTCACTAACACCTCAGGATCAAGTGAGGGTTTCTTTAATAAAGGGATCACAAGGGCGTGTTTAAGTGTAGATGGGATAACACCCTCCCTAAATGAGGCATTTACAGCTGCATTAACTTGAGAGATAATAGCCCTCGAGTTTTCCTTCAAAAGCGACAGCGGAATAGGATCAGTGGGAGACGCTGATTTCAGCCCAAGGATGGCAGCAAGAATATCTGATTCTAGAAAAGTGGGGAAAGCGGACCAGGGCCTATCTTCATGAGAAAACTCACAGGGTAATTCATAGAATCTCGCAGAAAAGTGTCGCAAGCGGCTGGCGCAGAGTGTCCGCGTGCGATTGACTGCGCCAGGCACGTGCGCTAAAACCGATTTCCGCGCACAGCGTATTCATGGATTTTAGGCTTCCAAGCCAGCCGTGGCGCAGAGAATCGCAGCGACCCTGCAGCAGCGCCAGTAACGCCCCCAAGAACGCCCTTGCGCAAGGAAAAGCCATCAAAATCGCTAAATCATCGCAAAGGGCTGCGCTAACCCTGGACCAGTTCACCGGGCTGGCAGACAGCAAACGCCAAGCGGGGAACGTGTATTGCAGGGGTGCGCGGGAAGTTCAACACGCGACTGGCCCCGTGCGAGCAGGGTACGTGTATTACATGGGTGCTCGTGAAGTTCCACACGCGATTCCATCAGGGTACGTGTATTCCAGGGGTGCGCGGGAAGTTCCACACGCGATTGTCCCAGTGCGAGCAGGGTACGTGTATTTCAGGGTGCGCGGGAAGTTCCACATGCGATAGTGCCAGTGCGAGCAGGGTACGTGTATTTCAGGGGTGCGCGGGAAGTTCCACACGCGATTTCAGCAGGGAATGTGTATTTCAGGGGTTCTGGGGAGAATTGGCCGTGTGGGTCCTCCCAGGTGTACGCTCCACAACCTCCATGGCCCCTGCAGGCAGCCCACACCACGGGGGACTACCCTGCACCCCTGCTCATGTCCCGCAGGCAGCCCATCCACCATGGGCATGCCCACCAGCCAACCCACATGTCACCTTGCACTACTGATCAACAATGCATGTCTCCCACCACCCCCACCCCCCAGCAGTGCCGGGTCAGCTTCCAGCAGGCCCCCACTCATGTCTCCCACCACCCCCACCCCCCTGCCACCATGGCCACCCTCCAGCAGGCCCCCACTCATGTCTCCCACCACCCCCACCCCCCAGCCACCAGGGGCAGCCTCCACCAGGCCCCCACTCATGTCTCCCACCACCCCCACCCCCCAGCAGTGCAGGGGCAGCCTCCACCAGGCCCCCACTCATGTCTCCCACCCCCCCACCCCCCAGCCACCAGGGGCAGCCTCCACCAGGCCCCCAATCATGTCCCCCTGCACCCCCACCCCCCAGCATCCAGGGTCACCCTCCACCAGGCCCCCACTCATGTCTCCCACCACCCCCACCCCCCTGCCACCATGGCCACCCCCCACCAGGCCCCCACTCATGTCTCCCACCACCCCACCCCCCAGCCACCAGGGGCAGCCTCCACCAGGCACCCACTCATGTCTCCCACCACCCCCACCCCCCAGCAGTGCAGGGGCAGCCTCCACCAGGCCCCCACTCATGTCTCCCACCCCTCCCCACCCCCCAGCCACCAGGGGCAGCCTCCAGCAGGCCCCCACTCATGTCTCCCACCACCCCCACCCCCCTGCCACCATTGCCACCCTCCACCAGGCCCCCACTCATGTCTCCCACCACCCCCACCCCCCAGCAGTGCAGGGGCAGCCTCCAGCAGGCCCCCACTCATGTCTCCCACCACCCCCACCCCCCTGCCACCATGGCCACCCTCCACCAGGCCCCCACTCATGCCCCCCTGCACCCCCACCCCCCAGCATCCAGGGTCACCCTCCACCAGGCCCCCACTCATGTCTCCCACCACCCCCACCCCCCAGCATCCAGGGTCACCCTCCACCAGGCCCCCAATCATGTCTCCCACCACCCCCACCTCCCAGCCACCAGGGGCAGCCTCCACCAGGCCCCCACTCATGTCCCCCTGCACCCCCACCCCCCAGCCACCAGGGGCAGCCTCCACCAGGCCCCCACTCATGTCCCCCTGCACCCCCACCCCCCAGCCACCAGGGGCAGCCTCCACCAGGCCCCCACTCATGTCCCCCTGCACCCCCACCCCCCAGCATCCAGGGTCACCCTCCACCAGGCCCCCACTCATGTCTCCCACCACCCCCACCCCCCAGCAGTGCAGGGGCAGCCTCCACCAGGCCACCACTCATGTCCCCCTGCACCCCCACCCCCCAGCATCCAGGGTCACCCTCCACCAGGCCCCCACTCATGTCTCCCACCACCCCCACCCCCCTGCCACCATGGCCACCCTCCAGCAGGCCCCCACTCATGTCTCCCACCACCCCCACCCCCCAGCCACCAGGGGCAGCCTCCACCAGGCACCCACTCATGTCTCCCACCACCCCCACCCCCCAACAGTGCAGGGGCAGCCTCCACCAGGCCCCCACTCATGTCTCCCACCCCCCCACCCCCCAGCCACCAGGGGCAGCCTCCAGCAGGCCCCCACTCATGTCTCCCACCACCCCCACCCCCCTGCCACCATGGCCACCCTCCACCAGGCCCCCACTCATGTCTCCCACCACCCCCACCCCCCAGCAGTGCAGGGGCAGCCTCCAGCAGGCCCCCACTCATGTCTCCCACCACCCCCACCCCCCTGCCACCATGGCCACCCTCCACCAGGCCCCCACTCATGTCTCCCACCCCCCCCACCCCCCAGCAGTGCAGGGGCACCCTCCACCAGGCCCCCACTCATGTCTCCCACCACCCCCACCCCCCTGCCACCATGGCCACCCCCCACCAGGCCCCCACTCATGTCTCCCACCACCCCCACCCCCCAGCAGTGCAGGGGCAGCTTCCACCAGGCCCCCACTCATGTCTCCCACCCCCCAACCCCCCAGCAGTGCAGGGGCACCCTCCACCAGGCCCCCACTCATGTCTCGCACCCCCCCCACCCACCCCACCCCCCAGCAGTGCAGGGGCAGCCTCCACCAGGCCCCCACTCATGTCCCCCTGCACCTCCACCCCCCAGCATCCAGGGTCACCCTCCACCAGGCCCCCACTCATGTCTCCCACCACCCCCACCCCCCTGCCACCATGGCCACCCTCCAGCAGGCCCCCACTCATGTCTCCCACCACCCCCACCCCCCAGCCACCAGGGGCAGCCTCCACCAGGCCCCCACTCATGTCTCCCACCACCCCCACCCCCCAGCAGTGCAGGGGCAGCCTCCAGCAGGCCCCCACTCATGTCTCCCACCACCCCCACCCACCAGCATCCAGGGTCACCCTCAACCAGGCCCCCACTCATGTCTCCCACCACCCCCACCCCCCAGCCAGCAGGGGCAGCCTCCACCAGGCCCCCACTCATGTCCCCCTGCACCCCCACCCCCCAGCCACCAGGGGCAGCCTCCACCAGGCCCCCACTCATGTCCCCCTGCACCCCACCCCCCAGCATCCAGGGTCACCCTCCACCAGGCCCCCACTCATGTCTCCCACCACCCCCACCCCCCTGCCACCATGGCCACCTCCCACCAGGCCCCCACTCATGTCTCCCACCACCCCCACCCCCCAGCAGTGCAGGGGCAGCTTCCACCAGGCCCCCACTCATGTCTCCCACCCCTCCCCACCCCCCAGCAGTGCAGGGGCAGCCTCCACCACACCCCCACTCATGTCTCCCACCCCCCACCCCCCAGCAGTGCAGGGGCAGCCTCCACCAGGCCCCCACTCATGTCCCCCTGCACCCCCAGCCCCCAGCATCCAGGGTCACCCTCCACCAGTCCCCCACTCATGTCTCCCACCCACCCCCACCCCCCTGCCACCATGGCCACCCTCCAGCAGGCCCCCACTCATGTCTCCCACCACCCCCACCCCCCAGCCACCAGGGGCAGCCTCCACCAGGCCCCCACTCATGTCCCCCTGCACCCCCACCCCCCAGCATCCAGGGTCACCCTCCACCAGGCCCCCACTCATGTCTCCCACCACCCCCACCCCCAGCCACCAGGGGCAGCCTCCAGCAGGCCCCCACTCATGTCTCCCACCACCCCCACCCCCCTGCCACCATGGCCACCCTCCACCAGGCCCCCACTCATGTCTCCCACCACCCCCACCCCCCAGCAGTGCAGGAGCAGCCTCCAGCAGGCCCCCACTCATGTCTCCCACCACCCCCACCCCCCTGCCACCATGGCCACCCTCCACCAGGCCCCCACTCATGTCCCCCTGCACCCCCGCCCCCCAGCATCCAGGGTCACCAACCACCAGGCCCCCACTCATGTCTCCCACCACCCCCACCCCCCAGCATCCAGGGTCACCCTCCACCAGGCCCCCACTCATGTCTCCCACCACCCCCACCCCCCAGCCACCAGGGGCAGCCTCCACCAGGCCCCCACTCATGTCCCCCTGCACCCCCACCCCCCAACCACCAGGGGCAGCCTCCACCAGGCCCCCACTCATGTCCCCCTGCACCCCCACCCCCCAGCATCCAGGGTCACCCTCCACCAGGCCCCCACTCATGTCTCCCACCACCCCCACCCCCCTGCCACCATGGCCACCCCCCACCAGGCCCCCACTCATGTCTCCCACCACCCCCCAGCAGTGCAGGGGCAGCTTCCACCAGGCCCCCACTCATGTCTCCCACCCCCCCCCCACCCCCCAGCAGTGCAGGGGCAGCCTCCACCAGGCCCCCACTCATGTCTCCCACCCCCCCACCCCCCAGCAGTGCAGGGGCAGCCTCCACCAGGCCCCCACTCATGTCCCCCTGCACCCCCACCCCCCAGCATCCAGGGTCACCCTCCACCAGGCCCCCACTCATGTCTCCCACCCCCCCCACCCCCCTGCCACCATGGCCACCCTCCAGCAGGCCCCCACTCATGTCTCCCACCACCCCCCAGCCACCAGGTGCAGCCTCCACCAGGCCCCCACTCATGTCTCCCACCACCCCCACCCCCCAGCAGTGCAGGGGCAGCCTCTAGCAGGCCCCCACTCATGTCTCCCACCACCCCCACCCCCCTGCCACCATGGCCACCCTCCACCAGGCCCCCACTCATGTCTCCCACCACCCCCACCCCCCAGCAGTGCAGGGGCAGCCTCCACCAGGCCCCCACTCATGTCTGCCACCCCCCCACCCCCCAGCAGTGCAGGGGCAGCCTCCAGCAGGCCCCCACTCATGTCTACCACCACCCCCACCCCCCAGCCACCAGGGGCAGCCTCCACCAGGCCCCCACTCATGTCCCCCTGCACCCCCACCCCCCAGCATCCAGGGTCACCCTCCACCAGGCCCCCACGCATGTCTCCCACCACCCCCACCCCCCTGCCACCATGGCCACCCCCCACCAGGCCCCCACTCATGTCTCCCACCACCCCCACCCCCCAGCAGTGCAGGGGCAGCTTCCACCAGGCCCCCACTCATGTCTCCCACCACCCCCACCCCCCAGCAGTGCAGGAGCAGCCTCCAGCAGGCCCCCACTCATGTCTCCCACCACCCCCACCCCCCAGCAGTGCAGGGGCAGCTTCCACCAGGCCCCCACTCATGTCTCCCACCACCCCCACCCCCCAGCCACCATGGCCACCCTCCACCAGGCCCCCACTCATGTCTCCCACCACCCCCACACCCCAGCACCAGGGGCAGCCTCCACCAGGCCCCCACTCATGTCCCCCTGCACCCCCACCCCCCAGCTACCAGGGGCAGCCTCCACCAGGCCCCCACTCATGTCTCCCACCCCCCCCCACACCCCAGCAGTGCAGGGGCAGCCTCCACCAGGCCCCCACTCATGTCCCCCTGCACCCCCACCCCCCAGCATCCAGGGTCACCCTCCGCCAGGCCCCCACTCATGTCTCCCACCACCCCCACCCACCAGCCACCAGGGGCAGCCTCCACCAGGCCCCCACTCATGTCCCCCTGCACCCCCACCCCCCAGCCACCAGGGGCAGCCTCCACCAGGCCCCCACTCATGTCTCCCACCCCCCCCACCCCCCAGCAGTGCAGGGGCAGCCTCCACCAGGCCCCCACTCATGTCTCCCACGCCCCCCACCCCCCAGCCACCAGGGGCAGCCTCCAGCAGGCCCCCACTCATGTCTCCCACCACCCCCACCCCCCTGCCACCATGGCCACCCTCCACCAGGCCCCCACTCATGTCTCCCACCACCCCCACCCCCCAGCAGTGCAGGGGCAGCCTCCAGCAGGCCCCCACTCATGTCTCCCACCACCCCCACCCCCCAGCATCCAGGGTCACCCTCCACCAGGCCCCCACTCAAGTCTCCCACCACCCCCACCCCCCAGCATCCAGGGTCACCCTCCACCAGGCCCCCACTCATGTCTCCCACCACCCCCACCCCCCAGCCACCAGGGGCAGCCTCCACCAGGCCCCCACTCATGTCCCCCTGCACCCCCACCCCCCAGCCACCAGGGGCAGCCTCCACCAGGCCCCACTCATGTCCCCCTGCACCCCCACGCCCCAGCATCCAGGGTCACCCTCCACCAGGCCCCCACTCATGTCTCCCACCACCCCCACCCCCCTGCCACCATGGCCACCCCCCACTCATGTCTCCCACCACCCCCACCCCCCAGCAGTGCAGGGGCAGCTTCCACCAGGCCCCCACTCATGTCTCCCACCACCCCCACCCCCCAGCAGTGCAGGGGCAGCCTCCAGCAGGCCCCCACTCATGTCTCCCACCACCCCCACCCCCCAGCAGTGCAGGGGCAGCTTCCACCAGGCCCCCACTCATGTCTCCCACCACCCCCATCCCCCAGCCACCATGGCCACCCTCCACCAGGCCCCCACTCATGTCTCCCACCACCCCCACCCCCCAGCATCCAGGGTCACCCTCCACCAGGCCCCCACTCATGTCTCCCACCACCCCCACCCCCCAGCCACCAGGGGCAGCCTCCAGCAGGCCCCCACTCATGTCTCCCACCACCCCACCCCCCAGCAGTGCAGGGGCAGCCCCCACCAGGTCCTCACAATCCCCAATCATGTGCGTAATGGTCAGCCTCCACAGCCAAAAAGCCCTACCAAGTAACCCATTCACCCACATGGAAATGGAAATCACATGTTACACCCCCAATGTTCATGAAGCTAATGAACCCATGTCTGTCACACACAATGGTTGCAATTGAATGGGAAAACACCCAACATGACATGCATGAAACCAATGAGATGAAACCACACAGTGATGTATGGAAACAAAATTGTATTGAAAAAAATAAAGAATGCTAAAGAAAGAAAACACATTACAATGTGAATGAGAAAAAAGAAAAGCTGCATGTCCGTATGAAAACACAAAACGGCAAATCAGAATCCCAAAATATATTGTCCAAAGTCAAATGTAAAAAAATCTCCATGCAAGGAATAACTATGTAAAAAAATACCAAGGGTCCATGAGCCCAACTGAACAAAGGAAACCTACTAAAAAACCTATCTAAAAATCAACCATATACAAAAAGTGGAGCAGTGTCCGTCGACTCCAAATCATAATAAGAAAGAAAGGAAACCTAAAACTAAAGAACTATATACAAAGGCGGCGGGCAAGTCCAGCGGCTCACTCCGTGGTGTCCCGGGCCAGGGCATCATCGAACTCCTGTTCGATGTCCCGGAGGCGGTCCAGTTCCATGGCCCCGAGGGTCTGCAGGGACGACGCTGTGTCCTCCTCCAACCCCCTGCGGACTGCCTCGAGGCACTCGGCCCGCCTCAGGGCCCTCCGCATGGAGTTCTCCGCCGTGACCATTGTGAGCCGCGCCTCTTCCGCCCGCCGCCGCTCCGCACCTATGGCGTGGCCCAACCGCTGCCACACGGAAGACACTCTCTGTCCTGGGTCCCCCTGCCCTCCGGCCGATGCCTGCCCCTCCGATGTCGAAAGCCCCGAGCCTTCATGTCTCCCACCATGTTGCTGCTGCTGCTGCTCTGCCTCTGCCCGTGCACTGCCTCCTGCTGCCTGCACATCCTCCGCCGGCTGGGGTGCAGTTGTTGATGTGGCCACCCCTGCTGGACCTCTGACTCCCGACTGTGGCAGGGATGCCTCCTCCACCAGCCTGGCCGCACCGTCAGAGGCAGCTCCACAGGGCACCCAGGTGACTGATGGGTGGGAAGATGGCACACAGGACGACTGGCGCATAGGGGGTCCAGTTGAGGAGGGGGTCGGAGCAAGCCCCATTAGACGGAGGAATCTGGCCTGGGTGACCTGTCCCAGCAGGCTGACGTGGTCAACGAGCCATTCGAGATGACGTGCAGTCTCTCCATGAAAAGACTGCAGGTCACCTCGCATGGCCCGTTGACGCAACGCCACACCAGCCAGGACAGGCTCAACCCGGACCTGGATGGCCACGTCCGCAGGCAGAGGAAGGCCAGTTGACGTCAGCTCATCCCCTGCCTGAAAACGGGTCTGGACGTAGGCATCCCTGCTGGTGCAAGATGATGCAGGGACAGGATCGGGGACAGGATTGCACACAGGCACCTCCGCGGCGGGCTTTGCTGCCTCCTGTCCCTGGTCCTGCACTGCACCACTAGCACCAGTGGGATCCCCACCTCTATACCCCGTCCCTGGTGCTTGCACGGCTCCTCCTCCACCAAACCCCCCACCAACCTGGATGACTCTGTGCCATCTTCCCCTGTTGGGTCCTGTGGGGTCCCAGCTGCCCCTTCTGCTGCCGAGGAGTCCAACTGCAACCTCCGCCTTTTGGACCTCCCCCCGGCAGCTGCGGCCTGGGACGCGGCACCGGACACCTCACTCCCCGCCGAGATGACAACACGGGAGGGGAGCCGGGCCTTGCGTCTCCGGCTGGCGGTCGGATCCCCGCCGCTGTGCTCCACAGCACCTTCTCCGCCCTCTTCATCAGTTGACGCTGCAGACAGGGAGAAACAAAACACAGGCATCAGGGCACTGTACAATGGACACATACACACATGACAGTTGCACATGAGTGGCATAGGCAAACCTCAGACATGGCATCACAATCCCCAACACACATGTCATTGCAACTCGCACACATGAGCCATACCACAGCCATATCGCAACTGCCACCACCATCCCTACACATACAACAGCATCAGCAGCCAAAGGGGAGCCAGACATCACATGCAACACAGGAAGTGCACCACACATGTACACACACCACCACACTTGCATGCATGTCTACACCTCTGCCAAGTGTCGCACTGTTCAGACGGGCATCCATGTCACATCTGCCAATCAGGCTTCCACATACCGCTGTCACATGCATCCATGTTGCATCACTGTTGCACCCTTGTCAAATACACACACATGCACATGTACACAGTGCCCATACATGCAGGCGAAAAAACATACATGCCCGACATCACGGACATGTCTACTTACATACACATTCATCCAAACATGTGTGCACGCACAACTGCATTTGCCATGCAAGCCCACACACACACAAGCACCATCCATGTCTCACACATTACAGCCCTCGCATGTGTCAGCCCCACGGCCCTGTACACCCCCACCCATACTCGACCCCATACAAACAGATGTGCAACCTGCACAATACCGAATAATCACCACACGCACTGCTCACAATCAGGATGCATGTACACTCACCGCTCGACTCCAGACGGGTCTGCTTCTCTAGGACCTGGATGTGGAGCGCTGGGGATATGCGTTCCAGGACCCCCATCTGTTCTTCCGACAAGTGGCCCCGGCGCCCCTTGGCATCCGCTGCCTTCAAGAGGCGCCGGGCCTTGTTCAGGGTCCTGGACCTGAAGTCCTCCCAGCGCTTCCTGACATGTTGGAAGTCCCGGACTGCCACCCCCTCCGCGTTGATGGCAGTCACGATGTCAGTCCAGATCCGAGTCCGTCCTTCCTTGTCGGCGCGGGAACTTCCAAAGAGGGCATCATACTGCCCCAGGACTTGCTCCACCAGGACACCAACTTCGGTGGCAGTGAAGCTGGTGCCCCTCTGCCTCTCTGGCCGGGGGTTGTCAGTGGTCACAGATGGTGTTTGCCCCGACATGACAACCCCAGAGGCAGGAGTGGGTGGGCAACTGGGTCCTGGGGCTGGGCTGTGGAGCGATGGAATTCCAGTCGGGAGTCTTCGGTTCCAGCAGGGTGGTCACAGCAACAGCACCCCTGGCTGATGTGCAGGCAGCAAATGGCAGTGCACGTGGGCAGCAGGCAGTCAGGCAGCAGCAGATGGCAGGTGGGAGCGTGCTCGGGGCTCTGGGGGGCAGTAGTTCGGCCTTCTGGGCAGGAGCGTGGTCTTCCGTGTGCTTACGCGTGGCCAGCTTGGTACGGAGTGATTTGGCACGTGAAAATCCTGCACGTCAGCGTGAAAATCGAGGAAAGGCCCTTACCGCGTAAGCGCGTCAGCACGCATACGCGAATCTATTGGACCAAAGGCCCTCAGCGCGTAAGCGCGTCTGTGACGTGACCCGCACGGGTGTTTCCCACACAGCACGTGATGACAGAGCACACGTGGAAAGACTGCACGTCAGAGTGTCATCGCGTGTAATTGGACAGCACGTCAGAGTGTCATCGCGTGTAATAGGACAAAAGTGCGCGTACACGCGATTGGCCTATGTACGTGTATATCAGGGGTGCGCGGACACTTACACACGCAAGTACGTCAGCGCACCTGTATCCCGGGGTGCGCGGAAATTTCCACACGCTATTGGACTGGGCACTGGATTACAGGGGTGCGCGGGACACACGCTGGCCTACAACACGCGCAACGCATTAATTTGCACGCTAACAAAATAACTAGGTCAGACCCAGGATGAACATACCGTTCCTAGCAGCAGTGGGCGTGGCCTACCAAAGGAGGAGGAGGAGGTTAGTCAAGGCCAGAATATTCACACCCAGAACCAGCCTTTTCGGGATGCCTGATGACCAGGTGCATGGGAGGTACAG
This sequence comes from Ambystoma mexicanum, assembly GCF_040938575.1. Lineage (NCBI taxonomy): Eukaryota > Metazoa > Chordata > Amphibia > Caudata > Ambystomatidae > Ambystoma > Ambystoma mexicanum. The sequence goes on along the minus strand of NC_090927.1, from coordinate 231,743,699 downwards.
GTTTCCACCACACATCATACTGGACCTGGTGAGTGAGTGGGAGGATGACCTCACATCACCCACCCTGTGCTCCCAAGCACTCAGCCCCCTGGAGAAGGTCCTCAATGTACTGCACTTCTTAGCCACTGGATCATTTCAGCGGACAAGTGCCATTGTGGTTGGTGTATCACAGGCCACCCAGTCACGCTGCCTACACCAGGTCTTGAACATCATCACTGCACGCCCATCAGTCCACAGGCACATATACCTGCCCAGAACCCCTGCAGAAAGGCATGCTGCCGCCCTGGATTTCTACGCTGTGGCACGATTCCCCAAAGTGCTAGGTGCCATCGACTGCACCCATGTGGCTCTACGTCCCCCCAGGGCATCTGAGCACATCTATAGGAACCGCAAGCACTGGCATTCCATCAACGTGCAGGTAGTATGTAATGCCAAGGGAATCATCACCTCAGTATATGCCAACTATCCAGGGTCAACCCACGACAGCTTCATTTACCGAATGTCCACCCTAAGCCGGGACCTAGAAGCTGGGCGGCATGGCGATACATGGCTGCTTGGTGAGTATGAATGCCACTGCACATGCATGCATGTCAGATACTGAGAAAGGTCACAACCCCACCAATGATACCAATCACCACCTCCACAGGGGACAGTGCCTACCCTCTCAGCCCCCACATGATGACGCCAATTCGGAACCCCACCACGCCACCCCAGGTAAGATATAACGCAGCCCACATTACAACCCGGGGCATAGTGGAGCGCACATTCGGAGTGCTGAAGTCACGCTTTCGCTCCCTTGACCGTTCTGGCGGGCAGCTGTTGTACGCTCCCCCAGTAGTGTGCAGGATCATAGTGGCAGCATGTGCCCTGCACAACGTTGCAACACGCCGGGGCCTGGCCGTGGACATGGTGGTGGCACCACATCCCCAACCACATGCACAGCCGCTGCGCATGGGAGGGGAAAGGGCACGGGGGGAGGCAGCCCGTACACAGCTAGTGGCTAATTACTTCACATAGAAATCACACCCCTGTGGAGTGCACACTGCCCTGGCACATTCCAACTGACAATCAATGATGACTCAACCGGACACTGATCCTGAATGTCTGGAGAATGAACCGTCAAAACCATATCAGCCTGAGATTGTTCACCTGGAAGTGTCACAATGTGTGCATCCCTACCCAGACAGACACCACCAATGCAGTTTTGTGAAGTTACACATTCAAGCAGCTAAAATGAATACCCACTTGCAAAATGCAACAAGAGGACAGTGCCATGTCAGCCAACCCAACCCCAGCACCGCCACACGACACACCGTGCCATGTCATGCTATTTGCAGGTAAACAAAGTAATCCCCACAACATGACACTAGTGTCACAATGTACAGTGTCCCTATTAGAAACTTGCAACACCTGAAATGCTCACAGTAATGCCGGACCAACAACAAACTTGAGCACGTACTACCATTAAGATGACATCACAAATGTTAGATATTAGTAGTCTCACCACCTGGAAATGCCTGCACTCCCACCACTACCAACTGTGCAGTGTTGGCGCCATGTAGAGTTGTAGGTGCACTGCTGCCAACATGTACCCCATCTCCAGACTAGAGGTCCTTGTGTAGACATGAGGAAGGGACCTGCAAATTGGGAGGTAGACACAGAAGATGAGTTACACATCAATGCAACATGCAGTGTACAACACAACAGCAATATGCACTAGGAATGTATACACAGTATTGACTACAGACTGCCCACACAGCTCATGGGAGTCCAACGTCACTGTGTAATTCACTGTCACTTGGGCACACCCTTTGCAAGCCCATGGAAACGGGAAGCAGGAGGGGTGTGTGTGACTCAAACCCAAGCATCTGAACCAAATACATTACAAGCCTGCATGTGCCCAGCCACAATGCAGCGTATGCAAACACAGGAACCACGGAAGCCAACAAATCGTCCCAAAGAAATTGGGAATAAAAAATAAAAAATAAAAATAAAAATAAAAAAAATTCAAAAATGGCCATTGATGGGCCCGGGGGTGTTGGGGAGGCCACCCAGGAGGTCCGAGGACAGGATGCACACCAGAACCCACCTGCGTGGATCCTGGGAAAATAAAACACCTCCATGGGATCATGGCCCACACGGCTACCCTATTGTGGGAGTATCACTGCTGTCGCTATTATCACCCTGTTTAGCTGCATCCGGAGGTGGTTGCACTATGGGAGGCAGCCCACGCAAGGCCCTAGTCTGCTCCTCCATGGCTGCAAGCATGCGGGTGTGGTAGGTCTGGTTCTGGAGGATGAGTGTGCAGAGGTCCCCATGCAACAACTCACGGGATGCCCGGACCTCCGCCCTCGTTGCCTGCATCTCAGCTGAGAGCGTACGGGTGAGACGCTCCAGCTGCTGTTCTGTCCTTTGGTGTGTTGAAGCCTCAAGCTCAACAAGAGTCGTCGTGAGGTGAAGGAGCTCCTGCCTCAGGGCTTCCCTGTGGCCCTGGGACTCAATGGAGATGGCCTCCTGCAGAGTCGCCAGTGCCGCCCGCCTGTCCCTGTTGGACCCCAACATGTCCTCCCTGTGTGACTGGCAGATGGAGTCGGTTGCCTGCTCTAGTCGCTCCATCAGCCTTTCAGGGGGGACAATGGAAGTGGCCACCCTATCCATGGCCTGAGCCATCATCTCGGATGATGCTGCCTGTTGGGTTGCCATACCGTAAATGGATTGCTCCCATGCGGTATTGCCAGGTGGCGTACGGCCACCACGTCGGCGGGCACCACACCTGTCTGGGGCAAGGCGAACTGCGCCTTGCTGTGCCGGCACTGCCTGAGGCTGCAGGACTGCATTCCCCCTCTGATCTGCTGGCCCAGGAACAGGATCAGATGTCACGGAGTGTGACCCTGCATCCGTAACCACCAAAGGCGTAGCTGGCAACACTGACATCCCCATTGAGGGTTCTGACCCTGGTGCAGGTGGGTGGGACAGAACAGAATCCCTCCCTGGAACACTCACCTGCGACGGCACGTAGGTCTCATCCGAATCAACACCTGAGTACAGCTCGGGGGAGGTGCAGCCAGAGACACCCCTTGAGAGCACGACCTGCAGCACTTGTGGGTTCTCACCCACCACCACACCACGTCCCTCACTGGTGGTTGGTTGGCCCTCGGAGCCCTCCTGGGTCTGCACCATCTCCACAACCCCAGCAGTATCAGGTGCGTCTTCCCCTGCAAAGACATGAAAACAAAGAAATGGAAACAGGCATTAGCACCATGGCACACAATGAGGGCTGAGAAGCAAGAGAACCAGTACTTGTTTGACACATGTCCCACATGACTAAAACCCTCCCATGCATGCACCCTCACTGCGTATGAAGGGCAGGCAAATGGCACACACTGATGACACCAAGATGGAAGATGAACACATTTTCTGCATGCTGCCTGGCAGTGGCATCACACATTGGCCTGTGATTGCCAGGTGAAACACACATGCCATCACACAGGTGGCATGTACCATTGCTATTGAGTGAAGATGTAGAGGAGGGCAGCACCTATTCATTCAGTCCAGTTCCCGCATGTAATAGCTTTCCTAATTCAAACAGGTCAGATTCTTCACCTGGAGCTGCCAGTCCGAAATGGTCCAATTGCACAGGGACATGTTTGAACAAATGATATCCAGGTAACAAAGTCACTCCACTTTACCATAGCCATGTCAGACATGTGACTAGAGGACTGCGACATGCCTAGTAAAAGTGGTGGAATGCAAACAATCTGACTAAATGAACAGTGAAAAATTAAGCAACTATGTAGTGACAAGGTGACACTTCAAGGGCAACTGGCGTGCAGTTGGGCTAGATGTCTACTGTTGGCAGAAGGGATACTGCTATGGGCAAATGCAGCTGCACAGGATGTATTGCATGAAGCACATGGCTGACCCATATGACTCAGGCGCACACACTCTCACTGGGCACACATACAGAAGCCCTCACACACACCATGCACATGGATGACACACACATGCATGTGCACTCACCGGACAATGCCTCGTAATCAGCCAAATCTCCCACGCCTTGGATCTGTTTCTCCGTGACGTAGGTCCCAGCGACTGACTCATGTGGAGTGAGTTCCATGTCTACTACTGGAGACCCACCTCCAGTCACTAGAGTTGCGGCATGACTTGAGGCCAGCTTACTCTTTGCCCTGCGCTTTAGGTCATTCCAGCGCTTATAGCAATCATTGGCTGTGCGCCTCACAATTCCAAGGGCACTTACGATGTCGGCAACGGTCTGCCAGTGTGCCTGGCGTTGTGCAGGTGTGGTCTTGGATCCTGCAACAATGACCATCTCGTTGTCATGTGCGGACACATACTCGACAAGTGCATTCAGTTCGTCATCCGTGAAGCTGGGCTTCCTGGACGGGCCGGACTGTGTAGCCGTGTCTGGGACGAGCACTCTTCCTCTTCCGCTCGGAAGGTGGTGGTGATCCTGAGTGTCCTGCGCCGCTCTGGACACTAGGGGCAGGAGCCCTGGTGGACTCTGTATCAGGAGTGTGGGGTTGCACACTCAGCATGGGAGTTGGTGCAGGCATTGGCTCTAGTGTGATGGTGTCAGGGGGAATGTCAGCAGCATGGACTAGGACCGACACTGTCCGGGCTGGGTGTGTGAGGGCTGGGGTGGATAGAGCCGCAGCTGCCCCTGCAGCCTCTCCGCCCTGCCTACTTGGTGCAGCAGATGACCTTGCTGCCCCAGATGCACGTGGCATGGTGACATCAACGTGCACCAGCGCACGTGTCATAGGCCTGCTGACCTGGAAGTCAGCCATGGAGTCATCCAGGTCTGGTGCCACAATGGGCTGGTCCAACAAGGGCTGAGCATGGATGGTGTCAGCCACATCAGCCTCAACGGGAGGGGGGGGGATTATGGGTGCCCTTGACTGGTCCTCCACACATGGGGGGGACAGGCTCACCCTGCAAGTAACGACCACGTCCCCTACCGGATCCACCACGGCCACCACTTGTGGCTCTTCCACCTTTGCCACCCTTACGGAATCCTCGCCTCCCAGCCATGGCACTGATGTTAATGTGCGTATGGGAGTGGCTGTAAAATATTGTCCTGGGCAATTGGGAGTCAAAGGGGTTGGGTACCAGATGGTAATTGTACCCTGGTGCTCTTGCAAGGCTGATTGTAACCCCTGGGGAAAGATGACGGGTCACGCTACGCACAGGAGCCCCAAAAAAGGGAGATGACGTGCACGCAACCCCTCCTAGACCACGTGTGCAGAAAGAAAAACCTGCACTACGCTGTGGCACCCAGTAACACAAGAATGAACGTATGCGTGTCACACGCAGCCTAGAATGACCTCTGAAGGGGTAGGCTACACACGGGGCAAGCACAGATGTTAGATACGTGCGTGACTCACCGTCTGCCAGGAAAAAGAGCGTGAAAAAGGAGCGCGTTTGGTTGGCAACACCCCCGCCAAAAGAAGATTTGTACGCTGTCTGAGGAGACAGGACAACAGTAGAAGGGAACACTGTTTGAGGGAACAGGCCCAGGTAAACCAGTAAAAGAGAAAAAAGAGAAAAAGCTGTCAGAGGTAACAGGGAATACGAACTTGAAACGCCGTGAAGTAAATCGCGTGTGAAACGACAAGAAGTACAGAATTCACCCACTCGCTCTCCACGAAAAGCACGTACAAGGAAGTGGTGTTCTACGCGTACCTTTTATACAGGCCCACACGTCCAGCGTCACTTACGCGGCGTGTACGCGCTAGCGCCATTTCCACCAATTACACGCTTTGTCACTTCTGCGTGTAGGGCCATTTCCACCAATCACACGCGATGACACTCTGACGTGCAGTCTTTCCACGTGTTCTCTGTCATCACGTGCTGTGTGGGAAACACCCGTGCGGGTCACGTCACAGACGCGCTTACGCGCTGAGGGCCTTTGGTCCAATAGATTCGCGTATGCGTGCTGACGCGCTTACGCGCTAAGGGCCTTTCCTCGATTTTCACGCTGACGTGCAGGATTTTCACGTGCCAAATCACTCCGTACCAAGCTGGCCACGCGTATGCACACGGAAGACCACGCTCCTGCCCAGAAGGCCGAACTACTGCCCCCCAGAGCCCCGAGCACACTCCCACCTGCCATCTGCTGCTGCCTGACTGCCTGCTGCCCACGTGCACTGCCATTTGCTGCCTGCACATCAGCCAGGGGTGCTGTTGCTGTGACCACCCCTGCTGGAACCGAAGACTCCCGACTGGAATTCCATCGCTCCACAGCCCAGCCTCAGGACCCAGTTGCCCACCCACTCCTGCCTCTGGGGTTGTCATGTCGGGGCAAACACCATCTGGGACCACTGACAACCCCCGGCCAGAGAGGCAGAGGGGCACCAGCTTCAGTACCACCGAAGTTGGTGTCCTGGTGGAGCAAGTCCTGGGGCAGTATGATGCCCTCTTCGGAAGTTCCCGCGCCGACAAGGAAGGGCGGACTCGGATCTGGACTGACATCGTGACTGCCATCAACGCGGAGGGGGTGGCAGTCCGGGACTTACAACATGTCAGGAAGCGCTGGGAGGACTTCAGGTCCAGGACCCTGAACAAGGCCCGGCGCCTCTTGAAGGCAGTGGATGCCAAGGGGCGCCGGGGCCACTTGTCGGAAGAACAGATGGGGGTCCTGGAATGCATATCCCCAGCGCTCCACGTCCACGTCCTAGAGAAGCAGACCCGTCTGGAGTCGAGCGGTGAGTGTACATGCATCCTGATTGTGAGCAGTGCGTGTGGTGATTATTCGGTATTGTGCAGGTTGCACATCTGTTTGTATGGGGTCGAGTATGGGTGGGGGTGTACAGGGCCGTGGGGCTGACACATGCGAGGGCTGTAATGTGTGAGACATGGATGGTGCTTGTGTGTGTGGGCTTGCATGGCAAATGCAGTTGTGCGTGCACACATGTTTGGATGAATGTGTATGTAAGTAGACATGTCCGTGATGTCGGGCATGTATGTTATTTCGCCTGCAAGTATGAGCACTGTGTACATGTGCATGTGTGTGTATTTGACAAGGGTGCAACAGTGATGCAACATGGATGCATGTGACAGCGGTATGTGGAAGCCTGATTGGCAGATGTGACATGGATGCCCGTCTGAACAGTGCGACACTTGGCAGAGGTGTAGACATGCATGCAAGTGTGGTGGTGTGTGTACATGTGTGGTGCACTTCCTGTGTTGCATGTGATGTCTGGCTCCCCTTTGGCTGCTGATGCTGTTGTATGTGTAGGGATGGTGGTGGCAGTTGCGATATGGCTGTGGTATGGCTCATGTGTGCGAGTTGCAATGACATGTGTGTTGGGGATTGTGATGCCATGTCTGAGGTTTGCCTATGCCACTCATGTGCAACTGTCATGTGTGTATGTGTCCATTGTACAGTGCCCTGATGCCTGTGTTTTGTTTCTCCCTGTCTGCAGCGTCAACTGATGAAGAGGGCGGAGAAGGTGCTGTGGAGCACAGCGGCGGGGATCCGACCGCCAGCCGGAGACGCAAGGCCCGGCTCCCCTCCCGTGTTGTCATCTCGTCGGGGAGTGAGGAGTCCGGTGCCACGTCCCAGGCCGCAGCTGCCGGGGGGAGGTCCAAGAGGCGGAGGTTGCAGTTGGACTCCTCGGCAGCAGAAGGGGCAGCTGGAACCCCACAGGGCCCAACAGGGGAAGATGGCACAGAGTCATCCAGGTTGGTGGGGGGTTTGGTGGAGGAGGAGGCCGTGCAAGCACCAGAGACGGGGTCTGGAGGTGGGGATCCCACTGGTGCTAGTGGTGCAGTGCAGGACCAGGGACAGGAGGCAGCACAGGCCGCCGCGGAGGTGCCTGTGTGCAATCCTGTCCCCGATCCTGTCCCTGCATCATCTTGCACCAGCAGGGATGCCTACGTCCAAACCCGTTTTCAGGCAGGGGATGAGCTGACGTCAACTGGCCTTCCTCTGCCTGCGGACGTGGCCATCCAGGTCCGGGTTGAGCCTGTCCTGGCTGATGTGGCGTTGCGTCAACGGGCCATGCGAGGTGACCTGCAGTCTTTTCATGGAGAGACTGCACGTCATCTCGAATGGCTCGTTGACCACGTCAGCCTGCTGGGACAGGTCACCCAGGCCGGATTCCGCTGTCTGATGGGGCTTGCTCCGACCCCCTCCTCAACTGGACCCCCTACGCGCCAGTCGTCCTGTGTGCCATCTTCCCACCCATCAGTCACCTGGGTGCCCTGTGGAGCTGCCTCTGACGGTGCGGCCAGGCTGGTGGAGGAGGCATCCCTGCCACAGTCAGGAGTCAGAGGTCCAGCAGGGGTGGCCACATCAACAACTGCACCCCAGCTGGCGGAGGATGTGCAGGCAGCAGGAGGCAGTGCACGGGCAGAGGCAGAGCAGCAGCAGCAGCAACATGGTGGGAGACATGAAGGCTCGGGGCTTTTGACATCGGAGGGGCAGGCATCGGCCAGAGGGCAGGGGGACCCAGGACAGAGAGTGTCTTCCGTGTGGCAGCGGTTGGGCCACGCCATAGGTGCGGAGCGGCGGCGGGCGGAAGAGGCGCGGCTCACAATGGTCAGGGCGGAGAACTCCATGCGGAGGGCCCTGAGGCGGGCCGAGTGCCTCGAGGCAGTCCGCAGGGGGTTGGAGGAGGACACGGCGTCGTCCCTGCGGACCCTCGGGGCCATGGAACTGGACCGCCTCCGGGACATCGAACAGGAGTTCGATGATGCCCTGGCCCGGGACACCACGGAGTGAGCCGCTGGACTTGCCCGCCGCCTTTGTATATAGTTCTTTAGTTTTAGCTTTCCTTTCTTTCTTATTATGATTTGGAGTCGATGGACACTGCTCCACTTTTTGTATATAGTTGATTTTTAGGTAGGTTTTTTAGTAGGTTTCCTTTGTTCAGTTGGGCTCATGGACCCTTAGTATTTTTATACATAGTTATTCCTTGCGTGGAGATTTTTTTACATTTGACTTTGGACAAAATTTTTGGGGATTCTGATTTGCCGTTTTGTGTTTTCAAACGGACATGCAGCTTTTCTTTTTTCTCATTCACATTGTAATTTGTTTTCTTTCTTTAGCATTCTTTATTTTTTTCAATACAATTTTGTTTCCATACTTCACTGTGTGGTTTCATCTCCTTGGTTTCATGCATGTCATGTTGGGTGTTTTCCCATTCAATTGCAACCATTGTGTGTGACAGACATGGGTTCATTAGCTTCATGAACATTGGGGGTGTAACATGTGATTTCCATTTCCATGTGGGTGAATGGGTTACTTGGTAGGGCTTTTTGGCTGTGGAGGCTGACCATTACGCACATGATTGGGGATTGTGAGGACCTGGTGGGGGCTGCCCCTGCACTGCTGGGGGGTGGGGGTGGTGGGAGACATGAGTGGGGGCCTGGTGGAGGGTGGCCATGGTGGCTGGGGGGTGGGGGTGGTGGGAGACATGAATGGGGGCCTGCTGGAGGCTGCCCCTGCACTGCTGGGGGGTGGGGGTGGTGGGAGACATGAGTGGGGGCCTGGTGGAAGCTGCCCCTGCACTGCTGGGGGGTGGGGGTGGTGGGAGACATGAGTGGGGGCCTGGTGGGGGGTGGCCATGGTGGCGGAGGGGTGGGGGTGGTGGGAGACATGTGTGGGGGCCTGGTGGAGGGTGACCCTGGATGCTGGGGGGTGGGGGTGCAGGGGGACATGAGTGGGGGCCTGGTGGAGGCTGCCCCTGCACTGCTGGGGGGTGGGGGGGGGAGACATGAGTGGGGGCCTGGTGGAGGCTGCCCCTGGTGGCTGGGGGGTGGAGGTGCAGGGGGACATGAGTGGGGGCCTGGTGGAGGCTGCCCCTGGTGGCTGGGGGGTGGGGGTGGTGGGAGACATGAGTGGGGGCCTGGTGGAGGGTGACCCTGGATGCTGGGGGGTGGGGGTGGTGGGAGACATGAGTGGGGGCCTGGTGGAGGGTGACCCTGGATGCTGGGGGGTGGGGGTGCAGGGGGACATGAGTGGGGGCCTGGTGGAGGCTGCCCCTGGTGGCTGGGGGGTGGGGGTGCAGGGGGACATGAGTGGGGGCCTGGTGGAGGCTGCCCCTGGTGGCTGGGGGGTGGGGGTGGTGGGAGACATGAGTGGGGGCCTGGTGGAGGGTGACCCTGGATGCTGGGGGGTGGGGGTGGTGGGAGACATGAGTGGGGGCCTGGTGGAGGGTGACCCTGGATGCTGGGGGGTGGGGGTGCAGGGGGACATGAGTGGGGGCCTGGTGGAGGGTGGCCATGGTGGCAGGGGGGTGGGGGTGGTGGGAGACATGAGTGGGGGCCTGCTGGAGGCTGCCCCTGCACTGCTGGGGGGTGGGGGTGGTGGGAGACATGAGTGGGGGCCTGGTGGAGGGTGGCCATGGTGGCAGGGGCGTGGGGGTGGTGGGAGACATGAGTGGGGGCCTGCTGGAGGCTGCCCCTGGTGGCTGGGGGGTGGGGGGGTGGGAGACATGAGTGGGGGCCTGGTGGAGGCTGCCCCTGCACTGCTGGGGGGTGGGGGGGTGGGAGACATGAGTGGGGGCCTGGTGGAGGCTGCCCCTGGTGGCTGGGGGGTGGGGGTGCAGGGGGACATGAGTGGGGGCCTGGTGGAGGCTGCCCCTGGTGGCTGGGGGGTGGGGGTGGTGGGAGACATGAGTGGGGGCCTGGTGGAGGGTGACCCTGGATGCTGGGGGGTGGGGGTGCAGGGGGATATGAGTGGGGGCCTGGTGGAGGCTGCCCCTGCACTGCTGGGGGGTGGGGGGGTGGGAGACATGAGTGGGGGCCTGGTGGAGGCTGCCCCTGGTGGCTGGGGGGTGGGGGTGCAGGGGGACATGAGTGGGGGCCTGGTGGAGGCTGCCCCTGGTGGCTGGGGGGTGGGGGTGGTGGGAGACATGAGTGGGGGCCTGGTGGAGGGTGGCCATGGTGGCTGGGGGGTGGGGGTGGTGGGAGACATGAGTGGGGGCCTGGTGGAAGCTGCCCCTGCACTGCTGGGGGGTGGGGGTGGTGGGAGACATGAGTGGGGGCCTGCTGGAGGCTGCCCCTGCACTGCTGGGGGGTGGGGGTGGTGGGAGACATGAGTGGGGGCCTGGTGGAAGCTGCCCCTGCACTGCTGGGGGGTGGGGGTGGTGGGAGACATGAGTGGGGGCCTGGTGGGGGGTGGCCATGGTGGCAGGGGGGTGGGGGTGGTGGGAGACATGAGTGGGGGCCTGGTGGAGGGTGACCCTGGATGCTGGGGGGTGGGGGTGCAGGGGGACATGAGTGGGGGCCTGGTGGAGGCTGCCCCTGGTGGCTGGGGGGTGGGGGTGGTGGGAGACATGAGTGGGGGCCTGGTGGAGGGTGACCCTGGATGCTGGGGGGTGGGGGTGCAGGGGGACATGAGTGGGGGCCTGGTGGAGGCTGCCCCTGGTGGCTGGGGGGTGGGGGTGGTGGGAGACATGAGTGGGGGCCTGGTGGAGGGTGACCCTGGATGCTGGGGGGTGGGGGTGCAGGGGGACATGAGTGGGGGCCTGGTGGAGGCTGCCCCTGCACTGCTGGGGGGTGGGGGGGTGGGAGACATGAGTGGGGGCCTGGCGTAGGCTGCCCCTGGTGGCTGGGGGTGCAGGGGGACATGAGTGGGGGCCTGGTGGAGGCTGCCCCTGGTGGCTGGGGGGTGGGGGTGGTGGGAGACATGAGTGGGGGCCTGGTGGAGGGTGGCCATGGTGGCTGGGGGGTGGGGGTGGTGGGAGACATGAGTGGGGGTCTGGTGGAAGCTGCCCCTGCACTGCTGGGGGGTGGGGGTGGTGGGAGACATGAGTGGGGGCCTGCTGGAGGCTGCCCCTGCACTGCTGGGGGGTGGGGGTGGTGGGAGACATGAGTGGGGGCCTGGTGGAAGCTGCCCCTGCACTGCTGGGGGGTGGGGGTGGTGGGAGACATGAGCGGGGGCCTGGTGGGGGGTGGCCATGGTGGCAGGGGGGTGGGGGTGGTGGGAGACATGAGTGGGGGCCTGGTGGAGGGTGACCCTGGATGCTGGGGGGTGGGGGTGCAGGGGGACATGAGTGGGGGCCTGGTGGAGGCTGCCCCTCTCTGCTGGGGGGTGGGGGTGCAGGGGACATGAGTGGGGGCCTGGTGGAGGCTGCCCCTGGTGGCTGGGGGGTGGGGGTGGTGGGAGACATGAGTGGGGGCCTGGTGGAGGGTGACCCTGGATGCTGGGGGGTGGGGGTGGTGGGAGACATGAGTGGGGGCCTGGTGGAGGGTGACCCTGGATGCTGGGGGGTGGGGGTGCAGGGGGACATGAGTGGGGGCCTGGTGGAGGGTGGCCATATTGGCAGGGGGGTGGGGGTGGTGGGAGACATGAGTGGGGGCCTGCTGGAGGCTGCCCCTGCACTGCTGGGGGGTGGGGGTGGTGGGAGACATGAGTGGGGGCCTGGTGGAGGGTGGCCATGGTGGCAGGGGGGTGGGGTGGTGGGAGACATGAGTGGGGGCCTGCTGGAGGCTGCCCCTGGTGGCTGGGGGGTGGGGGGGTGGGAGACATGAGTGGGGGCCTGGTGGAGGCTGCCCCTGCACTGCTGGGGGGTGGGGGGGTGGGAGACATGAGTGGGGGCCTGGTGGAGGCTGCCCCTGGTGGCTGGGGGGTGGGGGTGCAGGGGGACATGAGTGGAGGCCTGGTGGAGGCTGCCCCTGGTGGCTGGGGGGTGGGGGTGGTGGGAGACATGAGTGGGGGCCTGGTGGAGGGTGACCCTGGATGCTGGGGGGTGGGGGTGCAGGGGGACATGAGTGGGGGCCTGGTGGAGGCTGCCCCTGCACTGCTGGGGGGTGGGGGGTGGGAGACATGAGTGGGGGCCTGGTGGAGGCTGCCCCTGGTGGCTGGGGGGTGGGGGTGCAGGGGGACATGAGTGGGGGCCTGGTGGAGGCTGCCCCTGGTGGCTGGGGGGTGGGGGTGGTGGGAGACATGAGTGGGGGCCTGGTGGAGGGTGACCCTGGATGCTGGGGGGTGGGGGTGGTGGGAGACATGAGTGGGGGCCCAGTGGAGGGTGACCCTGGATGCTGGGGGGTGGGGGTGCATGGGGACATGAGTGGGGGCCTGGTGGAGGCTGCCCCTGGTGGCTGGGGGGTGGGGGTGGTGGGAGACATGAGTGGGGGCCTGGTGGAGGGTGACCCTGGATGCTGGGGGGTGGGGGTGCAGGGGGACATGAGTGGGGGCCTGGTGGAGGCTGCCCCTGCACTGCTGGGGGGTGGGGGGGTGGGAGACATGCATTGTTGATCAGTAGTGCAAGGTGACATGTGGGTTGGCTGGGGGGCATGCCCATGGTGGATGGGCTGCCTGCGGGACATGAGCATGGGTGCAGGGTAGTCCCCCGTGGTGTGGGCTGCCTGCAGGGTCCGTGGTGGTTGTGGAGCGTACACCTGGGAGGGCCCACACGGCCAATTCACGTGTGGTACTCCCCAGAACCCCTGAAATACACATACTCTGCTGTAATCGTGTGTGGAACTTCCCGCGCACCCCTGAAATACACATGCCTTGCTGAAATCGCGTGTGGAACTTCCCGCGCACCCCTGAAATACACGTACCCTGCTCGCACTGGCCCAATCGCGTGTGGAACTTCCCGCGCACCCCTCAAATACACGTACCCTGCTCGCACTGGCCCAATCGCGTGTGGAACTTCCCGCGCACCCCTGAAATACACGTACCCTGCTCGCACTGGGCCAATCGCGTGTGGAACTTCCCGCGCACCCCTGAAATACACATACCTTGCTGTAATCGCGTGTGGAACTTCCCGCGCACCCCTGAAATACACGTACCCTGCTCGCACTGGGCCAATCGCGTGTGGAACTTCCCGTGCACCCCTGAAATACACATACCTTGCTGAGATCGCGTGTGGAAATTCACGCGCACCCCTGATATACACGTACCCGGACAAATCGCGTGTGAGACTTTCCGCGCACCCCGGTATACACGCACACGTATTTTTTGTCAGCGGGTGTCCGTGTTTGTGGGTACCCCTTTGCACGTCATTTGTCCTGGAGGGCCAGAGTATGGGACATTCATCGTGGCAGTATATAGGTGCTATTTGTTGGCGCACCTTTTGGCGCATATTTCTTACAGCCGCAGAGACGCTACCGCCTGCTTTCTTGTGGCGGTCGTGTTTGTGCCTGTGCGCTGGTTTGACCGTGCGCTTTTTTGCCCTATTCTATTCCATGAATACGTGTTGTAGGCGAGCGTGTGGGCGTTCCGCGCACTTGTGCCCTGTACTTCCCCCGTGACGCCCACGTTTTGGCTAGTTGTTTCCCATTCCGAGTGTTACGCCCGTGTTCCGCCTACTTTTGTTGCGTGAGCCACGCTATGTGCGATTTTCGTTGTGGCCTGTGCGATTTTCGCTGTGACCTGGCGCATGCTGTTAGATGGCCTGTGCGCCAACGTGCGCCGCGCACTTTTTTATCGCACATCCGCTGGTTTTCTCGCGCACGGCTTTCCATGAATCGATGTGCGCTGCTTTTCGTGCGATTTTCGCACTTGCACTGCGATTTTCGCTATTCCACTGCGATTCGCACGTTTTTGCCCACTTGCGCCGCGCTAATTATTCCATGAATCGGCCTGTGTGTCGATATGTTAGTGACTGGAGGGCACGCTTCATCGTTATTAATATTGTCACGAATAGTGGCAATCTTAGACACAAGGAAGGATGACAGAGAGTCACATAAAGCCTGAGAAGGGGTAACCTGAATGCTGATCATTGCAGGGGAAGAGAGAGAGACTGAACAAGCTAAAAAAGAGCTCTAGGTTGGTTGAGGGCTCCTTCAACCTTGAGGGCAAAAATCACCTTCTTAGCATCAACCAACAATTTATGGTAGGTAGTAAGTTGTTGGCAGAATACAGCTTTAGTTTCAGGCAGGTAGTCAGCACCCCGCTTTCTTTTCGCCTGTCTGCACAGAAGTCTTTCAGCACGAAGATGATCAGTGTACCAAGGCTCTGATGGACGTGCTTTTTGCTTGCACATCCTAAAGGGAGCCAATTGGTCAGCAGTGATGCAAAAGGCAGATTCAAAAGCAGACAAGGAGCAAGACATGAGCTGACCACAGTGAGTGGCCAGAGCAGTCGATATGGATGAACCTAAACCCCTATGCCAGCTGTGTTTCAGAATGGCAGGCTTAGGCTGTGCGAAAATAACACATGATCTTCTTTGCTTGCAATATCTTTTGTATCCAATCTCATCCGGGTTTTTACCTTCCTTGAAAATATTACAGCTAAACATAGGTAGATGTTTATATGTAATAGTTGTTAACAATTTAACCACATGGTTGGGGGTGCCAATATACATATTGGCCCTCATTACGACCCTGGCGGAAAGTAACTGACATGACCGCCATAGCGCAAACAGCGTTTCCGCCACTGCACGAAGGAGTAAAGTGCGGCTGATTCCGACCCATCGGGCACGAGCATCACGCCATGGCGGAAGTGCAAAGTCCGCGACGGTGGAAATGACCCCAAAACGCCCCTTACCGCCGTCGTACGCCGCCCTAGGTGCAATTCCGCCACCCATCTCAGCGGTCACCGTAATGAGCGGCCGGCGCAAACTACGGTCACCGTAAATATACGGAAACGGAAGCAAAAACATGGGGCCGGAACGGGAAACAGCACACCGTACACCTATAAAACAGAACCCCCACACAACCATTAAAACTCCGACCCTGAGACACATCCCAACCCGTCAGCCACCCCAGATAAAAAAATAAATATGGGAAAAGTAGCTAAAAAAGCGTGCGACCGCAAGCGGCAGGTCCACTTCTCCCATGAGGAACTCACCGTGCTCACGGAGACCCTCCAGGAGCATGCTGCCGTCGTCTTCTCGACGCAAATGACGAGGACGGCACTTGCGAACAAGAAGGCCATATGGGCCCTGGTGGCACAGCGGGTAAGTGCGGTGGGGACAACACCCCGCAACCCACAGCAATGCAGAAAGCGATGGGACGACCTACGGATACGCGTCCGGAGCATACTCTCTGCCAACTGCAACATTGCCACAGCTACCGGGGGAGGATCAGAATCACCCATCAAGTTGACCCCCTGGGAAGAAATCTGTGCCTCCACCATTGGAATGGAGAGCATAGAGGGAGTCGGAGGGATGGAGAAAGGAGTGCAGACATCCGAAGAATCAGGTAGGTGGCCCAAATAAAACTATGCTAAATCCACAATTACCAACCATGTGAAGTACCTGTGTCCCCATAGTGCAATAGGAACACATGTCCAGGAGAACGACCACATACATCGCCATGACAGCGCCCTTTAAAAGTCAGAATAAATACATAAATAATTAAAAAACCCAAATACACACTCTACATGTGCAGCATGCACACCCTAACTGCAGACTGCAAAATAACTGCATCCCCAATCCACACTAAAATGAGACCACCCCCAAGGCCCTGACCCAAATCACCCTCAGGTACCACCCCAATGCATGTGATACAATGCCATTGCAATTACCACAGACCCATGAATAACGCTCGCCCTCCTCTACTCCACCACAGGGTCCGATTCAAACGACGAGCTCCAGGATACCCCTACCAGCACACCTGCAAAGAGGGCCAAGACCAACGGCCAAAGACCCTCCACCTCAGCTGCACGGATCAAGACACGGCAGCAGCACAAATCAAGTGGCAGCACACTGGAGGGGACTCCAACAGGCACCCCAGCAGCCAGCATGTCCACAACAGCAGCACCACAGGTCCCCCCAACGGATGCCACAGAAGGCACTGCCTCTGGTGGCAGCAGCACCATAGGTGACACTGCATTCATGCCAGCATGCTCCGACACAGAAAACGGTGCTGTCGACGTAGGACCCATCCATGACCTGTCACAATCCCCCTGTTTGTATCATCCCGTACACCATGAGGAAACCACGCAGGGGCACCCACAAGACGACGACTGGCAAACCCCCACAAGGCCTGTGGCAAGGCAACATGAGGCGTCCAGCCCCTCTGTGACACCACCGCAAATGGGCATGGCCCAGCAGAGGCAACAGTCCCTCGAGCACATGATCGTGCAACAGCAGCAACTGGCCACGCTCCTCAAGGAGCATGCTGCTGAATGTGGGGGTTCTAAGGCAGCCATTGAAACATCTACTGAGACACTCAGGGCAGAAATGGAGCAAAGTACCGAGGGCCTGAGGGAACAAATGGAGAGAAGCACCGAGAGCCTGAGGGGACAAATGGAGAGAAGCACCGAGAGCCTGAGGGAACAAATGGAGAGAAGCACCGAGAGCCTGAGGGGGGAACTGCATGCGACGTCCAAAGACGTATGTGGTGAACTTGCCGCTGTGCGCCGTGTGCTCACTGAGCTCTCACAAACCCTTAGGGACATGCATGGACGTGAGCAGGCAGAGACATCATCCGTTGCAAGTTCCGTCCAGGGCAGCCCCCAACGTAGATCTGGGAGGACCCGGCGCTCTACAGGCAGGGGTGCCCCTGATACCCGGAGAGGGGGCTTGCAATAGCGTCTGCCCACTGACAATGGGCATCTTTGGACACTGGTGTTCGGGGGGGAGGTAGGAGGGTGGAGGGGGTGTGTTGGGCTTCATTGGGTGGCGGGTCGATTGGGTGTGTAATGTCATTTCACATATGCAATACAATTCTTCACAATCATCCAATGAGATGTGTGGACATTGATCTTTGTGTACGAGGCCTATCTTTGCGTACAGTCCACAATGTGCATGTCCCAGACACACACAGTGCCACAAGTCCCGTGTCCATGTAACAGCCACCAGGCGTGAGTGCTAGAAGCATGCATCTATGATACTCTGACGAATCTCACGGGCCTCCTGTGCCTCGCGCCCTGCTTGAGGTGCTGCCACATCCCCGCCCTCATCATGACCATCTTCAGGTGCTTGCAGTTCAGCGTCGGGGGGCATGGCCACATTCCTACGTACGCACATGTTGTGTACCATGACACATGCCATGACCATCTTTGCAACCTTCTCATGGCGGTACAGGAGTGCCCCGCCAGACCTGCTGAGGCAGCGGAAACGAGCCTTCAGTAGGCCGAATGCCTGTTCTATGACCACACGGGTACGTGAGTGGGCATGGTTGTAGTCCTCCTCATGCTGGTTCTGTGGATTCCGGATTGGTGTAAGGAGCCATCTCTTCAGTGGATACCCGGCATCACCTGTATGTGGACAACAAAGGATGTTTGTGGAATGTCATTGCTACGTATGCATCCCCCCCCTTCCTGCCAGGTCATTCATGCATCACCTACCCCACATACACATGCATTAAATGAGACTCACCGAGTAGCCAGGATCGGTGCCCTGCGTGTCGCTCCATGTAGCGTGGTATCCTAGAGTTCCGCAAGACCATAGAATCATGGGTTGATCCTGGAAATCGTGCACAACAATGTGTAAAGATCCTGTTGGAGTCACACACCATTTGTACATTGATAGAATGATATTGTTTCCGGTTGCGGTACTGGACCTCCATGGCATGTGGGACAACCAATTCCACATGGGTGCAGTCGATGGCACCAATGCAACCCGGTATGCCGCCAAGTGCATGGAATCCCACTTTGGCGTTTGTAATCTCCTGCTCCGAGCGTGGTAAAGTGATGTAGTCGTCTGAGTGCTTCAGGAGGGCATCAAGCACTTGGAATAGTGTCCGTGAAAATAGTGGCTGTGAAATGCCATGCAACTGTCCGACTGTGTGCTGGTAGGTGCCTGTGGCCAGGAAGTGGAGTACAGACACCACCTTCAGTAGGGGTGGGATGGCGGTTGGGCTATCTATCATGCTGACAAGGTCGGCGTGTGTCATGTTGACAATGGCGGCTATGGTGTCCCGGTCCAAGCGGTAGAGGGTGTGGATCTGCTCAGCTGTGAGGTTGAACGGATTAGCTCAGAGGCGTGGGATTGCGGGCTGCCTGCGTGGTGGTGGTGGTGGCTGTGCTGGTGGGGCTTGCTGGCCCTGCCTTGCCCTCCTCCGCCTCCTCCTCCTCCTGCGTCTCCTCTGTGCGGCCGGTTGTTGGAGTAGTTGGCGTTCGTCTTCTTCCTGCAGTTGGAGTACTTGCAGTGCAATCAGGTCCCCCAGGCCCAACATCGCTAGTCCTGCCGGTAGCGTTCTGGAGTGGGTGTGGTTGGGGGAGGGGGTTGGGTGTGCAATTTATGTGTGTTCAGGCTGTATTGCTTTCACCTGTGGTGATTCATTCCACCTGTGTCAGCTGCGATGCCTTTCGTGCGAGCACGTCCCGCACACAACGCTGCAATCCGACGCATGGCATCTTGCATTTACATTCATGTTTTCAATCCAGATGGCAGTGGCATATTGGTTTATTTGTTGATTCTGCTATGGTCCCATTGTTCCACATACTATATTAGCATTCGCGAGCAGACTTGTGAAGGGTCAGTGGAATGTAGTGCTCGATCAACGGTGGACCCTCATGCAGCACTGTACCGACGTTCACCGACGGGAGGGGAGTCCCATTACTGATTGAGGCCAGTTGCCATTTTCACACACAGCCGCACTACATAGATGAATTTGTGAATATAAGCGTACACAGATGCCTTATCGACGTGATGTTGCAAATTAGGAATTCGAAGGACAGCGCTTTCGGGTTTCAACTAGCGGCGTGGAGACGCCCACAGGACTGACTGGGAATATAACGTTCTATTGTTGAATGTCCTTGGGACAGGGCCCATGACGGGTATGCAATGATTGATATGAATTGTATGGGATGCGCAATAGCGTAGTGGACGATTAGGCAGGACGTTCCCAAATACATGTAACTTCACTACACTGGGAATACGGGCAGGAGCACAGTGGATTTTGCAGGCTGCATTACGCACAGACTCAATGGAAATTTCTAATGTCATGTGAGTAGATATTCTGGCGTTTTCATACCGGGATGAGGGAATGATGGATGGATGGATGCATGGACAGATGATTTAATTGGGAGTCTGCCATGTACATGGCTATTTGGGATCTATCCCCTTCCCCTGCGCTATGTGATGCAAAGCTGCCATAGTGGGACCATCGTCTGTCTGCCCTTGTTGAACCCTCCCTGTCTCGACGCGCCTTCAGTCACTTGTGTCTATGCACGCTGATAATCCCATCTGATGGATCCTGTTCTGACAGGCGCATGCACACAGACACTCGTTTGTGATAGTGTATTCACCTCAATTTATGTCGTTATGATTCGCAAGTGATTTTCGGGTGGAATTGGTCCTTTTGGGTGGGCTAGCATGCATATGGTTGTAGGTTTAGTGTGTTGCATGTAGTGAGTTATTCGTATGGAGTTCGGATGCCTATGCCATTTTCTTTTTCATTCGGGTGACAGGTTTCTCCTCCCCTTCTGCCGCTGCCATCTGTACGCCACTCCTGCAGATGGCTTCTTCAGTCGACACCTGCAGCTTCGGGTTAATCAGTGGAGCTCCATTACGGTCTTATGGGACGATCGCCAATGGGCCACATGTCCTTACGCAGTACTAGTGGCTAGGAGCAGCATACCTACCTTCCAGCTGGACTAGTGCCTACATCATGGGACGGCCCTGCGGTCCTGGGCGCTTCCATGTTGCCTTTTTGGACGTTGATGTAGCCCCTGTGTGCCATGAGGGTACAGGGCGTCACACAAGGGGCAGCTGGTCATTTATTGCGGATGCAGCCCACAGTAATGATGATCAGTTGGGAGTTTATGTTCGTATGGCTGTATGGGCTTGGTGATTTTGATGTGCATTAAATTTATATTCAGATATTGCCCGTGTGGCGTTATTCTTTGCTGGTAATGTGGCATATTCCGATTTGTGGCGCGATGTGTTGTGAGGTGATCTGCATTGGGTTCCGGCTTCTGGGTACAGTTGTGTGGTACGTGCTTGTGCTGATGGTTGGTTTGGCGACTGGCAAGTGTACAGGGCTGGTGCGGTCTCCCTCAGGTTACTGCTTTGCATGATGGTTTACACTGGTGGCATGCGATGGGGGACTTGTTCATTTCACTGGTTGCATGGTGTGACTACATTGCGCCTACGGGGAGTTGTGCTATGTGGCCAGGAAGTGGAGTACAGGCACTCAGTAGGGCCATTTACGGTTGGTTCGCGATGCCGTAGTTCTCGCCATGGCGGAATGGTACTTTCCGCCATGCTTGATGGCGTTATGTGTATGTCCGCTGGGGTCGGCATTCGCGTACCGTTGCACCATGGCGGAAATTACGGTTTTGCAGGGCGCGCGTGCGCGTACTTGGTGCAGTTAGCGTTGGCGTTCACTACGGTGTCGCTGATGGCATCGTACTTTACGGTGACGGGTCAGAATCGCAACGGGCGGTATTCGATGGCAGGATTGCATTTCCGCCATCGTTTTTCGGATTCCGCCAGGGTCGTAATGAGGCCCATTGTCATCCTGGACTGAAAGCATTAAATTATTGATCTTCTCTAAATTCCTATCTGACCAGCCTAGTCTGTTGCCACCAGCATTTACTGTGACCATGCCCACATTGTCATACTTTAGGCTCTCACGGCAGACAACTCACAACTTAAAGTTAGGATAGCATGGTCACTATAATTAACAAAGGAAGTATGAAGCTCAACTGCTTCTCGTAGAAATCTCTCACAACAATAGATGTAATCAATAGTAAAAGGCCTGGAGCCATTCTGCCATGTAGGAGCAGATGGGACATGCCCCACCACAACACATTTAGCATATGGAGCTCCGGGTCATCAAAAAACTCAGAACACACAGCCACCTTTTTCATTTTGGAAGATCTCAAACCAAATGCTATGGCATTTAGCTTCTGAATACACCCACCCACCCACTCTTGATAGACAGCGTTTTTGGAATTGTCATATTTTGTGTACCTAGTATTGTTTTGTTTTCAGCAGAAGTTGCAGATGCGAGGGCAGAGTTACAGGGCCATCCCAATTAAAAGTAGCAGCTACCGCGACAAAATAAGAGGGTTCTGCACTCACATACCCTGGGGCCAAGCCATGGCGGGTGGCCTTAGGAAGAACACAACGGCACTCCATCCAGAAAAGAAGGCAGTCAAAAGCACTGACGGACAAATGGGGCAGACCAGGTCATTAACTATAACTATGCCCCCGGAAGTAATCCATTTAGAAGTGACCTGCTCCCGTGGAACAAAATTGCACGGAAGTGAAACCTTTCACCTGGAAGTAAATGAACAAAGTGCAATGCAGATAATAAAGCAATATGCCCCGAGCGGCGGGGGCATTACCGACTCAGGTAATGCTCTGGGGCCCATAGTTATAGGCCCAAGCAAAGCGCTGTGGCGATTCTGGAGAAAAAAAAAACGACAATGAAAATGGCCACTGGGAAAGGGAAAACGGACTCCGTTTTCCCTTTCCATAGCGGCCATCGGGAGCAGACGCGCTGGAAAAGAAGCGTTTCCAGCATATCCACTCCCAAAAAAAAAGAAGGTAAGAGCGGTTGGGAGGCTGGAAGGGAGGGGAAGGGCAAAAAAAAGGTGAAAAAAAAAACAAGTACCTGAGTCCCCAGTCGCCCCATGGCAGGAGGCTGCCATCGTCCCCCATCGGGGACCAAGGGATAGAAGGTAAGTGGGGTGGGGAGGGCAGGGAGGTGAGAGGAGGGAGGAAAGGGGAGAAAAAAAAAGCCTTACCTCAGTCCCCGAAGGGGGGGCGAAGGTAGCCTCTCTGCCGTGGGGAGGCTCGGAGCAGGGATGGCCCCGCTTCGAGCATCCCCATTTGCTGAGGGGCTGCCACGCCCCCTGCCGGGGACAAAGGCTGTGGAATCCCGACAGAGGGATTCCCCGCCTGGTAATGACTCGGTGAGGGCCAATCAGAATGGCTCTTTCATTCTGATTGTGCCCTCGCCGGGTACTAATCAGCAATATTAGATTTAAATTAACAAAGCTGACTGTTTATAGATTGCCTGTAAGATAACTCTAACTGAATTTAGTCAAACCTGCGGCCTTCAAATACCCCATCACATTGTCATTCTTTGATTTTCACTTCTATGTCCTGAGGACATCAAATTATGGCTGACCCACAGTAAACTCCAATTTAACCCTTTGAAAACTGAAATCATGCTTTTGGGCCCTAAGTATCTGTTAAATGATCCTGCACACTCTTCGCACCAATAACTCCTATGAAGGCCATTGACAGCCTTTTCCACTGTTGCAATTCTCTAATGTCATTTTTCGACCACTGCACACAAAACAAGACTACTAACTTTGTCCCTGCTTGCATACCCCTGATTATAAATTAGGGCTAAATTAAATAGTCATATAGATTTCAAAGAATATCAATGGAGTATACATGAACCAGTCTACGGCCCTTTAATAAGAGTGCCCTCTCTATCGATAATCATTTAAGACAATCGTGGAATTAAATATATCTTCAAAGCCTGAGCCCAAAAATGCAGTGGTGCGCTTTTTCAGCCACGTACAATGGCTGTGCCCTGCTAAATTTCGAAGAAGGATCACACAGTTTAATTTGATGACATCATTTCTTAGAGTGTCGTTGAGCGGACTTTGCAAGCATGCGCCAGCCCCTTGTTCATAAAAAATAAAAATAAAATGTTATTCAAGTGTCGCTGCAGCGTGCGAGTTGCGGCATTTACACTGCACGCGCAGTAAACATTACTTCCGCCTAATCTAGCTCTAGCGGCAACACGAGGGCACAGGGGGCTATCCCCACAGGGGTCACGTGTGTACAGTAGTACCTGAAAAGAATGTTCCAGACAATGTGCTGCGGGAGCACTCGTGTATGACTTTGGCCTCCGTAGCCTGGAAGCTAAACATGTCCCGACTGCGGCGGGCCGTACAAAGCTAGCATATTTATCACCGTTCTTAATGGCGTTGGGAAATTCCATTATATTTCAGCAGTGATGGATGCCCTCTTTTTGTACCAGGAGAGGGGTGCAGGTGTTTGGAAGGTGGCGCCGGCCAGTGCGCGCGCCAGCCTCCCTGCACCCATGCTGAGTTGCCCTGCTGCAGGTCGCATTGTCGGCAGAATTGCAGCTGTCTTCAGAGCACAGGAACTGCGCTGACACGCCATTGCTCTGCGCTCCTCTGAAGGGAATGCCCCCTCGTGCTCCACGCCACCTAATGGCGCGCTGCTTTCCATTGTGAACAACAGAAACGGCTGTCCCGAAGGGAACCACCGGCACGCATTTCCCGAACATGATATTACAAAACCTAAACACGAATAGATTCGCCCGGTTTCTAAACACTATAACAATACGTGATATAATTGCCCGATTTAGGACCATATTAGGAGTGTGTGCGCGAACACTGCATGGGTTATTTTAAAACGCACGTGTTTTAAAAAATATATCACCTATATATGAGTGGAGAGGGCATTGGCTTTTCAACGCATCAAATAAATAGAGTTTAATTCACCTGGGATAATTAGTCCATATGTCTCCCATGCCACACGTTCGACGCAGTCTGGGGGTAACTATCCCATGTAATCCCAACTCATAATTAGGAAGTATGTTAAAAGCAAGTTTATTTATATATATATATATATATTTTTTTTTTTAATACAGCATGCTTGCTCTTACCCCCATTCTTATTGCCCAAGAGCATCAAACTTGGAGAGCTCTTTTGTAGCCTGATTTACGAAAGCGTTTTACAATGGCCCAACCCCATTGAAAAACGCTTAGTAAATCAGGCCCTAGCTGTCTTGTTTCCCGTAGCTCGTTGCTTTCCAAACACAAGAGTGGATATTACCAATAACTTTCTTTTTAACCTATAAAGTTAAATATATAGAAAAGCGATAAGAACATATTTTTGGGCAAAAAAAACAAGGTTACTCTCTTTATTAAAATCTATAAGCTTTGGGAACAAGCATATGGTTTTTTAATCGAGCTACTGTTTTCCGGTCAATGCATTGTATAAGGGTTCACGTTTTGCTCATTCTATGAAACACAGTATATTGGAGACTGGCTGCTTATTTCATGATGCATGTTTCACTGAACCCACGTATCAAGATCAGTGGAAACCTTTTTTTGAAAAACGTAACACTTTGGATCAAGAGCTATTTGATTGAAATAGATACCGTAATTGATGCTACTGTTGGAGTACACAACTGGTGTCATGCTCGCAATGGCTATCCCTGTGCAGAATAGTAGCACGGTTTAAATGCACCAATGTGTGATCAATTTTTAAAATGAAGACCGTGCCATTGAAATATGGCACTCTGATTCCTGGGAACATAGCTGGACAGGTCAGAGTCCACAGAGAGATTGAGCAAGCGTGGAGTGGAGGTGAACCCTGCTCTCTTTCTGTGAGTATCCCTTCTACCACGGGCGCAGGAGGATAGCTCAGGGGCAACACGTTTGTCTTGGAAGCAAGACAACACAGAGCAACACAGCCCCACGCTTAGAGACTGGTCTACGGTATTAAGCACATTATAAAAGATTAATTTATTAATTACCAGATATTCATGAGCATGGTTTAAGTTCCTGATGGGAAGGAAGACAGACTGACTCAAAGCCACTCAGGAGGCTAGTGTGTCTGCGAAGGTAGATTAGAGACTCACGCAGCTTGTGTACTTTGGCCAAGCAGTTGAAAGCATGGTCAGGTCAGAAGATCAGAAGTATTTCAGGGACTGAAATAAGTGGTGGGGTGATGATGGCATGTTTGTCTTGGGAGGATAGCTCCGGGGCAAAGTGCGCGCCTTGGAAGCAACATGACGTGGAGCAACACAGGTTCAAACCCCAGGTCCGCGCTTAGAAACCTCTGGGTATTAAGCGTGTTATAAATAACCAATTATATACTTATATATGTTTTAAGTTAAAGGAGAAGTCAGTGCCGCTGATTGATTGATAAGTGTAGTTGGGCGGGGAAGTAGAAATTGCCACAAGACTGAGTTTGGCAGCTGTGGCCATGTCGAAATGATCAATACAAAGTAGGTCAAATCTAGACAACATGGACATAGCGGGACCCAGTCAATTGAATTATACTGGTGTATCCAGGGGCCATTACCAGGTGGAAATGGCCCACTGCACATAATGGTAGCCCTGTGTAAAGCAATGGCCTTTAACAAGGGCCAAACAAATTACCATCAATTAATGGCCCAAGAAGGGAGGCATTATTGATAGAAAATTCCACCCAATGCGTGCACAATGTGTTGTTTAAAAAATAAAAAAAAAAGACAAAGGCATGATATTTAATGTTGGGACAGAAGAGTCAGCCAATACTTTCCCCTGCCACTGCTTTGTCTGAAATGGAACTGCCATTATTCCAATGTTTTAATTAACTAATAATCACCTGTTTCATGGACTTTACCTGGTGGCAATGGCCTGGGCCCAGGTTACTAGGCTTGACCACAGAAAGGGAATTTAACAATTGTCCCTGGGCCGTTACCAACAGGTACTGCCTCTGCAATGGTTGATTATAGCTATAAGTCCCTGGATTTTGCTAACCGGGGTGCTGGTAGCAATAGCTTTGTCCCAAATAAAAGGCCACGGCGAGGACATGCCATGATGTTTTAGAGACAATAGAACACATTAAAGATGGATGGCAGGAAACTGGAAGTCGGCTTTGTGTGGAGCTTTTCTTCCTTTTACATAACTGGCTCTTCATGGCATCGCTCAGAGAGATGGAAAGGTTGGGATTGCCCAGTTAAGGAGGGCTGCTGCGTGGGCTGGCCTGAGGAAGAGCTGGAAGATGGATAATGCTCCACAGGTGGTTGAACTCAGAGAGGCAGGGAGGAGGGTGCAAGCAGCACGCAGTTTGCTATCAACCCAGGCTTGGATCAGTAGAGTAAGTTTGGGTTTAGGGCACCTGGTTGGCTGAGGCACACACCTAGGGTGCTAATGTAAGAAATTGATAATAACCTGTAGTGAAGTCGAATATGAGCAAGAGCTCATACAGTGGTGTATTATGAAATCTATCTGCGGTATAAGGACCCCAAAAACTCTCCATTTCATTGGCGGTTCCAGGTGAAATGCAGTGCCAGACAGTAGGCATTTGATCTTGATGTAGAAGCAGTGTATCAATTAAATTAAAAGTAATTGAGAAGAAGCTCTATTGAGAACTGCCTTGAAGGGCATGCCAGCTCCGAAGATGGGACAATACCAGAGAGACCAACCAATGATGGACTAGCCGATCAGTTGACAAGAGCATGTGTCATCCCTTCTTACACAGTGGTGTAAGACCCGAGTGAACTTCTTAGGGCACAAGATTACAGCTGAGGGTCTTAATCCTCAGGCGTAAAATGTGGAAGCCTTAGTGAAATTAAAAGACCCTACTATTCTATGAGAATTAAGAAGCCTTCTTGGACTCACTAATTATACTCGGAAGTTCATTGAAGACTACAGAGAGATTATTTAAAACGTGGGCCATTGATTAAAGGCCAGGGACAAGTGGGAGTGGGGTTTGGAGCAAGCCGAGGAAGTTTAACAACTGAAAAGAAGCCTTTCCCAGGCTTCATATTTGGCTTACCACATAAAGAACAAGGAGTTCTTCTCAGAGACAGTGTTCTCAGATACTTGCCTAACAGCAGTGTTGTATCAAAAGCACACAAGGTCGGGGAGGTCTGTTGAGTGCTGACAAGATGGCCGTGTGATCGAACGGCTCTCTGGCCGTGTGAAGGACACCGGCGATTTGGCATCTGTCATGCGCATGGTGGGTGCTGACACTGTGGCACCCCCTTCCCCTGGTCTGCGTGGCTGTCGTGGCCCCGATCAAGTGTATGCTCACCTGCGGCCACAGGTGCTGAATTCTGCCCCAGAGTGTGGTGGTGTGAGTTGCAGTGCAGAGGTGCGAAGCCAAGCTGCGGGTGATCCCTGGCCCACGGACTGCTGGTGGGGTCAGCCTGTGAAACCTGGTGGAGTGCTGCAATATCCCGACCTTCACGGCCCGGCTCTGGCTCCCAGGAAGCAGGAGGACTGCTTATAGGCCATGCCAGCACTAAATAAGGACTAATACCCGTGACAAGCTGTGTGGCCGGTACGCTCTGCTGACCCCCTCCTGTTTACACACATACTTGTGCCACTTGACCACACAGATCCGCTCACTGTCGGGCCCAGGATTGGCACTGGTGGTCTTGTGGCTCCTGCTGGGACCCGTGCGTCAGCCGCTAGGTGGGTTGGCTGACGTCTGTCGGGGAGGAGATTTGCCACCAAGCTATACATGGAGGCTGCCCTGGCTGTGCTGCCCCCAGCCGGACCCTACCCTGTAGACGGTAAGTGACCTCAGCCGACTGTGGGCCATCCTGCCCTGATTGTAGATGCTGGGGTACGGGGGCAGACAGAGTGGTCTTCTCTGGGCATGATACACGGCCTCCCATTACGTGCTCCATCAGGAGGGTCCCTCAGTTGTTGCCAAATCACTGAATACTGGATCAATAAACGGCAGTCCTCATTGTCATTGAACTGATGCCAGCTCGCAAGATTTACGTGACATGACGAATTACTTCTTTTGCAAGAGTCTGTAATCAGAAGAAAAATCAGGTGTTAATTGGATTTGATTATCGTGATCATAGCTTGGACTCCTTTGAGATGGATTAAATGATTTTAGGTGGCCTCAACTTTTTTTACACTTGTAATGGAATGCCTTGCTGATTTGATGCGCCATAAACATACGCAAAGGGAGATACGGCTCACGGGGCACCCGAGATTGTCTCCCTTTACGCAGACAATGTGTTACTGTATATAAGGAATCTATAGCGTAATCTTGTGCCTGTTATGCAAGATGTTGCCCACTATGGATTAGTCTATGGCCTTCGAGTCAACTAGGCTAAATCTGAGCTTTTTCCCCTAACCGAAACCACTGTAGCCCCGGCATATCTCATGGGATTCCTATGGGCTCCACAGGAGATAAAGTACCTGGGTGATACAGTCACGAGGTGCCTGGACTCTCTATATGAACAAAATTATGAGGATTATCTGCGGACACTTAGTCTCAAACTGCTTACCTGGGCCTAGCTATCCATAACTCTCCTTGGTAAAGAATCGTTGCTGAAAATGGTAGTGCTGCCCCAACTACTCTACCGCTTCCTAAATGTCCCTCTGCGGCCCAGCACAATACTATCCACCAGACTCAGGGACTGGGGCGGTCAGGCTGAAATGGGCCACTCTTGTTAAACCGAATGGACAGGGTGGGGTGGCAGCTCCTGACTTTCAGCTATATTGGCTTGTAGCACAGGCACACTATGTGGCATACTGGACAGCTGTAGGCCCTCCTCTTCCACACGTGAATATTGAGCGACTAGCGGCTGGATCAAGGGAGCTGCACTCACTCTTCTTACCCCCTTGAGAGGCGTCTCTGGTCTATCTAGCCCAGCATACATTACTGCCCTGGCCTGGGACAAAATAAGGAGACGGATTGATAGACCCCACCCATTCCATCAAGACTTACCGCTTTGGAACCATGTTCCAGAATTTCCTCAAATTAGCAAGACCGTGGTGGCCACATGGGCAGTGAAGGGCTACTCTACACTCGGAGATGTACGAGCAGGGTATACTTATTAGTTGGACAGATCTCCGTGTTCACCTTGGAGGGCTCCCATCAGGGTGGCTGCAGTAGGCTGGTCTGAGGCATGCGATTAAGATGTGGTGGCATGAATTCCCCACACAGCCCCCTGACAACCCCCTAGTGGTGGCCGTGTCTGGAGTGGCTGGTCCTTCCAGCATGGTGTCTAGGCTGTGCTGTATACTTCAAGAATTATACAATGAACCCCTAACTAAACCCTGCAAGACCTGGTGCAGGGAACTCAGTGCTGATCTAACTGATGTGAGATGGAATGCTATCTGGAGTCGTACCAGTGCAGTGTCCTTGAATGATAAGAATTGATTGATCCACTTCAAGGTATTGCACAGATATCACTATACCCCTGTCAGGTTACACATTATGTCTCAAGATCATTCGCCTCTTTGCCCTAGATGTCATGCTGAAAATGCTGGATACCTCCACATGGTCTGTGCATGCCCTAAGCATTCTGAATACTTGACGGATGTGTGTACTGCCTTAACAGTGATGCTTGAGCAAAATATTGAATCGTGCCCCTTGAACTGCATGTTTCATGAGTTTGTATCAATCTAAAGGCCCAGCAGCAAGCAAGCTAGTCTATGTATTCCAATAGCAATGCAAAGTATACTATTATTATGGCTCTGGGCCTGCTATACCCACTATTAAGCAGTGGCTTTCCGCTGTCACCTGGGCGGCAGACATGGAGGAGCGCTGGATATCCATGCAACCATCTCACTGCAGACCCCGAGACATATGGCTTCCATTTCAGTCCTATCTACAGACTGTGTCCGAACTGGGAGAAGAGGAGGCTGATGGATCAATGCTAACACATCTCTCTGAGTTACCCATGGTCACATGACCAATTTAGGCCCTGCGAGCTGAAGTTGTGCCCAATGACATGCTGAATGTAATGCACACATGTAACCTGAAAATGTATGAACCCCTACTTCTGTACGATATGTTGTCCGGATTGTCCCTGTTGCCTTGTCAAGCAATAATAAATAAATGTTTTTAAAAAAAGCACAACAAGGTTAACAAAGTCATCTCGTATGCGAGCAAAACGTTGTCCTCCATTGAGGAAACATTCAATGACTACGAGAAGGCACTCATGGTAATGGTGTGGGCATTGAAGAATTACTGCCCATTCATCCAGGGGGGCTACAACATTGTTAAGACTCTTCAACAGCCCTTGAATATCTCCAAAGTGACAGAATCCGGGCAGGGAATGTTAGTAATTCAAGAATTACTTCATGGATTCTGTCCATGAGAGGCTTTCCTGTGGATGTCAGATATGGGCAAAACAAGAAGAGTCCCCTAGAGAAAGGGTTGGCGATCTTGTATGATTGTGCTCAAGAACATTTTCTCGAGGAAGAAAGTCTAATGACCAACAACAACATGGAGGCATGCTTATATACAAGGTCTATGAAGAAGATACCCACAGTTTATGTGGATGGGTGCTCCTAGCATCCTGATAACAGAGAAAAGGGACTAGTGGCTGGCATTGGGAATGCCTGGGTGAATGATACCCCGGTGCCCTCTGCTGGTTACAAAATAGGACCCTGAAGTAGTCGGGTTGAAGTGTTGATGGTCGTTCATCAAGCCATTCTCACCGCAGAGCACCAAAACTCAAGGAACTGGTCATCATCTCTAACCCCCATTACCCTATTTTCTCTTTTTGTTCCAAACTGTCAGCAATCAGAAAAAGACAACCCTTTATGAGTATAGCAACATACCTGAACACACTTGACATCATCTCCAGAACTACCTGCAAGGCAGGGAAAGTCAAATCTGTGCTTGGAAAACAGAATCCAAACACAGTCCAATATACAGAAACCCTAGTGAGACCCCAATAGTTACATTCTTTTTTTTTAAAACACTGTTGTTACTTTCTCGTTAGATTAAACTATGCATATATTTACAACTGAAACTTATCAGAAGAATTGAACTCTGCATCTACATACAGTTGCAAACAAAGAGATGAAAAATGTCAACGTCCAGCAATACATTTTGACTTAAAACAGATCGAATGTGATACTTCCTCCTGATGAGCCACAACAAAGTGGTGAGACATGTGGAGAGGACATAGAAGACAAAAAGACATGGACGGGACACAGAGTGCACAAGAACACGGAAATGCTCACAGATGAGCACGTAGATAAAAGGACACACAAAGGGATCACATAATCACTGAAATTAAAGACACTTGAATCGAACTAAACAAAGTCTAATGACAAGTGCAAGAAAATAAATGTCGAGCACTTGTAAACAACAAAGGACAAAGACAACACAAGCACACAGAGAACAATACCATAGGGAACCAAACCCTTGGGAATACAAGCTTAAACAACCAAACCTTAACCTGTACTAATCATCACAAATTGCAAAAAATGTAATTAAAAAATAAAAACAAAACACTCTATTTTTGCATGTGGGTCTCATTGAGAATTTTCTTTTCTCAAGCGCTATGTAAATTAAGAGATTGTCACTTAATCACATAATCTCTAACTGTGGTTATGTCAAAAATGGGTTTGTGGAGCACCTGATTAACTGGAAGAATTGAGGCATGTTTTGTGGCAACAATAAACCCTTAAATCATGCCAAACAGATCCAGTCAAATGATGACCTGGTGGCCTCCAATGGGATGACCAACTATTGGAAGAAAATAAGGGGTCATTCCAAACTAGAGCGGCCAGATAAAACGAGGAATGACCTGGCTTACCAGCTGGCTAAAACCAGATCCCTGAAGGGGGATTTCATAGAAATGCAATCCCTGCTGGGAGAAATCCAAGTTGCTGCTGTCACCAGATCACCAGCTTGTGTGAATAGTGAACTCTCGACTGCACTGTGGAGTAAAGATACCCCAGATGCCGATTTGATCACTGCACAGAAAGAAGACCCAATCATTGCAAAATGTTATCAACACATTGAAGACCCTGTGAGTTTTCCTCTAACAGAGACGGATTATACTGGTAAGGAGGATCTCTGGGTTTTGATGAAGTTTTGCAAGATGTTCCAGATCCAAGTCGGTTTGTTGGTAATGATAGCCCTGTCTGGCTGTGAACAAGTGGGTGGTACCTACCTCATTCTGAAACCTGATGTTGAACCACGCCCATGACCTGGCCACTGCTGGTCATAGGGTGTTTCACACAACATTAGAAATCTTGCACGAGGTTGGCTACTGACCACCCATGGGCCAGGACCTCCAAACTTACATGAAGAGGTGCCTTGTGTGTGCTTAATTTTAACCCAGTTCACTCACACACAGAGCTCCCCAACAAAAAAAGGGGAATGACAGGGCCTTAGTCATAGTTGCATGTCGATTTCATCGGGCCAGTGATTCACTCCTCTAGAGGAAGCAAGTATACGTGGACTGTGACATGCTTGTTCACAAAGTTGGTAGAATGTCTTCCAGCCCCGAATTGTAAGGCGGAGACAGCTGCTGCACTAATGATCAACCACATCTCCTCTTGTTTTGGCCTCCCGCAAAGGACTGAGTTGAACCGAGGATGCCATTTTATCAGTTAGGTGATGGCGAAGATGTGGGAGATTCTACGGATAAAAAGATACTCCATATTACCTACCACCTGCCTCAAGCGGGGGTGGGGAGGGGTAGAGAGATACAACAAAACAATTGTGAGTATTTTAAAGAAGTTTGTGGTGGACTCTGGACATCCAGTTACCACTTGTCCTGATGGCTATTAGGTTTTCACCATCTTCTGCAACAGAGATGTCTCCATTTGAGCTTATGACCGGACGAGAAATGTTGTTATCTGAGCATCTGCTCTATAGAACTCAGGAGCAGACACTAATAAATGCGTCCAATGCTCATAATTCCTTTAAGGAAGCTCCTCCAACACACTTTTCTTATGCTCAGCGCAATTTAAGACCTATTATGACCTAAAGCCCACCAACAAAAAGTATGAAGTAGGTGACAAGGTTTACCTGTACAATTTTCAAAGGAATCAGGCCAAGGAGCTTCTGTCTTGGCATGGTGCCTTTGAATTTGTAGATAAAATATCATCTGTTGCTTACAAGACCTGCATCCCAAAATGAAAACAGACAGAAGAAAAATGGTTCACAACAATCAGTTGAAAAGCTGGCATCCCCGAAAAGCTTTACAACTGGCTAAGGAGCCAAAGGAAAGTCGAGCAGAGGAACCATCTGAGGAATGAAATGGAAGGATGAAAAATCAGATGGAAACTAAGTGCTAAGTGCTTATTCCACATTGGTTGTACAGCCCCAGTGGGCACAACAAGTTCTATTCCAAAAAGTATTTTGGTATAACATTGTTCCTATTTTTACTAGACTGAGTTAAACCATAGTCTCAGGTACAAGGACCATAGTATACAGCTCTCAAAAAGGTGCAAATGCAGGCTCAGGTAATTACATTATTACCCACCAATTCAAGGAATAAAATGCATTCCATTTAAAGTGTCAATGCATGTTAAAACCAATTACAAAACCCAATTCACATTCACAATTACAATTGCAGTTTTAGGATGTTTGGTATTATTTGAAACAGTGCAAGGGCATCTTCAAGTAATTCAAATATTCCCAATCCTTTTACAACAATGGTCATCTATTGGATACCTCTCTAACTAAAGTGCCTGTGCATATTAGGACCAATCTACAAGTGCAATTCATAATCAAACCACATTACATCGCAATACCAACAGTCTGATTAGAGCAATACACTTAATAACAAACTCTCAGAAATAAAGTGCTAGTGCAAGTTCCAATGATATAAGCTAATACTGAAATACAATCAACACTTTACATTCAATCACCTAACAAATGTACTGCAAGTTCTTCTGCATTATGACCATGGGGTTTCTTAGTATTAAACGTAATAACAAGTTTAAATTCTAATTTTCTCAAGGTACATTCTCTGTTCACACTTCTCCTATGGACAGGTACATGAGCTATTACCAGAAATTTTTTTTGTGTGGCATCACTAGAATGTTTATCTGCAAAATGTACTGCCAATGGGTAGGTTACATCTCGAGTGAGTATCTAAAATATTCATAGCCACAGAGGTATCAGTGAAAAAAGCACATTGCCTGATGCATGTTGCACTTTGCCTAGCAAGAGGACAGTTTCAAGGCAGAAAAGCATACATGGTGTGGGAGAACAAAGCAACATCTTTAAGAGAAGACAATTATGTGCAAGACATAAAGTCAAGAGCAAAGCAAGAGACAAAGCACCACATAATAAAATGTGAACAGCCTGATATGAATGGAGCAGGAATCAAGATAGAAGAAAATAAGGTGCTCCAATTAAAAGACAGCTATGAATTAAATTAATAGTGCTTACTCCAGAAGGATGGGCTGATGGATTGGTTGTGTGCAAAGCATTAGCATGAAACGGACAATGGGAAGCAGTTGTAATGAACGCAGAGGAAGAATGCAAAGACCAGTGGCCTAAGAATGCGAGATTGTTAACATGGGTCAATGATGAGGGTGGACCCTTGAAAATACTACTCCTGAAGAATGCGTCTTTATGCTTCAGGAACAATGGCACAATGAAAGTCAGAGAAAATCTCAAGTGTAGTCGAGTTTATGATGTCCCAGGCATGAAGGAAGGAAAAGCAGTTTTAATGGATCACTATTGGGCCTGTGGATCCAGAGCATATATGAAATTAACGCCAAAGTGGAGAGGAGGGTGTTTATTGGTACCAATATGTATATCAGCATTGGTTGTACCACAACGTGACTTGCAGATAATACAGTTCCTGAAAATGGATGCACACCTAAGGAAGAGAAGGTCGTTTAGCAAACACAGACAAAAGAGAGAGAATTACTTTTCAGAAAAATCAGTAGATGCGTATTATGACATTCCAGATGAACATAAACTGTTTAGTAGAACAGGAGTGATATTTACATCTATCTTCTTGCCAGGAATTCAGACTGCAGTGAGTGCTAAGTGGTTACAAAACACTAGACGGGAGCTGCTGCAAACGATAAACATGACAATAAAAACACTTAATGTAATTCAAGGAGAAATTAGGGTGATCAGGCTTATGGCCCTCCAGAACAGGTATTGTTAAACCATATTTGCATAAATACCGCGTGATTATGAACATTGGCCTAAGACATTCACATTTGTATTAAAACCTATGATTAAGTCGATTTAGATAGTATTGACTTCGCCGCCATCTTGGAAACATTCGCCATTTTGATCCCAACTCCTGCTTCCTGTTCAGAAATGATTAACCATGTTTTCAGCTGCCACTGAGCAAAATTACCTTTGAGCCTATGTCAACACTAGGACTGCCAAAAGCAGAAATGTTTGCCTTGTGCAAAGAGACCTTGTAGTCAAAATGAACTCCCATTCAAAGTGTTACCTGTGCCTATAGACTCATCCTCTTTCAAACAACGACACACAAAGCAAAGCAACTACAGCCGTGTGTTTTGGAAGACATCCTTTATGCATCTCTTGGAACAGGACTTATCCTAAAGCTCAAGAAACAAGGAAAGATCTACACAGCTGAATACAACAACGTTTGCCAGTATTGTATCTTTAAGGAACCTTGGAGCCACAGTGAACCTCAATTCAAGTGTTGTCTGCATCAACAGCTTCAGCCATATACAAACATCAGAACTGAATGGCAGACAAACTAAAACCATGTGCCTTTGCAATAAACTATTGAATTTGTTTCTTGAAACTGGGCTTAACTTGAGCTGGAGAACCAACATCACCTTTGACTCTCTAAGGATAGGACAACATGTCAAAAGTATAAACTAATATTGTTATATTTGTCATGTGAACTGGGCACAAACCCAAATGTGTAACTTATTAGTTTGGAGAAGGGCTGGGCAATGACCATGACTGTGTATAAATACTGCATGCTTTGTGATGATCAGTACTCTCACCCCTCACTGTGTCTGCTGGTACACACTGTGAGACTCTTGGGAGCCAGACAGCTATCTGCTTTGATATTTGTATCAGTACAGAATAAAGTTATATTCATAACTTTGAGTTTGTGACTGGCAGATTCAATTTTTGGTGGTACTAAGCCTCGATATTCCTTGCTGATCTATCACTATGCCCCGGACTTATTTAAACCAATGGAAGGAGGTGTGTGCGCCAAGATCGGGCCTTCTTGCTGTACATTTAAACCTATCCATGATGAAGAGAATCAAACCCTGACATAAGAATAAGAAATAACTTTGTACACAAAGATGGCGGAGGAAGTAGATTAAATTGAAGATGACGATTGGTTTATATCTCTGTTTTCTTGGATTCCAGCCTGGCTGGCAAATGCTTTCAAAATTCTTAGAACAATACTAGTGTTTGTATTGCTAGGACTCTGTCTCATAAGGGTCATCATGGGACAATGCAAGAAGATAGCCAAAAAAGCTATTGGGATGAAGATAATGTTTGACATTGACGGCGGAACAGTTAAGCATATGCAAAATGAAGCCAGTGCCCATGAAAATATTAAGAAAAGTACCCTTGCACCTCCAGGAACCAAGTTCCATTACCCCAAGGATCGAAAACGATATGTAGGATCTTGGATATTATGTTCACCATCTGGAGAGTGCTGCCACATGACCTGGATTTTGGATGAACACAAAGAACGCAGGTCACCTAAAGGGGTGTTAAGGATTTGAATCCTGAAGAAGAAGCAGGATGAAGAGAAGATGCTGCCTAATGATGAATACGAGATAAAGACCATGGAAGAAGAGAATTTGGTTAACAATTTGACCAGAGGGGGAAAAGTAGAGGAGCAGGTAGATGCTATCTCGCCTGTTCCCGTCCCCTTCACCGCCGTCACACTGGAACAGGTGGAGAAGAGCAATACATGTGACCCCCTTCATTTTTCCCATACCGCATCGAGTGTATAAGGGACGGCATGCACTCAGACAGCCTTATAGAATGTACCCTTGGACTGAAGGTGTGGAAGGATGTTGCATTGAAGAATGCTATATGGAAGGATATCGCCTGCCAAGATGTCAGAATGCATCAGTGAATATTATGGATGGATGTTAAAGTGAAATCTGACTGCGAGAAAGTGATGCCATAAAAAGGATATATGAACCTATGCTGAAACGATATGAAAATACTTTGAAGTAAAGACGTAACTGAAGCACTAAGAGTAACATGTTCCTAAAGCTAAAGTAATTGTGGAAACAAAGAAGATGAAGTAACTTACTGACCAATAACTGTAAATACGTAGTAACACAGGGTAGAAAGAAAACATATAGAAGCTTGCTATAGAAGAATATATAACATGGCAAGGACAACCATAATGGGAAGATGGATGCTGGTTTACATTGAACTTAACCAAGCTACCTCAGAAACAGGCCTAGGCTGTAGAATCAGGAGACGCAGAAAAACAGCTCTGTGTGCAGAGCTGACAAGGAGTCAAGTTTGGCCCAGAGTTAAGGACGCTATTTTATAAGGATAACCATAGAGCACAAAGGCAGTACGTGGATACACTCTGAATGTGGGACCTTCTTCATAGATGAAAGAAGAAGAAAACATCTGTGAGAGCCAAACGGTTGGTCAATTAAAAGTAATTAAAGTTCATATGAGATATCGTGAGCAAATCTCTAGAGGTAAAAAGGAACAACAGCACCCTGTATAATTAAATCAAATAGTAGTAAATTGAAGGTTGAAATTGACAAATTTGTGGTCTCTTCACATGCGTCTCAGAAGTTGAGCCTCAAGCTAAGATAGTGGGGTGCTCACACTCCCTTGAACATTCCAGGACTGTTAACAGTCAACAAGGTCAAATACAAATGGAAGACTTTGGCTGATGGCCTACCTATGAGAGATGATGGACTAATTGGGACAATGGGGAGTAATCTGATGCGATTCAAACACCTAACTTTAGTTTCACGTACATACTGATAAGGAACTGTAAGTCCAAGGGTGGGATAGTATGCCAACCAACCAGTGGGGTTGAGGGACAATCTAACATGCAATGTAGCATAGACCAAACCACTGTTGTTGTGTCCACTAGAATCAGTACTATACGTACTTAGAGGTAGTTCAAGGCATGCCCTACAGATAAAGGGTAGCCAATGATGTATTAATTCTTATATATTGTATAAGTAGATATATTCTCTTAACCAATCCTTTCCTCAATAGGTTTTGTATTTTGCCACATATTACATCATAGATAACACCTATTGGGGTATAAGATCTCTTTGTGATCAAGCTTCTATGTGAGTGTGCATGAATCAGTCCGATGTCTGTGAGATCTCCCTACTTTATAAAATTGACAATAAAGTAGTACTGTGCCATATTCTTTGAGTCTATCAGATTATTTGGTTTGAGATCATTATTGTAATTCCATATAGCACAAACAGAGGCTTCAATGTGCTAGAGCACAAATGCCTTTAGGTAGAGGGAGGTCTTAAATCCAAAATTCTCAAATCATCCCAATATTTTTTTGTCCAGCTTCCCCAACACAGGTCTTTAAGTGGAGGGGGATCTGAAATCCCAAATCTGCCATCCTATATCACCCTGTGTTTATTTACAGAAAAGGTGTGGGTGAAATAATAATTGTTATATTCCTTTGCAAAAACCTGTAAACCTTAATGCTAGCCTATTCAAGCGTGCAGGAAAATCGAAATTGCACAGCGTTGCATATGGAATTTTTGTTCATTGACCAGTTTGATTATTTCTTGCGGTGAAATTTGTAGAATGTAAAGAATTGCGATTTGCGTTTTTCCTACCCAACTGGTGTGATTTATTTATGGAACAAGAAGTTTAATTGTGAGCCACAAAGAAGGTGGCGTGTATTGTTTAGTGTGATCTTCATTATTTATCATTCAAATAAATACAAATACATTTCCTGTACACTGACCTAGATCTTTGCTCATTGGCTCATTGGTAGCTCAGGGGAGGGACGCAAGGGGTATGAGAGAGATGAATTGGAGATAGGGCTGAATAAAAAACGGACATTAGACAGTTTGCTGGGTGACACTTTGATTGGGGAGGGAAGGAACTCCCTGTGTTGAGAGTGGCCTCTCAATAAACCGTTACACCACTCATGGTGCAAGGAACAGACAACATGAATTGCAGCATGCTAGGAGCCTACTTAAAGCATTAACAGTTTAATGAGTCTAATAAACATATGAATGGTATGATTGTATTTTATTGGATATTGTTGTTGGTTTTTATTTATTTATTTTGTATTAAGTGCATTTGGTTACAATAGTGACCTTTTACACTCTACTACAAAACACATAAAAAATTACACAATGCATACATACATAAATACAATCCCTCCTACCCATTGAATTCATTCAAATCCATTCTATTTCAGATAAAATATGAATTTCCCCCCAATTAATGACATAATAAATCATCGTAATTCGGCAGTGGAGGTGGTAATCTGCAAGCAACCAATTGCCAAACATGGAAAGCTGCTGCCGTTATCACCAATGACTCAGTCCCAAAGATTGAGCTCCAAAATTGGTCCCAAGTAGCGAATGCAAATTTACTATAAGCTTTACTATAAGCCATATGAACTGCCTCTCACTGTGTCAAAATATGCCATACGGTTTCAACCTGCTCGGCACAAAGTCTGCCTATTCTGACTCAGCGGTGGGAAGACCACCCAGGCCTCTGTATTTTCTAAGACCGTCAGAGTCTGTAAACAGACCGAAAAGATACATATGCACAAGGCTGGTAAACGTAATTGTAACAAATAAGACTTTGTGCAACCTAACGTAAATGATTGATGTGAATACAACACAAACTGCTGGAGGCCTGATAGATGTGCCTCGGCTTGTCCCACCTTGTGGAACTGAGACTTCTCCTGTTTTTTGGCTAGGTTATAATCCAACCAAGATCCAGGGAAGCTAAATACCACTATCTCGATCAGATAGGACTTAACCATTATCTCCGGCTCCCTATACCGCACACTCTTAGAGAACCTCGTAGTGTGGATGGTAGTCATGCCCAACAAAGAGTATGCACCCACGGATCCATAATGGATCTCGGCCCAGAACTTAAATGCCGCCAAAAACCATATCTTTCTGAGATGTTTCACTCTTCTATAACCTTCCTGTAGACAACTGTTACATTTGGAAAACAACTCCATTGATACAGAAAAGGTAAGAGAATGGCAGGCGGGTAACACTTCATCTGCGTGGCCTTCTGAAATATAGCGTTCCAAGGGCAGAAAAGGATGTTAATAGCCCAGGGCCAGAGTTAAAGGCCCAAGCGAAGCGAGGTGTTTAACTAGGGCCCCGGGAATGCTAAGACCCGTCCCAGCCCTTGGAACAAGTGCTTAACGCTTTTCTCAACCCGGGTATCCAATCTTGAGACCCAGGGTGCTAAGAAAATTGTATTTTCATTCAAGGAACAGGACGTGCGGAGCACCCCGTTCATTGAATGGAAATACTGCCCAAAGATGGGCACCATGGAGATGGAAGGTGGCGCTCCATACAGAGCCCCTCTTCCATTTCCATGCGGCCATGGAGCGGCAGCAGAAGCACAGAGGCAGCGGATGGGCCACTGCCACCAATGAATCGAGGTAAGTAGGTCTGGGGGTGGAGGGAACAACAAGATAAGGAAGGGTGGGGGAATATGGCGCTGGAGGGCGATGGAAGGAGCCTCCAGGTTCTGTGGAACACGGGCTGAAATAAGCAGTTTAGGCCTGCGATCCAAGGAACACCTGGCAGCTAATAGAATTTATATGACTGTCGTGAAACTAAATAACCTTGACATACCAACATAATAATCTATTATTCTGAGTAAATAACTTTATCTCGAATATTTCACCTGCAAAGATGAGTGGTAATTAAAAACAGGTCATGCCCCCGCTCAGAAATTCCAGTTGAAAAGTTCATGCATGGAAGCGCGCGTAGGTCCATAGCACAACAGGTCTGACTAACAAAAGCGTTTTGCAATGGCACAAACCCATTTTAAAAAGCTCTGATAATCAGGCCCAATGACTGAAGAGTTGGCTCAACAAGCCACAGTGGGCCAGTTGTGTGGGTCATTTTGACGATTTACTTCACGGTTCAGCTCACTGTCTAGATGATAGTTTTGACAACTGGCACCGACATGCCTGAAAATGTTCCATATGGCACTTATTTTCAACAAAAACGGAGCCCCAAAAAGTATCTTTGTTTCCCAGAAATTCTGAAATTGCAGTTCGCCTTTATTTGGGTGTTTAAGCCGATTTTTTCCAAGTGAAATCCTGTACCAGTTGCACATGATTTCTACCGGACCTAGACACAGTACAGGGGTTTTTTGGTCCATTGCACCGTATAGTTCGAAGGGAAATGACATGCGACATTCCTCTGGTTAAATACAGACGTAAAAGGCAAACAGTGTGCAGCAGAAGCTACCAATTAGCAGTTCCAAGATGCCACTAGCATCAACTGGAACTTTCCCTGTGGCAGCTCAGCAGTGGCGAGCAAACCCACATGCTAGAAAATGCATCCTTTAGACAGTTTATCTAACTGCTCAACTGGAATTTCCACCAGGCCTGGTGTCAAGAAGTCCTCTGGTGTGGCCAGCCAAGGTGGGCGTGTTATCCACTCACAAGCCCACTTGTGAATGGGCCAGCATCTGATATGAATTAATCACCGTTCATTTTAGGCCTAATGGACCCATACTCCTTACCCGACAGTCTGCTCAAAGCGCCTTGCACCAGTACAAAGGAGCGGGGTCAAAAGTGGGCTGACCCCTGGCAGAATGTACAATTATTAGACAGAGGGTGCACGCGAGCATCTGCCGGAACCCCACTGGCATGGCGAAGCGATTCCAAAAGTCGCAATATGAATAATAAACTCAGTTGGTCCTTTCCCCCGATCCTTATCCGGGCCGCCGCCTTTCTCTCGTAAGAGTTATGGCCCTCCTAGCAGCTGCAATAATTGTGTTTCTATTGTCAGGAGGCCCTCCTCCTGGCCAACCCCTACAAGTGTCCTTTGTTAAGATGGAGTCCTGCGATTATACGCTCTGGTGGGCGCTGTTCTGGCCCAGCTGCCTGACACACGAGCGAGAAGAGGGGACTTGTGTCTGGGAGACAGGGTTCTAACATGCCGGGCCTTTAGAATAAGTCAAACTGGCAAACAAACGACGCTTTATCCGCCTGCTGACAAGGCAGGCCGCCTCCCTTTGAAGTGACCTCCATGCTGCTCTCTCCTCAGCCCAGGCAAACAGCCTCCTTTCGACATGCTACACGGCCATTATGCCTGCCCCATTTCGTGATTTTTGATGGAAGGTTGGCAGCACAGTCTCTGAGAGGGTTGTAAAAAAAAAAAAAAAAAAAAACACGGTGCAGGGCAGGCCTGGCGAGAAAGGCTTTCCTTGTGCCTGGCCCTAAATTTGGAATCTTTTTTTTAACAATGCTTTCTTGTTCTCCGTTTAAGAGGAGGCTGCAGCGTGAAATTCTTAATTTTGGAGTAAAGGGAGATAGGGGTGTCAGCAGATGTAGCTGGTCGCCATGGCGACGGAGTCACATGAAGACGGAGGCTGGAGACTAAATGAAGGCCTCGGGCTGGGGTGAGAGTGACAGCGAAATAATCCACAAAGCCTGTATACTGGATTAATTAGTCGACTAATTATATCAAACCGCTGCTGTAACTAAACATTAATAAAAAATAAACACTGAAAAGTGTAACAACGCGTCCCAAATATGGGAAGGGTAAACAGGGCCTGCCTTCCTCTGCAGTCTGTTGGTCGAGCCACCTGAATTGTGAGTGTGATTTCCTTACTCTTGTTTTTTGATCGCAGGCATTGGGACTCTTGTGAGCAGGTACGGTGCGTGGTAAGCCAGGATAAGCCATGTGTGGCGTCCTATATCCGATATAATGCCAGTCCAAGATTTCACTAGTGGAAATGACACTTGGTCAGTTACACGTGGTTTCGACTCCAACCGGTCGCAGCACACGGGTGTTTGGGCGTTTATCTACTCTAGACAAAGAGAAATGATTGCGTAACATTTCTCAGGCACCCATCACGCGGTTGGAATGCTTAAATAACAGTCCCCAAGCAGTGACAATCAATTTCTTCTACAGGCATTTAATATACTCTCTGAGTATTTGGCACACCGTTTAGAAAATGTACCCTGACTGTTTATTTAGCCGATATGTTTCCTGCCCCATATATGCTTAGCTGGTGCTTGGTAAACGCTTAAATATGATATGGCGTTTTGCAAACAGTTTGCTTCCTTAGCCAGTGCTTAAGAAATGACTTTCATTTTGACTAGGTGTATATAAATATGCCCAGAGGAAAGAAACAAGGGAAATGATGTCTGTCAAATAAAAACTACAATAGACACCATTAAACACTAATAAACACTTCCATTATGCAGCTGGAGTCCACTGCGTTTTTTTTATAAGGTATTAAAACATTCAGAGACTCTCAACTGGATTTCGTAGAAACTAATTGTAGTCGCTCCAAAGGAATTTCCGACTGGAACGTAATGGCTATTGTTTTTAAATACACAGAACTCCCCAGTTAGGAGATATTGTTTTATGCCCAGTGGGCTCAGATTCTTGAGGGATTTGGGTTCAAACCTCAAACATGGAAATTAGTACTGAAACAAAAATATCTGTACAGGCCAGTATGTCAATATATTTCGCCTAACCCTAGCTACTCCTGGCTGGGCACCATAAGGGATGGACAAGATCCTGGGGGCGTTTGTAGTTGGGCCCTGGTACAGCAATTCAATGCCGCATGGTCCCTCTTACAAGGTGGCATGTGACGGCATTTGTGTCTTTCTGGTTGCACCCCTTGCTGATGACCGTGTGGCCTCTTAAATCTCCCCCTCGGTTTTGCAGTATGGTATTTATTTATTTAATTTGCATGCTTATAAAGCGCCGAAAGCCTGCAGGCATCAGGGCGCATAACATAAATCATACAATTGGCAAACCAACCGAAAAAACATGAACAGAAAGAAGCTAAGCACAAAACTAAAACAGATACTTAACAATCAAAGCAATAACCTAGTTGAAACGGGCCAGGTGCTAAAAAGAAAACAGGTAGATGAACAGTGGTATTGAGGGTGAAAACGAAACTGTTAGAAACGCTACCACAATTGGCTGAATAATTCAAAACATTTCTAAGTGTGGTGGAGGAGCAATATGCTGTGAGTGTGAAATTCTATTAAAATACAATGGTAAGCTGCTAGACCCACATCCCACGAAGGATGCAGTCAGTATTGTCAGTAGGACACCACTTAGAAATTTGAGTTCTACAGAGAACTTTTAGATCTTGCATTCTCACACAGTTAGGACCCAATTTGGAATTAAGCCAAGCCAAGTTTGTGTATTTCAGCGCCTATGGTATGGAACCGAAGAAGGCGTGGGATTATTCTGACATGGCTGCTGCAGGTTACTG
Organism: Ambystoma mexicanum; assembly: GCF_040938575.1. NCBI lineage: Eukaryota > Metazoa > Chordata > Amphibia > Caudata > Ambystomatidae > Ambystoma > Ambystoma mexicanum. Next base: position 231,698,998 of record NC_090927.1, on the reverse strand, counting down.
ACGTTGCTTCATTGTGCTTTTGATTTTTTTTAAAATGTATATAGCGCCACACTGTAAAACGAAATGCATCTAGGTGCTACAGCCTAATATATCGTTGTGAGGCAGTCGGGAGGATGCTGAACTAGGTCAACTAAAACAGATAGATCTTGAAGGTCTTGTGAAATAATGTAAGCTTAGAAATGCATCTCACATCACACTGGGCATCAGATGCCATTTCTATTTCAAAGGAAACCACTTTAACTTTATAATTGACATCACATTATCATTGCCCTCTATGTTGACAGCAGAAATTACATTTCAGCCAAAGTTAGTGACCCTGCATGACACCTATCCTGCAATTTAGCAGGTAGACGCCGCACAGCGTTGCAAAGGGTGCACTTTGCAACGTTGCTTCCTCTCTTTTCCCCTTTCTTCGCTGACATGGCGCCCTGAAGCGATTGCTTGTTTGCATGCGACACATGTGTGAAATCAAATAAGTACATTTGCGCAACAAAAGTTCGTTCGGAAAGAGGATACTGGAGGATGTATTTGGGCAAGATGCATCTTCATTGCAATGGCAAATCTTTTCATGGTGTGCTAGTTTTGGTCAAACATCCGTGGCTCGGTGGCACGGCACAATCACGCAGAAGTAGATGCACCCGGCAGCATTCTGGGGGGCACAAACTTCAACCCCAGAATTTGTTAGAAGCAGATTTTCATCATTGGCGTGTGGAATTTCAGGTGGTCTTGTCATCTCACCGGGGTGGCTATACCTAGGACCACTCCACTGTAGAATTCTTTGTTAACCTCTTAAATGTGGGAGTGGGTGGAGAGTCCAAGATTACCCATGTAATGCATAGCTGAAATACACGCCCTTTGTACTTGGGCTAAACCGCACAAAAACTCCCAGACTCACGTCTAGTCGAAAAGCTTGCTTTAATATGACAGACCAGAGCGCTCAACAAACCGCTAGCCTGGCTCTCTGGCCCTCCAGACCACTGATCATTAATAATTCACCAAACAATCAATTAATGAATTCATTAATTACTTAATTTCCCTTGTTTCCTCCCCTCAAACTCCCCCATTTCCTCTCACACTTCTTCCCCCATTCCTCTCCATCTTCCCTCCGAGGCCACACCCCTCCTTCTTCCATAGCTCTAGTACGGAAGATATAGTACTAGTACTCCCCAGGCTAGTCTGTCTGTGCAAACAGCGCTAATCCCCTCCATTACCACGCTAATAACCCTTTCTGCTTCCCCCAACCATCCTCCATAGGACCGTGTACCTGGCCCCCCCCGATCTCCTGTTCACATATGATCCCCTCAACACCAATCTCCCTCTTCCTACACTTGACCGCAAAGCCCCGCTGACCTGTCACGTCAGCAACAATAATAAACCATCCAACACATCAATCTCATCTCCTAATACCCCAGCCTGTCACACCAAATGCCACCAAGCACCTTTGTAAGGCCCCAAAATTTTATTTCTAGACCCTCCGCCAAACTACCCACCCCACCATCACAAAACCAAACCAGCACTGACTGCACATCTTCTTTGCCATGTCAGCCCAGCCTGACTGGGCACAGCTCCCCCCTCCCCTTGTCCAAATAAGCATGGAGCTCTTTGCCATTCTGATACATTTTTGACTTCTTGACCCTGAAATATAAACAGTCCTGTGTCAGGAACACGTTCTCCCACCTCAAACCAATCCCCCGCCCCTGACACCAGCTCTGATACTCGAAAACGTCCCAAAAACCAGCCAAGCATGCCCTAAACATGTCCCTTTCCCATGCGACCAACAAATCCCACCAATGGTGTGACACAAACTCCCCAGAAGTTCCAGCATTACCACCCTTCTTTTGTCTCTGACCTGCCCCTTCTCCCTAGCCCAAGTTTCCAGCATTCTACTCGCCATCTCGCCCCCACTAGGCTGTAAACCCCAAAACCACTTACCATAGAAAGCAATCCATGCCAACTTCCCCACTATCATCTCCCTAGATCGACCCTTACCCATGCAATCCAATATGAAGTTCATCACATCCTCCCTCCTTCTCCTTCCACATCGCATCTCCCTCTCCAACTCAGCTCCCCCCTTTCTCAACTCTAACCACGCTCTCCTGTATGCCACCATGGAATCTGCAGCCAGCGAACCCTCCACTAAGCGCTCTCACTCTCCTAGCTGCCATAGCTCCTCTGGCGCCCTTCCAGCTCTGCTTCTGGTGCCAACCCATGCAATCTCTTCCACTGGAAATGAGATATACCATCAGCAGTGCCGTTATCCTTCCCCGGCACATGCTTCACCTTGAACACAATATTCCTCCTCAGGCACCATATCGCAAACTCCCTCAAAAGCCTGAACACCCTTTGTTCTTTGGCAGATTGTCTGTTCACCACGTTGACCACAGCCGTGCAGTCCACTTTAAAGTTCACCTTTTATTCTTCAGCTTCTTGCCTCACAATGCAACGCCACCACCAACAGGAAGAACTTAAAAAGAATGCAATGCTCCTACCTCCATTTCTCCAATGCAGTGGCCATCTTTCGGCACACCATCTCCCCCTCTAGTACACCCCAAAACCACTGCCCCTGAGGCAACAGAGAATGCCTGCACCTCCCATGGCACAGGCAGACACATGGACACTCCATTAAACTCTTCAATAAAATGAAACCATACCCTGCAGTCCTTCCCATGGGCGCCCAACACCGTTATTCTGTGGTGCGGTAGCTTCATCATCAGTGGTGGCTGGTGAATTTTTTTACAGGAGGGGTGTAAATATTTGTGCCTGATAAGAGCAAGCGACCAAGCGTAGCAAAGGAGCCCACACCATGCAAGGATGGTTTAGGGGGGTTCTCCACCCACGATTTTTTTAGAATAATGTGGGTAATAAATTGGGTAAAAAGCCAAACAGTTTGTAATTGTGTTTTGTAGGGTAACTCATGAAAAAATACAATAGATGCAAGTCACCAACAGTGTACAGGGGAAGTTCTCCAAAACATTTTCATGATGCCTTTTCCCGCAATATGTGCCAGTACAAAACATTTTCACACTGGATGTACCCATACATTGCCATGCTGACTGCAACATTATACCCTATTATTCCCATATAAGAACATACTCATGTTTGCTTTGTGCCTAATGCCAGTAATGATACTATAAGAAAACATGTGCATTTGTTCTGCCAATATATGCAAGTATCCCCACATAACAACATAATCCAGTTGGCTTTAACATAAAAAATGCATGCCAAAGTATGAAAACACCCTAAGCCTTGTATGGCTCATTGCGCTTACATGGCTGGGGAAATTTCCCTTTCACAGTTAAGAGCACTCTCTCAGCTGAAAAAAACAGCTGAGGGAGTGCTCCTATTTTACTAGGCTGGCTCCTCCGTATTGATGAGAGGGGTCAAGAACCGGTTGGTCGACGCCCCCTCGCCCATTATGGACAAGTGACCCTGTTCGCCCCAGCCATGGACCGCGTCATGTTTCTGCAAAATGTACACTCCGGAGCAACTACCCTGCAAACAAAATTGAAGTACCTCAACAAATTCTACATATCTGAAAGCACCATCCTCTGCATCCCTACCAACTTGCACACCTTATCCTCCGGCAGGCGTGAGGTCATCCCCACCATCCCCGTCAAATTCTATTCCCAGAAAAGTTAGAACCAATGCCGACCCCTCAGTCTCCTTCTCCACTGAGGGAACCCCCAACTCCCCCATGAACCCCATAAAAACCACTAGCATCTTTTGATACGCTTTCTCTTTCCCAGCCCCACTGATAAATAGAAAATCATCCAGGTAACACAGCACTCCCCTAGCACCTGTTCTGCAAGTAAAGCACCACTGAAGGAAAGAGCTAAACCACTCAAACAGAGCACAGGACACTGCACACCCCATGGGCAGCACCGAATCAACAGAAGTCTGATGCTCAAACTGCATCCCTAGCGACCAAAAATCCTCTTTATGCACAGGCCGGAACCTGAAAGCTTGCTTGATGTCATACTTGCCCATAAATGCCACCTTCCCATTCTCCCTTACCAGCTTCAATGCCTGATCCACGCTCACTTAAGACACTGCTCCATCCTCCTCAGCGATGAAATTGTTCACTGACATACTCTATGGCCAAGACAAATGGTGGGTCAGCCTGAACTCCCCTTCCACCTGCCTAGGCACAACCCACAACAAGGACACCACCAGATCGCTGGGCAACCCCACAAACTGCCCTACCACCCTCCGCTCAGCCATTTCCTTTGCCAGCTTCTTTCTTAGAATGTCCAGCCTCTCCTTTGCCGACTTCAAGTTCTCTGCCTACCTCCTTAACCTAGGCCTTTGATATCCCAGACTGAAACCCTCCAGAAAACCCATCCCCAAAATCTTTGCTGCTGCCCTATCCTGGTATAGGCTCAGCTATTCCTCCCACCTCTATAGCTTAGCTGGTTTATAGGACTTTCACCTCAACCTCACCCCATGTGCCCATGCCCCTTCCCCTGTCTCCCGCTGCAAAACATTGCGTGGCAGAGTGCAGGCCCACGCACCTGCTGCACTCATGCTTAAATGTACAACCTGCCCTGAAGCAGGCTTCCTTGTTAAATGACCAACATGCTGCAGATGGCTGCCCTCTGCCTCCTCCCGCCAGCCTGTTCAAGGCGGGCAACCAAGAAAAGGCATGTAAAGCAGAGGCAAATTGTTTGCTGTATGCAAATTGGGCGCCGGCCGCATCAGCGCCATCAACTGTAACCACAAATCCATGTTGATCTCACCTCATGCCTAATCCTCTCCAATTCTACAATTCTTGCCCTAAACTCTTCATCATTCCATACCCATGCAAACCCATGAAGCTCAGAAACGCCTTCCCTAGGACAACCACATATTTAAACAACGCCTCGCTCCCCTTCAGACATTTCTCACAATACACGTTGGCATATATCAAAAAGGCTGATGTCCAATTATCGATCATAAATGGGACCTTGTGCATCGCTGCCAGTTCCTTCTAGTCCTCCATTGATCTTTTCTGCGTCCTCACTTCCTTATGCAACAACCTACAGACATCCACAAATTCCCCCACCCAAATTTTATCTTTGCTTGCTGCCATCAAATGTGCCACTTGTGGCTTTGTGGTACCAATGTATGGTGACTCCCTTAGCTTCTCCTCGCCCTTACTGCCTCCTGCACCGCATGCTCCCACCATCACCTGGACCTCTGTGTCTGGAAACATGTCAGTTGCAACTCCGCCGTGCTCATATTCCTTACCTCTGCTCTCACCAATGCCCAAGCACTTCCCCCACTCTCACCCCCACAAAACCTTCTCTCAGTCCCCTCTCCTTTGCGACCCCTATCTTGCCCCCAATCTAACCCACACAGCAGACCATTCCCTACCTTGTTCATTTCTTAACGGTCTGTCTACAACATCCACTTGCACCATCTTGGTGCCATCTCCATTCCCTCCACCTTTCCTGATGGGACTTCTGATGCAGGAACAAAAAACATTGGAAGATCTACTCTGCCTGTTAGCCTGAACACTCTGCCCACCTCTGTACCACCTCTCTCTCACTGCTGACATGCCTCTAACCTCTCCCTACCCATCTTCCCTTCCCAACTGCTCAGACCCTCAATAATCTCCTCATTCCCGCAAACCCATTGCCCCCTTTCTTCTCAGACCATGCAATCATCCTCCCTGCCATCCATCCCAACCGCCATGCACCATTTCTGTTAATTGAGCCTGCGTGGGCCAGGAAGATCCACCTCTCTCCAGCAAGGGGCATCCACCCTGATGCTTCTTTGCCGTCTTCTTGGAGGGGCATCCCAACCCCTTACTGAAACTCCCAGTAAGACACCTAGCCCAGAATTTTGTGGGTAGAATACTGGATGTGAGATAGAAGGAACAAGCTTTATTCTCCTTCAGGACAAGGATGAGGGTGAAGCCAGTGTTTGTTTGTAACTCTTCTATCATCTTCTCTAGTCTCTTTCTCAGGAGGAAGATGCACATCCTTAGTCAGTAAGGGCTTTTTTTAAAAGTAGTGAGATGGACTCAGCTAGGGATGGGATGACAGCTTTTTAGGTGATTGATGTTGACCCATTGTTTTTGACTGTTCTCTGTTTGTGATGCAGATCTTGTAGGCAACAAGTGATATTTTATCTACAATTTCAAAGACACAACGGCAAGACAACAGAAATGTCCGCTCCTTGGTCTGATTCCTTTGAAAATTCTACAGGTAAAACTTGTCACCTACTTCATACTCTTTCTTGGTGGTCTTTAGATCATAATCAGTCTTCATTCTTTCAGCCGACTTTTCTAAATTGCGCTGAAAATAAGCAAAACATGCTGGAGGTGCTTCCTTACATTTTGAATGTAGTCTTGAACAGTGGACGCATTTCTCAGTGTCTGCTCCTGAGTTCTACAGACCAGATGCTGATGTTACATCCTTTTCCGTCTGGTCATAAGCTGTAATAGAGACATCTTTGTAGACCTAATAGCCATCAAGAAAAGAGGTAATTGGAGTTCAGAGTCTGCCATGAACGTCTGTATCTCTCAACCCCCCCCCCCCGCTTAAGGCCTGGTGGTAGGCAGTATTGATTTTTTGTTTTACCCCTAGAATCCCCCACATCATTGACATCACTTCACTGGTAACGTGACTTCATCGATCTGACTCAATCCTTTGTGTCCGGCCGAAATGAAAGAAGATTTTGTTGATCATTAGTGCAGCAGCGGTCTCTGCCTTACAATTTGGGGCTGAAAGACACTCTATCCACTATGTAAACAAGCATTTCAGTCAACATGTACTTGTTTCCTCTAGAGGAGCGAATCACTGGCCCCATGAAATCAACTTGAAAATCTGGCCAAGGCAGAGTCATTTCTCTTTTTTGTAGGGGACCTCTGTGGTGAGTGAACTGGGTTGGAATTGAGCACACACAAGACACCACTTTAGGTAAATGTTGAGGTAATGGCGTATGTGTTGCCAGTAGACAACCTTGCACAAGATTTCTAGTGTTGTGTGAAACCCCCTATGACTGGCAGTGACTGCGTCATGGGCATGGTTCAACATCAAGCTTCGTAATGAGGTAGGAACCACCCACTGGTCGCAGCCAGATAGGGCTCTCCTTACCAGATCCAGAAAATCTTAGAAAACCTCATCAACACCCAGAGATCCTCTTTACTGGTATAATCTGACTCTGTTAGCGGGAAACTCGCGAGTTCATCAATGTGTCGATAGAATTTTCCAATGATCAGGTCCTCTTTCTGTGCAGTGATCACATTTGCATCTAGGGTATCTTTACTCCACTGGGCAGTTGAAAGTTCATTGTTAACATGTGTTTTTCACCTGGTGACTGTAGCAACTTGGATTTCTCCCAGCATAGATTCTGTTTCTATGAAAACCTTTTGCAGAGCTCTGGTTTTAGCCAGCCGGTCAGGTGGGCCATTCCCAGTCTTATCTTGCCCCTCTATTTTGGAATGACCCCATATGTTCTTCAAATAGATGCTCATCTCATTGGAGGTAACCAGATCGTCAATTGACTGGATCAGTTTGGCATGGTTTAATGGCTTTTTGTTGGCACAAAGAATGCCTCAATTCTTCCAGTTATTCAGGTGCTCCTCAACCCCATTCCCGACATAATCGGAGTCAGTGATTAAGACCAGTTCTTTGAGTTGGTTGTTTACTGCAGTGAGGATGACTTGATGAACGGCCATCAACTCTGCAACCTGACAACTTTGGGGTCCTATTTTATAACCAGCAGGGGTTGTGAGGTATCATTCACCTAGGTATTCCCAATGCCAGCCACTAGTTCTTTTTGCCTGTTGTTATCAACATGGTAAGAGCACCTATCCACATAAACTATGGGTATCCCCTGAAACGTGTCTTCTTTATTGACCTTGTGTGGAGAAATTAAGTATGCCTCCATGTTGCTGTTCGTCATTAGACTTTCATCCCCAAGATATTTTTCTTGAACACAATCATGCAAATCTGCCAACTCTTGAGCTCGGGGACTCTTCTCGTATTGAGCATATCTGACCTCCACAGGAAACCCTTGCATGGACAGGGATCAAGAAAATAATTCTGGAATTACTAACATGCCCCGCCCGTATTCCATCACTTTGTAGATATTGCAAGGGTGGTGAGGAGTCTCGACAATGATGTGCTCCCCCTGGATAAATGGACTATAATTTATTAATGCCCACACCGTGGCCAGGAGTGCCTTCTCACAGGCATTGAATTTTTCCTCAAGAGAGCACAAAGCCTTGCTCGCCTATGAGGTGACGTTGTTAACCTTGTCATGCTTTTGATACAACACTGCTGTTAGGCAAGTATCTGAGAACCCTGTCTCCAAGAAGAACTCCTTGTTCATAATGGGGTAAGCCAAACAAGGAGCCTGGGAAAGGCTTCTTTTCAGTTGTTTATTTGCACCGGCTTGTTCCAGACCCCACTTCCACTTGACTGTGGCCTTTAATAAATGGACCATGGGTTGAGTGACCTCTGGATACACTTCAATTAACTTTTGACTATAATTAGTGAGTCCAGGAAGGCTTCTTAATTCTCTCAGAGTAGTAGGGTCTTTCCATTTCATTAAAGCTTCCACCTTCTTCACCTGGGTAATAAGACTGTCAAGGGTGATCTCGTGCCCTAAGAAGTTCACTCAGTCTTTCACCATTGTGCCTTCTGAAAAGACAGTTTTGCACTGGCTTTCTACAACTGTGTTAGAACAGAGTTGGTCTGCTATGTGTTCCTCCACAGTTGAGCTCTTGATCAGAATATCATATACTTAGGCCAGGTTTCCCCTTTTGCCCAATTGGGGCATGGGCTTATCTAGAAAGATGTTGAACTCATTTATGTATCCAAAGGGGAATTGGTTCCACATATATTGCTGCCCCCCGAAGGTAAAGTCAAGCTTGTACTGATCCTTCCCTACTGACGGGTACTGTCCAAATTCTGTTGATCAGGTCAATGGTGGTGTATACTTTGACCCCTGGATCTGTGCAAGCCCTTAATCGATATAGGGAAGGTGAAATCTTGACATGTGGACCGGTTCAACTACCTCAGGTCTGCGCATATTCTCCATTGGCCATTTGGTTTGAGTATCCTTGTACCGGGTTGTTGAAGGTACACTGCATCCGACAAATTATTCCACGGGATTCTAAATTCTTAATAATCTCAGTGAGTGGCTCTATGGACTGAGAGGTAACCGGTATTATTTCACCAATACTGCAGCCATCTCAGGGTTCCGTGGGTATGGTGGTTGAATCAATGGATGTGCGCCCGCAGTCGTATGAGACCACTGAAAAGATATCTTGGAATTCCAGGAAAACCTGTTTCAGCTTTTGTCTTTGCTCATCGGTCTTCCAGGCATCAGTAAGATTGATCTTTTCCTCGACCATCTGCTTGAAACCTGGAAAGACCTTGGGCATGGCAATGTCAGCAGTATACTCCAGTTGGGTGAAGAGATCTCTTTTGATTGTGTTTACCTGCACAGTAGGTTCCAGGAATTCTAGGAAGTGGTCCTTGACTCAGAATACTACCTCCTCCTTCCTGAGGTCACAGGTTACCTCTTCCACCCCGCAGCGGCAGGAAGAGTACACCAAGAAATGACCCCTTGCCTAGTAAATATCTTTTCTGGAGGAATACCGTTGCTGATGTCGAAAAAGTCATTTGGGATTAGTCCCATGATTTCATTACCTAAATCAATCGAATAATGCTGGGAATCAACCACCATTCCAATAAATGTCTCTTCACCCAAAGGGTTACTTCGAGGGTCGCTGTTATCCAACAATATGTGAATGGTTTTGTGTTCTAGGTCTACTAGACGTGTTGGAATTAAATACAAACCTTGTTGTTGGAGATGGGACTTTAATTTTATATAGGCATGCTGATGTTTGAGGTGCTGTCCTTGCTTAATTTTGAGGGGAATAGTGAATTGCTGCACCTGTCCTTGGATGGTAACCTCTTCTCGCACTTGAACTTCAACAGAATAAGGCAACAATTGAGCTGACTGGAATGCTTTTTCGGTGTTGTCAAAGCCCATGGGGTTACCCCTCCAGTTGTGACCACGAATTATTGTTAATTAGGTACGAATTTATTGTGAATCAGTTGAGAACATTTCTTACCACCCAACAATTAAGTTCTTTGCTTTGGTTGCCAATGGACATTTTTAGCACACACCTGCTAGGCAGGAGATATTTGGAGTTTCCAGATCTACTTCCAATTTGTCAATCAATTTGAATGTGGGAATGGTCTGATCTTTTGGGAGTTTCCTGAATAATCCTTTGCTGATGAAGCTCCTTCCATTAGTCAGGCATACTCTGGCGAGCACCAGCTCCTCCGCCTCATTTAACTGAATGGGGAAAAACAACTTTGTGCCCTTTTTCTGAATGTCAACAGACTTTTGCGGGTTCTTCTTTGCCTGGTTTCACAGGACTCAAGGTTTTTACTGATTTTGGACGGGTGTAATATTTTAGGGTGTTCCCTTCCACTGTGCATTGCCAGTTAAAACTGGGAGAAGGATTGATTTTCAAGAATTCTGAATGGTTCCCATCACCTGTTTGTTCTCCCACAGAGATGACACAGATGTCTGGGACTTGGTTATTCTTGAAATGGAATTCTACTTTCTCCGAAATTCGATCAATTATATGACAGGTACCATACATGCTTACATAATTGGAACTCATCTTTAATTTTATGGGGCGGTTAGTCTGGGTCCAGAGGACTTTGTTTACACAGTTGATCAGAGGTTATAACCTCCTCAGAAGATCGTTCCCCATTACACAAGGTGTGCCCTCTGAAGTCAAGACTATCACTGGGTGTTTTTGTCCCAATTTTGATTTTGATTGCCAGAGCCACAGTCGTTTTGACGGAAATATCATTCCTGTCAAAATTATGAAGTTGTCCAGGAAGTGGTGTGAGGGGAATTTGGTGGCCTTCCCCCCATCCTGAGTTTAGTTGGTCAAATGACTTTTTGGACAGGAGGGTTGCTTGGGATCCAGTATCCACCAGAGCTGATAATTCACACTGAGCCTGCACCTTGACCGGTACATAGAAACAGCCTTCTTTCTCCTCCATTGTTCAAGGAAAGTGTGAGTTATTTGCCTACCCGTTGGTCATTTTCTTAATATTGAACATTGTGTGAACTTGGGTGATTTTCTGTGTCGGAGATTGGGAATCTGAAAATAAAAGTTTCTAACTAACAATGGGTGGATTTTGGCACTCCTCTTTCCCCCCAATTCTTTGTTGTCCCCCTTTACTTGGAGGCAGTTGTCAGAACCTGTTTGGGGGAGGACACCACTGTTTCTATTCTGTCTGGCTCACATCTTTGCAGTAGAATAGTTTCTGGTTCTGGGTCGGTCTCCATACTTCCACTGTCCCACTCTGGTCTTTTGGGACCCATTTTACTTTGAGAGGGTCCCTCTGTTTCTGAAAGAGAAGGTCTGCTCACCTGAATCCTTCGGGGGCTCTTCTCTCTCAAAGGGGATAATCTTGAGGTCCTCCACAAAGTGGGTTCTTCTTTGGCCTCTCCTACTTACCTTTTTCTCTTTGTGTTCTAACTTTACAGGGGTAGAACAGTCACTTTGAGGCTGAGAGGATTACAGGGGTTCTGTCTGGGTGAGGAAGGAAGCTTCCTCGAGGGCTTGGCATCTCCCATCCACCTGGCCGCTTACTCAGGAACCTGTGGATTGTCAGGCATTTCCACCCATCATTCCCCGCCCCCAGCATCAGCACAAGGTGTTGGGAAATTATGGAAAGCTGGGTTAGGTTGAGGATTGAACTGAGCCCTCAGCATGGTCCCAGGTCATCGGTCAGTTGCTGGGTCTGTCGCTCCAGCTGCAAGACCTTTTCTGAGTTGTAGGTAGGTCTGGAGTCATACCTTTGCTGCTCTCGAAAAAGGGTAACTGCCCCTATTCCCGAAGTAATAATTTTCTATCCTGAATCTCCCGTATCCCGGATTCAGGGATCTGTTGTCCTGGAATCGGGGAGAGAAATGAGGGTTATTTTGGAAGTTCTGGTTTGGGGAAAATCTGGTGAAAATATTCAGGTTAGGGGGTGGAATGATACTTCTTTCCTGAGGGAAGTTGAGAGGGAAGTGGCCTGGGGTAGTACTTACCTGATTGGTCCTGCCCCCTGGGCCGGAGGAATGTATACATACCCCGGGTTGGCTTGTTACCCTTGTACCTAGGGCTTACATAGATGACAGGGTCCCAGGGATTATTGTTCTAGGCCCCTGTCTGTCTACCATTCAATTGGACTGGGTTGGGGGTCCCCTTTGCCTTCTAAATGTAGTTGTTGGCAAGAGGTTTGCTTTTAGGCTCCCCTGTAAACAGGTCCAAGGGAAGAGTAGTTCTCACCTCTGCCACCTTCGCAACAGCAGGTGAGTTAGATGGCTAAGGGGTTTTGGGGGCATTTTTATTCTCATTGTGCTTCTAGACCTCATAGATCCTGGCTTGCTTGTTCAATTACCCAGTCCAGGGTCCTGTGCTCATAAACGTCGGGCATCCGGCAGAGTAATTATGTATTTGGGAAGCGCATGGAAATAGGTGGTCTCAAACTCCCTACTATGTGTGTTCACTCGCCAGGAAATCTGAGCAAATGTGCTCCTTAGCTCCTGCACAAACTCCCACAGTGCCTGATCCTCCCCACATTGCAAATGATATGCAGCCTTACGGGCCTCCTGCGCAGTTCTTTGTGAGGAGAAATCTTTTAAAATGGCCACCTTATAGGTGGACCATTTATAATGATCCTGGTCCTCCAGTCCTGCAAAGAAACTGGAGTACTCAAGTGTGAATATCTGAAATTATGCCATCATCTGCTCATAAAGTTCCAGGTGTTTCAATACAGAAAACTGGGCATGCTTGGGGTATGGGGTCAGGGACCTCTTCATGGCCTTGATCTGCCTTATTGGGTCTTTCATAAAACCATTGCTCTGTTTCAAGGTCTTTTTCTTCCTCTGCAGCTGAGTCCATTCCCCTTCTGACTCCGAGCTGCTACTGGTACTCCATTCCCTGCCTTCTAGGTACTCCCTATCTCTATGAGACTGGGAATGTCCCCAAGAACCACAAGGTCTGGACTCCTCTTGTCTGTGACGCAGAGAAATGTCAGGGTCATTTCCCCTGTATTACCCTTTTGGCACAGGATAGAATACAGTTTCATCATCCCTCCTTCCAGTGAATCTGGGGAATCTCCCCCTTTCCCCTGAATGTATGGAGGTTTTTAATATGTCCTTCCTAGGTTGAGGGTCTGGCTGTTCTCCTTAATCAAAGTGGACAAGTTGGTCTCTTTGTAGTCTCATCATGAGCCAAAATAACTCCCTGAATTACTTGTCATAGGAGTTTTCATGGTGTGAAGTACTTACAATATTCCTTTTGGTCTCCCAGGACACACTGTTCCAGCGCCCTTCCATTCAATGTGTTAGAGGTGAATACTCATCAGGATCAGACAGGAATTGGCCTTCTGGATCAGTAGGACTAAACCTGGGTAAGTCCAGCTGCCTCATGCCCACCATTTTATCTAAAGGCGGTCTGTATGAGGTCAGTTCCCCTTTGTGTATGGGAAATTGTGGATACCTGCCTGAGGTCTCTTATCTCTTATGGGAGGGGCGTCTCTCCTTGATCAGAATGATCATACCCTGACTGATCAGGGTGTCTCAATGCCTGTTTATATTTCCTATTTCCCTCATTTAATTTTTCATTTTCTGACCTTTCTCTGTCCAGATTTCCTCCTGGTACCTGTAAGGAACTCATGGTGGCAACAGTAAAGACAGACACACGTGATCACAGTTCCAGGGTGTTTATTAACCTGTATAAATAGTTTGGAAAAACACCTGATCTAAACCTAAATAAAAGATGGGAGCAAGCTTCGTCCATCCAACAATAATAAGGCAGTCCTAGTAGTGTCTTTGGCAAATAAAAAGAGCCTATAATAAAAAACCTATTGCCATTCCTTACGCTAAATACAAAAGAGGTGTGGGATATTGGTCTTAAGAAAGAAGGAAGTGTTCACAAATAATAAGTCAGGATGAAATAGTCAGGGTCACCCTTCCCCACGAGTTCAGCATGGGATAAGGTTGGATTTTGGAGCACAGCACACACTTGAGCTTTCCCAACACGCGAGCCAGCAGTTCCGCTCTCAGCAATCAAGGCCTTCAGTGGTTAAGTCTTTTTTCTACAAAACTTTTCTTGCTACGGTGGGCCTGATGTATCAAAATAATCAACAAAAGTTATTTTCTGCTTGCATGTCGGGTGATGTCTTTTCACCCTTGGGTCCCCCTCTTTTAGGAGCAGATCCCTAGAAAGCTCCTTGATAGTACCAGGACATCTGGTAGCTATATTTTCCCATTTCCGAGGGCCTGAAAGGTTCAAAGTAAAAGATTCAACAAAAGGCTCTAGAGTTATTTTCGGGTTTGACTTGGGTGAAAACTCTTCACCTCTGGGTTCCCCCTCTTCCGGGCTCAGACCCCACTCGAATATTAGCTGTTCTTTGTCTGGTGTCACTCTCTTATGGCATGCATTCAAAAAGGTTTTCCCTCTTGTACTTTGCTTTGTTGCATTCACGGGTTTGTGGGTGTTGGCTTCTCACCCTTGGAACTCCCTCTTTTGTGAGCAGATCCTACTCAACTATTCACCTCCCTCAATCGGGTTCACTATGGCTTTCAACACAATCTTCTTTGTGTCATTCGCAAATCTTAAGGTCTTTTAAACAGTTCACTGTGGACATCCCTCGGTCGGGTTCACTCTTGTCAGTATTGGTCGTTCTGACCGAATGTAATGGTTCGCATGAACCATTAGGTCTAAAAATGCTACCACCAAAGGTTCGAACATCAAAAGTTCGATCCTTTGGTGGTAGCAATGTAAAAATAAAAAACCAGGGGCTGTGTGGGTGTCCCCCGCATCGCCCCGCTCACTATACTTTATAGTAAGTGAGATTTGTTTATTTTGGGGGTGTTGGTGGGGGTGTGATGGGGGTGTGTGTTATAGGTGTGTTGTGTGTGTGGGTGTGAGTATGTATGTGTGTTTGTATGAGAAGGGTGCAAACCTTTGGTAGTTCGCACCTTTCTCATGCAAACGTTCCGGCCATGGCAAATTCTGCCGCGGTCGGATCACTAAGAACCCTCTTGTCAACACACAGTATTTCGGGACTTTAGACTTCGCCCCTTTGATATGATATGATATTCTATTTAGAGCGCCTATACACAAGTGTTTCAGCATCCCTCTTTCGGGTTCACTCTAGTCAATCGTGCTTTTCTCATTCTACTCTTACAATGCTAGATTCACACCCCTTAGCTTCACAATCATCTGTTGGTCGAAGACTTTCTCGACTGTACTGAGGATTTTACAAGTCCCCTGTATGACCACTCTGACCTCCTTCTCACCTTTCCCAATGCCTTCTGGTTACAGTAGTTTCAACAATCGGGTACTCAGCCAGAGTTTCCTAAGTGAGCACCCATATGGTGCAGGACTCCTCTGTTGCTGGTTTTACCCCTTTTTGAGTCAATAGTTATTTTAACCTTTCAAAGTTCAATTAGGCATTTGCTACTTTTCATTCAACACAGTTCGGTTTCTTATTGACTCTTCCCTCGACTCACCGGCTGTGATGAACCGCTTGGTTTTCTTTCTCTTTGGAGTCGAGGTTGGTACCACGGAGACAGCGTCTCTCCCCGGCTTGGTTATCAGTAGAGGAGGGTCTTACATACCGTTGACATCTGTTGAAACACACACTGGTTATTGTTTACGGTCTTATGATTCCTTTTGCAGAGGTTGCACTGGCCTTGTTACCCTCTCGGTATGCGCCGTCTTCCTCCTCCTATTGAACTGCTGTGCTGAGTTAGCTCTCTCAATGTGAGGTCTGCCTTGCTCTTCGTATGCTCTTCTGCTCCACCTTTTATCCCTGTAGGGAAAGGAAAGGGCAGTCAAGTGTGTGCGATTTTGGTCAATTGCCTGACTTTGTCAGACCCTTCCTTCGGTGGGGACATGTCAGGTAAACAGTTTTTGTGTGAGTGTATTGTTTATCATTGTGTGGAAAAGTATTCATGTCGGAAAAGGGTGTGGTAGAAATTCCAGGTATCCTACGGGATAGGAGGAGGAAGAGGTGTTATATGAAATTATAGCCCTCATACAAGGGGGTTTGGTAAATTCAGAAGGGCAAGATTTGTAGGGTTTAGGAAGCAAACGGGAATGACCAGGAGTATTGTCGGAAAATAAACAGGGGTGATTGTGGGAATGATAGTGTTTCGTCCAAATAGATTGGGAGTGTGAAAAACCATAATCAGAGGGACTTGGAGAAGAATGACTGGGAGTGTTCGTATAGGAATCAGAAACACAGGGATTCTGGGAGTTGTGGTTTTTTAGTGTAACAGGGTTTGGGTTCCTTGGGGATTTAGGTAGGGGTCATTGGATTTGGGTAAGGGAAATTATTTGGGTGGAAGAGAGGTAGACGTCGAACAACCTATGAAGGCCTCAGGGACTTCATCCTCCTCGCCGTCATCCGTGGTGTAATACAGTGTCTCACCTGGGGCATTTCTGCAAGCACCACCCTGGGTTCCCCCATCCATGTGACCCCTTCTCGCTCTTTCACCCCCAGGAGTAGTGATCTGCGCATGTCAGCCCTTCCTTGACCACCTGAACAGGGGAATCGTGAGGTCCGCTTGGGAGAATACCGCCAGGTTTCTCACATACCTCAAGAGATGAACTTTTAGCTTTGACACTGATGGTTAGTTGGCTTCAAGTGCCCTGCCAATCTATTCCTCACTGCCTGAACCTCTTGCTGAGGACTTAATTTTCCCTTTGAGCTTGTTGTGAAATGCACGCCTGCTCCCAGCACTTTTCTTTGAAACTGACTACTTCTTTCTCCTGAGCATATCTATCAGGGGCAGCCTGCAATAGGTCAGTTCTAAATGCCTCAAATGCTCTAGACGCTCTGTATTTTCTTCTTTCATCTTGGTGAGTGCCTGGAACTCAGGATCAAGCTTTTCTGTATCCATCTTGAATTGGTTTACATTTAGTAAGTAGACACTATTACCCTGCTGTAAACTATTTATTTCACCAGTTGCATTTTCTGATGTTTTAAAGCCTTTAAATTTTGGTGCAACTAGTCAAATTTGTTCTGGGAGTGAACCCCTTTTATAATTAACTGGTTATTTTCATATTTCAATTCCTTGATGATTTGCTTGGAAGTCAATATTTCCTCCATCAATGCCCTACTATGAACCGTCTGATCATTCAATTTACCTTGAATGTGGGTTACAGTTTCTGCACACTCGGTATAGGTGTCTTGGAGTGCAGCAAACTGTTTCTCACTCTGCACTGGTTTGCAAATGAGTATTTATCTCATTCTCCAGTTGAAAAAGGCTTTCATTTTTCTCCTGTATTTGTTCACATGAGTGCTGAGCCTTTTTTGGGGCCTTAGTTTGACTCAAGACACTGGTATCTTTTATTTGCAACCACTCTTCAGCTTATTGCAAATATAAATATAAATCGGCCTTGAGTTGAGCCATTTCAATCTGTTGCTCACGCCTAGTTTGGGTAGTGAATCTCCCACCTTCAAGCCAAATGTCAATTCCTTCTGATTTAATCTTGTGCATCATTTTAGCTTGCCAGCTCCCCTCATCCGCCTCTGCCCACTCTCCACGAATGAATAGCTTGGTGAGGAGATGTTTCCTGGCATCCCACTCATCTATGGTAGTCATTTTAAAATTACTTTTTGCAATTTGTATGGGACTTCCTTTGCATGGGGGTAAAATCCCCCTAGTCCTACTTAATTTCCACTTAGAATGCCAAATCAAAATCTTAGTCAATCTTAAGTTTTCACCTATCCACCTCTCTGGAACTCCTATGTCAAGTTCTCGTGGCACTTTAACAAAGCAAATATGACTTTCCTTCAACCTTAAAGCATCAAAATGAATAGCTAGTCACAATGCCCTTGTCATAAGCCCCCAATGTGTAACATTTTTATTTTATTTTTTTAATTGCTTTGGTTGAATTCTCAACTTTTCAACAGTTTAATATACACAGCTTTATAATAACACATTTTAACACCTTGTTACAATACATTCACAGCATCGAATTCGCAAGCAAAATTCAAGATTTAATATTCTTCAAATTTAAATTCATATTTCCAAAGCGTTCTAAAAATGGGAACATTGCTTAATTGGTGTTTACTCTGGTAAAAATCAACACAGTCAATTGATACCCTACAATAGATTCAAACGTCACAGAGGCCAATTCATGGAATTAATGTGCGCTGAAAATTCCTGTGCAAGCGTGCGAATCGCAGTGCAAGTGCGAAAATCGCAGTGCAAGTGCGAAAATCACAGCAAAACCCACACACTTCGATTCATGGAAGTCCGTGCGTGAGTAACATCTGGGATGTGCACTGAAAATCTGCATGGCGCACGCCGGCGCACAGGTCAACTAACGGCGTGCGCTACGGCCACAGCGAAAGCGCACATAGCACGGCGCACATAACAAAAGTAGGCGTAACACGGGGTGTGACACGCAGCATGGGGAACAACTCGTGAAAATGTGGGCGTCACAGGGGAAGTACAGGAGGCAAGTGCGCGGAACGCCCACATGCTAGCCTACAACACGTATTCATGGAATCGAATAGGGAAAAACAGCGCACGGGCAAAGATGCGCACAGGCCTAAACACGTCCGCCACACGAAGGCAGGCGGTAGCGTCCCTGCGCATGAAAAAAATGTGAGCAAAAATGTGCGCTAACAAAAAGCACGTATATACAGCTCTGATGAATGTCCCATACTGTGGCCCTCTAGGACACATGACGTGCAAAGGGGTACGCGACAAACACCGACACCCGCTGTGTCAAAAATAGCATGTGCGTGTATTTTGGGGGTGCGCGGGAAGTTTCACACGCGATTGGCCTTGGGCGAGTGGGGTACGTGTAAATCTGGGGTTCGCGTGAAGTTTCACACGCGATTGGCCTGGGTATGTGGAAATCTGGGGTTCGCTCTAGACCCTCCACGGCCCCTGCAGGCAGCCCACAACACAGGGGACTACCCTGCACCCCTGGTCATGTCCCGCAGGCAGCCCATCCACCATGGGCATGCCCCCAGGCAAGCCACATGTCAGCTTGCACTACTGACCACCAATGCATGACCCCCTCCACCCCCACCCCCCAGCACTGAGGGGCACCTGCCAGCAGGCCCCCACTCATGTCCCTCTCATGTCCCCGAGCACCCCCACCCTCCAGCAGGCAGGGCACCTGCCAGCAGGCCCCCACTCATGTCCCACTCATGTCCCCTTGCACTCCCACCCCCCAGCAGTGCAGGGCACCAGCCAGCAGGCCCCCACTCATGTCCCACTCATGTCCCCTTGCACCCCCACCCCCCAGCAGTGCAGGGCACCTGCCAGCAGGCCCCCACACATGTCCCCTTGCACCCCCACCCCCAGCACTGAGGGGCACCTGCCAGCAGGCCCCCACTCATGTCCCCCAGCACCCCCACCCCCCAGCAGTGCAGGGCACCTGCCAGCAGGCCCCCACTCATGTCCCCCAGCACCCCCACCCCCCAGCAGGGAGGGGCACCTGCCAGCAGGCCCCCACTCATGTCCCCCAGCACCCCAACCCCCCAGCAGTGCAGGGCACCTGCCAGCAGGCCCCCACGCGTGTCCTACTCATGTCCCCAGGCACCCCCAACCCCCAGCAGTGCAGGGCACCTGCCAGCAGGCCCCCACTCATGTCCCCCAGCACCCCCACACCCCAGCAGTGAGGGACACCTGCCAGCAGGCCCCCACTCATGTTCCCCAGCACCTCCACCCCCCAGCAGTGCAGGGCACCTGCCAGCAGGCCCCCACTCATGTCCCACTCATGTCCCCTTGCACCCCCACCGCCCAGCAGTGCAGGGCACCTGCCAGCAGGCCCCCACTCATGTCCCCCAGAACCCCCCTGCAGTGCAGGGCACCTGCCAGCAGGCCCCCACTCATGTCCCCCAGCACCCGCACCCCCCAGCACTGAGGGGCACCTGCCAGCAGGCTCCCACTCATGTCCCCCAGCACCCCCACCCCAGCAGTGAGGGACACCTGCCAGCAGGCCCCCACTCGTGTCCCCCAGCACACCCACCCACCAGCAGTGCAGGGCACCTGCCAGCAGGCCCCCACTCATGTGCCACTCATGTCCCCCTGCACCCCCAACCCCCAGCAGTGCAGAGCACCTGCCAGCAGGCCCCCACTCATGTACCCTTGCACCCCCACCCCCAGCACTGAGGGGCAGTGCAGGGCACCTGCCAGCAGGCCCCCACTCATGTTCCCTTGCACCCCTACCCACCAGCAAGGAGGGGCACCTGCCAGCAGGCCCCCACTCATGTCCCCACAGGACCCCCACCCCCCAGCAGTGCAGGGCACCTGCCAGCAGGCCCCCACTCATGTCTCCCAGCACACCCACCCCCCAGCAGTAATGGGCACCTGCCAGCAGGCCCCCACTCATGTCCCCCAGCACCCCCACCCCCCAGCAGTGCAGGGCTCCTGCCAGCAGGCCCCCACTCTTGTCCCACTCATGTCCCCTTGCACTCCCACCCACCAGCACTGAGGGGCACCTGCCAGCAGGCCCCCACTCATGTCCCCCAGCACCCCCACACCCCAGCAGTGCAGGGCACCTGCCAGCAGGCCCCCACTCATGTCCCCCAGCACCCCCACACCCCAGCAGTGAGGGGTACCTGCCAGCAGGCCCCCACTCATGTCCCCCAGCACCCCAACCCCCCAGCAGTGCAGGGCACCTGCCAGCAGGCCCCCACGCGTGTCCCACTCATGTCCCCCAGCACCCCTAACCCCCAGCAGTGATGGGAACCTGCCAGCAGGCCCCCACTCATGTCCCCCAGCACCCCCACCCCCCAGCAGTGAGGGACACCTGCCAGCAGGCCCCCACTCATGTCCCCCAGCACCCGCACCCCCCAGCACTGAGGGGCACCTGCCAGCAGGCTCCCACTCATGTCCCCCAGGACCCCCACCCACCAGCAGTGCAGGGCACCTGCCAGCAGGCCCCCACTCATGTGCCACTCATGTCCCCTTGCACCCCCACCCCCCAGCAGTGCAGAGCACCTGCCAGCAGGCCCCCACTCATGTCCCCTTGCACCCCCACCACCCAGCAGTGCAGGGCACCTGCCAGCAGGCCACCACTCATGTCCCCTTGCACCCCTACCCACCAGCAAGGAGGGGCACCTGCCAGCAGGCCCCCACTCATGTCCCCAGAGGACCCCCACCCCCCAGCAGTGCAGGGCACCTGCCAGCAGGCCCCCACTCATGTCTCCCAGCACCCCCACCGCCCAGCAGTAAGGGGCACCTGCCAGCAGGCCCCCACTCATGTCCCCCAGCACCCCCACCCCCCAGCAGTGCAGGGCTCCTGCCAGCAGGCCCCCACTCTTGTCCCACTCATGTCCCCTTGCACTCCCACCCCCCAGCACTGAGGGGCACCTGCTAGAAGGCCCACACTCATGTCCCCCAGCACCCCCACACCCCAGCAGTGCAGGGCACCTGCCAGCAGGCCCCCACTCATGTCCCCCAGCACCCCCACACCCCAGCAGTGAGGGGCACCTGCCAGCAGGACCCCACTCATGTCCCCCAGCACCCCCACCCCCCAGCAGTGCAGGGCACCTGCCAGCAGGCCCCCACTCATGTCCACCAGCACCCCTGCCCCCCAGCAGTGAAATGGCGATCTCATGAGACAAAGCAAAAGTCAACTATGTACATCAACACACGTCAGCCACACGAAGGCAGGCGGTAGCGTCCCTGCGCATTAAAAAAATGTGCGCTAACAAAAAGCACGTATATACAGCTCTGATGAATGTCCCATACTGTGTCCCTCTAGGACAAATGACGTGCAAAGGGGTACGCGACAAACACGGACACCCGCTGTGTCAAAAATAGTGTGTGCGTGTATTTCAGGGGTGCGCAGGAAGTTTCACACGCGATTGGGCCTGGGCAAGCAGGGTACGTGTATTTCAGGGGCTCGCAGGAAGTTTTACATGCGATTGGGCCTGGGCGAGCGGGGTACGTGTATTACTGGGGTGGGCGGGGAAGTACAGGAGGCAAGTGTGCGGAACGGCCACACGCTCGCCTACAACACGTACTAAGCGTGCGCCAAAAAAGACACGCCAATCCGGAAAGACGTACGCCAGCAGGAAGCAGGTGTACGTCGACCCGCGCAGCATAAAAGTGCGTGTAAACAACAAACAAGCTCAGACACCAGGTTGAATATACCGTTCCTAGCAGCAGTGTCCGTAGGATACCGCAGGAGGAGGAGGAGGATAGTCAGGGCCAGAATTTTTACACCCAGAACAAGCCTTTTTGGGATGCCTGATGACCAGGTATATGGGAGGTACAGGTTTCCACCTCACATAATACTCAACCTGGTCAGTGAGTGGGAGGATGACCTCACATCACCCACCCTGTGCTTCCAAGCACTCGGCCCCCTGCAGAAGGTCCTCAATGTACTGCACTTCTTGGCCACTGGATCATTTCAACCGACAACTGCTATAGTGGGGGGGGTGTCACAGGCCACGCAGTCATGCTGCCTACACCAGGTGTTGGCCATCATGACTGCACACCCTTCAGTCCGCAGGCACATATACCTGCCCAGAACACCTGCAGAAAGGCAGGCTGTCGTCCAGGACTTTTACAGGGTGGCACACTTCCCCAGAGTGCTAGGTGCCATTGATTGCACCCATGTGGCTCTACGTCACCCCAGGGCATCAGAGTACATTTACAGAAACCGCAAGCACTGGCATTCCATCAACGTCCAGTTAGTATGTTATGCCAAGGGAATCATCACCTCAGTTTATGCCAACTATCCAGGGCCCACCCATGACAGTTTCATTTACAGAATGTCAACCCTAGACCGGGACCTAGAAGCTGGGCGGCATGGCGATACATGGCTGCTCGGTGGGTATAAATGCCACAGCATATGCATGCATGTCAGATACTGAGCAATGTCACAACCCCACTAATGATACCCATCACCACGTCCACAGGGGACAGTGCCTACCCTCTGAGCACCCACATGATGACGCCAATTGGGAACCCCGCCACGCCACCCGAAGTAAGATACAACACAGCCCATATTGCAACCGGGGCATAGTGGAACGCACATTCGGAGTGCTCGCTCCCTTGACCATACTGGCGGGCAGCTGTTATACGCTCCCCCAGTAGTGTGCAGGATCACAGTGGCAGCATGTGTCCTGCACAACGTTGCAACATGCCGGGGCCTGCCGGTGGACATGGTGGTGCCTCCACATCCCCAACCACAAGCACGCCTGCTGCGCATGGGAGGGGAAAGGGCACGGGGTGAGGCAGCCCGTACACAGCTGGTGGATAATTACTTCACCTAAAATCATACCCCTGTGGAGTGCACACAGCTCTGGCACATGCTAGCTGACAATCAATGATGATGACATAAGGGACAGTCAACTGTCACAACCAAACCAGCCTGAGATTGGTCACCTGGAAGTGTTACATTTTGTGCCCTACTTACACAAACACCACCAATGCTGTGTCATCAAAAGACACACTTCTATGCTGCAATAATTATTACCCCCTTGCAAAATACAACATGACAACAGTGCCATGTCACCCAAACCCTCCCCAGCACCGCCACCCAACACACCATGGCATGTTATGCTATGTGAGAGCAAACAACGCAATCCCCAAAACATCACACAAGTGTCAAAGTACAGTGTCCTCAATGGAAACTGCCCACACACAATAGGCTCCCAGTAATGTAGAACTAACAACACACATGACCAAATACTTACCAACAATTCAATGCAGCTACACAACCTCAAACATAGCATAAACATGACAGTCCTAAGTTAAAGTAGTGGTAGTCTTACAACCTGGTCATGCCAGCACATCGGCCACTTCCAACTGTACAGTGCTGCTGCCACGCAAATGTCCAAGTGCACTGCTTACAACATGAACTCCATCTCCAAAGTAGACGGCCTTGTGAAGACATGAGGAATTAACCTGCAAATTAGGCGAAAGACATGGATGCACAAGCACATAGCAATACACCATGCAGTGTACAATTCAACAACAATATCCACTACGAATGTATACACAGTATTGACTACAGATGGCCCACACAGCCCATGGGAGTCCTACATCACCGTGTAAGTCAATGTCACTTGGGCACACCCTTTGCAAGCCCATGGAAACGGGAAGCAGGAGGGGTGTGTGTATCACGAACCCAAGCATCTAACCCAAACTCAGGACAAGCCTGCATGTGCCCAGCCAGAATACAGTGGATGCCCATGGGAGCCACACAAGGCAACACACTGCAAACAAACAAAAACAAGGGGGGGGCACCCAGGAGGTCCGAAGACAGGGTGCGCACCAACACCCACCTGTGTGGATGTTGGAAAAAAAAACACCTCCATGGGCTCATGGCCTGCACGGCTATGCCAATGTGGGAGAACTGCTGCTGTCGCTATCATCACCCTCTGCTGCTGCCACAGGAGGTGGTGGTGCAATGGGAGGCAGCCCACGCAAAGCCCTAGTATGGTCCTCCATGGCAGCAAGCATGCAAGTGTGGAAGGTCTCGTTTTGGAGGATTATAGTGCGGAGATCCCCATGCAGCACCTGATGGATCTCCTCCCGAGTTGCCTGCATCTCAGCTGAGAGCGAACGTGTGAGCCGCTCCAGCTGCCAGCCACTGTTCTGTCCTCAAGTTAGTGGAAGCCTCAAGGTCAACAAGAGTCTCCCTGAGGTGATGGAGTTCTACCCTCAGGGCTCCCCTGTGGCCCTGGGACTCTATTGATATCGATTGGAGTAGAGTCTCCAGTGCCGCCCGTCTGTCCCTGTTGGACGCCAACATGTCCTCCCTGTGTGATTGGCAAATGGAGTCTGTTGCCTGCTGTAGTAGCTCCATCTGCCTGTCAGGGAGGACAATGGAAGTGGCCACCCTCTCCATTGCTTGAGCCATCATCTCAACTGATGCTGCCTGTTGGGTTGCCATACCATAAATGGATTGTTCCCATGCGGTATTGCCTGGTGGCGTATGGCCACCGCATCGGTGGGTACCACACCTGTTTGGGGCAAGGCGGTCTGCGCCTTGCTGTGCCGACACTGCCTGAGGCTGCAGGACTACATTCCCCCTCTGATCTGCTGGCCCAGGAACAGGATCAGATGTTGTGGAGTGTGACCCTGCATCCGTAACCACCAAAGGCGGACTTACCAACACTGACATCCCCATAGAGGGTTCTACCCCTGGTACAGGTGGGTTGGACAGAACAGAATCCCTGCCAAAAACACTAACCAATCAACACATGAATAGAGGTCTGGGGAGGTAGAATGTTCTGCAGCAAGATTGGGTTCTCACCCATCACCACACCACGACCCCCACTGGTGCCTGGTCCTGCCTGAGATTCCTCCTGGGTCTGCACCATCTCCTCAACCTCAACAGCAATAAGTGCGTCATCCCCTGCAAAAACATGAAAGACACAAAATGGAAACAGGCATTAGCACCACAGCACACAAATAGGCCTGACAAGCTACAGAACCACTACATGATTTACACGATTTACACATGTCCCACATGACTATAACCCTCCCATGCATGCACTGTCACTGAGTTTGAAGGGGACCCAAAACGCAGACACTGATGACACCTACATGGAAGAGCAACACATTTGCTGCATGCTAGGTAGCACTGCCATCACACATTGGCCTGTGAGTGGCATGTCCAATACACATACATGACACATGCCATCACACAGATGGCATGTACCATAGCCATGGTACATTCCACAAGTACATCCATATGTCAGTGAATGAATTCTGTCAGCCATCCATGTGAGATGGACATGATGAGATGAACAATGCTACATAGTGTGACAAAATAGGCATGTGCAACAATAGCAATGAATAAACAATGACCAAGCTAATAGATGTGAACTCTGAATTATCCCCCCAAAATTCATGTCATTTTGTGGTGATGTGCCGTGCTGACTGCCAACTGACCTGTTACAGGAGACTGCCACATGATGCAAAGGGGTGGAGCTGCCCCTCTGCTCCAGCAGGATAAGGACACAGATGGGCACTAAACCCTGATAGAAAGAATTATTAATGACTTGATTGAAGGCCAAACCAACAAAGAAGCAGATGGCCCAGACCTACATCAAAGTATAGAGCCAAAGAAATTTACTGATTATTGAACTCATATTATGCTGTGGGATGTTTTTACCCATTCATCCGAGCCCTATCTCAAAAACTGTGCAGTACTGGCATTGAAAACATCATGATGGCCAGAGATTCCCAGAAAATGCCCAGGGAAGTGCATGAAGAATAGGCTGCCACCCATTTTGCCGATGTTATGGGCACAGAAGGGCACTGCCTAAAACCGCCATTGGACTACCCACACAGTAGCCTAAAACCATTGGGAATGGCAATGCTGATTGCCAAAAGCAACCTAGAATTGTGGGGAATTCATTTTCTTAAATCCCAAAAATGGGTGCATTACCAGTACTCACCACTATCAGAAAGCCGGCGTTTTAAAACCACCAGACTTTTATTTTTTGTGTAAAACTGAATAAATGAACCCAAAGCAGGCCAAAGAAAGACTTACTGAGAGGTGGATACAATGTAAAGTTATATTCTGAAGTGACTTGAAGGTTTATAACAAGACTGGCTGAGCTGTGGATTTCAGCAGTTTAAGTAAATTTGGACTGAAAGACACTAAAAATCTAAATGTTTAAAAGAAATGAGTGACCTACTTTGAGTGTCACATAGGTTGCAATTGTTTAAATGTCATAGTTTAAACTTAGAATCAGCATTTTAGCTGCATATGTAAAAATTGGTAGTTTTATTTGAATGCAGAAAACTGGGTAACTAAAAGTGACATTAGCTGGGGCCTGGCTTAAGGAACTGAATTCTGCCCACCAGCTACCCCCGACAGGAGTAGAGACTTGCACAACTGCTGTGTTCCCAGGCCTAGCTGCCTTTTGCTGTTCCCACCAAAAGGGATATGACACTTCTCTGATTGAATTACCAAGGGACTGCTAGAGACTAAACATAGGACCCAGGCAGAGGGTTTATTGAAGCGGCCATAAATGGCTTCCTCTTGAACAATGGGCCTTCCAGGGCCCAGGCAAATGTTTTATTATGGGGGCCGTATAAGTGGCTTCCTCCTGGAAGGAAAGGGGAGGAGCACTGCCTGTGAGAGCAAGCTGGCTTGGCAGAACTGGAAAAACCAGAAATTCAACCTTGTGCTGGGGGGAAACCACACCCCTTTGGCGCCAGAATATGGATTTAGAAAAAGATGAATAACTCATAGTAGGGACTTGTCATAATTATTTAAATGATACCATAATTCTTGTGATTTTTCTGCCCACATTTTAAGAGGTTTTTAGAACCGGTGGCATGATCTGGGGGCAAACTAGCAGTTAAGAGGGTATTACTTAAAATGTATGCATGTTAAAAATCTGACAGTTCATCAATTAATGTCCATACTCCTTGCGCACATGTGTATAAATTTGGGGTAATGTCCGATATTACGAAACCAGTTAAAAAGTGCAAATGTTGCCATTTCTGAATGCAAACTCCCAGGAAGAGCAGATTTGGACAGGGTATACCTCCTGTGATATGTGATGGGTGCATGTAATTTTAAAAAAATGTGTACCTGTGCAAATATGTCTTTTGATCAAATATAGATTGTGTGTAAAGTTGACAGGGGTGGGTTCTCTGTATCATAAATAGACCTCATCATGATGACACTTCATTTCATTCCCCCTATCAAGGGGAAGAGGAGGAAGTGGCCAATGACAAGTGGAGAGGGGTAGGGCCTAGGAAGCTAGCCTTTCCACCCACTTTCAAAACACATAAAAGCAGACAGTCAGGACAGATAGGGACATTCTATTCCATCTGCTGCGGGACGCTCTGCCGGGAAAATCCATACTTTACCTCCATCAACCTCCAGAGAGCCAACATAGAGACTTCAATCTATCCACCTTCAGAGACCAAGACTTTACTTCAGAATTTGTAGCAGAGAGGTCAACTACAAGCTAAATCCCTCTTTAGCAGGCCTCAAATCATTGCCATTATCACAGCCAGGCGAGCTGTTTGAATTCTTTTCAAGAACTCTTGCCATTTGCCAGAGAGCAGTGTTGTATCCAGAGAGAGACCAGCTGAACCGGAGACCGCTGTATCCGGACCCACAGACCTGATCAGAACCAGAGAGCTGACCCAGACCGCTGTGCGCAGAGACCGTCCGTGGCGAGTGAAGAAAACCTGACCAGATCCGTGGCGAGGCCCATTTATTTCAAAAATATATTGTGAGTACCTAGCAGAACTGTGCAGAACCAATCTCTTAGTTAAAATAATATAATTCAATCTATTTTAATCTAAGTAGAACTGCCTCCTAACTGTCACCTGTCATTTCTAGCTGCTAGCTGTCACTTGTCACTTTGAACTTTTAAAATTTCAAATCCGAAAAACAACCTTCACAAAATCGTTCATAACTCCGTAACCGTTTGTGCTAGGAACTTGGTTTAACTTTCCTCTGAAAGCTTAGAATCTTGCCTTTTCAACGAACCTAGAACCGCATTTCTATTCCATACACTTTTGCCGCAATCGCGAAAAATGCACTCGCGAATTTTACAGCGATTTGCAATTTCTCCACGTGTGAAAACAGCAGCTTCCTTGCTTTCCTTGCTAAAAATTCGTTTGCCTCTTAAGAACCATCCCTGAATCATTGCTAGAGTGAGCCTGGACTAATATTAACTTGATACCACTCACCCTGAACCTCTAGAGGGAACTAAAAGCATTTTAGCATATTTTTCACTTCATTGCTATCACATACTTCAAGGCTCAGCGGGTCAGGGGGATTCCAAGAGAGGGGTGTTATATAGGGGTAGTCATCCAGAACGCATGAACTGGACATAAGGATATATCAATAAGGGTTTTCATTCAGTATTCTAGACTAGGCGTTGATTTAGCTGTAGTGTTGAATTGAATCCTCTTACAAATTGGGGGCTCGAGCGGGACGTTTGGGTTAGATCTACCATTTGTGCAGATTAATACAGCGTGCCAGCTGACCAGATACACATATCCGGTCGGATCACCACGCTGTGTTACGCTGTAAAGCACTCCTCAAAGGAACGCTCTAAGGAAAAGGTCTGTTTTGCAAAAATAAAATACAAACTTCTGTAAGTCAGGAAGGAACTCAAATCTCTAGAATGACGACCTTAGTAGACATGAAAATAGCCAGAGAGCACTTCTTACATAAGTTATTTGTGAGAGGTGAGTGGACTCATCAGGACCAGACGGTCTGGTTGCAAGCAATCGCACCCCAGATCACGGAAACAGGGTCAGATATATGGAGAGACCAGGGTCCCTTACATGTGGCCCTGAGTGAACTATATATGTCCTCTAAGGCCAAGGATGAGCACAACAAGATTGCCAGGGTAGCGGCATATTTATATTTACATATGGGAGCCATGCAGGACAAATGTGCTGAAGGCCAAGATCTGGCGAGTAGGCAACTGCTGGCATTACAGAAGGCCCAATCTGATCTGGACTCTTCTGAGCAGAGGCTGCAGAGGAGCCAGGAGTCAGAAAATGATAGTAGGCAGTATATCATTAAAATAAAAGAGGACATGGATATACTGCAACAGGAAAAGGCTGACCAGGATACTAGATTTCTGGCCCTGCAGAAGGAGCACCAAGACAGTTTGGACTCCTTACTGCAGAGCCAGAAAAAGCTGGAGCAACAATTAGACTTTAACAGGGCATGCACGGAGCACGTAGCCACCCTGCAAAGTCATCTAGATAGAGTGAAGGCAGAGAGCAACAAGCTGATTTTGAAAGACCTGGATACCCAGGCAGAGTTTGATGAAGAACGCCAGAAAGCTGGTGCCTTTCAAAGGCAGAGGGACGACCTGGCGGCACAAATGCAGGCTCTTAGCCAGGAAAGAGACGCCTTAGGCCAGGAAGTCTGCCATTTAAAAAGAAAAACAGAAGAAAATCACTTGGCCCTCCAGGGGCTGGGTGACCTCCAAAAAGAACACCAGAACTTGTTAGAACACACCAGGAGGGTGGAGGATGCGCTGGCAAGAAAGGAGCAGGCCAATAGGGACACAGCTCAGGAGATAACCCTCCTGCAGCAAAGACTGGCCCAGTGCTCCAGGACTAATCAGGAGGCACAGAGAGAGAATGAGGCTCTCTGCCAGCACAATGATAGACTCCAACAACAGGTAGCGATGCAGGAGAGACTGATAGAGTCTAGTAAGGCCTTAACTGAGGAACTGAAGGCGCAGGCTCTTGCATTGCAACAGGGAGCAGGGGCGGATAGAGATGAGGTTCGCTGGGAAAGAGAAACTCCTGAGCATAACCCCAGGAGCCCTAGTACCAGAGGCCTTTATCTCTCTCAGTCCCTGGACTCTGCCACCCCCATCTCCCCTGGCGCACATGAGCACAGGGCCACAGGATGGCAGATTACTATCCAGCCAGAAGCATGGGGCTCATAGGCCAGTACCACCCAGGAATGGAGGGGCGGGCACCCGAGCACAGTGCAATTTGATGGGGAACCCCAGGAGAGTAGGCATCCTGAAAACCTCTGCCCAGTTAGGTCAGTGGGGGGGGTACCCATCAAATCCTGGCAGCAAGGAGGGATCTGAAGACTCCTCTGAGCAGTACAGGACACAGGAGACCAGGTCCCCACATTCTGCCAGCCATTCCCAGGCTCGCAGAATCCGGGAAAACCTGGAAGAACAGACGGGAACCTCTGGGAGCAGTGCCTCTGAGTCAGAAGATGAATGGACCAGGGTTACCCGGACCAAAAGGGCCAATAAGACAAAAAGGGCCTTGCTTAAGGACCACTTAAAGCAGATTAAGGCAATCAGGAGCGTCATCACGCCTTATCATAAGAACGCCAAGTATTCTGTTTGGGAGCACTTAGAGTTGTTTGAGCAAATGATGGAGACTTTCCATTTGAAGGACAGCCAAAGCTGTATTCAATATGTAAAGTGGACCTTCTCCCCGGAATACTCCAGTTTCTTTGCGGGGCTGGAGGACCAAAATCATTTAAGATGGTCCACCTATAAGGCGGCCATCTTGAAACATTTTTCTACTCATAGAAATCCTCAAGAGGCTCGCAAGGCAGCCTACAATTTACAATGTGGGGAGGATCAGGCCCCACAAGAATTTGTGCAGGAGTTAAAGCGTGCTTTTGCACAGACCACAAGAAGGGTGCGCACGGATAGCAGAGAATTTATTAATACGTTTTCCCATGCCTTGCCCAAATACATAATGACCCAGCTCGTGAGGGATTTTCACGAAAAAAGATCTTTAGACTGGGTCATTGAACAGGCGACCCGGATCTATGAGGTGCAGAAGCCAATAGAAAATAAAAATAATGCGCCCAAAAACCCAAAGTCAACAACACCCCTGCTGCTGCCAAGGTGGCAGAGGTAAAGGTCACCCCCGTTTTAGAGTTGGAGATGCGGGGGCCTAAAAACCTACCTGCACCTAATAATGCTAGGCCCGGAAGGTCCTCGGGCCAGTCACAGACAGGGAGCCAGGGAGGCAGCCCCACAAATGGGGTCCCTCGCTCTCCCGATTATGTAAGCCCCCATTACAAGGGAAACAGACCCATCGTGGGTTATGTGTGGACTCCTCCAGCCCAAGGGGGGGGGTCCAGCCAAGCACCTAACCCAGAGAACTTCCCTCCCAACTTCTCACAGGAGGGCAGAAACTCACCAAACCCTGGGCAGAACTTCTTCCCCAGGTATCCACCCAACTTCCAGCCCCAAAATCCTCCACCCTTCTTTCCCCAATTCTCTGAGCCCAGACAACCGAATCCGGGAGAGGGGAGGCCAAGGGTGGAGGGGTATCCAAATCTTCCCAACCAGGGGTACTACCAAAGAAGGGATAGCTACCCTTCCCGGGATCAGCCCAGGGGAGAAAACAGGGCCCCGTATCAGCCTGAGCGGGTTTCCCAGTTGAGCGCCAGGTTCAAAACATGGCGCGGGATCTGGGTCACATACTGAGGGCTCAGCAGAACCCTCAGATCGGCATGCCAGCGCAGAACGCACCCAACTCTGGACCTGGTGCTCCAGAACAATGACGGGGGCAGCACCCCGATAACTCACCGGTTCCCAGGGAGGAGGCACAAAGGGAAGGGGGGTGTAAAGCCTTGGAGGAAGCTTCCTTCCTCACTTGTAAACAGCCCCTGGAAACCCAGGAACCGGAAGCAAAATCTCCTGCCCCTGAAAGCCTGCCTCCCATGGAGCAGAGGGGGGGTAGGAGAAACAAAAGAACCTAACAGACTCAGTTTGAGGAGGAGGTACAGATCTTCCAATTTGAGGGAGAGGGATCCTCAGAGGATCCTGGGAAAAGGATCTTCTCCTTCAGAGAGGGGGGAACTCCTCCCAAAGAAAAATGGGTCCCTAGGGATGCAAATCCAGACTGGGGAGATGTGGAGACTGAGCTACCGCTGCCCACCATCTCATCCCAGAACCAACAGCAAGAAAATCCCCTGGTTCAAACCCATCCTGGTGACTGCCTCCAAAAAGGGGGGGGCGGCCCGGAACCGGAGCCAGGGGAACCCACAATGGCTCTGATCTCCAGTTGCCAACTTTTTCTTTCAGATTCCCAAGGCTCTCCACAGAATTCTGCCCAAATCTCTTCGCTAGCGATGTCCAAAACCAGAAAGTTAGCCCACCAGTTGTCCAAAAATGTGCATTATCTGTGCCCCCTTGAGGAGAAGGAGGGAAGATACTATGCCCCGGTACAAGTACAGGGGCAGGGTACCATTTTGGCACTGGTGGACACTGGATCTCAAGCTACCCTTCTGTCCAGAAGGGCCTTTGACGAACTGAATGCAGGAAGGGGAGAGAATTACCAAATTCCTCTCACCTCTCTTCCTGGACAACTGCAGAACTTTGACGGGAAGGAAATTCCCGTTGAGGGGACTGCAAACTTGGACATTAAGATCGGGCGACACAAGGTGAAACACCCGGTTATAGTAGTGACTCCAGAGGGCACCCCTTGTTTATTGGGGAATGACCTCCTGAGGAGGTTGTCACCCTTAATAGATTGCGTAAACAAGGTCCTCTGGACCCAGACTAGCCGACCAATAAAATTAAAACAGAGTGTCAACCATGTTAGTTTAAACGGCACCTGCCACATGGTTGAACAAAAATCTGACCAAGTAGAATTTCACTTCCAGAATAGCCAAATTCCAGACCTGACAGTAATAGCAGTAGGACAACAGACTGGTGATGGGGGGTCCTCTCTATTTCTGAAAATCAACCTTCCTTTCAGTCTAAAGTGGTACTCCACGCTGGAAGGAAACACTCTGAAATTCTTTACTAATCCACAATCAGAAACTCCCACTCCTATAGTCCAGAAAGATGTGAAATCAGCTCAGAGCCTGGCTGATATTCAGCAAATTGGAGAGCAGTTGTTCATCGCTGTTCAGTTAAATGATGGGAAGGACTCTGTTCTCGCTCGAGTGTGTGTGAACAACGGTAAGAGCTTCATCAGCGAAGCCATGTTCCGCCAACTCCCAAAAGATCCAGCCATTCCCACATTCAAACTGATAGACAAATGGGAAATGGACCTGGAAGCACAAAATTCCAAACATCTCCTGCCAAGCAGGTGTATGCTCAAAATCTCTTTTGGCAACAAAAGCATAGTCCACAATTGTTGGGTCGTACGAGACGTCACTGCCGCTTTTTACTTAGGCAGTGACATTCTCAATCGCTTTGCCATTAGTTTGGACCTAATAAACTTCAAAGCTTGGTCCCGATTAGCGGATAATCCCATGGGCTTTGATGATCCAGAAAAAGCATTTAGGTCAGCTCAATTGCTACCTTATGCAGTTGAAATTCAGATCAAAGAGGAAGTCACCATCCCAGAAAGGACCCGACAATTCTCCCTGGAAGTGAAAGCTAAAAGAGGACAACATTTGAAAAACCCTGATGCTTACATACATCTAAACGCTTCTCTCCAACAGCAAGGGTTAGGGGTAAACCCAACACCATTAGTCAACATAGAACATGACACCATTCTAATAGAGGTGGATAACAGTGACTTAAAGAGTATTACTCTAGCCGCAGGCACCATTATTGGAATGGCGGTTGATGAACAACATTTTTCCATCGATTTAGGTAATGAACTGTTAGGGCCAATCCCCAAGGACTGCTTTGACAGTGATGACAATACAACACCAGACAGGATTTTTACCCGGCATGGGGGGAACTTCCTGGTGTACACTTCCTGCCCCTATGGTAAGAAAGATGTGACTTGTGACTTCAGGAGGGATGAGGTGATTTTCCAGGTCCATGAGGGCTGCCTGTCCCACCTGAAGCCTCCGGTCCAAATCAGCACTCTGACCAGGGACTTCTCCACCCAGCTGGAGGAGGCCGCGGAGATAGCCAAACCAGAAGTCTTTCCAGGCTTCAGGCAGATGGTGGAAGAGAGAGTCAACCTAGCTGATGCCTGTGTGACTCTGGAACAGAAGCAAAAGTTGAAACAAGTCTTCTTGGATTTCCAAGATCTCTTTGCGGTAGACTCATATGACTGTGGTCGCACCGACATCCACACAACAACAATCCCCACGGACCCTGGCATGACTCCAGTGTTTGTGAAGCAATATCGCTTGCCTCTCGCATCAATGGAGTCCCTTACTGAAATAATTAAGAACCTTGAGTCCAGGGGAATAATCCGTCCCGTCCACAGCACCTTCAATAATCCGGTGCTGGGAATATTAAAGCCAAACGGCCAGTGGAGACTCTGCGCTGACCTTAGGGAGCTCAACAAACGGGTCCATACTTCCCGATGGCCTCTTCCCTACATTGACCAAGGGCTGGCCCAGATTCAGGGGTCACAGGTATTCACTGCAATAGACCTGACCAATGGATACTGGACCGTGCCGGTCAGTAGGGAGGACCAATACAAGCTGGCTTTTACCTTTGGGGGCCAGCAGTATACATGGACCCGGACTCCCTTCGGATACCTCAACTCCGGCAATGAATTCAACATTTTCCTACTTAAGGCCATGCCCGACCTGGGTGCGAGGGGTAACCTGGCTTATGTAAATGATGTCCTCATCAAAAGTTCATCTGTGGAGGAACACATAGCGGAGATCGTTATGTTCTGACACAGTTGAGGGCTGCCGGAGCAAAACTTTCCTTTCAAAAAGCTCAGTGGTGCAGAACCCGTGTTAATTTCTTGGGGCATGAGATTACTCCTCAGGGTCTCTGTCCCTAGGAAAAGAAAGTGGAAGCACTTCAGAAACTGAAAGACCCCACAACTCTGCGGGAACTAAGGAGCCTCCTTGGACTGACTAATTACAGCAGAAAGTTCATTGAGGGCTACGCAGAGATCACCAGACCCCTGATTCATCTCCTGAAGGGGGGGGTCAAGTGGGAATGGGGTCCCGAACAAGCCGAGGCAGTAAGACAACTCAAAAGAAGCCTCTCACAAGCGCCCTGCCTAGCTTACACTGACAGAAACAAGGAGTTCTTCCTGGAGACGGGGTTCTCTAATACGTGCTTGACGGCAGTATTATACCAAAAGCATGACAAGGTCAATAAAGTAATCTCCTATGCGAGCAAAACTTTATCCTTTGTGGAGGAAAAATTCAACGATTGTGAGAAGGCACTCCTGGCAACGGTGTGGGCATTGAAGAATTACCGCCCGTTTATCCAGGGGGAACACATCATAGTGGAGACTCCACACCAGCCTCTGCAATATCTCCAAAGTGACAGAAACCGGGCCGGAAATGTGAGTAATTCCCGAATCACTTCCTGGATTCTGTCAATGCAAGGCTTTCCTGTGGAGGTCCGATATGGCCAAAACAAGAAGAGTCCCCTCGCGCAAGATCTGGCTGACTTGCATGATTGTGCCAGAGAAAACTGTCTCGAGGACGAAAGTCTAAAGATAAAGGACAACACGGAGGCATACCTTAATTCCCCCCACAAAGTCTTTGAAGAAGACAAGTGTGAGGGAATGCCCACTGTGTATGTGGATGGATGCTCTTACCATGTTGACAACGACGGGGAGAAAGAACTGGTGGCCGGCGTAGGGAATGCATGGGTGAATGAGTCCCCAGAACCCTCTGCTGGATACAAAATTGGTCCCCGAAGTAGTCAGGTGGCAGAATTGATGGCTGTGCATCAGGCCATCCTCACTGCTGTCCAGCATCAACTCCACGAACTGGTCATAATCACAGATTCGGATTATGTACGGAACGGGTTCGTGGAGCACCTGGTTAATTGGAAAACCAGAGGCATGTTATGTGCTTACAACAAACCCTTGAAACATGGGAAGTTGATCCAAAACATTGATGATCTGGTCACCTCGAATGAGATGACCATCTATTGGAAAAAGATCAAGGGTCATTCCAAAGTAGAGGGACCAGACAAAACTGGAAATGACTTAGCTGATCAGCTGGCCAAAACCGGGGCCATCCAAGGGGATCTAATTGAGATTGAGACCCTGTTGGGGGAAATCCAGGTCACTGCTATCACTAGGTCCCAGGCAAATGCTCACAACGACCTTTCAATTGCACAATGGAGTAAGGAGATCCCTGATGCTGATTTGATTACCGCTCAGAAGGGGGATCCAATAATTGGTAAATGTTACCAGCACCTTGAGGACCCTGAGAACTTTCCCCTGACGGATACCGATTACATTGGGAAAGAGGACCTAAGGGTGTTGATGAAATGTCCAAAAATGTTCTGGGTCCAAGACGGTTTGCTGGTAAGGAAATCCAAAGCTGGCCACGATCAGTGGGTGGTTCCTACCTCATTCCAAAGTCTGATGTTAAGTCACGCCCATGATGCGGCCACCGCCGGTCATAGGGGGTTTCACACAACATTGGAAATCTTAAGAGAGGTTGCATACTGGCCACACATGGGGCAGGACCTCGACCAATACTTGAAGGGGTGTCTTGTGTGTGCACAATTTCAGCCATCATCCCTCACGCACCGTGCGCCTCTCCAAAAGAGGGGGATGACACTGCCATGGTCAGATTTACAAATTGACTTTGTAGGCCCCGTGATTCGCTCTGCTAGGGGGAATAAGTACATGTTGACTGTGACATGCTTGTTTACCAAGTGGGTGGAATGTCTCCCAGCCCCAAATTGCAAGGCAGAAACTGCAGCTGCCCTGATGATTAACCACATCTTTTCCCGTTTCGGTCTACCTCAAAGGATTGAGTCAGACAGGGGTAGCCACTTCACCAGTGAAGTGATGACAAAGATGTGGGAGAAACTGGGGGTCAAAAGGAAGTTGCATATTGCTTACCGGTTAGCTTCTTCTGGGGCAGTAGAGAGATATAACCGAACCATTGTGAGCATATTAAAGAAGTTTGTGGCAGATTCTGGGCCAAGGTGGGATATCTGATTACCTCTGGTTCTAATGGCCATCAGATCTACCCCTTCATCTGCAACCAAAATGTCACCATTTGAGTTGATGACTGGGCGCAAGATGGTGCTTCCTCAGCATTTGCTCTACAGGACCCAAGAGCAGACACTGATAAATGCCTCCACAACTCATGAGTATGTGGAGAATTTAAGGAAACACCTTCAACATGCTTTTGCTTATGCTCAGCGGAATCTAGAAAGATCAGCTGATAGCATGAAGACCCACTATGACCTGAAAACTTCCAGGAAGGAATATCAAGTGGGGGACCGGGTCTATCTATACAACTTCCAAAGAAACCAGGCAAAACAGCGGAAATATTTGCCTACATGGAAGGGACCCTTTGAGATTATAGACAAAATCTCCCCTGTGGCCTACAAGATCCGCATCCCCAAAGGCGGTTTGGCAAAGGGGGAAGACAAGTGGGTCCACATTAACCAGTTGAAGTGTTGCCATCCCAGGCACACTCTGCAACAACTGGAGGAATCCTCTGGAATCCTAGAGGGTGCTGTCTCAGATTAATTCAGTTCTAACTTAAAATATCCTACATATCGCCTATCAAATTCTGAGTTTCTCAATGTGGGTGTTTTCGTTTTTGAATGCAAAAAGAAATGTGCATGTTCATATGTTTTGACTATAAATTTATATGCCACCCCACTATATCAATGGTGGGGGAAAAATGTCTATGAGTAGGTATTGCCGCTCTTCCTTTGTCGTCCTAGGAGAAAGAAAACCTGGAGACGGGCCAAGGAGACCGGGAGCAGAGACGCAAGGGGCCCGGTGTACCGCCCAATATTCCCATCAGGACCGGCGAGGAGAACCGATCGATCAGTACCGGATGGAGGAAAAGATGCTGAACTGTGCCATCTATTGGAAGAAGATGAGGAAACATCCCAGGTCTTGCGAGTTCCATCAGTGAAACAGAATGGCCATCGCAAGAGGGGGGCTTGTGGGATGTTTTTACCCATGCATCCGAGCCCTACCTCAAAAACTGTGCAGTACTGGCATTGAAAACATCATGATGGCTAGAGATTCCCAGGAAATGCCCAGGGAAGTGCATGAAGAATAGGCTGCCACCCATTTTGCCGATGTTATGGGCACAGAAGGGCACTGCCTAAAACCGCCATTGGACTACCCACACAGTAGCCTGAAACCATTGGGAATGGCAATGCTGATTGCCAAAAGCAACCTAGAGTTGTGGGGAATTCATTTTCTTAAATCCCAAAAATGGGTGCATTACCAGTACTCACCACTATCAGAAAGCCAGCGTTTTAAAACCACCAGACTTTTTTTTCTTTTTGTGTAAAACTAAATAAATGAACCCAAGGCAGGCCAAAGAAAGACTTACTGAGAGGTGGATACAATGTAAACTTATATTCTGAAGTGACTTGAAGGTTTATAACAAGACTGGCTGAGCTGTGGATTTCAGCAGTTTAAGTAAATTTGGACTGAAAGACACTAAAAATCTAAATGTTTAAAAGAAATGAGTGACCTACTTTGAGTGTCACATAGGTTGCAATTGTTTAAATGTCATAGTTTAAACTTAGAATCAGCATTTTAGCTGCATATGTAAAAATTGGTAGTTTTATTTGAATGCAGAAAACTGGGTAACTAAAAGTGACATTAGCTGGGGCCTGGCTTAAGGAACTGAATTCTGCCCACTAGCTACCCCTGACAGGAGTTGAGACTTGCACAACTGCTGTGTTCCCAGGCCTAGCTGCCTTTTGCTGTTCTCACCAAAAGGGATATGACACTTCTCTGATTGAATTACCAAGGGACTGCTAGAGACTAAACATAGGACCCAGGCAGAGGGTTTATCCAAGTGGCCATAAATGGCTTCCTCTTGAACAATGGGCCTTCCAGGGCCCAGGCAAATGTTTTATTATGGGGGCCGTAAAAGTGGCTTCCTCCTGGAAGGAAAGGGGAGGAGCACTGCCTGTGAGAGCAAGCTGACTTGGCAGAACTGGAAAAACCAGAAATTCAACCTTGTGCTGGGGGGAAACCACACCCCTTTGGAGCCAGAATATGGTTTTAGAAAAAGATGAATAACTCATAGTACGGACTTGTCATAATTATTTAAATGATACCATAATTCTTGTGATTTTTCTGCCCACATTTTAAGAGGTTTTTAGAACCGGTGGCATGATCTGGGGGCAAACTAGCAGTTAAGAGGGTATTACTTAAAATGTATGCATGTTAAAAATCTGACACTTCATCAATTAATGTCCATACTCATTGTGCACATGTGTATAAATTTGGGGTAATGTCCGATAGTACGAAACCAGTTAAAAAGTGCAAATGTTGCCATTTCTGAATGCAAGCTCCCAGGGAGAGCAGATTTGGACAGGGTATACCTCCTGTGATATGTGATGGGTGCATGTAATTTTAAACAAATGTGTACCTGTGCAAATATGTCTTTTGATCAAATATAGATTGTGTGTAAAGTTGACAGGCGTGGGTTCTCTGTATCATAAATAGACCTCATCATGATGACACTTCATTTCATTCCCCAATCAAGGGGAAGAGGAGGAAGTGGCCAATGACAAGTGGAGAGGGGTAGGGCCTAGGAAGCTAGCCTTTTCACCCACTTTCAAAACACATAAAAGCAGACAGTCAGGACAGATAGGGACATTCTATTCCATCTGCTGCTGGACGCTCTGCCGGGAAAATCCATACTTTACCTCCATCAACCTCCAGAGAGCCAACATAGAGACTTCAATCTATCCACCTTCAGAGACCAAGACTTTACTTCAGAATTTGTAGCAGAGAGGTCAACTACAAGCTAAATCCCTCTTTAGCAGGCCTCAAATCATTGCCATTATCACAGCCAGGCGAGCTGTTTGAATTCTTTGCAAGAACTCTTGCCATTTGCCAGAGAGCAGTGTTGTATCCAGAGAGAGACCAGCTGAACCGGAGGCCACTGTATCCGGACCCACAGACCTGATCAGAACCAGAGAGCTGACCCAGACCGCTGTGCGCAGAGACCGTCCGTGGCGAGTGAAGAAAACCTGACCAGATCCGTGGCGAGGCCCATTTATTTCAAAGATATATTGTGAGTACCTAGCAGAACTGTAACCAATCTCTTAGTTAAAATAATATAATTCAATCTATTTTAATCTAAGTAGAACTGCCTCCTAACTGTCACCTGTCATTTCTAGCTGCTAGCTGTCACTTGTCACTTTGAACTTTTAAAATTTCAATCCGAAAAACAACCTTCACAAAATCATTCATAACTCTGTAACCGCTTGTGCTAGGAACTTGGTTTAACTTTCCTCTGAAAGCTTAGAATCTTGACTTTTCAACGAACCGCATTCCTATTCCATACACTTTTGCCGCAATCGCGAAAAACGCACTCGTGAATTTTACCGCGATTTGCAAATTCTCCACGTGTGAAAACAGCAGCTTCCTTGCTTTCCTTGCTAAAAATTCGTTTGCCTCTTAAGAACCATCCCTGAATCATTATTAGAGTGAGCCTGGACTAATATTAACTTGATACCACTCACCCTGAACCTCTAGAGGGAATTAAAAGCATTTTAGCATATTTTTCACTTCATTGCTATCACATATAAAAGCATTTTGGGGCCTGTGTTTCAAACTTCTGTAGTCTAAGCTTGCTGGGGTGAACTGAATTACATTTGATTGCATTTCTGAGAACTGTGTGCTTTCCTTCCATTTCCTTGCATTGCATAAAAGGGGGGTGAATTGTCCAAGAAAGTGATTACATTGTCTTTTGCTGAAATCCTATCAAGTTATTTTCTGTACTGCATTTCATTCCACATTGCATCCATTTGAAGCCATCAAAGTATTGTTGCTATCTTATCCATCCTATAACCACTCATCATTGATTATAAAGAAGTGTGCTAGTGCCGGACTATCCATTATTGATTACTGCTCAGATTAAGTGTGATATTCAATTATTAATTTATTATAAAGTGTGATATATATATATCTATTGTTTAAATTATCAAATAAACCTTTTAAACTTGCAAAACAGAACTACTTCTTGGCTCAGCGGGGT
Organism: Ambystoma mexicanum; assembly: GCF_040938575.1. Classification (NCBI taxonomy): domain Eukaryota; kingdom Metazoa; phylum Chordata; class Amphibia; order Caudata; family Ambystomatidae; genus Ambystoma; species Ambystoma mexicanum. The sequence continues at coordinate 231,657,660 of NC_090927.1, read as the reverse complement.
CAGGGGGATTCCAAGAGAGGGGTGTTATATAGGGGTAGTCATCCAGAATGCATGAACTGGACATAAGGATATATCAATAAGGGTTTTCATTCAGTATTCTAGACTAGGCGTTGACTTAGCTGTAGTGTTGAATTGAATCCTCTTACAATGCATGTAATTAGAATGCTCACAGGACTGTATGGCACAATCGTATTTTGTTCATTAACTTGAGGCCCATGGCACTTAAAGAAATGGTTCAAATATGGTCAAAAGTCTTATGAAAAGACCCATCTGATTTTATCATCTTGGGAACAAGAGTTACCAGCTAAAATGTGATTATCGCTTCCCAGAAAAAGTCATGGAGTCGAGTGTCAGCAAGATGATAGCTTATTAAATTAGATACCTGTATACCTGTATATATTTCTACATGTACATACAATCTTGTGATGAGGATTGTTATACTTTTTGAAGAAATCACAATAATCTGCCATTTGCACCTGCAATCATGCGCCGATACGGGACACTGTGCATTACGGCAGGCATTATCAGAAAAATACACAGATATATAGTTTGAGACTCTTATTTGTAAATTTGAAAAAGCTGGCAAGTTAAATATTTTAGGTTCATAACTGAAATGGTCAAAATGTGATTTCAAATGGGTGGCGTTATTACTCCCATAGATGGTGCCTATTAACTAAAGGAATCCATTTGTGCAATCGGGGTGGACAATAGAGGTCCAATCTGAATCATGAGCCAATAATCTGGCACCTGAGGAGATCTATCTGAAATAATCTGAGCTGTCTAAGATGACTGGAACTCTATAAAACTATTGGCAGGGAGACAGAATGAGGTGAATGAGACCAGGATAAGGACTAACATTCTGGTGGAACCAAGACAGAGGGATTGATGCTGGACACTACCCATAACTCAGTCTATAGGGGCACTCTTACCAGATCCCTATGCTTGCCCTGAGATGACTCTGGAGCATGATGACTTTCCAGACCATACATCCAGAGACATATTCAATGTAAGTACTGAACCCCAACAGAACAAACCATTGTTGGGGTCTTGTTAAATGGGTATATTTTCCCATATAAACTTTGTGGGGAGGATATCCAGGAGTAGATCCCTAGCTGTTGAGATGTATTAATAAATTATGAAATCCCACATAGCCAAATGACACAGGTGATCTTGGAGGAGTTCCAAATCTCCAATCTCCCTCCCAGTGTAATAACAGCGTAGTCCTATAAAGTAAGTTTTGACCACCTGTATCCTTGTTGCAAACCTCAACATGTCCCTTAAGGGAAGGGGATGCAAAACTAAACTGCAAACTGTTGAACACTCCCTGTGCCTTGCATTAAAGCAGACAGTGTGCTAAATACCAATTACATATCTGAGTATGTGCTGTTCAGGAAAGTGCTTTCTAGGTTAAGCAAAGTGAAACAATTGACTTAAAAGCACAATCTCTAATGAGAGTGAGAGAGACTCCAAATTGAATGAGAGATTGGTCGATGCCTCGGAGTCTTGGAAAAGGAATCATTGTGTATTGAGAAAAGAGATGGTTAATTAATGCTGTGCTAGAATCTTGCTAGAACTGGAAAGTGCACAGGCAATAAAGAGTGCTGTGCATGTCTATTCTGGTGCCAAACATAAAAGCAAACATAAAAGCATTACATTTAGTTTAAAGTGAGACCATTTTACAATCCCTATGGTAAAGCAATTCTGTCATGTCATGTTCTTGGGCGCTGCCTAATTCAACTTGATATTAAGATTATTTTGTGAGCGACAAAAGCATATGAAGTATTCTATAGACCTGTGTTTCTCTTTATATGTACCCATGGTGGAAAAGAAACCGAAAAGGAAATCTGTACACGTTTTTCGGTTAAAGAGTCTCTGATCTTTTGCTATCCTAAGCCAACTGGTGTTTTCAATTTGTGTGAAAATCAAATTGTCACGACACAAAGCGTATGGTCACAGAGTGAGGTGACGTGTCTAGTGATCATTCTTGTGCAATATTGATTTTGTCTACTAAATAATAAATATATATTCTTTCTGCACACCGACTGATTCTTGGTTTGATTATTGCACAGGGGTGAGGGATACGATTTGTATTAAAGGAGTCAAAAACAGTGCTAGTGAAGAACCCAAAAGTATTTTGACATTGGTGAGGTGCTTTTGATTTGGTGTAGCAGGGCACATTCCTGCATTAATTGTTGCCCCATAAATATATCCAACATTATGCATATAATGCCAATACATGGCAAAGGGTGTCAGTATACCTATTAAATTATGTGAATACGAGGGCATAGGTTTCCAATAGCTAGAAATGGTGTATGTACCTTGGTAATGGGGTGAAATTCTGGGCATATTACGTTAAAACTGTGAAGATGTTATATTTGGGCTTTTGATGACAATCACTAGTAGGTGGCACACTTGGATACAGAGATCTAATGGCAATGCTTTGCAATTGGCTTGAATACCTTCTGCACCCTCTGGCAATGCAGGAGTTGTGCAGGCACCTTGCAGCAGGCTAGGGTGTAGAGGACTATGTGGGCTCTGCACAGTGGTGCAACGACCATTGGGCACATTGGGCTTTACCCCCAGAACCTCTGGAATTCTGGGTTATGTTGACTTGGTCTGGCACCCACACAAGTAGGTTTGCCCAACCCCACAATTTCTGAAGTTAGCCGCTCTTCCAACATTTGAAGGGTGGCCCCTCCCCCTGCCCCAAATGTTATTCTAGTTTCACCCCTGGTTCTGCAACAACACCATATACTTTGCTTAGAGCAGAAGAGCACTGAGTGAAAAGACACAGAAAACAATAGATGCAATTCAGATCAAAATGTTCTGCAGCCTGTGTGCATATGCGGAGGACCAAGCAGGGCAAGCAACTCAGTGTCAGATGTGTGTGGGATGCTTTAATCCACTTTTGCTCTGCCATGCGGCATCACTGTGTTCTGATGGTGCCAGAACCATCAAAATGGCCGCAAAACCCTTGTGCGAGCCAAAACCTCTGACAATCGCGCTTTGCAAAGCACTAAAAGATGGCTGCCCAATCCGCCATGCATGTTGTCAGTGGTGGAACAGAGATATCACTCCTGAGATATGTCACTGGGCTCCACAACATGTGAACATGGAGTACAGAAGGGAAAGCAGTGCTTTGCTAAAGGAAACCCCAAAATCTTGCTTTAAATCCATTTTTCTTTATTGCTGAAACTGCAGAATGTCGGTACAAAACACCCTCAAACATCCAAAATTCTTGCTGAGTGCTACAATTCACTTAGTATAAGAAATCATTGTGAACATACAATGTCCTGAAAAGCTGAAAGCATCAAGCGATTTTGACAGCAAAAGTGGCCTGTCTTTGGATCTGTCAAAATCTGGGTGCAGTACCCTGGGCCGCCTGAATGACAGCTGCCAGGGGCCTGTCTGAGTAAACTTTAAACATGGATAAACTAAAATTTTTGCAATCTAAGAGGCCTGTACTGATGGTAACCTATGTTGTAATTGTTTGATTCCATGGTCAGAATTAACTGTTAAAATAAAGCTTGGCTAAAGCTGCCCAACTGGAATAACAGCTTTCCTCACAGAGGCAAGGCCTCTCCCTCCAGCTCCCTCCACCAGGAAATCACACCAAAGTGATAATTATAGGGTTGTGGAAGAACCTGGTCTGCAGTGGGGAAGGAAAAAATGAACAGCTGCAAAGCAGCAAAGGCTAGGTGTGAGGACCGTTGTAAATGGACTCTGCCAAGAGCCAACAGGGAGGAGATGCTTCTGGGCTGAAGGGAGAGAAAAAGAGGCAGACCCAAACAGCCATCTGTGGCTGAACATTCACAAAGTACATTTTGTTTAAATACATGTAACTTGCAGTTAAAATTGTCAAAAACACAAAAGTAACAGAATTGTAAATCTAAATTGTGGCTGCATATTTCAAGAGGCAGCAAAATCGTGTGACATAATTTGGAAGGAAACGGCAGAAAATGTAGTTTTTCACCAAATGTATTTCTGCTAGAAGTATGAAACTTTAGACACTTGTTATATGCGCACACTTGTAGAAATGTGCTGATAAATTGGACATTGTGTTCCGGATGGAAATTGCAAAATTCTGTGAAAAGCAGAGTCAAGATCCCACGGCTACCGGTTTGGGGGGATAGCTGCTATATTAAATATGTGATCTATATATGTGGTTGTTATAGAGGTTGCACCTGTGTAAATATGTATTGTTTCAAAAGTAGATTTTATGTTCAAGAGCCTAGGGGTGGACTCTAAGCCTCATAAACCCACACCATAAACGTGACACACTGTTTTTCTCCTCCTATCAAGGCAGAGAGGAGACTCTGCCCAATCCCTGTCAAAGGGGCGAGCTTAGACTGAACCAGCACATACACCCCCTTTATCATAGCATAAATAGAGACAGCAGAGGGCAGAAAAAGACAGACAGATTCACCCACTATCCGAATGCTGAGAACCCTGCTGCAGAACGTTACATCTTCCTTGCTCAAGACTCCAGAAACTTGGCGAAGCAGAACCCATTGGATAGCTGAACCACTTTCAGCTAGGCCTCAATTTCCAGAACCAGAACCAACCACATCAACCTAAGGGGAAGCATCATACTACAGCCGGGTTGCGCTGTACTTCTTGCCTGCTGAAATAATTATCATCAGAACCAAAAAGGGCAGATCCAATCGAGTCCTGTGGCCGTGCTGTGACCAGAGTTCCTTGCAGATCCAATCCAGTCCTGTGCTGTGCTGTGACCAGAGCGCCTTGCCGATTGTAGACCCGGTCCAGTCCGATGTGCCCAGCTGTCTGTCCCAGAACCAGATTACCTTACCTGACCAGAATCTTGACGGACCAAAATCCTGACGCTTCTGTTTAAAAACATGTCTAGTGAGTATCTATAGATAGAACTGTGTCACTAGCATATATACTCTCGATAGTCAATCCCTATCTTAAACCCATCCTATCTTGTCTTCAGAACCTGCATTGTTAGAAATATTTTTGAATTGTCTGAACTCTCTATCCAATCCCTCCTGTCTTCTTCCTGTACTAGTATTGCTAAAACTATCTTTGCGCTGGTCTTTTCTCATCTGAAGAAGGCGAGTCCCGGGCAGGCAGTCATTCTGATCAAGTGGCTGTGTTCTTGTGGGGTTTTGTTTTGTTCATAGTCATCCTCTAGTGTTCAAAATCCCATTTGTCATTTTAAAAGCGCATTTCCATTTTCCATTCTTGCCCCTATCTCGAAAAACGACCTCCACTAAAACGTCCATAACTTCCTCAGTTATCCATTAAAACATAGTGTGATTAAGTTGTGAATACATAAATAAATATTGTAACTTTGCAAGCCAGCCTGATTCCTGCTTCAGTGTGACCGGGGGGGTTCCAGGAGAGGACCGTGATATGACTGGTATATCGTTCAGATTAAAAGAACTTTTAGACAAAAATAAATAACGATTTCAGTTGTGCATTACATGCTAGACATTGACTTGGGTGTGTACCGGATTGCATTGACTTGGGTGTGTACCGGATTGAAATCACTAACATGTGATGGAAAAATGGTTGCATTAAGGTCACAAGCACGCAAGTCAAGAACTAAAACATCAAAGTGGTGCACACAGTAAGCAATAATGAACGGGAGACAGACCCAATAGGCACATAGAGGGACTCCTCTTCATCAGAGCTGTGACGTCAATGGAAGATGTAAAAGCCTTGTCTACATGGAACGGCTCCCTTTTTCCAAATTCCACGCTAGAGCAAAATGAGCTCCATACTGTTTGTTTTGGTAGTTTTTGCCCCTTACACTAGAAGGTTAAGTGAAACATTTTGTACCAACTCACAACATAAGTATGTGTTCTTGCCTTGCCCATGTGGCAAGGGACATCCTTGAGGATTGCCAGGGGTCACACCTGCGACCCCTGAAGTCTCCCTTGCTACCCCTGAACATTCTTAAAAACACATAAAACAGAATCTCCTGGGTTGTGTCCAGCGTTATATGACTCTTTGTTTCTGGAGTAGCTGGCTTTCTTGTTCAGGCCTCTTAAAAAAACATGGGGGTTCCACAAGTCTAACACTTTCACTATAAGAAATAGGAACAACAAATAATGTGTCTTTCTGGAATTCTATACAATAATTGCTAGACTTATTAAAGGTTTATTTCAGGTACACTTCATGGGGTGAGTCACTGATTTAGTCTGTTCTTAAACACCTCACATTCACAATGCAGACAAAAATGTCCAAAAAGCATTTAGAGTAGAATAAGCATCAATTTCGGACTATGGATGTTGCTTTTTGCAAGTTGCAGTCATAGCATGTTTTTCTCTGCCGTTGTCTCTTTAACGATCATCACAAGACATTAAGACATTCCATCTCGGGGTCCTCGGTCACTTGAAACAATCCTTATGCTTAAAAGTTTGTGAACAGTGTCGAAATGTTTATCGTTATCATTTTGCCTTGGACGTCTGCTTGCCTTCACAGTAATTTGGTAATATGGGCATATATACACCGATATTAACGATACAAATCGTGATGTATTCTTGTATGAAATGTAAGTCACCTTACAGTAATATCGTAACCATATTTTTCTTAGTGTATTTGGGAACAATTCTATGTGATGCCACTTCCTGTTTTGTCAAGGGGCGAAATGTCATGTTCCATCACTTCTTGTGATGTCACTTTGGGGTGGGGTCAAATGACATCACTTCCTCTGATGTCATCAGTGGTCGAGGGTCATATGATGTCACTTCCGCTACCCTTGGCATTTTGGTGAAATGGCATCCCTGTATGTTGGCACATGCCTACACTTCAAAAGATCGAATCCAGGCAGGGCAGACACAGCCCATCATCTGCAGATACCTGGCGTGCCATGCAAGCCAACACTATTATCACAGTGCTCATAAGTGGGATGACACTGTCATTAAGCTCTATGGAAACGCTGCATATTATTGCAAATGGACCGAGCCTTTGGAAATATTTGTTCGAGTACTTCTGAAAACAGAATGTGAACTTCTGCGAGAGTAGAGTTATAATTTCGTTCTAATCTAATGTAGGTTGACCAGATTTTCAAGATAAAAAACCGTAACAGCCAACAACATAAAAAGAAGGACTCCCTCATTCCCACAGTATATGCATACAATGGTTCAGCTTTGAGTGTTGATAAAAACACGTAAGTACCAAGCATGACACTGATTGAATTATGTATTTTAATGTATTATTTTATTTAGTGTTAAAATGTTGAGCATCTGAAGTAGAACACACTAAAAAACATGTAAATATAAATAACACAGGCGTTTTTGCTCTGTTTGACATTACATATCTTGCTATGTGCTTTCCTCTCAGCCAGTCTCTGTGGTGCAAGCAGTTAAAGCATAAGATGACCACAAGATAACTGCATTCTCAGCATCCGATACTGTTATAGTTGTTTATATAGTTGATAATCGTTTGTGATAAAAAAAGAAGGTGCACAAATAAAATAACATAATTATCACTCTCCCCTTGCCCAAAACCAGGACAGGGTTTTAAAAACATTAAAAAAAACTCGCGGGATAGGGGGACCGAGATCCCAATCCCGCAACGCGCAACCGGGACGTCTGTTCACCCTATCATTCCAGGGAGGGGGTGTGCGTGTGTGCGTGCGTGCGTGTGTGTGTGTGTGTGTGTGGCGAGTAGCAAAGAGATATACAATGAACTGCGCACTGAAAGACCAGCGGAACCAAAGCATGTCCCAGAGATCACCTGCCTACAGCGTTGGCAGCATTTAGGAGGCTCCATTATTATGCGACTGCACTATCATACCAGGGATCTGAACTCGAATCGCCCGCGGGGTGGAATTAGCAGAGCGGGGGAGGCCTGCAGGAGCCACCGTCGCCACGCTTGCGTGCACAACTGGTGCAACAGTGCCACCTAGAGGCAGCCGGTCGCCTTGTCGGTCGACAGACACATTTGTAAAGCCAGAAAATATGACTCTTATCTTCAGCCCATGACTCCGGCCGGCAGAAAGAGCTCAGGGGTGGGTAGACCTTTTTCACAGTTTTGTAGAGTAAGAAATACACAGCAATTCAGTCAAATCCACTGCTTCAATACCATCAAAATCTACTTATCGTATCATGTTGAAGTCATTTGAGACGCCAGTAGATAATATACAATATTGGGTTAATCATATAGATTAGCCGCCTGTGTACAGATCCGAACGCTTGCTGGTTAGAACACCTGCAACGCTCATTCTCCCTTTTATAAATACAAGTGCACAAAAAAACAATTCGAGCCATTAATTAGGAAGAATTCACGTATATTTAAAGTGACACATCGAAAGTGATGTGACAACAACATTTATAAATTCACTGAAGGCTGAAGCCACTTACCCAGATATGTTATTTTCTGCTCTTCTTTATTGAAGAACCAATCACAGTCTTTGTTGTGACTGGGAGAAGGCGGAAACTGAAGTGACTGGCCAGGGCGTCCTCCACACGTGACCGTGACATCCACGCGAGATGGTAAGCTTCCGTGCTCAATCAGCAAGTAATTTCCGGCAGCAAAGTTATCAAATGTGGCCGAATACTGAGGGAAAAACGGAAGGTGAACATCATGAACCGATAATTACAGCAACGAAGCTTATTCCTGCAATTCTAGGACATGTATTCTCCAACGAAATCATTTATCTAGAAAATTCAATTTCACGCCTCATTATTTTCCAGATACCACAAACCTGTAGAGACTCGCATGACCAGATATGTTCAGGTGAATGTGTCATGTTGGGTATCGCCCAAGGCCAAGACCTTCCAGTAAAAAGTGCAAGATTAAGGCCAAATCACTATTCATATGAAATTGCAAATATGTTATGTCATGTAATATGCAAACACAACACAGTGTCTAGTGTTGGACTGTCCATTCTCGGACAGGGCCAAAGGGCTCACCTGACAGGCCAGTGTGGACAACTTTAATGGCTTAGTGCACTGTGCAGCTGCTTAATCAACATGAGAGGGCTAATATGCCTTAAGAGCAATATTTGGAAAATGTTTTCACATAAAATGCGCCCCCAGTGTCCACTCAATCATATTGTTGTGAAAAATAAGTAATTGTGATTCCAAAATGTGAACCTCTTCTGAAGCATCTTTCTGGGGGGGGGGGGGGGGGGGCAGAAGACTGACCTGGCCTGGGCCCCCGCCGTGATGCAAAGAAGCTAGTACTCGTAAAAAAAATAATCATGGATAACGTGTCCTGATATTGCATAGAGCGAATCTGGGGTTTGGAGCCTGCTGCCTGGCTGTTGTGAAAACTAAGTTCCGCTCTGATCAATTAGTCACGTAATGCGCTCTGTGTTCACTGAAGAACATATAGTATGTGTGTTCACAATAGTGCACGTAGTGTAGCATTTTCACCTTTCTACAAGGACTAAATTCATCCCATGCAAAGACCAAAGGTGAAATTCATATTGAAAGGGAGTGTGGTAGACTCTCTACCGAGAACAAGCATTGGCAAAATACCCAGTTCTTGGGAATTGTCTTCCACTCAGGCGGGTATACTCAACCACCCTGTGTTAGCTCACTGCACCCTTCACAGAGGAGAAATAACTATTTGCATATCAGCCTTTGTCCCACCCTCAAGGGCCGTCCAGCACCAAAATGCTAGGCAATTCTCTGAACAAGAGTCAACCCCGATATGTGTTTAGGCCTTGTTGGGCCTGCTCAGTGAGGTGAAGCTGAGCCTATCTAAGGCACAGTGAGCAAGGGGTCCATGCCTGGCTTACCCTTGGTTACTTATGGTGAAACCCCAAGTTTTACAAAATTGAAAGGGAGTGTGGGAGCCCCTATACAGAGAACAAACGTTGGTCAAATCCCTTGTTCTATTTATTTATTTATTTATTGGGTATTTATAATGTGCTTATACAGCAAAGGATGTTTCAAGGCATAAGGACATTATGTGGAATTTCTTCCACTCAGGAGGGTCTACAACCAAGTTTTAGTTCACTCCACCCTTCACAGAGGAGAAAGAAGACTGATATGCAAATTAATATTTCCTTTGAAATGCATATTGATACATTTGAGTGCCACAGTGGTTTCCGAAAATATTTCAGTGTTAATCACTCATTGCAGAGATGCGTGGCGCTTTGAAACACAATTCTGTTGTATAGGTGCCTAACAAATTCTCAATAAAATAAAATATACCACTTATTTTAGGTATTGCAACATAAACTCTGTTACAAAACAATGTACCTGCACCAGAGAGTGGTTTGTTAAACAATTTAAATTGCCAACAGTGTGGTACATGACTAGAGCTTGGTTCCTTCAAGCATGGTTTGTAAACAAATGGGCAGCCAACCCTAATTGTAGACTAGTTATGTTGCCAAATTCAAAATTGTGGTGTCACAGTGTTGAGGCTCTGCCTCTGGATGATACAGTGATGATGGACACATCATTTCATCTGACTATGTAATACTGTATGCTACTGTCCTGTCTTCTGGCGCCATTGGTAAGCTCATTGCCTGCTCAATATTTTCATCTACGCGGTTTGTGTTCAAGGAGTGTTAGACAGAAGAGAGCTAGCCAAATGTTACAGCTTATTACGAGGTCTGTTTATTTAACATACAATACAATCTGCCTTTTTCTACAATTACATATTTTCCTCTGCACAACCTGAATAATAATCTGAAATTCTGTCTGTTGTGTGTATTTAAAGCTTCAAACTACAGTAGTAAAAACACAATGCCATGTACTGGCTCACATCATTTAACATTCCGGAACTTGCATATACGCCTCTAGCATAGGAAAAATTAAGCAAAAACCATTATATTTTGTAGCATAACATGTTTCCATTTCATTAAGAAAAATAATGTCATGATGGTTTATTATGTGATTAGTGCATTTTCATAGTCGAGTCAACAAAATAGGAAATTTGTTCAGTTTATGGAAGACACACATTGACAAATACTTGCACATCACTTAATGAAAACAACGGAGAAGCAATGTGATCAAGTGCAGACATCGCAGATCAGGCTCAGATTCCAGCTTCACTTCTTATCCAAAGTGTTTGATCATGGGCAACTCATTTAATCGCACAGTGCCTAACCTTATCCAAATAGTTACTTGTTATTTCAAAATTGCCAGCCCTACAAGTGATTTAGTTTTCAGGTTATGCTCTTCATAAAAAGCACCACTCATGGTTTAACAGGCTATACTACTGCTTCATATGTCATATTAGTGGCCATTGATGTATTGCATACCACAAAGACATGTGCGTCTTTGCTCAGTAATAGCGAAACCACTTGAAAACAAAGGCCATCTTCAATGTCAGTCTGTTTCTGGATATGCGCATCAGCCTAGGAGCTTCTATGCTATGACATGTTTAACATTCTCACAACTTGCAATCTATCTTCTGCAACAATGCTTGAGCACGTTTGCATTCTGTGAGGCTGCACAATTCATTTCTGCATATATACAGGGTTATGTGTACCTGTTTCATATGGTTAACGTTCTGTGTCCTGCATCTACACTGCCATCTTCCTCTTGGCTGGTATAAGTGTCCTGCGCCTAACTTTATCATGGACTGCTAATATTGCCCTTGGAATGCAACTGTTTTTTAATTCAGATTCCAAAGATGAATGGGGCAAGTGGATATGAAGTGAGATGCCATGATTATTTTGGGCACTGTCAGGGCAGCATATCAAGCTAAGGGCTGTGATTGCAAAGTATGGGAGTGGGGTGATGACCAGAGATTCTGGGTCCTTTAATTCCTTTGGTTCGGGTAGGGGCAAGTGCTTCTGTGCCCTGGATCCCAAAATCCCTTAAAATGGCCGTAAGCCGCTGCAATCATGGGGACCAGAAGTTTTTTTATGATATGATATGGCATTTATAATGCGCCTATACACAGGTGTTTCAAGGCGCGACGAGGCAAGGGAGGGGAATGGGAAGACAGACAACTATCCTACTAGGCCAGGTGTCATTCAGATCGCGCAAGTGCATGGGAAGGGGAGGGGGGAGAAGTGCAGGGTGGGAAGGGGGAGAGGACAGTGCAGTACATGGGATAAGAAAATAATAACAATAGGTAAGGTATGGCCAGCAGGTGGCAAGTGCAAGGTTAAGTGCAGACAACAGGTGTCAAGTGCTGGTAGTGTAACTGTAGGGATACAGAAACAGTCCCCAAGTGCGGGGTTGCCAGGAGGGCAGTGCAGGAGAGTGACTGGCGGGGGAGGGGCCTGGGCCCGAGATCAGAGGACGGCCAGGCAAGCAGTGCAAAGTCAGTGTCAGCCAGGAAGTCAGCAAGGGAGAGGAGGAGAAAAAGCAGAAGCAAAGAGAAAGGTTTTTAGGTGTTTCCGGAACCGAAGATGATTCTCCTCGGTTTCAGGGAGGCAGGGAGGCTGTTCCAGAGGCAGGCCCCAGCCAAAGAAAGAGATCTACCACCAAAATGTTGCTTGGAGAAGCGACTGACCCTGAGAGAGTTTAAGGTAGATGAGCAAAGAGCTCGAGAAGGAAGGTATTTAGGAAGAGAGAGTTGAAGGTATTGAGGCCCAGACCCCAGAAGGCCTTGTGGACGATGCAGAGGGTTTATAGCAGTCTAACCGTGATACTGCCCCAGTTAAAAGATTCTACCTATCTCCCAAAACATCTTGGATTCTGTTCCCTGATTTCAGCTGGACCACAAACCTTTCTACTGAATGTACAGCTCCTCTTCTTCAAGATGCCCTCCTCTAATACATAATTCTTTAAAGTGCTCTACACAGCCTATTGGAGTTAGAGCCATGCAGTATTGACAGACCTGTGTTATGCTTTTTACCTGCAGCACAATAAGACAATTCCATACGCTGGTGGCTTCTCGGTCTGAACCACCGGGTGGAAAGCTCACAGGTTAATCACTCGCCACTGACATGGCAAAAATCTTCTCTTCTCGAGTTCAAACCTGGCAAGGTTAGCCCTTCATCTTTCTGATTTCCATCAATAAACTTACCTTTAAAATGGTTAATATTTGTGGGTATTATATAAGCTCCAAGAGGCAGGAGGAATCAGGCATGAATTCCTTTATATAAAAATCTAATATATGTGGAAAATTATTAACCTGTATAAAAAATATATAACAGATAGCTCTGAATTTTCTCTACCTTCTATCTTGGCAATATATTTAAAGCAACCTATGGTCAAGAATATTATACCTTGGAACGAGCACGTATGATGTCTGTGGTTGGACCATCTCTAGAGCTGCTCCTAACAAACCCTAGGAGACCCAAACAAAAGCTATGGCTTTTAGACTGGATCACCACTCGCCAACAGTGCATGCAGTATTCCAATTTCATGGGAAACAACTTCGCTGATAAAACTATGCACTGTCCAGAGCGGTATTTAATCCTATTACCTTCCACGATATATAGGACAATGTTTCGACGTTTTAGATAACATTTGTGGTCTACCCGCGACATTAGAGGACGTAGAAATAATACGGCAAAAAGTAGTAGATGATGTAGATTTTGTAAAACTAGAAACACTAAAACATCTGAAGATACATTTCCCGGCATTGACGTCTATTGGGAACATCCATCTTGAACGACTATACCAGACTTTTAGATGCCTAACCCATGAAATTGTACGGTCTAGCATTTTGACAGGAGAGCGTAATGTGGTCATTTTTGCAGCAATTCATTTTTTGCGCTGCTTGAAGTTGGAGATTGATACGAATAATCAGCTATACACTTTGCATCACATACGTTGACACTACTAACTCACGGTTGGACTGCTTGGGATGTTATTCTAACTAAAAAAGAATTTTGAGCAAATTGCCACTTAAATAGTGTTTATTTAGTATAGAAGTGATTTTAGATAGAGGATCTAATGTAATTGTTTTTTATCTTATTTTTTGCACGTGTTTAACATCATGGTTAAAATAATACTTATGATTGTATTATGAAGAATTGGTAACCTGTTTTATCATTACATTGAAAGGTTGAATCCAACCAAATCAATAAAAAAATAATAATAATTAAAAATATATATGTGCTGTTCCTTTCTTGTGTATGAGGTCCGGATTCCTCAGGAGGGGGAAAGGATCTGGAGGGCTTTGGACCCTCTGTTGTTCCTGTCGAGAGGAGAGAAAGTGTCTCCCCACATCCTGACATCGAAGGCAGATGTAAATGAAGTGTATTGTGTATGGTAAGGCAGTGCAGGCTATAGTGGGCCTGCACATACAGCCATCAGGTCGGATGAGAAACCGGTAACAACGGTGCCGGTAAGCTACCTGTACCATTGTCACTGGACCGGCATACTCTGAGTTCTGCAAGCGGGTGCCCTTCTGCCTGCCAGGTCTGACCTGGTGGGCACAACGGCACACGCTCGCATACCTTGACGGGTGCACCAGCACTGTTGCGCACAGTGCCGGTGTATCCGTCCTCCCCATTCCCATTGAGTCCAATTGGACTCGAATGGGAATGGGGAGTGATTTTTTCCGGCGCCCTGCAAAGGGGTTTTACCGGGACCACCGGGGCTGTAAGGCCCTCTAAGGCCCCATTGCCTGGCGCCGGAAAAGAAAATGACTCCGGCGGAAGCCGTGACGTTTTTACCAGCACAGCTACTGCCGGGGTCATAATTAGGTCCATTGTTTAGGACAGCTTATTTCAAGCCTTATGTCACTTTTTCCAGATCTGGGAGCTTCTATTCCTCCCCTCCCCCTTGCTATTGGAAATCACCCCAAAGCAAGATGAATGCCACGGACCAGAAGAGTTTGAGCACTGCACATTCTGCCCTGCCAGCTTCTTAGGGTGGCCGTTTATCCGTAGCACCACGAGCCCTTGCTGTCAAGTGGGTGCCCAGACAAGCCTGGGACAGGGGAATGCAGCTGTCCTGTGCCCTGGCCATTACCTTTGTCAAAATCTCCATAAGCATTTTGTGCTTGGTGCCCCGGAAGACTCCCAGAAGCAGAGGGGTGGGCTGTTATGCCTTATATCTGCCGCTGAAAAGGAAACACGATTTCTATCATGCCTTGCTTCTACAGGGACGAGAGGGCGCCCCTGCCATATTGCTCTCTGTGCTCCTAGCCACCCAACCTGGCCTACCCGGTTGCCCCTTTATGGGAGAAGCTCATCTTTATGGTTGGAGGAGTTGGGGCGTTCTCCCGTAACTGTCTGGGGTTGTTGTGTTTAATTTGCCTCTGTCATTCTTTGACCCCAGCTTTAAGGTGCTCCCTTTAAGGCTGGGTACTTTGAGGCCCGAACCCGTCGATTTATGTGTTTGTATGAATTTTTAAGGTTGTCTTCTTAGATGATAATCACTTTTAACACAAACTGCGCGAGACATACCAAGAAAGTCTATATTCCCTGTACAGTTGAAATTTTAAGTTTAAATTTCCGCTACACCATAACACCCTGGACCGCTTTAGATTGTACTTGCATTACTGGATTACAGCGTGTTCCCATCTAAGAAACCGATCCTTCTTAGTTGGAAAATGGGTGTGAAATCTAGGTCAGAACCTCAAAATGAGGACCAAATATGAAATATGTGCACATATTTAGGCTTCTTCTATGGCAGGCACCCCTTTTACCTCCTACCACTTAATGTGTCGCCCGACCCATCGGATCAGCTTTCAGCTGAGTAACTCTCTTCCCTTCCCTGGCACAGTATGAGTCTCCCGAGACTTGCACCAGTGTTAAGTGCTGGGCAAAGAGACATCTCCAGCCATCAGTAAATTCGTTGAAAAGTGCTTCATTTCAGTTTCAATACAAAATATTTGCAGTTGATGCATATCTTGGCTGGGTCTCTTAACCCCATATTCGTACTGAGACTGGAACCTGTGACTTTCAGGGTCCAAATAGACCTTCATTGGCACTCAAATGTACCCATCAAGCTAATTCACTTGGATTTATAGGAACAAAATTGAAGATGAGATTTTTGGTATGTCTGGGTCAAAAAGTACATCGGGGGAGTGTTTTACATTTCATTTGTGACAAACAGTAATCAGGGGAAAAAGCCTTTCATTGTAGACAACCATAGAGGAATGTCTGTCTACAAGGCGAGCAGCTGTGTCACCGAACTATTTTGACAAATGAAGATTTGCAACAAAAGGACAATTCAGACTTTCAACGATTCCTCCCTTTGCACAATGTCCAGCCAAAATGTGACCGCTGGGGTACATTTTTGTTGAATGCTCTGAAAACTATTTTTGAGACACTTACATGGAGGTGTAGGAAGGTGGTAGGTAATATGTGGGTGGAAAATGTGTGTAACTTATTTACTCTGACCGCGCCTATGGTGGTAAATAGGAAGGTTTATCTATAAGTGTGTTTACTTTCCATGTATTGTAGTTAATGCCAGGCCTCCTCCCACACACTTTCTTGTGCTGCCCTCGATCTACAAGTGCTGAACTGAAGATCTCTTCTTTTTATTCGCTCTACTTCCCTTGCAAAGCAAGGGTCTAATCCTGGAGCAAAATAGGCAGAGTTCAGTGTGCTGCAGCGTCCAGATGTCCCTAACGCCCCAAAAAGCAACCACAGTCCTCGGGAACATCCCTTTGTTCACTGGAACCCAGACGCCACAGTCACACCTAGCGTTAGGTCACAACATGTAAAGACAAGGCCAGGCTACCCTGCCCCTGGAGAGTATCACAGTTGATATTTTAACACCTCTGGGAAGGTGAACTCCCTCAAACCCTCCCCGCTTCTGCCACAAACATCCACATTGCCCAGGGAAATAAAGGGGTGTGCACCTGGGAGTGCCTCATGTTCCTCCTCCTACTCACTCATAATATTTCTGGGCTCTTGGATATATCTCCCCACCAGTGAGAGAGCCAAGGAAAAGGGAGGTCTTGCTTCAGGCACTGTTGGGGAGAGAGGGAGAAACTTGCATGTATATGAGCTCTCTGTCCTACTCCCATTCTTACTCTGCTCCCTACATAGGCCCTAACCACTGACAGACCCTAGGTCATTTCAGCGTCACCCCAGACTTCTCTTGCAGCCATGTCTCATGCCTTCCTTTCCTCTCTCCCGCCTACGCCTTCTCTACAGTGCTCTAGGGGCTATGAACGTGGTGTGTAATGCAGATCAAGAAAAACACTTACCTACATACTGTAAGAAAAACCACAAAGTCCCATACTGGTGTTACAGTGGGGGTACATTCTGCTGGTGGCAACTGATGCCTGGCCATTTCTGAGTCTGGTCCTTCAAGGTAGTATGTGTTTATTTATTTATTTTAGTTTTTCACTAGGGCACTACATGTCCAAAGGTCTCAAAGCACAGAGGAGAAGTCAGAGGAGAGCAGAGCAAGGATCGCAGGCAGAACAACTGGAGAGAATTAGTCAGCTATGTTAAAAAGAAGGGTTTTTACTCTATTCTTAAAGGTAGCTATTGACTGTGAGATTTTGACAGCAAGTGGAAGAGCATTCTACTCCAATGGGGAATGGAAGTCAAAGGTGGTTTTAAGACAAAAATGTGGTTAAGTAAGCTGAGGGATGACTGAAGAGTGCATATCCCTACGAAAGAGCTTCAGAGATAGCCTGCGGGATAAGTAGAGAGGTGCGCATTTGTTCTGGCATTTGTAGGCAAGAGGCAGTGGCTTATGTCGGATTCTTTGCTTCACTGGAAGCCAATGAAGTTTCCTCCTGAAGGCGGATACAGAATAGAATCATGCCTGGAGAGTCCAAAGACTGCCCTCACAGCCCCATTTTGCATGGTCTGGAGGCGATGATGATTGCTTTGTGATGTGCCTAAGAGTAGACCATTGCAGTCGTCTAACTTAGAATTCATGAGCGATGAAGCCAGCAGTGCTCTATTCGCAATATATAAGTAGGACCTGATCTGATGGAGTAGCTTGATAAACTACCCACAAGACAAGCGTATTTGTGAAACTTGTTTCTTGAGGGAGAATTCAGTGTCGAGATATACCCCAAGTGTTTTTACTGTTTCAGTAGGGGAGACATGATTTGAGGAGCTTCGTCAAATAGTTTCCTTCACTGTTTACTCATGTCTTGGGCTGGCAAACCCTTAATGCCCACTTTAATCGAGCAACTGAGTCAGGGCATATTCCAAATCCACTAGTTGGATGAATACCTTTGACTCAATAATTTACATCAAAACGTAGGTCAAAATAAATTTGCCATCTCTATCCAAATGCAGTTAATGTCCTAGGTGGCCTAGGCCCATGGCAACATGTCTTGTTTTTGAACTACAAAGTTTCTATTTGGTGCCGAAACATATTTCATTTGTTTCAATGCACCATGACATGAATGAAGGTGTTGGATGCGGATTTAGGTGGTCAAGGACTCAGATGAGACCATAACTTAGGGTTCAACAAAGCTAAAAACCGGTAGATACAGTACAAATGTTCAGACAACCTTGCAGTGACGGGCACAGCCATGCAAACCTTTCACTGGGAAGCCTAATACTTCCTGTGTCCCCGTCCTGTGGCACTTTTAATGGTGAGCCTGGAATATGATGACAGCCCCCATGAACAACCGTTCAGAGGGTCTAACATGGCATTTAAATGCCTTGCCCCAATCTTTTCATCATTGCTGAGGGAAGACGAGTATGTCACTGACTACTGCACCAGCTCTATCATACTGAAACTCGTATATGTTTTGTTTTTGTTTTTAAAGAGCACACTAATGTCAGAAGAGGTCCCCTTACCAATGAGTCATCAAAGAGAGTGAATGATAAAGTCCTAATTAAATTTAACAGCGAACAAGTGGGTAATCCGTTTACGCGTAGGTGTTCAGAAGTGGTTGAGTTCTCTAAGATAAAGTAGAAAAGCATTCTGAAGGCAAGAGGCCAGGCGCATACCACCATCTGGACCAGTGTTCTTTCAGTTGTAGGTCCATGCTAATAAATGCCTTCCAGATCCAAGGTATGGCATTTATCCGGACTAAATCCAGTGCTTCGCCAAGAGTAACCACATGGCAAAAGAATTAGCAGCAGTTTCACAAAGCCACACACACTGCCAGCAAACAAACTTAGGGCCTGGAAGCGGCACCTCTGCCCAGTACCAGACAAAAGTTCTGTGTGTGCGGTAAGGTCCCAATCAGACAGTAAAGCCCTTCTCCAGCACTACCGCATTTATTACAGGTACGATCATGCACAGTATCAAAGTTGGCCTGCCGTGCTGGGGTGATGTATGCACGGTGTCGGATCTTGAATTGGATGTGTTTGTAGCTTGTGTTTAGGGGACCTCTGCGTGTGTAAGTGTAAAGACTCCAAAGGGTCTTACATCAAGAAGGTCAGCGTTTGGGGGATGAGTTCTGACATTGTTTATAGTCCGGATCCAATCCATTTCATGTAGCTTTCTCTTTGCTTTTAAGGGAGTGTTTAACAGTACGTCTCTAGATATATCATATAAATCATATGGTCTCCCACTCTTGCACCCATTCATTTAATGGAAACCAAAGCCCCTTTGCCACTAACAATTTCATTTTCCACCAAAAATAACCCTCTTCAACCTTCAAGATCTCTATTACCAAAGAGACATTTTTCCATAATATATAAGACCTGAAGAAACAAGGCCTAACGCATACCGAATAACGGCAGCTGCAACGCCGCTCGGGAGCTTTAGGACCTTGGACCGAAAGTAGCCCTCCAGAGCATCGTGATCCAGCATCACCGATAGCCCGTGATTTTCTGTCCCATGTGTAATAATGTGAAAGACCTTCATTTTGTAAAACTCCAAAACTTGAATTAAAGACAATCAGCCAAACTTTCTGTTTAACACAATCGCCTGCGCAGCCAACATAGTCAATGTTGACCGATAATTATTATATAACTCAATGCTACCACAGAGCTCTGACAGATGAAAACCTAAATATTGTAAACTAGAGACCCTTCAAGAACTGCATCCCCTAAAACCCAGCTAGAATTCTTGCATCTCTGCTTCATCCCCAGCCTAAATTGAAGTATTTTTAACTTGGACACATTAATAGTTAAGCTATTCATCTCTACATACGAAGCTAATGCGTCCAGTTGATGTTGCAAACCAATCAGAGTCTAGTCAATCAAAGCCATATCGTCAAGTCTTTGGGTTCCGTGGGGAGTATGGTTGCAAAGCTGAAACTTAAAGGAATTGACAGAAGGGCACCACCAGGAGTGGAGCCTGCGGCTTAATTTGACTTAACACGGGAAACCTCACCCGGCCTGGACACGGAAACGATTGACAGATTGATCGTCTTAGAACCTCCGACTTTCGTTCTGGCATACAGCAAATCATTCATACCTGTGATTGCTAAATACGGGGGAAAACAACAAACATTTTCAAAAACCTCACTAATGTCTGAGATAAACAAATTAAAAAGAAAGGGGGCCAAAACGCAGCCTTGCTTAAGGCCACATTTTGTCTCAAACGCCGCTGATAATTTACCACACTTACTGAGTCTGACTCTCACCGACGGATTGGAATGTAAGGCCACTATAATTTGCAATAGGTCTCCCCTGCTACTCCACAAAATATTTCTGTTAATACATTCGAAGGTCATGGTAAAGTCAATTAAAGGCATATATACTGGTTTAGACTTCACTATGGACTCCTGCTTTAAAAAACCTAAGAAAAAATCATTTACATGGGTTCCCGACCCCTTCCGAAAAATTGTTTGGAGCATATCTAATCTGCCCACGCTCTCAGCCCAGGAAGACAGCTTTCTCAAAATCAAGGAGGCAAAAATCTTAGCTGGGATATCATTAATAATCAAGCTCCGAGAAAAGTGGTGCAAATTGTTGTTTTTGTATATGAAGGTGCGTTGGATGGGCCGTATAATGAGGGAGAGTGGACTTGGGCATATGAAGGTTTTGGGATGCAATGGGGAGGTGATCATGGAGTCACAACACACTCTTTCTCGTGAGCCGAGCTTAGGTACGTTTTTTTCAGGAAGGTGGGGCGTACCCCTGGCCAGTAGAACAGTGACCCTGTGGTGGTAGGTTGGGGCGCATTGCATTAAATTGAGCTTGGGGCTCAACCATTTGGGTCACTGGAAGGGAGATTTATTGCCGATTTAGATTAGGGTCCTAGATTCAGCACGGACAGTGAGATGTCATGCCACTGCCTCATAGAGTGGTCATCACTGATCTGGGGGAGCAGGTCTCGCTGGTTCTCCCTCAGGCCAGTCCCAGAGTGAGGGGACTGACCTGAAAATAGAAAGTTATATGGGGAACGGGCATACCGGTAGGGACTCATGACAAGTTAAACGAAACTCATCCCAGTGGGAGAGAAATATAACCAAAATCCTATTTTCTCAGAACTGTACTAATGAGATAATGTGAAGAACGAAAACCATAGAGTGGGGGAGAAATAGAAATAGAATTGTCCTACACCAGAACTTTGTTAATGAGATAAGGAAAAACCTAAAACCACAGAAAGCAAGAGAGATAAAATTGGAAGCTTTATACCTTGGGGAAAGGGAAAGGTCAATCCCCATCTCGAGGATAAGAAAGGGAGTACAATAAAGACACTTGCTACCTTGCAACTTTAGGCCATGTGTGCTCCCTCTCATCTTAGGCTGCGTGTGCTCCCTTGTAACTTTAGGACGTGTGCGCTCCCTTGCAACCTTTGCCATGTGAGCTCCCGCTTCTGAAAGTCACTTGTGCTCCCTCGCATCAGGCCGTGCCACAACTTAGGCCGCGTGCACTCCCTCACAATGTAGGCCGCACATGATCCCCACTTCTCTATTCGTGTGTGCTCCCTCGTATCAGGTTAAGCCCCAATTTAGCCTGCGTGCACCCCTCATATCAGGCTGCAGCACTTTTTAGGCCATGTACATTCCTCACAACTTATGCCGAAGCTCTTCCTTGTGATGCAATATACCTCCTACACAAGAACTTGGATGAGGTAGAGGCACATTGAGGTAATGCCTGTTTGTCGGGTGTGTGGGGGGTTTGTGCGACAAATCATAATGGTTGTCCATGTCCAGGCTAAACGGGCATGATATGTGGTATTAGTGGCTAAAGGGGCATTTTGGTGCAGCCAGTCTAGTCATTCCTCAGTTTGGTATGCCTTTTTTTTAACTCGGCATTTCTGATAAAGCAGTCCTGCCAAGTGTAATTACATGGTTACAAAGGCATTTAGGTGATGTCAGTCTCCCTGTTTCTTACTGGGCATCTGTGATGAAATTATATGATATAAGCCATTTATAACACGCATGCACACAAGTGTTTCTAGATGCGACAAGACAAGGGAGGGAAGATAGGGGGAGGACAAGACAAACAATCTTACTAGGCATTGTGACATTCAGATAGTGCAAGTGTAAGAATGAGAAGTGCAAGGGGAAAGGGAGAGGGAGAGCAAGGAAGAGGAGAGGGAAAAACAGGGCAGCAATGCTCTGAGTAAGTGCAGACAGTGCAGCGCAGCTCTGGGTAGTGCAAGGAGAACAAGGGACTGCAGGGTTACAGTTGCAGCCCCTAAGTGTGTGGTAGGCCCAGAGGCAGTGCAAGGGTGACTGAGCAAGAACGAGTCTGGACTAAGTTAGACTCAGCCAAGCAACCAGTCAGTACAGCAGACAAGTAAGTTAGGTAGACCAGCAGGCGAAGGAGAGAGAGAAAGCAGAGGAGAAGAAACATTTTGAGGTGCTTCCGGAACTTCAGGAGGGCCGGCTCAAGTTTGTGAGGGGCAGAGGGGCCACTCCAGAGAGAGGCACCTGCAGAGGAAAGAGATCTACCCCCACTCTCTGCCTGGAGAAGCGTCTATTCCTTAGTAAGTTGGAGGTAGCTGAGCAAAGGTCTCGAAAAGGAAGGTATTTTGGAAGAGAGCGTTGGATGTAGCGTGGGCCCCAGGCCCAGAAAGCATTGTGGACAATACAAAGCGCCTTGAACTTGATTATTGCTGCAACCAGGAGCCAGTGGAGAGATTTCAGGGCTGGAGAGATACAATACCTGGGCTTGAGGGCAAAGATAAGTCTGTTCTGGATTAGTTGCAGAGGGCGGAGAGTAGAGGAAGGCAGATTGAGAAAGAGGCTGTTGCAGTAGTTCAGCCTAGAGAGAACCAGGGCTCTGGAGACAATCATCTTCTGAGGGAAAGTGAGAAATGGAAGAGTCTCTTTGAGGAGGAGCAGCTGGTAGTGGGACCTCTTGCCGCTGTCTGAGATGTGAGGAGAGAAAGAGACAGTAGAGTCAAAGATGACACCAAGGTTTTCTGCCTCACAGGAAGGTGATGGAAGAGGGCCCAAGGCAGGTGGCCAGAGTGAGAGAGGGAAAGCAGGGGAAGGGGTCCCAATGAGAAGGATCTCCACCTTACTGGTATTAAGTCAGTCATCGTTGGAGGAGCAACAATCCTGAATCGAGGATAGACAGTCAGGAATGCGTGAGAGAGGAGAGGAGTCTGTGGGGAGCCTGAAGGAAAGCAGAGTGTCACCTGCATAACACTGAAAGTAAGAGGAGAAAGTAGAGATCAGGTGGGCCAAATGGCCGAAGTAGAGGTTGAACAACCAGGGTGAGAGAATGGAGCCCTGGGGAATAACAGAGGTATAGAGAGATGTGACAGAGAGTAAAGGACCAAGTTTGACCTGGGAGGGAAAGTCCAAGAGGAAGGAGGTCAGCCACTCAAGGGCCTGATCCATGATGCCTAGGTTCTCATGGAGTCAATTGATCAGGATGGCTTTGCTGATCGTGTTGAAAACAGAGGAAAGATCAAGGAGGATGAGGACAGAATGAATGCTGGAATCAAGGTTAGAGAGCAGATCTTCACTGGTGTTCAGGAGAGAAGTTTTTGTGAATCTGCCAGCTCTGATGCCAGACTGATGCTCATCTAGACAACCAACAGATTCAATGTGGAGAGTAAGCTTGGAGATGGCCAGCTTTTCCGAAAGTTTGCCCGGGAAAGGGTGATGGAGTCTGGGTGATAGTTTGGATCAGCAGACGGCTTCATGAGGAATGGGTGCACAAGGGAGTGCTTAAGTGGAGAGGGGAAGGTTCTGGTGACAAAAGATTGATTACAGAAATCAGTCAAAGCTGGAGCGAGGGTTTCAATATGGTCCTTGATAGTTCTGGAGGAGGAAGGGAGTACCTGTTTGGACAACACTTTCATAGATCGGACTTGTCTAGAAACCTCATCAGATGTTGTCAGAGAGAAAGAGGAGAAAGGACGAAGATGGCCAAAGGGGGGCCGAGAGAGGGAGAGGGAGAGGAAGAGGAGATGGAGGACAGGATGTCCTGAGTTTTAGCAGAGAAGTGAGAGGACAGAGCCATACAGAGGGCCTGGGAGCAAACAGGAGAGGTAACGACCGCATCAGGATTGACGTGTTCCTTGCAGATTTTAAAGAGGTTGGCCCACAGAGACGCGGGCTTGAATGTGTGATCTCTTCTTGATGAGTGTTATTGCTTCGACTGGTATTTTGGTACAACCAGTCTAGGTATGTCTAAATGTGGCGTGGCATGCTTTACTGCAATGTTATTACGACTCTACACTGGTCTACATTGTGCAGCCATTTGGACATGTTTTCATTGTGGCATGGCATTTTGTATGGCAAAGCATTAATGTTCCTGTGCACTTTTCATGATTTGCATGTATTGGATTGGTGTTACCCTACAAGACAATTGTAAACACTCAGGCTTTTTAGCCAATTCTTCGTAGAAAGTGTACTGTAAATTGCATTAAAACATGTATTTATATCTTTCTCCTAGTGCAGTGTGCGGCATACCACTTCAGCAGCACATTTGTGCATATTGCTCAAGCTTGATACTCTAGGCTGGCCCAGAGTGTGGCGCCACCTGTGATTTGTTGCAGAGTTGGGGGGGGCTCTCAGCATTGCTAGCAGGGGGGGCCCCCACATGTTATGTTACACCACTGGATGCTACTAGCCCATCTCTGGAGCTCTTTCACAATCTCTGTGACTCTCTCTCTCGTTCTTGCTATTCTTCCCTCTGGCCTGAATCACTCTGCAAGGCACACCCTGAATATTCTGATCTCCTCAGACCCACCCTCTCTAACCCCCTCACCACTCCTCCCTCTTGGAGTGACCACTTTCTCGTTTCCTCCCACCTCTCTCTCTCTACCTCACAGGCCAAGCCGAACCCAGCACTGCCAACTACCTTCTCGGTCATCCGGCCCATGAAATGTGTTTCAGTTGAGGCTTTTGCCACTACATTCTCTCCTCCTCCTACACCTTCAGTTGACTCACACTCTGGCACAGCCCTCTCTAATCTTTATCTTTCTATCTCTAACACTCTGGACATCCTTGCCCCTGTCATGTGGATCCGTTTGAAGCCCACAACCAAGTGTAACTATTGGTACGATTCCGACCTTGCCACCCTTAAACACAAGTGTAGGGTGGCTGAGAGGAAATGGGGGGCATCAGGCTCACCCTCTGACAAACTGGCCTGCCGCCTGCTCCAAAGGCAGTACCGAGACTCTGTCCTCTCTAAGAAGAGAGCCAACATCCAAGCCTGCGTCTCTGCAGCATCTAACAACTCGGCTGAACTTTTCAAAATCTGCACAGGGTGGGCAATCCTGCTGTAGTCTCTACCTCTCCTGTTCCCTTCCGTGCCCTCTGCACAGCCCTGGATTCTCATTTTACCACTAAAACTCAGGACATCATATCCACTCTTTCTTCTTCAACCTCCTCTTCCTCCCCTTCTACCACCCCTGGCCCGTCTGCAGCCGCTCCTTCTCCTCCTCATTTCTCCTCCTATCCCCTGTTAACCCCATATGAGGTCCCTAGACAAGTCCGATCTATGAAAGTATCATCAAAGCAGGTTCTCCCCTGCTCATCCAGAACCATCAAGGACCACATTGAAACCCTTGTTCCAGCCTTGGCTGATTTCTGCAATCACTCATTTGCGACTGGAACTGTCCCTTCCCCATTAAGCACTCCCTTGTGCACCCCCTCCTAAAGAAGCCCTCTGCTGATCCTTCCTCTCCAGCCATCACCCGATCTCCATCACTCCTTTCCTTGGAAAACTCTTTGAATCTCACAGCTTAATCTGCATATGGAATCTATTGGTTGTCTCTGCGACCACCAATCTGGCTTCAGAGCTGCCAGAAGCACAGAAACTGCTCTCCTGCACATCCGTGAAGACTTGCTCTCCATCTTGACTCTAATCTTCCTTATGTCCACATTCTCCTCGATCTATCCTCTGCTTTTGACACGGTCAACCATGCCATACTAGTCAATCACCTCTGTGACAACTAGGGTATCACTGGTCAGGCCCTGGCCTGGTTGACCTTTCGCACTGACTGAACCTCCCAGGTCCAACTGGGGTCGTTCCTCTCCTCTATCTCTCCCTCTATTTGTGGTGTTCCCCAGGGGTATAACCTTTCTCCCTGGCTGTCCAACCAATACCTGGCATCTCTTGCCCACCACATTGCTACATTCTGCTCTAAGTTTCAGTTTTATGCGATTGACACCCAGCTCTCTTTCAGGCTCCCCTCAGCCACCTCTTCTCCTTCTCTCATATCAGACGTTCTGGCCGCAATATAGGTATAGTGTGCCGCCAATAATCTCTGCCTTAATGCCAGTAAGACTGAGATCCTTCTTATTGGGACACCTGCTCCCTCCTTTCCTCTCTCTCTCTGGCTACCCACTCTGGGCCCTCTTCCTGCTCCTTCCTGTGAGGCTAAGAAACTTCATGTCATTTGAGACTCCACCCTCTCCTTCTCTCCTCACATCTCTGATGTCTCTAAGAAGGCACACTATCATCTTCACCTCCTCAGAGATATTCTGTCTTTTCTCACTTTACCTCTTAAGGTTACAGTCTCTAGAGTCCTGGTCCTCTCTAGGCTGGTTTATTGCAACAGCCTCTTTCTAAATCTGCCTGTCTCCACTTTTCGACCTTTACAATTTATTCAGAACAGGACCGTGAGATTTGCCCTTGGCCTCAAGCCCAGGGATTGTATCTCTTGAGCACTGAAATCTCTTCACTGTCTCCATGTGGCTTCACGGATCAAGTTCAAGACCCTTTGCATTGTCCACAAGGCTTTCTGAGGCCTGGGACCTCACTACCTCCAACTTTATCTTCCTAAACATCTTCCTTCTTGAGCTCTCTGCTCATTCACCTCCAACTCTCTGAGGGTCAGTCACTTCTCCAAACAGGGAGTGGGGGGCAGATCTCTTTTCTTGGCTGGGGCCTCCCTCTGGAAAAGCCTCCCTGGTTTTCTGAAACTTGAGCAGAACCACCTTTGGTTCTGGAAGCAACTGAAGATCCTATTTTTTGCTTCTGCTTTCTCTCTTCCTCTCCCCTACACATGTCCCTGACTTCTCTGTGCACTGGTCACCTGGCCTCCCACTGAACTCAGTCCGAGGCTCCTACAGGTCTAGTTGCTCCTGCACTGCCTCAGGAATCTCTTGTAAGAAGGCCTCTGCAAATGCTGGCTCATTTCTCTGAGCGAAGGCTAGATCGGGAAGGCTGGTAGTTTCTTCTTCCCTCTTTGCCTCAGTGATTGGTGTTTCATTACCCTTTCCAAAACCTAAGCTACTCTCTGAGTTTCTTTTTGTTCACTTTCTTCCTTAAAACAGGAAAATAGAGCAATATCCAGAATTCCCTGTGCAATTTTGTCTGAACAGTATATTTCAAATGGAGTTTTGCCATGGTTCTGTAGGAGAACCTTTACATCTCCAGGAAAGTCTGGGTATATGACACCTGCCAGGATATCTAGAACAAACTTCCAGGCCAGGCCAGATTTTGGGGCCAATCTTATATAACAAGCTGGAGGGTTCTGTAGGAATCAACAGAGGTTCTGTAGGAATCATCCCTCTTTTCCCTGGAGGGACGGTAGCTTCTTTGCTGCTACACATGTCAAAGCCTATACATTATTTTGTGGTGGTAGAGGGGTCTGAGGCTCTGTGACTAAACCTCTGGAATTTTAGGGTCCCCAGATTTGTCTCAATTGAGTCATATCCCATTTCTGACACCATATGTAGGGAAGGCATGGTATTGATACTGACACAATGGATACAATTTGTAAAACCTTTAATGAAAGTTTGGGGTTGGAGAAACTCATATTCTGCCCTATAAGTTGTCTCAACCATCAAACGATAAACAAAACAGTCCTAGTGAAGTTGGTCAAATCAAAATGGCCTATGCTAAAAAAAAAAATAATTAAAACTGATGCCTGCCCTATCTCTTGTATAAAAGTGTAAAAAGGAGAAATTTATGCAAAAGGAAAATCAGTGTTCAAATGATAATGTGGCAGAACCAGCGCTCCTCCCCACGTTAGGTCTTACGAGGTAAGGTGATCCTTATATGCGGGATGACACACTATGGCTCAGGCTACCAAGACAGTACACAGTTCAAAACCATGGATCGAGGCTCGTCTGTGCTTCCACGTTAAAATATCTTTCTCTGGCTTCAAAATTAATGTTCCAATCAAAACCTTCACAAAGGTCCCCCACTGCCGGGCTGTGACTTTTCACCACACAATTCTCATATGTCCCCCTCTGCCGGGCACTGACCTTTCACTACACAGTTCTCGTAGGTCCCCCACTCCCAGGCTCAGAACTTTCACATTACAGTTCAGCACAAAGTTGCAAGGAGGAGTCCCTTCCCCAAGCTTAGCATATTTCACATCTCCCTCAATCGGGCTCTGACCCCTTTCGGATGTCGAAGTCTTTCGAATGAGTGTGATTTTCATGCAGAACATCCCAGGACCACTTCCACTCAACATTAACTATTTAACTTTCACTCTTGCTTTTAGCTTCAAACAATGTACCCTTCGCAGAGACTTTCAAATGGTCTACTTCCTTCACCTGACCACTCAGTTTCTTAGTATCACTGATCTTGCAGCTGCATTTTACTTTAAAGTTCATTCACGGGTCTACCTTTCTTCACATCTCACTTCAAATGTGTGCAGCCTTCACTGGTGATATGATGTTGCTACTTGCATTCACTTTAACACACACCCATCTCTTGGGTCGCTTGCCAACTCACAGGCTGTGTCTGCTTCTTTCTTGTTTCGTAGTTTCCACTTTTCGAGTCTAGGTTAGTAGCACAGTCTTGGCCTCACCTTCCCAACTCTGCCGTTCACCTGGGAGGGTAGCTGGCATCCTTGAAACACAATACAATCTTCACTTGTGGGATGCAGCTTTCTCCAAGTGTCTTTCGCTGTCTGTCGGACGCAATGACCTCCAGTAGAGAAGGCTTGGGGTTTTCGGTCCACTGCTCTCATTCCTTGGTCTGTTGCTCTGCTCGAGTATGTGTGCCGTCATTCCGGAAGTTCTGCTCATTTTCATGTTCCACCTTGCTCAGAGTGTGTCTTTAGGTGTTGCCTTTTATTCATGTAAGGAGAGCTAACTGGTATCAGGTGTATGCACTTAGGGTAAAGTGCCTGACTTTGCCCGTCCCAATTAACGGGGCATGTCCAGTACGATGTTTGTGAGTTAGTCTGGCTACTCTTAGTCAGCCTCTTTGTCAACCCAGTTGTTGTAAAAAAGGGTGGGGGAGTTGGGACATAGGTACATTCTAAAAAATAGGATGGGGTAGAGGAACAAAAGAGGGAGGAGTACTGTCTCACCATCGGCCTTCTCACCCCCACTCCCTGTTGAACCCTCACCCAGGTGATCCTATCGCACTGGTCCACCCCCAGGGTCTGGATCCAAAGGCGATGGCCATGCCCTGGCCAAACTAACTTGCATGGAAACATTGGAGGTATGGTTTTATCATGTTCTGAGAGCAAGTCAATGTTTGAGAGTTGTTCTGGAGATTTGATTGAGAGAAATTCAGCACACTCCTTTGGGGAAACAGGGAAGGAACCACATTAGGCTATTAGGATATTCTGTATGGGAGATTCACCCTGGAAGGGAGAGGGGAATGCCATGTTTCATCCATGGAAACCACCACTTCCCTCCACAGGTTGTCTCCCTCATGTGATCCTCGCTCATATAGCCGCTGCTCCCATAGTCAGGAACAGGTAGCAGCTGCCGTCTCCTCGACCCATGGGGGGAGGTCACAGCCGAAACGGGAGTAATGATGGCAGCAGATTCAACACATGCCCTTCCCCTAATACTGATGGTTCTCCTGGCACTTATTGGGAAATGGGAACGGAAGTTCGCATTGCCCTGCTCTCTTCCTTTTCGGTGTTCCACTGTGAAGCAATAAACTGAAGATCTAAGAACCAGTGCATGACCTGTGCATTGTTGTCTTTACGGAGGCACATCCATGCTACTGCAGAGTAATCTGTGATCAATCTGAATTTCCAGCCAGTGATATAGTATTTAAGAAATGGCACTACCCATTTTATTGCCAAGCTCTCCAATTCAATGGTGGCATAGTTCTTTTACTGCGGGGCTAGCTTTCTACTGATGTAAAGAATGCAATATTCTATACTATCATGATCTTGTGAGAGAACTGCCCCTAAACCAACATGTGACGTGTCTGTTTGAAGAATGAATTCCCTGTTGAAATCAGCCACCTTCAACATGGGTTCGCTACACAAAATGGTTTTAAGTTTGTCAAAACACAGTTGGCCTTCCTCCCTCCACTTTATCTTTTGGGGTTCTGCATTTTGTAAACTTGTCTGTAAGGCAAGATGCAATTGACAAATAATTGGGAATACATTGGGCCTCATTACGAGGTGGGTGATAAGGGATACCGAGCACCGTTAAGGAGACCGGTGCCGGTAATCCCGTACCGCCCAATTCCGAGGTCCCTCAGCAGGAACTGTAAAGGATGTGTGGTCTGACCACACGTTCTTTACAGGACCTGTTAAGGGACCTTGGAGCTAATAACAGGCCTGCAATTAGCAGGCCCGTTATCAGTGCCTTCCCCCTTCCCATTGAGCCCTCTGTGGGCTCAAATGGGAATGGGGAATGGCATTTGGAATGGGGACTTACCGGGTCCGCCTAGGGCAGAATGTCCCGGTAAATCCCCTCTCCACTAGACCGGACCTGGACACGATTTTGGAGGCAGCCATGGCACAATAGCGCCCTGGCTGCCTCCAAAGTCGTAATGAGGCCCATTGTCTATAATCAATAGGGCCAAAAAAAGCCTTTAGATCTTTATTTGTCTTAGGAATTGAAGTTTCTTTGACTGATTTCACCTTTTAATCCTGGGGTTGTAATAGCCAATTGCCAACAAAAAATCCAAGATACTTCACTGCTGACTCTGCCAAGTGACATTTCTTTGCATTTGCTGTGAGTGCAGCTTTTGCAATGCCTGGTGACTAAAATTAAATGGTGTAAATTTTCTTTCCACGTTTTCCTGTGGATTATGATGTTGTCAAGATAAGCCCCACAGAAGGACCAATAAGGTGGAAGGGCTTGGCCCCCGGGTTAACGGGGAATTGCCAGTATCCCTTTGTCAGATCAATCATGGAGAGGTAAACTGCATCTCCCAATCAATCAATCAATCAATCAATCAATCAATTAAGTCATCTATCCTTGGCATGGGATAGCTATAAAATTGGGAGTCCACGTTTACCTATTGGAAATCTATTGATCTGGCTTGGCAACAAGTACAATCGGAGCAGACCAAAGGGTTTGTGATGGCTCAATAATGTTGGCTTTTAACATATTGTCCATCTCTTCTATAATCACCTCCTTTCTGGACTCAGGCATTCGGTATGGTTTTAAATGAGCCACTTTCCCTGGGGGTGTACAGGTGTAGTGGAACATCCCCTTGACCGGTCCTGTTTTAGCTCTGAAAACATTGTGGTATTGCCCTAGAAAATCTAATAGATCATTGTTTCTGTTTTGAGGCAGGTCAGAAGGAATCAAGTTGTCATGATTTGATTATTCAGTAAGTAAACCAGTTATTATAAAGGTGGTATTTTCAGCTGGGTCTTCTCTACACTCCTTGAGAATACCTTTATGATAAATGTCTGTTGTGATTCTTTGATAGGTTGGGATACCCGATATTCATAAGGCCCAGTTTGTTCTACAGCTTCATAAGGACAGTGCCCGTTAAACAACATTTTATTTTCTGAAGATGAAAGAAGTAAAAGCACTTTTTGTCCAATGGAAAAAGATCTGAGCAAGGCTTCTTTACCATGGTAGGTTTTCTGATTTCCTGGGCCCTGACCAGGTGAGTTTGTATTATTGTTCTGACTTCAGTCATGTACTCTTTTTGCAGTTAGGCTGCTTGGGGAAGGGGTAAATTGGCTTTCTCCCATTCCTTCCAGGTTTGACATAAGATGTGAAGAACATCCCGTGGCTCCCTACTATACAACACTTCAAAGGGAGAGAATCTTGTTGAGGATTGCATAGTTTTTCGGACGTTATATTTGTCATCAGGCTAAACTAACCTTTTCAGGATGTGGTTTAAGGTTTTATTGAACCATTCCACTAACCCTTCAGTCTGTGGGTGATGAATGGAAGTTCTGAGGGTTTTTATATTCAGAATCTCCTTCACCTCTGACATTAGTCGGCAAATGAAGGTTGTTCCTTGCTCGGTTAGAATCTCCTTCAGAACCCAAATGGAATAAAATGTTTAAGGATTTGTTGGGTTGTATTATTACACAAGGGAAATTTCTCTGGGTAATGTGAGGGGTCAGAAATTAGAGGTGGACACAAAGTGATAGAGCTTTCAACATCAGATAACTTTATTGAAATAAAAGGGTTGGAAAAGGCCTATATGTCCCTATCCTAAGGAGAGTTTCCATACCTTGGAAACTAAAACTAAAGATCAGTCTGTGTCTTTTCATCAAAATTGTACACACTGTTCTTTTGTCCAAAACCTTAATCTGATCCTCATACTAAAGATGAACAAGCAAAAGTGTAAGGAAAGTGTCTCTGGCAAATTCGGTAAAAAAAAGTGTTCAAAATGTGTTCATCCATGCTCCAGCATTAGTGTTTCCTCAGAGTGACCTGAAAATTGGAGATGCCCACTTGAGAAGGAGAAGATCGCTTGAATTTCTTAATCAAACCAAGAGAGAGAATTACTTCAATAGAATAGTCAATAGAAGCATATGATGCTATTCCATATGAGCATAGGTTTTTCAGCAGGACTGCTTCAATATTCATGACTATCTTCATGCCTGGGATCCAGATGATGGGCATTTCTAAGTGGTTGCAGATTACAAGATGGGAGCATCTACAGATGATCAAGACCACCATAAAGGAATTCAATGCTATCAAGGAAGAATTGACAGCCATACGACTGATGACCCGGGAGAACAGATATGTCCTTGACCTGATCACAGCAATGGAAGCAGGAGTTTGTGCCAAAATCAGGCCATCATGTTGCACATTTTATACCTTCTCACGATGACGAGACAAACCTGCATAACAAGATGGAAGACGAGACAGAGGACATTGCAGATAACAGTTGGTTTGTGTTCATATTGTCATGGATTCCACAGTGGATGGCAAACATCTTCAAGTTTCTTGGAGCAATACTGGTGATGGTGATGTTTGGATTCTGTGTGATCAGGATAGTGATTGCCCAATGTAAGAAGACAGCAAAGAAGGCAGTAGGAATGAAAATCATGATCGATGTCGAATCAGGGTTTGGCCCGAAGGAGTTGACTGATGAAAATGTGAAAAAATATATTGAGGCCAGCATTGTATAACCTGAGGGAACGTAGTTCCTGTATCCAAAGAATCATAAGAAGTACGTAGTCTATTGTAATCTGAATGGACAGTGCAGTTACATGACCTGGAGTGTGGATGAACATGTTAAATCAGCCGGGATCCTGAGGAGGGTGATGAAGATCTGGACTCCGAAGAAGCACTGGTTCAAGAGAAAATATCAATATGTGGAGACCGGTGAAGGTGTGGTCCATGACTTGACCACAGGGGGTCGAATGTAGAGGAGCCCCCCTACTGTCTATATGTTTCAATACTGAGATTGTGCCATGGTTAACACCAACAGTTTTGCCAATTCAGCAGCGTATATTCGAAAGAAGGCATCCATTGAGAAAACCCTATCAAATGTATTCCTGAAGAGATGACCATCTGAGGGAGGAACTTCCCGAATGAAAAAGAATATGAAAAAGAGCAAAGGAGGAGCTGGTGGCATCACGAAAGTCGAGCGTGATGTCCTGAGAATACTGTCTGAAGAAGAGAACGTACAGATCCTACAGAAACTGATGACGAAGTTAAGAATTGAGTAAACTTTCATGTGCAACAAGAAGATTGCACATGTGAGAAGCACTGCAGAAAATAAAATCTGTTCAATAACTGTACAGATGCTGTAACGCAAGTAGATTAAGCAATCTTAGAAGCTGGCTATAAGTAGTGAATAGACTGTAGACAAAGCCGCCATTGTATAGAAGCTGGACATCGGTGTCACAAATTTTAGTAAACTAGGACCCATGGAGAAAAAAGCTGATAGCTTTGTCACAGAAATAATTAGTTGAGCTCGTCGAGTCTGGAGGGGCTGTCTGGCCTGGTGTCAAAGCTGAAGCAGCCAAGGCCGATTATCTGTTTTTGAAGGCGGTGAACATGAGACGCTGAATCATCCCTTGTAAAGGTGCAAAGAAGCAACACTGAGTGTGCTAGGTTTTATTTGTTTAAGACATTTAAATGCTGCAAAATGGACCAAATCGTGGTCCCCTGTCACGTGAGCCAAGGATGGATATAGAGTTGAGCATGGATTTCTAGATTAACGATAGTGCGTGCTCGCACTCCCTTATATTCCCAGAGGTATGAATACTCCGCAAGGCCATTTTCCAAGACAATCTTCATGGCAGAAGGCATGGGTGATGAGAGATGTTGGGCTAATTGGATGGGAAGGTACATTCAAATCCATCTCCTAGCACCTGCATCTGAGCTTATGTGCTGCTAAGTGAGCCGACTGTTCCAAAAGGGTGTGAGTGTGCCACCCAATTGTAGAGGGCCATATAATGAAGGGCCTTATAGTTTGAGAGCCAATGATATACTGTATGCTTAACAATGTTGTAGATGACAATGTTTTAGAGGTAGCCATAACTTGTACACCTGACAGTAGATATCGAATCACAGTCCAACCCCTTATAGAAAGTATGCTTAGATGTACCCTTTTAACCAATCACAATCCATTGTAGGTTTTTCTTATTTGCCACATAGTATGATGTCACCTCTGATAAATTTTCAGTATAAAGTCTATGTTTTTATGAGATTTTCTTTGAGAGACTCAAGCAAATGTCCGTTGATGTCGGTTGTAACTCCCTGTTTTAGATAATTGTTATTAAAACAGTACCCTTTGCCATCTTCCTGAGTTGGTTGGATTATTTGGTGTCAGAGTTATTCTGGAACCTATCCATTGCATGCACGTTAACCGATGGGCCCTACGTTCATTATCAAACCCATACAGGGACCCACAACCTCCAAGGTAGGGTAGCAGGTCATTCTGAATCTAAGGAGTTTATCCCGAAAGACTAAGAAGGTGACTTAAGTATATAGGGTTGAGGCAGATGCACAGGCAGACACCCCTCCATCGACACAGCAAAATATTTTAATAACAAAAGATTTTTAAGATGTTGTAATGAGTCATTTCTATCCAGAGCACACAATCTGTGCATAATGGTGGGGAGATCCATAGCCGCTGTCCAATCAATCTCTTCTAAATATTGCTCACAAACAGAGAGAAAAACAGTCAACGCATAATTAGGCCTTACTGATACAGACTCCATCAATTCAGAAAATATATTGGGCGTATCCACTTGTATTTAGAATTAAGACATAATTTGTGCCATTTGTAATAAAACCACCAAGAGTAGAGACCTAGTTCCAATTTGATGGCCTCGATCGGGATGTGAGGTGGGAGATTCAAAACGTTACTACAAATGTTCTCCTGAATGAAGGGGGAAGTAGTTCACAGCCATAAAGGAAGGATGGAGACACTTTTACTTGAAAAATTGCAAAACAGGCAATAATGAAAAAAAACACAGCTTCCGCTGAATAGCCCTCATCTGAGAAGGTAATGACTCCTCTTTAATATCAAGCTTGCTTTTTACTTTTTCATTTCATAGAAAAAATAGGTAAATCTGTGTACAAATTATTCTGATTTAGCTTACAGGTGGTTCACATAGATAGTTGTGAACAGAGACTGGCTTACCAATGTTCAGGGATGCATTTGACATAGTGCATAGTGGTGAGGCAGATCAAGGACTCTTACTAGGAGGTGGCATGATTGGGGCTATAGACTTTTATTTATACAAAAAGACAAACCTAACTTTTCCTTTGTCTAGAGGGGTTTCCCGGACTCAACCTAGGGAAAACATGGGTGCACGTCATGACATCTATCAAAAGTTAAATATATCTCTATGCCCCGCAGAGTGAGCACAGTCCTCAGGACCTGGATCGTCTCCTCGATAATATCCTCATGTCCTATATATCTCCCACCACCAAAGAGCAGCTTGACGCTCCCATCTCCCTGGATGAAATCACTGAGGCTACTTCCGCCCTCCCAAAAGGCAAGGCCCCCGGCCCGGACGGCCTGACCGCTGAATTTTATCAAGAGCATGTCGCTTTACTGGCTCCGCGCTTGCATGAAGTATGGGACGAGCCCCTCTGTCTTGCCACTCTCCCTCAGTCCCTGCGCGAGGCTATAATCACTGTACTTCCAAAGCCAGGCAAGCCCCCGGAGGAATGTGGCTCCTACAGATCTCTTTCTCTTATGAACAGAGACACGAAAATTTTCCCCAAGATAATTGTGAACAGATTCCTTCCCATCATGTCGTACCTCATTCACCCAGACCAAAGCGGCTTTGTCCCTGCCCGCTCTACCTCCTTAAATATCCGACGCCTCTTCAACGTCATGTCTAGAATTGACCCTAACGCTAATGTGGTCGTGGTGACACTGGATGCCCAAAAGGCGTTCAACATGGTGTCATGGCAATACCGGTGGGCCGTGCTGGAAAAGATGGGAATTGGCCCACGCATGCTCTCCTATATCAAGCTACTATACACGAACCCAATGGCCAGAGTTCTGGTAAATTCCCACATCTCGGCTCCCTTCGCCCTCCACAGAGGGACGCGCCAGGGGTGCTCATTTTTCCCCCTACTGTTTGCGATGGCCATCGAGCCAATTGCGGACAGTGTCAGAGACAAACACACTCGCAGGGGGATTCGTCTTCAGGACACACCTCAAATTATATCTCTGTACGCGGATGATGTGCTTCTGTACGTCAGGGACCCCTCGGTCCACTTAGACCCAATCATCCGCGAGATCATCAAAATCGGCACATTTTCGGGCTTCACTATAAACTACACCAAATCAGACAACTTCCCTCTCACACCAGCAACCCTCCAACCCTCATGCGAATTCCCACTCAGGTGGGCCCCAGAAGGCATCAAATATCTCGGGGTCCAGGTCTCACTGGCTAGGGCTTCCCTCTTGGCAGACAACTACAGTGCCGCAGCGCAATGCACAGAGGCAAAAATGGAGAGGTGGCGTAATCTCCCCCTGTCCTTGGCGGGAAGACTGTCGCTAATCAAAATGATTATACTCCCAAAGCTCCTATACATATTCGCCAACGTCCCACTCTGGCCCGGGAAGCACTACTTCACAAACTTGCATGCAGGGTTCACCCGGTTCCTGTGGCACGCCAGGGCCGTTCGCAGGAAGTGGCAGCATATTACCTTACCATACGATAAAGGGGGACTCAATGCGCCGGACATAACACAATACTGGATAGCCGCACAGGCCCAACATGCGACTCATTGTTACAAACACCAAGACCCACCTCCGCATGTCAAACTCGAGATCCTGGCAACTGAGGAGATAAATGTCATGTCATTGATCCTCTTCCACTCGTACCAGTCTGACGCCCCGGCGGATCCAGTGTCCACCACTATCAGGGCATGGTGACATATGCTGCTACCCGATTCTAACCTCCGCCCTTACTATAAATGGCTTCCCATATGGTCATTCCCAGGCCTTGCCCCCACGCAGGATAGGCTCCTCATGCAACACTGGCAGGACTTGGGGTATCGGGCACTCTCTGACCTGTTCCCCGAGGGGAAATTCATCACCCCGTAGACATGGAGGCCAGGACACTCAGGCTCACCATTGGAGTTGCTGCAATACTTCAGGCTCAGAGCGGCTGTGCAGGACATGTGGCCCTCGTACCCGGACGAACCCCCAGAATCCACCGAAATCTGCTACATTGCTAATTCAGCGGGGGGTAGGGGCATGATATCCGCACTTTATAAAATGCTGGCTGAGCACTCTGCAGAACCATCTTGCAAGGTTCGTGATGCCTGGAGCCAGGAACTGGGATTGGTAATCACCGATGAGATGTGGGTGAAAATGTGTGCTCACACGCGTAAGGTTTCCCTCAACTCTAGATTTAGATGCATACAATTCAAACTCCTTAATCGTCTGTACTACACTCCTCAAGCGGTTGGGAGGTTTGCACGGGATCAACCCCATGTTTGTCAGAGATGCAAATCCATCGAGGCAGCTCACGCTCACATGTTTTGGGCCTGCAGGGCATTGGCCCCGTTCTGGGAAGCTGTGCTAGAAGCCTTATCGGAGATGGTGGGATTCCGGATAGATCCTGACCCCTTGGCGGTATTGTTTGGGAGGTGGGAGGGTGAG
This sequence comes from Ambystoma mexicanum, assembly GCF_040938575.1. Classification (NCBI taxonomy): domain Eukaryota; kingdom Metazoa; phylum Chordata; class Amphibia; order Caudata; family Ambystomatidae; genus Ambystoma; species Ambystoma mexicanum. The sequence goes on along the minus strand of NC_090927.1, from coordinate 231,619,358 downwards.
GTGCTAGACGGGTTGTAAAATTCTTGATCATGGGAGCCATAGTGGCCAAGAGATGCATACTGCAGTGCTGGAAGCGGAGATCCCCCCTACACTAGAAATGTGGCTTAAGGCTCTTACTTGGACACAGGTGTGTGAGGAGGACTATATCAACACATTGCCTGCGAATGCTCGCCCTAAAAACATATGGACTGAGTTTTGTAGTTATCTGAATGCTAAAGCTTATCTGGAACTCTTATCCTCGCCTCCATCGGCAGATCGGGCAGAGGTGGAGGCTGTACTGTGACTCTCCCCGCGAGACTCGATCGGCTTCTTTTGAATGTACCTGCTCTGTCACTAATGTATTGATTGTTTGTCCATACCCTTGTATATGCAATATGCTTTTGTTGATGTAATATGTGATCCACTTGCTACCGCTTCTTGCCAATAAAAAGTTTAAAAAATTAAAATAAAATAAAATAAAAAAGTTAAATATGTACCTTTATCTTTCTCAAATCCACTACTTTGTCCCTGCCAAAAACAACATTAACAATATTCAATCAAATGCTTTAAGCAACACCAGGAGAATGGCTCCCTTGTCCTGATGGCATAATAGGGTCTTATTTATCAATGTGTTAAGACCCGGAGAATGTCTCCATTCTCCTGGTCAACATGGAAGAGCTCTTAAAATGGACTTTACACTATTCCTTCTATAAACCTCCCAAACTCTTTTCAGTTCTTCCCACAAACTTCTGAATGTCAACGCCCAGCTTTTAGTCCCCTTTTTGGTAGTCTCCAATTCTTGTTGAAGCAATCTATCTTCCACCAATTCTGTGTGAGTTTCCCACTGTAACAATGCAGATGGTTTGCAAATCTTTCTTAACTTTTGGTGCATTCTATGCCACCACTGTGATGAAGGAGATTACTCCTGATACACTCTGGCTTGGTAAAACTTTCTCTGTCACCATTGTGACAACTAAGATTACTTCTGATGCACTCTGGTTTGGTTTAACTTTCTATATCACCAGCGTGATAAAGGTGATTACTCTTAATGCACGCTTGCTTGTTTTGACTTTCTTTGTCACCACTGTGATGAAGGAGATTACTCCTGAAACTCTCTTGCTTGTTATGATTTTCTTTGTCACCACTGTGAGGAAGGAGATTTCTCCTGATGCACTCTTGATTGACACTGCGTGGGAACTACCTCAGACTCCACCCGGTCTTCCCGCCATTCCTGTTATCTGCTTCTGATTGGTGGTAAGTCTATGGCTCTTCCTGAGGTCACTGGTGCTCAGTTCAAGGGTTATGGGTTTCTGTGCAGTACCATGGCAGGTTTTGGCTGGCGTCTCTGCTTTGTTTCTGAAACAAACGATCCACCTTTCTGCAGTCACACAACCACCACAACTATTGCAGTCTTGGTTTAGTCAGCTTCTTCTAGATCTTTGGTGAAGTCTAGTCTTCCATGTCTTTCCTTCTGAGGAACAGTTTCAGCGTGACTCCAAGACTGCTGATTTGAATCTCTCGTGCTTTGCTGGCATTCTGCTGCTTTCCAGGGTCTCACTCTCTTAGTCTAGCTTTGTTTTCCATTTTATATAGTTGACACTGCCCTTGCGTAACATAAACTCCAGGTTGCAATATTTCTGTGGCAATCTTCCTGCCTCTCAAAGGCCACCTCGTCACAGTATTTAGTGAAGTCTGCATATTGTTAATCCACATGTTTCTTCCACTTGTCCCAACATTCTCCACACTTGTGACAGCTGTGGCTTTAGCATAACACTTGCTATTTCTGTCAATTAGGGAGGCGCAAGGAGGCAAACAGGGTAAGGTATTTTGGAATAGAGTGTCAATGAGGCTTTTCCCCATGTGGAAGTCCTTATCCCCAGGAGGGGAGTCCCTCTCTATGATCCCTATGAGGTCCTCCCGCATATTACCTCCCTTAGGGGAACTATTGGCTAACAGCCTCACCACCCTAGCCTCATAGGGAAGGGCTTGCCCGTGGGGAGAATTGAAAGACACTAGTAAATCGTCACAGCACACATTCTGCAGCAATCACAGTCTGGGGTTTGAGCTATATTACTTTTAAAACAGAGACTTCCAAGTAGCCCTACAGTGTTTGGGAGTGCAATCACAGTGGCAATGGTTAAGATTATTTCATAACCTTTTACCCATCACATTTGTTGGTTTCAGTTTGTCTCCATAAGTGAGATCGGTATATTCAGATGTGTGCCCCTGTCTGGGGTTGTCTGTGTTTTCATGCAGAGAGAACTTGGCCTAGCAACTTGGCTGGACTGTTCCCACTGGTGACAGAACTCAGAAATCCCCCTTCTGCAATGGCATAGATCAGTGGAAAAATTGATGATTTGGATTGATTCATAACACACATGGGTGGGCAGGCAGGTTGTTGGGACTTTAGATTCTATGCAAGGAGAGAATTCGGCTTCCTTCAATGTCTGTAGAGATATGCACTGGTCCATAATATTGTTGTGACACCTACAGCAAATTATACAAATATCTTTCGAGAACACAGGTTCCCGTAAGAAAGTTATACCAATAAAGGAATTGACATGGAAGAACACAACTAGCTTTTGCAGAAGAGCTGGTTGAAGGGATTCTGGAAAACCCCTCTATACTTGGCACTGCTCTGCGCATTCAATCAGCAGCAGGTAATGACGAATGGAATGTGAATGAGATACTCAAGACAAAATTGATTGGCACTGAACTTCACAGAGCTTTGATGACGGAATACTTCCGTACACAAACTTCTCGAAACGGCTTGATAATCCATATTGAACTACGGACCTTCTTGGACAATATACAATTTAGAAAAGATTGGAGCTTTATAGCTAATAGATGTGCACATGATTGTCTTATTTTGATCATCAATACTGTGAAAGAAGTATCTGACACAATGATGAGAAGAATCCAAGAGAAACCTGAAAAATTGAAAGGTCAACTGTTACATGAAAATTATACCAAAAGGTAAGCAGAACGAGATGGAACCATTGTAGAATTATGGGAGTTTAAATTGAAAAAGATAGTGAAACTCAAAAAAGGATATAGCTGCAGCATTGAGTCATAACAAGATATACCCATTTACCACAGATGAGTATTATCAATTTTGAGTAAACTGTGTTGCCCAGCACTTTAAAATGAGTAGCAATACCCTGGAGATGGATGGGAGGCAGATTTTATTCATACTTCAATAATCAAGACGACTCAGGTAGTTTGGCATAAGGGAGTCTGTTTTAATGTAAAATATCTAAAACAGGGAGTACAACAAACATCAGCACTCGCTCGATCCTCTTATTCAACTTATCTTTAGTAAAAACTGAAGTTATATCATGTAAAATCATCTTCAGTGACGTGCTGACCTGCTTCATTACCAACGTCATCCTATGTGGAAAACTACAAAACCTATTGGAGGGAGTGATAGACTCTATGTGAATATGTAGGTATAAGTTCCACATCAGTATAGAACCGTGGAAGCGAGTGATAGGGTACTTAACATCAGGTGGTCAACTAAGCCCTCCCTTTAAAATGGCCACTATGAACGTCACTAAATACATGTCGTTCCATTGGCTACACAAACTATAGGACCCTTCATTACACGTTCCTCTACAATTGATTAGCTTCTTATCACCATCAGTACTTTTCCACCTGTGTCTAGCAGCATGCAGACTGAACATCCGGGTGCTGGTGGGCTCATCTTAACACTAGCTTCCCACCAATGAATGGATCAATCCATCATCACCTCAATGATCCAGTGTGAATTAGTGCTTTGAAGTTTGGCCTTGAGTTTGTAGTGTGCTCTGAGAAGTTTAAGGAGTGTGGGCACATCCTGCCCTCGTGCGTAGGTGTGACCACCTCCATCCTCCAACTTCCTTCTTCCGCGTGCTGGACACCATGAAATCAAGCCTTTTCGTGTAGTTAATATTATTTTCTAATAGTCCTCTGATGTCTCTTGTTTTGGTCAAGCCTTCCGAACAGGAGTCTCTCTTCTTTCACATGATTTGTATCCAATATCAGCCAACTCCGGTTCTGATAAGACCTTGGCTTCTTGGCTCACCCAATTCCTTCTGCTGGGATTGACTTGTAATTCAATTAACTTTTTAACTGAAACACCCTGGTTAACGTTCAGCACGCCTTATAATGTGTAGTGGAAACATCCATCTTTTACTCGTCCATATGCATCTATATATATATATATTGGCGCGTGCTGCAATTCATTTACTATGAAGCTTGAAGCTAGCTTTAAAGATTACTTTGCTGCTTGCGTTTCTTTTGCATCTGTACATGCATAAACTAGCTTAAGATCTTCATCTGTTTCTGTGGCATAAGCTTCACCTTGATCCCAAGATGTCACTTATCCTTGGTACTTTCTTGATGTCTTATAGAATATCTGCATTCTCTGGTCTCTGCATCTCTTCTATGTGTGTCATCTCTTTCTGTGTGACATCACCATTCATCTTTGCCATTCATCTTCTCTGTTTCTTCAGGAATCTCATTTAAATGGCCATCATATTGTCCTATATGCAGGTATGATTTTCTCAATGGGTACCTTGCCTCCCAGATTTTCTTAGGTATCGGTATTCTTATTGGTACTGCACAGAGTCCACGCTCTGCTCTTTGCCTGGTCAACTGTTCTGCATATGTCATATACTTTGGTTCCCACTCTATAGGTAATAGAGGCGGGGGAGTTGGAGTAAGGGTACTTGGCTCCTCCTCTACTCTCCCCCCTTTGGGCGATTCATCAACCACTCTCATCATCTTTCACATCTCGACATCCTCTTCTGAAAAAGATCTTTTTAGGGACCCACATCTTTATGACTCCCTTCAGGCATTCTGCTGATTTCACATGCTCATCCTTGTTTCATGTCATAAGTATGCACTGTCCACTTGGACTGCAATAGATCCATCTGTAATGCTCACCTGGTATCCATGGGGATGCCACTCAGCCTGCTTGGACCTCCTATGACCTCGAACCCTTACCTGGAATCCATTCGACTGGAGACTGGGCCTGAAACACAGGATAGCCAGAGTTTAACTCTATTGTCTCTGGTTGCTTGACCCCCTCTTACTTTGGGGACCAAACCTTTCCCTTTGTCCACTCCTCACCTTGTTTTCCTGTGTGGTACGCTCTCCGTCCTGCCCATCGGTGCCGGGGGCGTCGAATGATGTGGGCTCTATGCAGCCTAGTTGCTTCACTGGCGTGGGCCCAACGGACTGGGCTTGCTGTAACTTCAGCCCAACCGGTAGGATGGATGATTCTTAATGAACTGTCCTTTTCTTGGCTCTTGTCCCCTCTATAACGTGTCTTTTCTCGCTTAGGTGTTGGTGGAGTCAGAGAAGGAGTCGTGCTGCTGAGGGATGCCGAGCACTTAAGCGGTGAGTGAAAGCGCGATGCGTGGCATTGTTTGCTCTTTCTTGAATTGACCAATGTCTCTCTCTGTGTCCCTTACAGATTCTGCAATGTCCCAGCATGGCTGCCGGTTGAGAGAATAAGGTGTTGTGAGTACGCGCGATGTGCGGCGCTTCATTATGCTTTCTGTGCTAAGCTGTAATGTCTTTTCCCCTTTCAGGTCGATGGGGCACTCCACAGCTGAAGTTACCCTGAGCGGCTCGAGTTCAGGAGAGATTTTGACTCTTCATGCAGTTTTCGAGTAAGCTGGGATATGAAGAATGCTTACTAATGTCTTTTCTTTCGTCCGTTTATCTTCCCATAGGATGAGGCGTGCCGGGATGAAAGTGAGACCTCCGTAGCTACCCACAGGACCGGAGGAGCGATGGATGGAAGCTGGATACTCCCTGAGGTAAGTATAATATTAATGCTGTTCTTGTTCTTGCAGGTGCGCCGGATGCGGAGGAAACGCGAAGAACAATCAGAGCATAGTGAGTGTCACGCTGCAGGTGCAGAGAAATGCAAAGCGTGTTTCTCTGCCCGGGTGTGGTTTAAATAGCTTTCAGGTATCCCAGGTATCCCTGGGTTGAACCACACCCAAAAGGGTAGACCGCATACTCAGTTCAAGGAACTGGGTTATGTGGGGGCATCCATCTTTCCCACAATACATTACAAGTCCAATGCCAACTTGTTCTTAGAGTTATGTGTGATCCTGGCACCACAAGCACCAAGTTTGTCTTCAAGTGGGCCTCTGGTAGGTTCGAGTGGCACTTAAGGGCCATATAGGGGATCGTGGCCTGGCTCTAGCCTGGTGTCTCAAAGGGCTGGTGGCAGGGATCATGACACCATCTTCCCACATATTTCTTATGGTTCTTTGGGTACAGGAACTTTGTTCCCTCAGGTGCATGGATACTGGCCTTCAATAGGCTTCAATAATCATATTATGAAGTGTACCAATATAGCTTCTTCTGACTGGATTAATCATAGGAACATCTATCAGTGGACGGGCTACACCTTTATGTTCTCATTGAGTCGGAGTAAGTTCAGAAAGTCTCATTTCATCAGCAGCCCATTTAGGCATGAACATGTCTTGAAAATGTCTTGCATAATCTCCATCTGGGATCTTCTTTTTTAAATAGTTTTTGGGTCAATTGTCAATGGACCAGGTGTTTTTGCATGTGTTACTTGTGTAGGCTCAATCTCTAACAACCCCTTGCCTGTCTTGCCAAGCCTGTCTATGGTGTCCAAATATAAGTTCTAAGACACTCTTTGCATGTGTGTGATTGTTAATGACATTATCTCAAGCTCAGGCAATTTGCCATCTTTCTTTGGAACAGGAATGAATACATAGGGTCAAGGCTGCCTAGCAGCTGCCACACATACATGTATCTTCTGTTCAGGAGCATATACAGAAGTCTTAGCTCCATTTGCACCAATGTAGAACGTCGTTCGTACAGTCAATGAAAGCAGTATAAGTATGAACTCAATGTAAGTATAGATGACACAGCAATATGTTATCCTACAACATTTACTTCTTGGACAACGTGAACATCTCTCTTCATGCAGTAATATTATATTGCTGCTGAGGTTCCCCATCTTGATTACCTAAGGGAGAAAAACTCAACCTTTAATATATCAGCATTGTGAACAGCTTCTGGAAGCTGCTGTCTTCACTCGACAACTTGTCCTTGATCAGTTGTGTGCTTACTGGATGACAAAAACAACTTTTTATGTGTCTCTGGAACCAGTCTTTCACCAGCCGAACTGTAGATGCCTTTTTAGTATGAAGACAAACAACCTCAGTAAGTCTAAATAAGCTTAATGACATAGATTATCTCCCAATCTATGCCTCGAATCTGCTTCAGCCCAGACAACATGTTGAATTTCTTTCAGCATGAATTGAGCGTCTTTTTTCATCAGCAACCTTTCGATCTGTCCCTCGAAGGAAAGTTTCTACACCGACCTGTGATTTAGCTCAGAATAAAATGCTCACTTGGATAATAATGTCCTACAAGATCACATTCAGATTTGCAGTGTTTCTCAGATCCCTTAGAAAGGTGAGGACATCTGTGTGCCTTCCAACAAGATGCGGGTACTCTTCAATCAGACGAAAGAACACCACACTGACTAGTCTATGAGCTGCATCAGTTGGTAGGGGCCTTTGTACTCTCCTTGCTGTACTCAGGTAGTTGCAAGAATTGTTCAATTATGATTTATGAGCAATCGTCTTATAATTGGGCCATTCATAGGATCTTGCATAGAAAGCTGGTATGTAAGTAGTTCTCCCCACCAATGAAGGGAAACAGCGCAACACCAACTCCAAATAAATAAGAAGGTGCCTAGAAAGGAAATTCCTGGGTAACACCATAGGTAAATCCAAACAGGAACTCAGTGTTAAACAAGTCTCTGTACTGTACCCTTGCCAATTGCTATATCCACGATTTGAATCTGGCATAATCCTCTTCTTATCAAGGCTTAAGCATACCTCAGTCCAAAGTCAATAAGCTACTGTGGCTTCATGAATACAGATCTTCCCTTAACCCTGCAACTGACATGCACAGAGTGTTCGAATTTGCTTCCCTTAACCCTTTTATAAATGACTTAAAAGGAGTGTCCAGAACAAAGCCAAAGTCCAATGAATTATTTGTCTTTCTACTTGTCAACTTCTTTGTCCTTCTTCCTTGTCATAGATATTGTCTGCACGTGCTGTGGTTCTTCCCCCGATGCTTGTACTTGTTTCATGTAGGGGTGCGGGCAGAGGAGTTCCTACATCAAAGATTTTTAATGTCCCAGAGGAACATCCAAGCATGCCTGCCCTATAATTTGACAGCAGACAGCGTGATGTCTTCCACAATGAACGGACCGTTGAAACAGGGTTCATCCCACTTTTTCCTTACATGGTTGTGGGCTAGAACCGCATCTATGGGAAAACTTGGGAAACACAATGTTTTTGAGATTGGTCTGGAAAAACATCTCCTTCTGTGTTCTGTACTGCCCTACACACATATCACTGCAGCTGTCCTGAAATGATAGAAATACTGGAAGACATACAGTTCAAATAATCATGCAATTCTTAACAGTTCTGCAGTTGGCTCAGCATTACTTCTAACTCTGGATGAAGGCATTAACGGTGTCCTCATTCGTCTCCCTGTCACTATTTCTTGGGGTGTGAAATGGTGGTCATCTTTTTTTCACAGGGTACACTGACGTATTACACGGTGACTCTGACGTCACTAAGATGCCCTGATCTATCATGGCGGAAATCGTCTTAAAAATACCTCCATACGCCTCTCGGGACATAGGATATTGTCGTGCTCGAGGTAAAATTGCTCCTGGTTTCAATTTAATCTTCACTTCTCCAACCCCCTTTATTAGGCCTACATCATAGGGGCCTGTGGTCCATAATTAAACTGGCACTTTCGCCATGTCTTCATAAAAATACTCAGGATGTTTTTGTGCTATCATCATTTTCTGAGGCACTTATCTTTTAATTCCTCTTACCCAATAAGTGATGCACATATCAAATATTATTTCATCGTCAGATGGATGATCTCCAAACAGATCTTCATCAGCGACGTCAGTCAATCTGTAACTTTCGCCGATGGCGATTATTGCACACCATTGTTTTCCTTCATCATCGTGTCCATCAAGCAAAACCATTTCCCCTCACATTATGGCTGCTTGTATCTCTAAGGGAACAACTCGTCCCTTTTCTTCGAGCATTCATTTTCTTGGTCTAAACAAACAAAAATTAATCTGGAGTTCTCATTGCTCTTCCTGCTAGCCATGACAACAGAATGCATACTCCATACTGGAAAACCTCTGGTTCTAATGGAATTCCTCTCATAGCTAGTTGTCCTGCGAGTGCCATAATCATTTCGCACATGTTTAAGTAATGCATTCCTGGTGTTGAACACACTATACCTTCATCAGTAAATGAGATTGTCATATTCAACTTAGTCATTCAATCTAGTCCCAATATATTGACAGGTGTTTGCCTCGAATATAGCAGTGGCACCTTCATGTCGCATTCTCCTATAGGAACTGGTAATTCTGCAGTGAAAAGAACTCTGTTGCTCCTGAGAACCCCTGAGTATTCATGGCATTGCCATACATTGAAAATATTCCCTCTCGTAAACATGAGCGTGTTGCACCCGTGTCTACTAAAAACGAAAAACGTTTGCCCCATATACCGACACCCACCCTTGGTTCCTCATGATATTTTGGCATCACTGATAGAATGGAACATGTCAGGTCTCCCAGTGAGCTGTCCTATTGCGGGTATAGCCTCATTCCGTTACTTGTGAAAGGATTCCCTGCATTGGCAGTGTCATCCCCTATCCCAGGAGTCATTAACTGACCTATGTTTGTGTTTTGCTGAAGCTGCATAGGTGATTGCTGTTACTGTCCCTGTGGCGTATTAACTGCCACATGCTGTCGTTGCAAGCCTTGATGCACTCTCGGCGCTTGCCACTGCATTGTTTGATTCTATGCAAATCCATCTCCATTCTGCTGCAAATATGCAGATGGATCTGACATCCCCTCTCTTATAAACTGGCCATTTTGCACCATTCCTTGACTTCTACATGTGCGAGAAAAATGCCCTGTCATTCCACATGTCCAACATTTAGGTGGTGGTCTCCCAACCTGCCCATTTTGCATACTGTGGTTACCATTCTGCATATTTTGAAACCCACCTTGGTTATTATAAAAGTATCCCTGATAATTCTGCCAATTCCCTTGATTACCTTGCCAACCCCTTCCTCAAAATCCTCTTCCTCATGGAGTATATCCACTATTGTTTATATCAAACTGCCTTTGATTATTCAACTGTGGCATGTTCACTATCTGTCTACGCTGGTCAACATTGCCCCTTCAATGGCGTACTTGGATACTTTTTTCTGCACTAACTTTGCCTCGTCGCCTTTGCGAGCATTGTCCTTTTTGCAATTCTTTTCCTGCAAGAGTATGCAGTAATGCACAATGGTCTGCTGAATCTCTGACCATGGTTTAGCTTCTATACCCACTCATTTCTTGAGCTGCTTCTGTACTGGCTCTGGCAGCCCTGGGCATAATATATGATAGAATACCACTATAGATTTTCCCCAAGATTCACGTGTTTCCCAAGCCTTATGGAAATTGTGAATGTAAATTGTTAGGCAGAATCCCTACAAACAGTTAAGACTACAAGTGTAAGTACAATTTCACCTTTGGTACAAGCATGTACTACACAGTAATGTGGTAGCAGGGGCTGAGCAGCCAGATGTATCTCAAGAGTAAAGTGAGCAGTACAACAGGTTACACAAAGGACTAGCAAATACAGTGATTCAAACAAACACTTACTCAAGGTTTCTTGGTAAAAGAATATACATTTATTTACATAGTCATTTGGAAAACATTACAGTATTAAGAGCAGCTCAATATCACAATCTCATATACTAAAATACACACCCAATTGGTTTCTGAACAAATTCAGCTTCCCTGAAGTGGGAGCAAAATGGCACTTCAGTTACTTTAAAAAAGGGTAAAAGACAAAGGGTTTCAGTTCACTACAACCAGCAATTCATTTCAATAGGCCTGGGCCAAAGTCAATGGTTCATAGTCTTGTATAGGATAGCACAGATTTCACAAACTTTCACCGCGGCCGAACAGAGATCTGCACTGCACCTGCACAGTACCTTGCATGTGAAAAAAAGCTGTAGCTGAGGCTGTTGTTCCTGGAAGTTCCTGCAGATTTCGCTGTTCCTGTGCTTCAGTCATGGGGACAAGAAGGAAGATGTCGGGTGGTTCCTGCACTGCCCAGGGAAGAGGCTACAAGCTTGGCAAAGCGTTGATTTAAGGTGTGAGTGCCTTAAAGACCACAAACTGGTATCCTTCCCACTGGCTATCCGGTTTTCAACAGCACTCTGGAGAAAATCCGACCAGTATGGGGATGATGTCCAGGCGGCTTACGAGTTGGTTGTTCCCACCAAACTCAAGGGAAGAAGTTAACCTTGAAGGGCTTCTCTATCGATGGAATTTCAGGCAATTCAGACCTGCAGCAGGGCTTCACCGGTGGAACAGAAGTTGCAGCAGTCGTCTTCCTGTCTCAGATCGTCTTCGGTTCTTTTGTTCTAGTGGTCGACTCTGCTTTCCAAGTCCCAGAGACCTGCTTTTAAACAGTTTTCCCCCATTCATTCCAGCCTGGCTGTCACTCGCACAGCAGGGTGGCTGTCCTTGCCGGACAGCCAGCTGTCCAATCACACCACAGTCCATTCCGTTCTCCTAGGAGACTAAGCACAGGGAGTTTAGGGCACCTCCCTCACAGTCTGTCCACCCCAGAAACTCAGGCACCAGAGGAGGGCTTCAGCACTGAAGCCTGCCAAAGGCCAACAAACAAAGGGACCAAACCTGGTTTGGCATGCAGAGCCAAACACAAGAAGGACCTTTCCAAAGAGAAATGGCGAAAAAAGTTGACCAGAGTCTGTTTTTACAGATAGGTCTTGGGCGCCATATTGGAAAACATGGCTGACTCGATTTTTAGCTACCGGTGTTCGCGGTCGGGAAAAATCATGGTAGTTTGTTTTAAACCACTGCCACCAGCCATTTCAAGTGGGAAAGGGTAACATGCGTGTTTAGACTCAGGGAAAGCTAGGAAAACCCCCCAGCACTCTATAGGAAGATAGTGTGCGCTGGGTCTGTACATTTAAAAAGACTAGTAAAGTCAGTTTAACTTTACATGCTGTGGGAGACAGTAGTCAGTCCCACAGAAGGTATTTAAACCTTGGGGAGTCTGAAAGACACCCTTGTGCCACTGCACTGATGTTACTGTGTGACACACAGATAAAGATGATGCATATGGAGTTGTTTTAAAACTCCATATCCAAAGAACACAAAAGTAAAACACACATCAAAATACATGGAAGAGTGGGAAAAAAAGGCTCACACTCTCCCTGATAAAAAATCAAATCCTAGAAATCCAGCAAATTTGCTGGGGGTCTCAAAAGGTAAGGGAAATTAGCGCATTCTTGAGAATTCTCCCTAACATAAACCAACGGATCGTCTCCTTCCTGCATCTTTTTTGTCATTATTGCTCCCATATCAGACGTGCCCTGGTAAAGTACTTTAAGGGCTTTCCAGTTATTAAATGGTGCCCCATCATGAGTAGTGTTGACTGTAGTCACACCAGGGTACCCTGCCCTTGTACACACGTATGACGATTAAAAGACCATTAATGTCCCCTATGGCCAATGTATTTCCTCCCGTCATTTTCTCTAACTCGTGTATCCATTTCCCAGTGCCAGAAGTTAAACTGTGGAGTTTACACCTTAGATCTCTATCCATTTGAGGCCATGGTATATACTGTGGTCTCGTTCCTCCATTCTCTGGCAAGGGAAACAGTGAAACTACAAACTCATTCTCATCCCTCATCATTTGTCTATCCATCGCCGGGACGATATTCCTGCATCACCTTCTACCTGGCTATGATCTTAACCTGCTTACATAGGACGGTGACTCCCCCTCTCACTGTGGGGTTTCCTCCTAGGTCAGTCTGTCTGTGTCAATGGCTCCGATGCCTTAGATATAGGTGCGTTTAAATCCGACCATCTCACTTCTTTATCCATAGAAAAGCATCCCGCAGGACCACATGCATCATCTTTCTCATCTCTCTCTTCCCCATGGAAGGTTTCCCTTTCCTCATCTGACATTTACTGTGCCCAACTCGTGCAACTTCTCTCTCCGTCATCTCTATTTAGAGTCAGTCTGTCTAAAGACAACTCCTTATGTCTCGTACTACATGGGGCTGCCTCCGTGTCATACAACTGAGTGCTTTCGAGACAGGCATTGTTTCCCTTCCCCTTTAACTCCTTCTGAGCTCTCATTTCATGGTATACTTTATCAATTGCTTACCCATACTCCTCGAGCCAAACTCGTCTACTAGATTTGCTCTAGACGGGCCTGGTAATGACTCGCATTCTTGAAAAAATTCCTCTATATCCTCCCATGCTACTTGTGGTTTGGGATCTCTTACTTCATTTTCCAGGCGATCAAAATCCCGTGCTATCTGACTTCTTTTACATTCCAGATTATCATCAAATTCTCTAAGTTTCCTTCCTTCCTGTCTCACTCTGTCTTTCTCTTTTTTCTTCATATCCCTTCTCTCGTTTGCCCTGCGTATCTCCTCATCCCTTCGTCTTTGCATTCTCGTATTCCTTAACTTCTGTTAATCTGCTTGTATTCTTTTTTGTTCTAACTTCTCGTGCTCATGGATGGCTCTCTGTCTGTTAACTCATTTTCTTTGCTCTTCTGTTCTCTTGTTTTCTTGACGGCTCTTCTTGATATAACTGCTCTCGTCTTTGTCGATCTTCCCTATTCGCACCTTCGTCTTTCAATCGCTCCTCTCATTCCTTATCTTTTTTAATTCTCGCTCGTCTTGATCTTCAATTTGTCTTACATCTTCGATGCCTTTGCCATCGAGTTTAAGCAAAATCTGTCCTCCCATCCATTAGTTCTGTAATAGGTCTATCTCATCAGTTTTATCTCTTCCTCCTTTCCATCGCTTTATCTCTCTTCCTATATCTAGAGATGTGCTTGCTCGATCGCTACTCTCCTTATCGCATCTCTTTTTGTCCCTCAGGACTTTAGAGATTACATCTTTCTCAGTATTTTTCTCTGGACCCTCGTCACTACTTTGCATAGGTGACTCATATGCCGGGTTGCTATATCCTGTTGCTGCTTTAAGTTTCCTTAATGGGTATAACCCATTGTCTTTCTTACTCTCGTCTTCTATTTCAGACTGGGTGGGTGGAGCAGAGGACTGTTCATCCCCTCTTTGCCTATATTAAGTATCCAATGTAAAGGAGGTTGCTCATCACGCTCCTCCTGGTGCATTTTCCAGAGCTCTAGGATCGCTAGGCACTTGTCTACCTTCTTCCCAGTATGTGCTTCATGGAAATATGTCATCATATGCTGCAAGACTGCCTTCGATAGTGATCGTCCTTGCGGCCATGACATAAACATTTTATCTGTGGTTCCTTTAACCCATTCTGCACTGTACTTTCTAAGCTTAGGTGCATGTTTTGGCAATTGCTTGCAGAGATGCACCAATGGAGTAACATCCTGTGGGATGTATTAACCCACTCGTTCAAGCCCTGCAACATCACAGTGCATTGCTGGCAACGGAAACATCAGAATGGCCACTGGAAAGCATGCTGCTTGCCAGAAATCACTGGAAAGTGCGCAGTGAAAACCTGAAAAAGAGGCCACCATCTACTTTTGCCTATGTCAGTGGTAACACAGGAGACCACTGCCAAAAACCACCATTGGCCCACCCACAAAGTAGCCTGAAACCACTTGGAAAAAGCAATGCTGATTGCCAAAAGCAACACAGAGCTGTTTGGGAATTCATTTTCTTAATTGTCAAAATGTGCTAAAATCATGGCTCACAAATCACCAAAAAGATCCAACCTTCTTGTTGGGTGTTCCACATTATTCTACTGCAAGAATCCACATTAACACAATGTCAGCAAGAATCATATGCTATCAAGCTAAATCCCCTTTTAAAGATACTGATGTAAAGACAGCTGTCAAAAATGGGTGCAATTCCGGTACTCACCACTACCAGAAGCCGGCGTTTTAAAAATCATATTCTTTGAAAAACTGAACAACTGAACCCAAACTATGCCAAAGAAGAGAATTCTATCAACATGCCATACAGAGTGCCACACAGTGATTTCATGTTGGAAAAGACTTGATTTAAAGATATATTGCTTATTTTAAGTTTATAAATGTATGTTTTTACACAAGGAACTCTGTTGCAATTGATCAGATGGCAATCTGATTTAATTAAAACTTCAAGAGGCCTTCTGTCCATGGGAACCCTTCACAATGTGGCCTTCCTACCAACAGGAGAGGATATCGCATGGACATGTTAATTAGAAGTGTTGTGAGAGGAGGAGATTTCCCCTGCTGGCAGGAGGAAAGAGACAATAGACTCTTTCAGCTGAATAGAATATGCTGGTTTGGGTGTGCCTTGTCAACATCTGCTCTAGCAGGAAGGCAGGCCATGTGACCATCTGACTCACCCAGTTCTGGGGGTGGACCAGACTGAAATGTGAATTGAATTACAGGCAAATGTGTTTTATGAAATTGCTTATAACAAATTTTACCAAGCTGACAGAAATGTGAAACTTTGAGATTCTTAATATGAAAAATTCACTCACAATTTAAGACTAAGCTGGACGTTGTGTGATGTTCTGAGACCAAACCCTGTGATTTATGAATATTGTAGCTCCAGTGTTGTTGCTATGAACATAAGAACTTACAGTAATATGCCCAGGGAGGATCTGCATGCATGTATCAAATTTGGTGCAGAACCAATATTGCGAAACCCATCAAAAGCGCAAATAAGTTGTCATTTCTGAACCCAAGCTCGTAGGAACATGGGACTTGAACAGAACGTGCCTTAAGTAATAAGTGATGTGTATAAGTATTATGAACAACTTGTGTATCTCGGAAATATGTTTGTTATGAAAAAGAGATTTTCTAAGTAAAAGCCGAGGGGAGGGATTGCAACTAAGCCATAAACACAGCATCATGATGACACCTCATGACACGCTGATCATTTTCTCCAGTCAGGGGACAGGAGATTCTCTGACCTAACAAATCCTTAGGGGTTTGGGCATGTAGAATCATCCTCCACACCCACTTTGAAAACACATAAAAAGAGACTGCATAGGACAGATAGGGAACACATTCTTTCCACTCTTCAACTGATTTCTTGCCGGAAGACTCCAGATCCAGATAATATCCAAACAGAGACTCCTGATAGATCCAGAGACCAGACTCTAGAACCAAGCTCTAGAACCTGAAGGAGAGGCTTAACCCAAAAGCTGAACTCTTCTCAGCAGGCCTGTAGAATCTAGCAACCTGATTCTCACATTCAACAGCCGGGCTGAGCTGTGTTGCTTCTAGCTAAGAACCCTGTGCTAGAACCCAGATCCAGACCCAGAGAGAGCAGTGCTGTAACCAGACCCGTCAGATCCAGTTCAAGAGACCCAGACCGCCGTGAAGTGCTGAGAGCAGAACCCAGAGGGCCTGAGACCTGTCCGGTGGCGAGAGTGAAGCCAAACCCCTTGACCAGATCTTTGACGAGGCGCATTCCATTCCAAAACTAGGAGTGAGTATCTAGTCTAGAACTGTACAGAACCAATCTCTTAGTTTAAAGTAATCCTCTTCCATTCATTTCAACCTGTCCAGAACTGCATCATAGAATCTTGTGTACATCCTGTTGTTGGTAAATCTCTAAGGCGTACCTGTCATTTCTGAAATCTTGACTTTATTTCTGAAAATCGACTTTCACAAAAACATCTGTATCTTTTGAACCGCACGTCCTAGAAGACAATCTAACTGACATTTTAAAGCTAAGATCCTAAGCTTTCCAACAAACACATTCCAATTCATTCCGTTTTTCCGTAATCGGGATTTACGCACGTGGAAAAATTGCTGCGAATTTCTATTTAGCTCCATTTCACCACTTATAAAAATAGCTGTTTCTTGTTTGCAACTGCTGAATTTCGTTTCCAATTTGATAATCATTCATGAATCATTGCTAGTGTTGACTTGAACCAATCTAAAGTAACTATCACTCATCCTGAATCTCTTTAGTGAATAAAAATCAATTTAGCATATTGTTCCATCCATTGCAATCACATTCAAAATCATTTTGACCTGTGTTTTAAAATCATTCCTGTGTCTCTCTAAGCTTGCTGGGGAAACTGGAATTGAACTGCTTTCTTGATTGTATCCCTGAAACCTGTGTGCCCTCATTTCCATCTCTTCATATTGCATAGGGGGGGAGTGAGTAGTCACAGGGGAAAAAGATATTATCTTTTGTTGAAATCATATCAAGTTTATTTCTGTTTTGCATTCTTTCCCATCATTGCATTTCCTTGAATCATATAAGGTATTCTATGCTACAGTATCCTTCATATTCATACTCCTAAGTGATTAAAGAGATTGTCAATTTTGTAATATTCTCCTTGTTGCTTACCGTCCATATTCATAAGTGTGCTATTCAAATATTATTTTATTCATAAAAGTGTGATATATATATTGTTTAATTATTCAAATAAACCTTTTAATTTGCAAAACAAACCTACTTCTTAGCTCAGTGAGGTCAGGGAGATCCAAAGAGAGGGGTGTTATATAAGGGTTCATCATCCAGATTCAAAGAACGTTTGACATAAAAATATATAAATAAGGGCTTCCATTGGGCATCCCCTACTAAACATTGACTTAGTTGGAGTGCTGAATTGAAGTTACTTACAATCCTCCTTCCTTCACCCTTCCCTCTTAGCTTGCGAACGCTCGCTTTCTTTAATCACAGGTTTAAAAATAGGTTTCAAGAGCACAACACAATATGAGCGAGCACCAATCATCGCAAGCTCCAATCCCGTTAATCAAAATTTTAATTTAATCTTTCTAAAAAATATACTTTGCGCTCTTCTTTTTATCATACATTCTTCTTTAACTTACGACATCATCATATTTTCAAAACCACATAAAACAAACAGACAAACTTGAACGGTCACATGAATCTTGTCTGATCTTCTCTTTCAAACTGGTCTTGTCCTCTAAAATACTTCATACAAAGTGTAAATTAACCCCTTCAGATCCACCTTCAATCAGATCCGTTTTCTACGTGTTCCACTATGGGACTCTGGGTTCAAATTTCTTCTAACGTTCTTTAAAACTTAGGTTTGGGCGTATCCTCTGTATCGTGGCCTCTCACACGATATTCCTTATTATATTGCTTGGCTACACTCAAGTCAATATCTCATTCCCAATATATATATATATATATTTATATATATTACACTCTTACTCTTACGTTATGTTTATGCCGCCTTCCTCACTTACTCTCCTTTATTTTACTACGCATGCATTAATTTGCCATAGTCCTCAGTTTCTACTCACCATTTGCTTATTTCGTTCTTCGGACCCTCGGGTTTGTATGCCTTCGTTTACCGCCTCTTCAAACTGTTTTACGATCTGCTTCACGTAGACGTGGGCGGGGATTCTTATGGAAACTAAGGGGACCCGTCACACCCTCCTTGCAAGGATTTTTTCAATTGGGCTAACCACTATATACGGGGAGCTTCGCGTCCTGTCACCCGAATGGCAAAGGTTGTGCGATATTATCGAGACTCTGAAGTTTACTTATGTCGATGGTCGATGGATTTTTTAATAAATGATCATCTCTCTATTACCAAGTAAACTGGGTTGCCCAGCCCTTTAAGATGAGTACCAATACCCTGGAGATGGATGGAAATGCAGATTTTATTCATACATCAATAATCAAGACGACTCAGGTAGTTTGGCAAAAGGGAGTCTGTTTTAATATGAAATATCTAAAACAGGTAGTACAACGAACATCAGCACTCGCTCAATCCTCTTACTCAACATATCTTTAGTAAAAACTGAAGTTATATCATGCAAAATCGTCATCAGTGACGTGCTGACCTGCATCATGACCAACGTCATCCTGCGTGGCAAACTACAAAACCTATTGGAGGGAGTGATATGCTCTAAGTGAATATCTAGGTATAAGTTCCATATCAGTATAGAACTGTGGAGGAGAGTAATAGGGTACATAACATCAGGTGGGGCAACTAAGCCCTCCCCTTAAAATGGCCACTATGAACATCACTAGATACATGACGTTCCATTGGCTACACAAACTATAGGACCCTTAATTACACGGTCCTCTACAATTGGTTGGCTTCTAACCGTCGTCAGTAGTTTTCCATCTATGTCTAGCAGCATGCAGACTGAACATCCAGGTGCTGGTGGGCTCGTCTTAACACTAGCTTCCCACCAATTAATGTATCAATCCATCATCACCTCAATGGTCCAGTGTCAATTAGTGCTTTGATGTTTGGACTTGAGTTTGTACTGTGCTGTGCTCTGAGAAATTTAAGGAGTGCGGGCACATCCTGCCCTCGTGCGCATGTGTCACCACCTCTATCAGACAACTTCCCTCTTTCAAGTGAGCTGACACCATGAAATCCAGCCTTTTTGTGTATTTAATATTATTTTCTAATAGTTCTCTGATGTCTTTTGTTTTGCTCAAGCCTTCCGAGCACGCGTCTCTGTTCTTTCACAAAATGTGTATCCAATGGCGGGCAGTTCCGGTTCTGATAAGACCTTGGCTTCTTGGCTCATCCAACATCCATTTAACTGCGACACCCTGAAACGAGGCCTTCTTGTGAACGTTCAGCACTGCTTACAATGCGTAGTGAGACGATCCATCTTTTACTCGTCCATATGCATCTATATATATATTGGCGCTTGCCGCAATTCATTTACTATAAAGCTTGAAGCTAGCTTTTAAGATTACTTTGCTACTTGCATTTCTTTTACATCTGTACATGTATAAACTAGCTTAATATCTTCATCTGTTTCTGTGGCATAAGCTTCTTCGCCTTGATCCCAAGATGTCACTTATCCTTGGTACTTTCTTGATGCCTTATAGAATCTCTGCATTCTCTGGTCTCTGCATCTCTTCTGTGTGTGTCATCTCTTTCTGTGTGATGTCACCATTCACCTTTGCCATTCATATTCTCTGCTTCTTAAAGGAATCTCATTTAAATGGCAATCATATTGTCTTGTATGCAGGTACAGTTTTCTCAATGGGTACCTTGCCTCCCAGATTTTCTTAGGTATAGGTATTCTTATTGGTACTGTACAGAGTCCACGCTCTGCTCTTTGCCTGGTCAACTGTTTCTGCATTCGTCACATACTTCCCTATAGGTAACTGAGGCGGGACAATTGGAGTAGGGGTACTTGGCTCCTCCTCTACAAGATGGACAGCAATAGCCAAGACGAGGTGTGAATACTTATAATCGCAATAGGAACAACGTAAGAAATAGAGCACATCCGGAAGAGTATAATTTCTGCAGCAACAGCTCAGAAGATTAAGCAAGGGCTAGCACATCACACCAACGTGCCGAACAGAGGTACCAAGAAGGACAGTTACATTTTGCTATTTTCTTTTGCTATCCCTTTTAGATGGGCAGTGTACCACCTACACCTAGGGACAGCCTAGCCACCATAAATTGATCAGTGCTGCTGTTCGTTATGACTCTGGTTGTTTCTGTGAGCCCAGACCCTTTTGAAAGTGTTATCTATGGTCAAAGCAGGGTGCAAATTACAGGTGTGTACGTAAGGCCATAAATGGTGCAATATGAAGCTGCACCCCTTACAAAGCTTGTAAGTGGGTCCTTCGCACTCTGAGTTTTCCCCCTTTCAATGTGGTTATGAGTACTTAGTAGCCTACCTCAAATCATATTTTTGGGCTTAATTTTGTCTCCATGCGTGAGGAGGGTATGCCCAGATTTGTGTCTCTTGCTCACTGACCCTTTGGAAACCAAGTTGCACCTCACTGATGATACCTAACAAGGCCAAATTATGACTGGGGTTGTTGACATATCCAAGCAGAGGGGGCATGGCCTAGCAGTTGGTTTAGGACGATTTTCCCGAAAACAAATGGTCGCAATGACCATTTGTTCTAGAAATGATACCACCAAAGGTTCAAACACCAAAAGTTCAAACCTTTGGTGGTAGCATTGTAAAAAAAAGAAACAGCGGCTGCAGGGGTGTCCCCCGCATCGCCCTGCTCACTATACTTTATGGTATAGTGAGCGGGGGCTGCGGGGGACACCCCCGCAGCCTTCCGTTAAAACAATAAAAAAGAAAAGAAAAGGACCCTGCAGCGCCGGTTCCCGATCAGGGAAGTGAAAGGGTACCAGTGTGAAGATGAAGGCAAGTGGGGTTTGTTTATGTTGGGGGTGTGGGTGGGGGTGTGCTATGGGTGTGGCTGGGGGGTGTGTTATGGGTGTGTTGTGGGTGTGTTGTGTGTGTGTGTGTGTTGGTGTGAGAATGTATTTGTGTTTGCATGAAAAAGGTGCAAACCTTTGGTAGTTCGCACCTTTCTCATGTGAACGATTTGCCCACGGTACTTTCAGCCGCGTGCAAATCACTTGGATTCTAACAGTTCAGGTTGCACTGCTTCTACTGGAGGCAGGCACAAGAGTGTTTTGCATATGACTGGTTGTGATGAATTGCCATCTGAAAAGGTGTGAAAGCCCTGGCTTTTTTGATGTGTATTAAATAATAACATTATGTCGGTAATTCCACCTCTGAAAGGGAGATTTGCTAATCAGATCCCCCTTTGATAAGCTCCATGCCATAAATATAGTGTGCTTGAAACACTTTTGTATAGGCGTGTTATAAATGTCATATCATATCTTATCATACTTGTGCATTGCTGCATCAGTATCCAGATTCGCAGTGCATGCTCTACCAGTGGCACAGAGCAGGTTCAGGGGCCACAGGTGCCCTCTTGACAACTGCACTGATACCCAAATCGTTGCAGCCCAGGGGCACATTTAAAATATGCATCTCTTTTCCAAAAACTACATAACCCTGAAGATGTTGTCCTGGTGGCACATACTACTGTAAACATGAACCAGACCAGAGCTAGGGGATGGTGCCTAGCATCTTTCACATCTTTCAGAGTTATCCCAACCACATTAAATTGATATCACAAAAGTGTCAGCCCTGAGGACCCAGTTCAGCTGCGGAAGGATTATGCGTATTCCTCCAAAACTAGGCCCACCCATGTCCACTGAGAGGACTAGCCTTAGGGGATTGTTTCCATGTGTTCCTTTGTAAGGATGGATAACACCCTTTGGTACATTTCACAGGACGCTGGCCTGGGAACACAAATCAAAGGGCACACCCATTCATAAAGAGGCATACCTCACAATAGGGTACTGCATTACAAGAGGTGTTTGTTTTTATGGAGAAAGGTAGGGGGAGAAGCTACGAGTAATCAGGGGGACTCTGTTCAAGGGAGGAAACTTCCAACATTTTGAATCGTTCTTCCTCTCTTTCCTGCCCCTTCCACTTCCTGTAGCACAAAACACTTTGGGTGTGATATCAGAAGGGCAAGGTCCACTCATTCCAAGTGCAGGGATTGGGCCCTAAAAAAGGGCTAGCTTTAGCCCAATCACCTGGGGACGTTGGCCTATAAAAGAATGCATCTCCCACCACTCTTTTGAATTATCTGGAATCATCTTAAACCATCCTGAAGATTTTGTTGACCCCTTCTGAGAGAGCAGTCTGCCCTAAAATTCTCCAGTTGTGAGGTGGAGGCAAGTGTTGCAAGGCAGAGATCAGCTCTGTCCCCTAATCCTCCCCAAGGACCATTGGGGGGGTGATCTGCTGCTAGAACAGGACCTGCCTATTTGCCAGCCACAGCGGTACCTAGGACATCACCATCTTTCAGGACCCCTGCAGTTGTCTGCATGCCTTCCCCATGTTTGGGAGCCCAAGAACAAAGACCCATCTTGTCCCTGAGTCCCTGTATTGGGGCTCAGAGCACCCCGAGAGCCAAGACAGCCGAGATCCTTGTGTTATTTGCCATTGAGCTGCTTGGAGCATGTTTCAAGAACTGCTCAGCGCATTTGAACCAGCAGGATCCTCAGTTGCTTCCTTTTGCTCTCTCCTGATCTTCGCACAGCGCCAACTGGTTTGGCACTGCCAAACAACTAAGTACTACAAAGAATGTTCTACTGACTTATAACTGCACTCTTGGACCATTTCTGGGCCCTAGAGACTGGTTAGACCACTTTGAATCCTTTTTGTTCACAAGTACTCACCCCTTTTCAAGAAGATTGTTGCGTTTGCTTGACTTTCACCCCTAAATCCTTAGCCAGATTGCTATATCTACTATCTTTGTTTATTCTGTGCTCTTTCCTCATGGGTGGGTTTTGTGTAGTGTTTTTCTAGTTAGTTATTATTGTACATGGTGTGTTTGATTAAAATGTATATATTTGTATAGACCCTTGATTGGACATTCCACTATTTTGGACTTTAATAATTTGCTGTTTGGGTTGCTGCTGAACCACATTCATACCCCTCTTAAGAGTAAAGCCTTCCCTCGGCCCACATTCCCACAAAAGGCAAAGGGGGGATATCTCTTAACTATGCCTGCTTTACCTTTGTGACTATGTTGGTTGTTGGTCTGTAGAAGTGTGAGGGCTGAATGTGTGTGTTTAGCCTCTACTCTCTATTTTACTCCTGCAGGGCCAAAGTCAATTCATCACACTATTCCCCTTCTGCGATGCTTGCGGATGGGCAAAGGTATGATGGTGTAGAAGGATGGGCAGAGATATGCCAGTGGTTAAGATCAATTCACAACCTCCTACCAATCCCATCACATTTTTGGGTTTGAGCTTGGCAGTGACAGAGTTTATTTCCAATGCTGCTGTTTCCCATGACCCTGGTATGACCCAATTCTGTCAGCCCGGCCCCTGTTCACAGCATTAGCGAGGGCCAAAGCAGATTGCAGATGGGTGCCAGATAAGGCCATGTACATGTACAGTCACAGCCCCAACAAAACCCACAGGCCAGATTGCCCCTAGTCAATGTGCATTACGTGATGTACACATTGTGTGCTGCTTTTGGAATGGCATAGGGGCACAGAGGCAGCTTGCCCAGGTACATGCTTTGATGTTTTGCTGTTACAAAGCATGCACATGGACAATCGGATTTGCCCATTTGCCTGAGACATACCCTCATGAAAATAAAGGAAAGCATGCCTGCAAAGGCACACATTCATTATTAAAACAGAGGCCTTGTGTGTGTGATTGCCATGCATGTCGACTTCAGTGCAAACTGCCTTAAGTTTTGTGCTGCTGGTATGGGTGAGCACATGTATGTAATGTTTACCAAGGGTGCTTGAAGATTTGTACAAATGTCCTTTCCCACAAACTACTTAAAAGGTAGGGTGCAGGATAAAATTTGAAAGTGATTTAATATATTGTTTATATTTCGATGTGTTTATTGTTAATATACTATGAGGCTAAACATTTAAAAAAGCTTTTCTGTTACAGTGATGATTTACCTACCAAATGCTTTGCAAACAGTAACAGTGAAATGAGCAACTCCAATGACAGGAGCAAATAAAATACATGTCTCGGGAGGATAGCAGAGGGGTAACGTGCTCGCTTTGGAAGCAAAAGGAGTAACAGATGGTCAAACCCCGAGTCTGCGCTTAGAAACCTCTGGGTATTAAGCATTTTATAAATAATCTATCATATCATGTACAGAGATGTGTAGCGGTGCATTTTCTTTTCTCCCGCTGGCATGCAAAGGAGCCAGTGGTAGTGTGCACACAGATCTGGAGCCGCAGATGATTTCACAGAGGCCTTGGGCTGCAATGGAACAGTTGCACCTCTGGCTGCAGAGCGCCAGGGCAGTTGCAGGCAATGCTAGACACAGTATAGACTGCTCTTCACGGAACCCAAATGCACAGTCACCTCGGTGTAGAGGTTTGTAGACAGGTGACAGGCATTTGGTTGAGTGGAGATGGTCTCACACAGAGTTGAGCAAGTAGTTTAGGTACACTGTCAGGTTTTCTAGCGACTGTGTGTTTGCAGCTGCTGGTTCCCTCGTGGTTCAGGTTCTCAGAGTACCCTGTGAGAATCAGCTTCCCAATGTCAGAGCTTTTAGTATGGGAGTCAACATTTGCTTTAAAATACAGTCAGCGATGAGGCTGGCGGCCATTGGCTACTTCCAACCAAAGATGTGAAGCATTCAGCTCTGGGTAGGTTTTAAGACAGCAGAACATTTGTTCCTTAGGTTCCAGAGATCCTGTGGCAGCTGGGAGCAAGTATAGGTAGATCTTTAAGACAGAGTAGAAGTTGGGACCCACTGCAACCAAGGTACCTGAGCTAGAATATGTTGAGGACCTGTTTGATCAATAGGAGGCACAGTTCTGGTCATGTAACGTTACAGGCAAATTCCTCTCATTGCACTTCAGGTGTTAAAGCCTCAGCTAGGTGCTTGTTTCCAGTGCTCCACGCTGGGTGCGGGAAAGAAAAGCATCATGAAGATGGATGGTAGTGCTTGCGGTAAAGGTGATCCCACCAAATTAACTGTAGTGAGTACCATCACTGTTCTCATGGCTGCTAGAAGGAAGTCCATTTTCACAGTTGCTGTGTTTTGACATTAGAAGAAGCTTAAAAGATTGCATATTCCAGCAAGTGCTTGCATGATATCACCTTCTCGAAGACTTTTGGTTTTGCAGGGAGCAGAAACAGTTTTCACATCTTTGATGAGTGTTTGGACTATGTTTAGGACTTACCAGAGAACAAATATGCATTACAAACTAAGCCAGATTTGAAACGAGAATGAGATGAGCTGGAAGCCCATGGGTTGATTTGAGTTTTTGCAATATGAAGTATGTCAAAAGTGAAAGAACCCAGCCTTCTATTGCTCCCAGTCACATTGGTATGCCAAACTGCCACCCATTGCCATTCTTCCCCTGATATCAATATGTTTATTACCCCAGCTGCTTCATCATCATGCCAAACTGTGAATTGCCTTGCCTTGATAGACTGAGATCAGAACGACTGAAATTTTTTGAGAAATACTCTGATCAACCAAATTGGTTTTAATACATCTGCAATTGTCATTTGACTGGTTTACACTAGGTGCATATTGCAGAAGTAAATAACTATATATTGGGTTATCTTCAAATATGCATACACCTGCTGATCCATGTATTCAATTGTGTTGATTATGTAGCATTGTTTTGTACTTATGGGTTACAGAGCATAAATATCTATGGCCTCTCTTAAATATTTGCAAAATATAACTCAATGATTGCAATAGTAAACAACACCTGGATGCTCTTATGTCATTTGGGCTCAGCATTTCTCCTTGCATCTGTATGAGGAAAGCATGATTACTAGAAATGTCCAGTCCGCTATCTAGGCAAGTTGTTTGGCCAGTGGATTTTTTGGCATTATGAAATGAAGGCATGTGTTCTGAACATAGTGGAAAAACGTTTACAAATCACCAGACACAAATACACAAATAAAACACAGGGCACCACCTCCCTCAGAATTCCTTGTTATTTTGTTATCTGCTTTTTAGAGTCATTTTAGAGCAGTGGTCTGCAACCTGTGGCTCTCCAGATGTTTCAGACGTCAAATCCCATGAGCCCCAACCATTGACTATGCTGGCTAGGGCTGATGGGACTTATAGTCCTAAACATCTGGAGAGCCAAAGGTTGCGGACTCCTATTTTAGAGCATCACACACAACTAGAATTTGTTGAGTGGCATCAAAAGATCGTGAGTACAGAGACAACATATGTTTGGAGCATTCCAATTTTATTTTGCACTACAGATGTGTATTTTCTCAATGTGTCACTCTAATAACATATCAGAGATGAGGGAACATTTGGACATTAAGCACACCTCCTAGTCTCTGCCAAATCACAATCCCGAGTTGGCAAGGATGTTGGTTAACATTGGTTATCAAAGTATAATGCACCGGCATAATATCATTATGCTGGCATTTTGTTAAAATATCATTGTTATTCAACAATAGGAAATCCATTTGATCCCGTAACAAGAAATCTAGCTATGAACACTAGCATACAGTCCTGCATCACTTCAAATAACTCAATGGACACATGAATCTATTGTATAAACAGGTGCATAACCTAAAGGTTATAGGTTCGAACCCTGGCAGAACCACTCAATTCCTCTGAGGATCATAAATTGCGGACTATTCAGCTGGGTAACAATGCATGCTTCTGTGGTAAAGCAGCACAATACCTCTGGAAGGGTTGAATGCTCACACTATGCCAGCACAGGTGGTTCCATGTAATAATGTCCCCGCAAAAATGTCTCTGACAAAAAAGTTGCTGGTTTTTGCAGAGCCATGCGGGGGACACCCCTGCAACCAACATTTTCTTTTTTTTTTACAAGGGGAGCAAGGAATATCCTGCAACCCATCCCCATACATAATGTTACCATATATAATGTTGCCAATGGCTTTTCCCAGCAACACTATGTATGCGGACACTAAGTACGGGGACATAATTACCTGAGACCACGCAGATATGTCATATCCCCATTACAATCCTTGGTTAAATAGCCACCTTATTGGATACACTTACCAAGACATGGTTTATTTGACAGCAGTCTTGGAATTTAAGCCACATTCAAGAAAAGCATTTGATCATGTCAACCCACCTCTGGTGTTTACTTGTTTACTCATGGTAGGCATTTGCTACGACACAACCTCGTTCCAAGGTGCAATAGAGCACTTTGAAAAGAACATTGATGTACAAGAAAGGTCCCAAACAAGAGTTACTGTATGTAAAATAGCATGCTACATGGCAGAAAATAAAGCAGGATGTGATGGGCTGGTTGTTTGCACGTGTGACATATTTACATTTCTCATATGCATGGATGAGCTAAAGGGATTTTCCCAAAATGGCAACTTCATTTGGTGAAGCACAAACAAGACAATTGGGATCCAGGCCTTCAAGTTCAAAGGTCAGCCATTTAGCCTCTACTATGCTAAAGCAAAAGACTTGCTATGACCTCCTGTGAGCAGGAAGGAACCGTGCTTGAACCGTACCTGTAAGAGTTTCACGACAGAAGGGTCATCGAACGCCACTGTGTAGGCCTCCGTGTCCACCAGCAGAACCATCCAGCCAAATGGGTTTGACAGTGTGTCCTGCACATAATTAACACTTATTGTTTTGTTGCTCCTGTTCGTCACGGATATGTTATATTCTTTGTCTGCAGCTTTATTTCTGAAAAATATAAAAACAAATACATCTTCCTTCATTCTCATGCAGTAGTGAGTTTCAGCCTCAAGTCTCCCCACGCCGCGACTGACATTACTTAAGCATGAGTGGCCAATGGGGAAGTCATTTGCTTGCAGTTCAACAGTGCCACAAAAACACGTGTGGCTCTCGCGGCACCGCTGACAGCCTTCCACCCAGCCAGCGACTGACGATTAAGGATGGCTGACACGAGGGTCACTGCTGCTCAGAAACAGAAACCGCTTGATCAAAACGAGACAGGACAGGGCGCACATCTGAGGGGCAGAGCGTGCACGCTGCCAGCGCCCCTCTCGTGTTTGGTATTCCGTGCCGGCAGCCTCCGACATGGGAGTTACATCGCACAGCTAATGGGATTCCGCGGCAATGATTAGTTCAATTTTGGCTCTCCCTAAATATACGCCAATATCCGCGCGCCCTAAATGTCTCCCGTCTACCTCTCGGTAATGGTAATGGAGCTGGGGAAGGCAGAAGTGTTTCCAATTTGGAGACGCCGAAGGAGCCTGCATGGATCATTACCGGTGGAGCTTTATTACCAACAAAGTACCCGTAAAACTACTTTTCACTGTTTTTTTTTTTTATTTAAAGAAACTAGGTATGCCTAGTCACAAGGCGCCATGTTCCCTCCCACTTGCTTTTAAGAATAATTATATTATTGAAACATCACAAAACTGTAAAGAAAATTAGCCCTCCTCAATTTTGCAGTTGCAGAGGTAGCACAGGATGGGTAATTGTCTGTAAAGAACGTGGCACTGTGGCTGGATTCCTCTGTGCTCTTTAGCTGGTAGTTTAGCATTCTTGCTGTACGAACTGTTGTGTAATTCAGCTCAAGTCTTCTGCATAGAACTTGATGGTATACGATCCACGAAGGACTCGCCGAGCCAATCAATGTCGACGACGTATATTAACTCCCTGGCCCGTGTTTACGATTAGCGTACCAACCTAAGGGTCCGTATCGTTATTTATGAATGCAAATGGTGTGCTCGGATCTGAACGCCTTCAGTTCTGTATAATTAAATTATGTAGGCAATAACCCATGACATGGCGTGCTGAGAGGCACACTATCCCAAGGGCGCTGCGTGGACCCGTGGCATTGGCATCCGATGGAAGCGCGCTTGGAACACAGTCCAGCGATGAAGCCCATGCAGATTGCAAAGCGGTATCGCCCGTTTTCCAAATCAACATCATTTCCTTTCAGAATCAAGGGTTCGCACACCCTGAATTTATGTTAATTATTTCAGGTTTCTGCTGGATTTTAATGAAACGCATTCCAACAGGATGTGCTGAAAGTATGATTCCGGAACCTATAACACATGTAAACCTGATTCTGTCTTAATGTGATCATTAACTCTAGATAGCATATTTGGCAAATTGCAAGGGTTGTATATCTGCACGGTATCGACAGCTAAGAGGTGCATTATCATTCGGCTAAGTGTAGGTCACTTCCTCGACCTCTGATAGACGTTGGGCTTGCAAGGTATTCCAGGACTTGAACCTGTGCTCATAATTTCAACCAAAGATGGATGCAGTGGATGCTATAGTTCACTGACACGCAGTAAAAATAACACGAATTGCCTAGAGAGGTCCTACTTGTACCTATGGGCAAAATGAACAGGCCCACTCCCAGCACTTTAACCTGGGCAGACAATGACTGCATCCATGCTTAAAATAGTACCAGGCACCACAATATTTGTAAGCACAATTGCTTTGTAGTTTCATCAAGATGATTGAATTCAATTGCCACTAGGCTGAGGCTTAAGGGACAAGGCTGCCCCCTTTTGTTTTGTTACTACGGAAGTGTACTGAGACTTTTTGTTTTATTGTGCCAAGTACATAACTGTCTTTTTGTCTGTTGATAATAACACGATTGAATGTGTGAATGTAGTGCTTAGTGTGCAACCTTACTTTTAATGCTTCAGACAAGTGACACTTGGAATCATTCCTGACTATTCACTGCAAGCGGAGAGCAGCAGGCCCTTTATTATGTGTGAAAAATTCATCCCAGAATTCAATGTAAAATGCCAGGTCTGTTTTACCTGGGAACATAGGTGCACTTTGCAGCAATGTTCATTTGGTTGCACACTAAGCGCTACGTCTACAAATTAAGAAACAATCATTTTAGCAACATCCAATAACCAGAAGATACACTACAAAGCACACATACAACTACAATACACTTCTATAGCTACGAAAAAAGAGTAAATGTGAAAACATAATCCGAACAAAATAAAAATCAGCGAAACATAAAGTTGTATTGTAACACAACACAAACTATGAACTCTCCCCAAATTCTCACCAAACAAACATTTTGTAAGGACAAAAATGATGATGTAAGCAACCCCCGGCAGAGCAGAGCCAGTTAAGTATCTGGAGGTGATCTACAATACGTTTGTGCCATGTATTCCTGCCATAGGAATCCATTAGTTTTATGTCATGT
The DNA here is from genome assembly GCF_040938575.1 of Ambystoma mexicanum. NCBI lineage: Eukaryota > Metazoa > Chordata > Amphibia > Caudata > Ambystomatidae > Ambystoma > Ambystoma mexicanum. Next base: position 231,588,852 of record NC_090927.1, on the reverse strand, counting down.
TGGTGCAAAACCAAGTGTTTTTTGGAGGCGCAGGGATAAAGGGAGGCGAAAACGGAACTCCCATTCAGTGCCCCGTTTTGCTTTCAAAGACCATAAGTATTTATTGGAGCATAAACATAGGTGTAGAACAGGTTTACCACCTTTATGCCTGTCTAAAGCATCTTTATTTATTCTGCGGGGACTTGGAAAATGAGCCCAGTGTCTTTTCCCGACGATCGCTTTACATGTGTGCTGGGCTTTAAGTGGGATGGGGCCAGCCGGCACTGGGCCCCGGCAGGCTCTGAAATTTCGTTTTGAGGCGGGGCCCTGCCGGGGCCCACTAATCTCCCCTGGCAGCCCCGGCCACTACACGAAAAGGCTTTTTTTTTTCCTACAGCTTGAAGCTCTCGCTCGTGTGCGAGAGCTTCAGACTTAAGAAAAAAATGCCTTTTAGCCATAATGGTGGTGCCGCACCTGCGAGGCATCTCTTTAAGCAAGAGATGCCCGTGGGCCGCCACTACCATTATGGAGAAAACATGAGGCCACTGGATGCAGAGGTCTTGTTTTCGTAATTCTGCGTGGGAGTGTCAGTCCTCGGGAAAACGGCCTCAGCTTCCAGTGGCCTCACCCTTTCAGCCTTAATGGTGACGCTGCCCCTGCCCAGCTGGATAGGGCCGGCGCCACCATTAAGGCTGAATAGGCGAGGGCTGCCCCCTGCCAGGCAAGCCTTTTTAACATAAATGCAGAGATCAGCACCCTCTCCGCCATGGGGAGAGGGTGCTGATCTCTACAAACTGCTGCCTGGCAGGGGTGCCAGTAGCCCATTGAGCCGGGGCTCGTCAAGGGGGCGTGGCCTGACGGACCAGCAGGACCCCCGCCATTAGGCCACGCCCAGTGTTGCCAGGTCTGCTTATTATAAGCGACTTTGGGCTTGTTTTTGCCCAAAGTCGCTTATAATATTTGGAGGTCGCTTGTCGCGGTTTTTGTCCGCTTGTTGGACCATCTGCGTGCGTGTAATTGGGCTTGTTTATATTGCAGTTAAGCCCATTACACGTCGCACAGAGCGTCCTGCACTGGGCTGCTGGCAATTGCTGCTTTGTCTTGCTCTCGGGCGCGCCCTGTATTTTGCATATGCATAGGTGTTTGGCACTGATGGGATCGTTACTTGCCCATCAATGCCAAATGCCTAAAAATATGCAAAAAGAAAGCGTACTTTAAAAGTGCTGTCATGCAGACAGACACACCGACATGTAAAGAAGGGGATTGTTTTAGTTTAGCAAGCGTCACTCTATAGCAATATTATCTTGGTGATAACCCTAGTGCTGACGCATTATCCACTAAAATCATGTATTTATTTATTTATTTTTTGAAAACTTTTTTTGCAAGACTGGGTTAGAGGATTATTGGAATCTATATACAACATTTTCTCAGAGATATGTATTCAGGAAGGCCATGTTTCTTTTCAGCTTCCAATTGGCCATGTTACAATATTATATAGCACCTTGGATCAAGGCGCTATATAAAACAATAAACACAAATACAATGTATTTCAGGGCTGTATTATTTTGCAATCTGGGACTTCTAGTCACCATGCAATAAAATATTGTTCTAACACACTATGTGGTGTTCTGTCTATGTATGTTTTTCTTGTTATGTTTCTTACTTTTGAGACCTTTCCACAACTTTTTAGGTGCACGCTTGTTTTTTCAGTTTATTTGGATGGGAGTCGGCTTGTTTTTGGCTTGTTTTGGAAGGACATTCAGCTTATTTTTTCCTTCCGACCTGGCAACACTGGCCACGCTGCCTTGATGAGCCCCGGCTCATTTTGTAGTGCCACTTGAGGCACTGCATGTGTGCACACCACAGGTTTGACATACTGGTGGCTGTCGCGTGTGGGGTCTGACATCGCATAAACCAGTTTGCAATTGTGTTGACATTGTGCAGTAGGCGTCGACCAGCTTAAATATGTGGGAGGCACGATGGAAGGCAGGGAGATTTTCAGGGCAATTTTGAGCGAGGCGACCTTGGCACACCACATTCCGTACTCTGCAGACAACACCAAAGCAGAAATTACAGGCCACTTGACCCACAACTAGATCCCACCATCTTTCTTTTCGTTAGAGAGTATAGCTGAGGAAAGGGGATGTGAATTCCCAACCCAACATGGCTGAGAAGTGGATCCATGCATACCCCCTGTGAGCCAAAATGGCTCCGCATAATACCCGTGCAAGGCTCGAAATTAGGATTGGTTAAGCAGGGGCTGCAAATCCTGCTTAATCAGTCCAAACCCTGGTTGCTCAAGCCCAGTTTTGACGCTGCTGGGAAACATTATTCCTGCTAAGCGCCCCGTTCCCCTGCCTTCTCCTATTGTGGCGGGCACCCTCACAACCCCTTTTCCCTCCCCTGCCCTTCTTCCCCTGTTGGCCTAGTGTCTGTTCAGCAGGGGCCACCCTCGCTGTCCCAAGATTCCTGACCTACCCCACCCTCCGTTTCACAACTCTATGCTAACACAGCCACACACCAACACACTTACAGACATACATACACACATTCCCCCAATGCCCAATCGCCTTCTTTACCTCTCCGGCCACCGCTTTCTCATTCGTCACTGCATGCACAGTAAGCATATCCTGTGTTCCCAACAGGGCCGCTCTTCGGGGAAGGTGGCCTGTCAGGAAATGGATACGAGGAAAGTGGGCTGTTGCACCCCAATAAAGAGTACTCTGAGACAGGTTGGCAGGATCAGTGCTTGTTTCACAGTGTCTTTCATAAGCTGTACTTCAGGAACCCCTGAAGCCTCCAAAACAGATGAATCTGCGCGGAATCATGAGTGCTGATTAGTAATACATTGTGGAGTCCAGCAACGGCCATAGTAATACCCCAGCACAAGCCAATGATCCAAGCAACCTTCACATGCATACATATCATAACTGCACCTTGCAAGAAATACTGCAAAGGGATGATTTTCCTGGCAAGAACCCCAACAAAGTTCATGGGCTTTAAAAGCTTTAGAATGAACATGTTATATAAAATGCTAGCGCTAAATCCATTTCCCTAGTTAATAAAATCTTTGATCCCTGCAGGGAATGCAAATTAGCATTAGGGCCCTGGGAGAAGAGTACTAATGTTGGATACATGTATTCAATTCAAGGACACGTCCCCAGGAGAAGTGAAGGCCATTAACTATGGTTAAGGGCAATGAACCGCCGTATATTGCCCACACTAAAGCCACTAGCTATTTCAGAATATGGCCCCAGAGTGAAGCCTGTTGTGAAAATCATTTACGATGGTCAGTTCACTCACACAGGGGAAGGTTATCATAAGCACAGTGTTTGGTGAGAGTATTGCAGCTTCAGATCACCTTAGAAGTTACTCATGTTAGGGATGAAAAAATAAATGTTTGGAAAAAGCCCACATTGAATGCGGAAGCAGAAAGTGAATAACTTTTCTCATATTGGATTGGCAGGCGTTTCCCGTCGGTTCTTGTGATTTGCACTTCATTGAATTGCAGGGAACTTTGTTGGTTGCACATAGTTAATGTTAATGTTAAAGGTATTTGTACAACGCACCATCACCACGGGAGTGGTCCCCAGATCCTCTAGCAAATTTGAAAAGGAGGAAGTGAAGAAAGGGGGAGGGAAGTTTCAAACAGAAATGTTTGCCCTCAAAACAATGTGGTCATAGATCAAGAACATTGAAAAATTATTCCTTTCCAAATAATCCTGCTTCAGTCTGGAACCAGAGGGTAAATGGGCTCTGAGTCTTATCAAAGGTATCAAACAGCTTAAAGTTTCTTATTTACTTCTTGGCTAAAGTCAACAAATAGCAAAGTTCTGTTCAGCACTGCCAATATTGTTTACAATTTCTAATTCCCGTTTTCTTTTCTTTACTGTACATACATTGTTTGTTTGAAAAAAAAATAAATAAAAAAAACACAATGTGTTTATGGTTTTTACAAACAGTATACAAAAGAAAAAACTGTTAAAAAAACAGTTAATTATTATCATTATCTTAGAAAAATATCAAATACGAAATTTCCATAACAACATTTCACAATTACAAATGCAGTATAATAACACATAATATATCATTACATTAAAAGTGTATATACATTATTCTTATTAGAAAAAATCAACATCGCAAATATTAAGGAGTGCAGGTCACCGCTACAAATCTTTTCCCATAGGGATATTGTCAATATAAAGGAAGGGGTCATTGACACAGGCCTTCCAATAACAGGGACTGGGAAAAGCAGAAAAAACATTGGGCTAAACTACCCCGTTTTTTGTGTCCCCATTTAAGTTGTCTAATATGCTTGTAACCCATAGTTAATTAGCACGTATCAATCCAGTCTCCTTGCCTCAGTGACAATTTAAATCGTGCTGGATTTAACAGTGATGTTTCTTTAGATAAATCCATTGCTTCAGCAAGGTTCCTACATTTATCGATCAGTATGTTTTTTCAGTCCTTGAGTAACGTTCATACAGAGAGTTCTTGTGAGGTTATAATACATTTCTACAGCGAGATAAACATTTCCAATGTGATCTTGCATTCCAAGATTCTAATCCCAGTTCAAATCTTATCCAGGGTATAGGGACCAGATTGGGACAAAGATAATACTTTACTCCAAAATAATCCCTCCAAGATTGTTAAATCAAAGTCTTCCAAGCAATGGTATATTTTAATTCCGTAGATACGTGTTGGAATGGCTTTGCATCCATAGAACTTCACACTTGGGCAGAGTTGAAATTTCCCAAATGTATGTTTCAAACTGGTAATTTGAGAGGCTAGTTGACAGAAGTTACTTCTAAGATTATTAACACGCAGTTTTTTTTAGGAGGAGAAGAAATAAGAAAACAAAGATGTTTAAGTTCATCCACTGCTTCAAGTTTATGTTAATTGTTCCTCCACATTGAGTTTTGCTTAGATTCATGAGTTTTGTTTTATTATAATTAATTTCTAGCTCTTGTGAGAATTCACAGGATCTCATCCTTTCTCCCTAGAGGGGAACCCTTCCCTATGAGGCTAGGGAGCTGATCATGTTATGCAACATTCCCACTAGCGATGGTGCTAAGAGGGATCTCCCAAGGAGAGACTCCCCTCTTGGGGACAAGGACTCCCATTCCGTGAAGGAACTCCCTTCCCCACTTTCCTAAGAGCCCCTCAGACCATCACTGCTTTAGAAAACACAACCTGAAGAAACCACTGTTTGCTATTGTAATACAACTTATTCTATTAGAATCCAACACAAATCCACTGAGAAGAAGAAGAGTGTAGGGGTAATGCTGATCGCTCCTCCATGGCAAGAAGAGAACACTATGAATAGTGGGAACCACAGATTAATAATGAGTACTTTGGGGAAAAAGAAGAAGGACACAGATCATCTGCTGGAAAGGACCCAGTTCAGATGCATAAAAAGCAAAGAAGGACTTGCTTCAGAGAGTCGTGTTCACCAAACAGGTGGAGCCCAGTAAGTTCGAACCTGGGAGAGAGAAGCAAGGGCATTCTGGGAAGTCACAAAACACAAGTGGGTGCCTGTGGTTGTAGGGGTTATTGTCCATGCAAAATATGTTATAACACAAAAAAGGATTGGGACAATGCCCCTCGAACAAGTGAATAATAGCAAAGTGATTTGCATCGGTACATTGGCTCTCTAGGAAGAGAGGTAGCCACACATCACTGCAGGGAGAACATCTGAGAAAACAATTAGTTAATAATGCTAGTTGTTGCCCTAACATTATTTGCACAAACAACTGAATGAAGCTGCTTGTTCTTTCAATCATTAGGATTGCCTTTGTTGAGCCATATTGATCCACTGGCATCAAAAGACTCAAATAACAGTCTTAGGAGAGGTCTCTCTTCCATTGGCCACCTTAACATCATACGGAATCATTGCTTAAATCTTTCCAGGACTGAAACCATTCTCATCTTCCTTGTATACTCACTGCATACTCACTGGTCAGCTAGCTCTCAGACATAAGCCGATCTTTCTGTAAACTAATAAGGAGTTACATCTCCAACAGACACGAGGTGGTGCGCTGAGTCAATACCTCACAGTCATGGCCTGACTGCCTGACCTCTTGCGTGAGGACTATATATAACCGCACACAATTGAGCCGGAGGCTGCACCAATGCCAGCCCATAATATTGGAGAGTGTTTGCCTGCTTAGTTCCTTCTCCATCTCCACATCCGGACAGATGGGTTTCGGTGAACACTGCGATCCGAGGTAAACACCAAAAGCCACCCTTGGCCTTTCATTGGCGCGAAAATTCGATCACACGCTCTTTTGCTTTTGACTGTCAAGATCTTGTATGCTTTATCCCTGTTAGGTGGTGCACTTTCACCGCCGCCAGTCATTGCATCAATTTGTTCGTACTTTGGGACGCATACACAGCCATGTACCTTGCAGATTACACCGCATGCTAAAGGTACTTTCCAGCGACCTATATTTAACGCCGTCCTAGACTGAGGACCGCGAGATCTCTTACTGCCTAATCAAGACAGCATTTCAGTTTTCATTTTGTCGTCTACATTTAGGCCCTGCAGGCCTGCATTCGGAGCATACCCCACGGGCATAGGTTGCAGCAATATATTTTTCATACCAGGCATGAGGACACAGCCGCATTCTTTCACTGCATTCCATCTTCTGCTCTTTCAGCTGTTCAGACAACACGCTATAGGTAAGCCTGGCCACGAGTACTATGTAAAGTTTGAGTAGACAGAAACCGTATAGTCAGTCAACATCTCTGCCAAAACTGCTAGCAACAGCTCCTTACATCGGCATTGGTTCCAGCTGATTAGGGACATATGGGTAATTACCGGAACCTTTCGTAAAGCTAATGGGGAGCTAATGAATTGTTCATGTCATGTGTATGATTTTCAAACATGCTCAAATTAGTAATGTTTGTCCTAAATGATTAAGCGATAGCAACACTAATAGTGATCCCTATATTGTTTTATTCTTTACAGGGTCACTGTAATACCTTGCCGTCTATCCTGCAGTATTAATATGGAGGGCTCAAGCAACCAACCTCCGTCACCAGTTGTCAGAAACTACTCGCACACTATGAAGTTTGTCCTGAAGAATGTGGGTAAATTCATTTAAGGCACCACTGAAACCGATAGACTAAGAACACTAAGCAATTACCTGTTCTTGCTCCCACGCCCCAGTGGGCTCCTTGCTCGTGCCTCCTAGGTTGTGTGTAAGCCTTGGTGTGTCTTCCACTTACCGTACCATGAATAAATAACTGACACACTCACTAGTATGAGTTGGGTCACTACAGTACACTTTTTTTTTTAACTAAACGGTTAATTGGTTCTGTGCAATTATCTTTTACTAACATCCACACTTTACGAGGTGAGCCTACAGGCCATTAAAGTGCTTCTTTTGCCAGAAGTAGACCCACCTGTTTCGGGTGTGTGTTTGGAGCTATCATTGATCCTTTTTTACTGCCCAGTCAAGTCCCACTTGAATGAGACACAGAGTGTGTTCTGATTCATGTTAGGGGAACATCGGTAACCCTAGACTTTTCATTTGTAGCATTTGGAGAGGTGCATACTAAAAATGGGTACATTTTCCATTTCCGTTTACTATCCCTTGTAGATAAGCGGTACACCAGCGTTCCCTAGTATTAGAAGGATTTAGGCAGTGGTAGTTACAAATCACTTCTGTCCTACTGTCTCTTCTGTATGCACCACTCCTCCCAGGTTTCTCCTAATCATTAGCATTACTAACTAATGGTTTTCTTAGGGGTTCTCCCTACAATGATGTGTGGCCATCTCTCTTCCCAGAGAGCCGATGTACAGAGGTGAATCACGTTGCTATTATTCACTTACCTATACCTTGTATCTAATGTAACTAATGTAATCTGTGTACCAAGCTATACGACTTCTTATTTTGCCTGCGCCCTGATACCTGAGGGTCTGGTGCGCATAATAAATATTAAATAAACAAACAAACTTGTTCGAGGGACATTGTCCCATTCTGGGGGGTCCTCAATTGAGAGGACATGGAGAACAAAGGAGGAAAGTGGTTTAGGAGTCGGCAGGGAGCTGACTTGTGTATCTGGAAAGCATTGCCCGGTGGTGGCATCAGCTAGAGGAGTTAGACCGTGCGGTCCAACAACAACTCTGTGACCACCCATGAAAGTACTCAGATGAGCCAAGGAATTTGAAGCATTTATCAAGCCAGAGTGATCTCGACCCCACAGAAAGAACCAGTGACTCCAACCCGACAAGCTTGTAGTAACAGGAATGGCAGTAGACTCAGAAGGGGCTACAGGAAGGCACTAAACTTCGGAGAGCATCACCAATACGGAGAGATTCATTATACACATCACAGTAACTGTAGCAATATCCAAGATTATACAAAATACAGAGAGACTCATCATACTCATCCCAGTAATAATGACAACAGTGAAGAGTAAAACGAATACCAAGGGACTCACCATACTCATCCCAGTAATAGTGACAGCAGCAAAGAATAGAACGGAATAACAAGGGACTCAGCATACTCATCCCACTAACAGTGAAAGCAGCAGAGTATATAACAAATACCAAGGGACTCCTCACACTCGTCCCAGTGATTACGAAAGCAGTAAAGAGAGTGAAGAAAGTCAAAAGACTGGTAATACCTGTCTCAGTGGTTTGGAAGACCAAGACAAAAGCAGTAAAGAGAAACCTATATGTTGAGTCACATTGGTTGGAGTGCTTAGAAAATGATAAAGTGGAAGTGACCCGAGGACACTGGTTTCTGTGGAATGAGAGACTGTGTAACAAGTACAAGTGAGAGAGATATTGATGCAAAAGAAACTCAGAGGAGTAGAGGCCAAGACTGTTAAGTGGGGAAAGAAATAAACTGTAAATATGTTAAAACTGGGGATACCTGAGAAAAGGTAGTAGATTCTCCTGAGAAATTAAATGAACGAATTAACTAAGTTATAAGGAACTATCTCAGGATAGACTATTAAGGCCAAGAAGGCCTATCCAGGAGAAGTGAGTCATTCACCTGGAATCCCTTTTTGTTTTGTTGGTTAATACAACCCTAGTGATAGAGTCAGCATAGTGTAGTTGTTGGATGGAGGACGGAATAGTTAGATTTTTGTTAGGGACAGATAGGCCTTTTATTATTTGAATTAAATCGCAGGTATAAATGCCACCTCTTTGTCCGCCTCCTTCTTTTGACCTACCAAGTAGTTTAAGCCCACATACTCAGCAAAAGTCTGTGTAGGCCCATTTGGGTATTATCCATTAGGATAATGTCATCAGCATAGGTTAGCCAAAATAGCTTGACTCCCCCTATTTTTAGTGAAATAAATGCTATTTTTCCTAATGCTGACCCTAGATCCACCATATATAAATTAAAAAGACACTGGGCGTGGCCACCAGGGGGTGCACGGATGAGCCCAACCTCTGTGTAAGCTCTGTAACCTTTGGTCCCGAAAGTGGCTTAAGCCCCTGCCTGCGGACTTCCCACCATGGAAAAACTGCATGGAATAGATTTGTGAACCGGCCCACCAGCCTTTGAGCGAAAGTCTGGATGAAATCGGTGGCGGATTTCCTGAGAACTCCGTCACACACATGACGTGTGCCTGCTATGGCCTTCTTTGAAAAGTGTTTATGAAAAAGAAAGCACTCTAGAAAAGAAAGCAAGATAGAACATCTAGAGTACATTGGGGAAATTTATTTTCAATTGAAAAAGTAATTACATGCGGAGTCCCCCAAGGCGCTAGCATGTCCCCACTCCTGTTCAACATATACCTTAGATTTCTATGTATAGTCCTTGATAACATCAACACGTTCTTTACCAATTATGCAGATGACACTCAACTGGTAATAGAACTAAGTGGAGACCATCAAAAGGACAACAAAAAACTTGACACAGTGTATAAAGCAGTGGAAAATTGGATGGATCAAAATTGGATGTGTCTAAATGGCAATAAAACCGAGCTCATGGTTTTTGGCTCCAATTTGGTCAGATCCAAGCTCCACCCCGCATATAACACCTTTACCATCAAAGACACTCAAATACAAGTCCTTAACAAGGTTAAAACCTTGGGGATGATGTTGGAAGCATCTCTTGGATCCGAGGCTCAAACCCTCTATGTGAAAAAAACATGCTCCTATCATCTCCGCTTATTAAAAGCCATCAGACCCTATCTATCGGAGGAAAACAGTGCCACAATTGCAAGAGCCACAATTCTATCTCGCCTCGACTATGGCAACGCGTTAATTCTAGGCTCTAACAAAAACTGCTACCACAGCTACCAAGTCCTGCAAAATAATGCAGTAAGAATCATCAAACAAATTCCCAGGAACCAGCATATTAGCGAAGCTAGGAAAGAACTACACTGGTTGAAAATCGAGGAAAGAGTCCAATTTAAGTCGCTCACACTCACACACAGATGTATATATGGCAAAGCCCCAGCATACATGAAAAATAAAATCATTCCATATAAGCCCTCCAGAGAGCTAAGATCATCCGAACATGGTCTGATTACGAAAGCTCCTTTCAGACTCAAAAATGGAGCAGGCAAATCCTTCCCTGTCACAGTAGCAGGCCTTTGGAACAACCTTCCGGGCCAGATAAGGATGGAAACCAACTATCAACGCTTTCGAAAACAATTGAAAACTTACATCTTTAAGTAAAACATATAAATCTTTCTGGCCCAGTCCGATATCCTATATATATCTGTCTTGTGCTTTGTATTAGTTACCCGTCACTTGTTTCTCGTGTGCCTGTTCCTGCGCCCCAAAGCTTGCGAGCTACCGGCGCAATATAAATAAATAAATAAATAAATAAATAAATAAATAAATAAATAAAATAAAGCGGTCTGGTGCCCGTGAGTGCGGAAGTAAGACACTCTGTGGACTCGTATTGCGGAAGGCCAAGAGCGAATTAGATTCCCCACAGAAGGTGCAGGCTGATGCGACGGTCACAGAAGACGTGGTTACATCGAGGAACAACACCGGTTCCCAAGTCTGAATGGAGTGGATGAGCACTGCCTTGCACATCACCCGAGTAGGGCAAGGGAGGTAAGTCAGTGGGTTTCCACGGCCCCTGCAGATATTAGCTGTGCCCCGTACCTCTTGCCCATGGCACACCGGACACTGGAGAACAGTGAGCGGCCCACTTCCGAGACGACATGCAAAGGAGCTGCGAGTAGAAGCCTTCGCCAACCCCGGGGGCAGGCCCAGGATGGGAGACCCGCTACGCATGCCCAGCCCACTGGAGACTACCCAGCTAGACCTCTGCTGGCCACTACCGCTGAACCCACACCCACCGATCGGTGGGACTGACATGCAGGCCTGTTCCAGTGTGCACTCTGAGGCCCATTTGAAGCACAAAGTCGCTCTAGTCTACGACGGTCTAGCCTAGGGGTCAATAAAAGATCTTATCACTGCAACGGGGGCTGTAAGCTCCACATGCACTCTGGTTCTGACCCACCTGCAACGTGAAGGGACACACCGCTGAGATGGTGAGATAGGACCATTGAGAATCCACGGCCACATACATACTGGAACCGTGACCACCTGTCCTGAAGTTATCCATCTCACGTGGCCTACTACTGGCAAGAGGCAGTGCACAACGCCATAAACACCCCACATTACTGGTAGAATCCTGCATGCTCCAGACCAACGGAGATGCATGTTTATGGAATAAGCCCAGGGGCTTAAAGCAGAGTGCTCCACACAGACTTTATCAGGTGGCTTCTTTCCAACTGGCAGAGAACGTGAAGGCCCCATTGAAGGGATGGCAGCCACGAGGGCCCGACTCACATTGGGGTTCACTCCTGAAACCATTCTGGAGCCCTCTGGCTCCTGCACACCACTGCAATAGAGACGATACAGATGCCAGTTGTCCTGGGTGGCCCACATATCTTGTGGAGGTCAGCACGTCGGAGCCCGGTCAGTTGATCACAGCAAGGACACAGTGGTCAGAGGCACACAGAGGGACCACCCCTACACCCCAAAAGTCAACAATACAGCATGATACGACGTGGGTAGTACTCCCATGTCGATAGAGTGACCTGATCAGCCCCAGACACAAAATCTGACGTCACCTGGTGGGCTGGATACACCTCCCCCTTCAATGAGAGGACCACGGCCTGTGCAGACAAACCATAAACACGATGCCTGTGAACGTCATAGAGCCAGCGCAGATCACGGATACTTCAGGTGACACACCAAACGCAGAGTGAAGAGCACTATGAGGAGTAACTGGAGGGTTGGACCCCTGTTACTGGGGCATGTGCCCTTCTCCAGGTACACTGAAGGTGGCCACACAATAGGAGGTGACTCCCAAAGGACTACACAGGCTAGCAGCGGAATCTGGACCCAGAGGGTTCCTGTCCTACCCAATAGCAGGACCCCAGATTGAGACCCTTGAGACCTTATCCTCCACCTTCACGCACTGCGGTACACCCCTCCCCAAGAGACCTACTGTCAAACATCACGACCTGGAAGTACACTTGTTGTGAAGAGGGTTGGGCACTCATTACTGAGGTGTGTGACCTCCTCGTGAACTCACTTCTTGGAAAGGGGACGTGTAGGCTCTCCCTCTAAGGATGGGATTGACTGGAACCAGACATCTATATGGACCTCCTGAAAAAGGAGTAAAACTAGGTGTGTCCACCTGCGGTGGCTTAGATCTTTGGAAATAGGTGCACATCCCACACACCAAGATCAGCGTGAGGAACACATGGACACTCGCTAGAAGTTGGCAAGATATCACTTCACCCCATATCACACTGACCCAGACTCATATTCGGAAACCTGCAATGGCAACTTCTGGGACAGAAGCAGCAGCTACGAAGGCTGACGTGGCAGCCCCACTTACTGAAATGAAAAGCATGAAGGCAGACATTGGCGGGAAGGTTGATAAGATAACGCAGATGATTGATAAAATCGAAGAGAGGGTAGAAGGGGTTGAACACAACCAGACCTCCCTCAACACTTTGGAGTCCCAAACGGAACAAAAGGATCGCAGAGATAGAATCTAGAGAGGAAGAGATCTGTCTGAAAATGCACAACCTGGAGAATCGTGAGCGACGGAACAATCTACAGATCTTTTGGATTCCAGATAGGGAAGGAGAATCCGAGCAGGACCTGAAGAGGATCCTACATACAATTGTGAAAACCCTATTCGAGGATGACTCAGTTGATGAAGCAAAGATCGATCGCATACACAGAGCTGGAGGTGCAGCAGGGTGGTCGAAGACAGTTCTTGTAAGGTTCCACAACTATGCCGACGCACCCAGAAATCTTGAGAAAGACAAACGCTGCCCGCAGATCCTCTTGGACACAGCAAGAGTGACAATTTTTCAAGACCTATCTTCACTGACCCTTGCCATGAGAAGACTGTGTATGCCCCCGACCAAATGGCTGAAAGAAAAGGGCGTCCGTTACCGCTGGGGCTACCCATTCTCTCTTACATTTGAATGGGAGGGAAAGACGGTATGGCTGAAATCAGAGAACGACATACGGGCCTGCACATCGGACTTGCTGGCCAACCATGAGAACAAACCGAACCAGGAGGAGAGATGAGAGTATGACAGGCAATGGCGCATCAAGGACCAAAGCGGAGGCAGATCAAAGGGTCCAGGAAGTAAAGCAGGATGAACAGCCAGCAGATGCAGAATTTTGACGAATGCGTGTTCTGGAGAACAGCGAAGAAAGGCTGTTTCTTTAGACTTGAAAGACTTCCAGGTGACTATCTACAATGCAATAGACAATCTTTCCATCGAACAATACATAATGCTCTGCCGACAGGTACCTATGAAGTACGGGATGGAGCCCGAGTAGCATGATGTGCAGACCTGGGCAAACAACCGCTGTGCTGATAATGGCATATGGACCAGCGACTGGACTCTCCAGTACTCTGAAATGCTGCGAAGAAGGTGCTTCGAAGACAGATGAGTGGAGACACTCGCACACCTGATCCGGACACCTATGGTGATGTATCTTTGGCTGGGGCAAGCACTCTTCGAAACATTGTGGAGGCTTAATATCCTTTGTGATCTGGAGAGAGGGGAGGGGACATGGGGGCTCAATGTTTACCTGATTGACTTAAGATGGGACCGTGGGAAGTACATTCTCCACTGGTGGTCCGGGACTGGCCTGGTGAATATAACACGGCTGGATGGGACACCACTGCAGGTGGAGGGAAGGGGGGGTCAAGAAGTGGGGGCTATGTATGTAGCTGGGTCTTTTTTGCCATGCAACTTCTTACATTTGATCTATAATAAAGCCGTTAAGTGAAGTGCCAAAGCTTTGATTCTTCTTTAGAATTCCAGCTGTGTTCGCCCACACTTCCAGTTCTTTAAGGATTAAGTATGTAATGATTTTAGAGTCTGCACCAGGAGAGTAATAGGTCTGTAACACGTGGACTCTAATTTGTTCCTTTTCTTAAAAATGGGAACCACATGAGATGTTTTCCATGTAAGGGGCATGCATTTATTTTGATTGATTTTCTCAAATGGAATATATAGAATATTAGTCCACATTATAAGGCAGTTTTAAAACACCTGGTTGCAGAGCCCATTCGGGCCAAGGGCACAGGATTTGCTACTTTTTGAGATCATGAAGATAATGTCACCTAGGATAAACTTTAACACCCAAGTGTCATTCTGAGTCCTCCAACTAAAAACCTTATTAGTGTTGAGAGTACATACTACATAAATGTTTTAGTTGTGATCAATACATATTGATAAGTCATAATTCATGACTCACATGTAATGCTAAGACACCAAATACAGAGATATCAAAAATATGAACCTTAGTTGGCCAATTTGACTTAAATGCTGTAAGTAGGCCCCCATACTACCTACCTTTGCAGCTTGCCCTTGCATATTGCACATTAGTTACAAAACCACCAAAAGATACATTGTATAATAACCGTTATTCTTGAATCATAATGATATCATAATTACACAAAGGTTTACATCATTGGGGATCATTTAACAATTTAGTAAAACCTTTTGAGTTGCAAGAAATCATCCACAAATAAGAAATTGTGCTAAAACCCTGATCTACTCTTGTTTTCGTTTTTGGGAGTGGCTGATAACGCGAAGAGAGCCATGACCAATCGCCATGACCAATCCTTGGCCTCTGAGCCTTGTTGACTTTTCTGTTCAGCCCAGTGGCCCTTACGGACAAAGTTTTCCCCTCTAAAGCAAGTTATTTTTATTCATACTGCTTGTTAGCTAATGATGCTCCTTCATTACATTTCCACCTCGGCTTTTAAATTGTTAATTGTAAGGAACCAGGTCATATCCCCTTTGTCAAAGATCATTTGTAGCAGCTAAGATAATGTCAGAGATAATACACGAGGGGATATCGATCACCACTCTATCTGTTTTGGTGTCATCAATAATGTAAAACAATTCAATATCTCTTGACATTACTAGACAAAGAGATAGAGGTTCATGCATCAGAGCTAAAATGTTTCTATGATTGAGCTAAAATGTTGCTACGATTGAGGATCACCCTTGCCTCTGATGGAATTACCGATGCAATCAATAGTCGAGAGCATAACACATTATATGCTAAGTCTTCAAGAAGGTGTGGGCTACAAGCTTCTGTGATGGCAGCACCAGTAGTATTCTAGACTCCTCGATCATGTTAGGGGGGAGGAGAGTCGTTAATAGCAGATTTTCTCTTGGCTGCATTTGGATTCACATGTAATAAGCTCAAACAGTTCTGATTTATATATGGATGTTGTTTGAGTGTTACATTAAACAAATACACTAGATCTGGGGTGATTAATCTATGTCTCCTTTGGTTTTGGTCTTGAAGGCATTTCTTTTCCTCCCTTTTTTGCCTCCCCCAATGTGTTCCTGGGCATTCGTTTCATTTGGGATGATTTCTATGATCACCATTGAATCTTGGGCCAGCTGACTTGTTTCAGGAACTTTCTTGAAGGTTATTAGTCCTCTTATTTTGATGGTGATACACCTTGTTATTTTTGGCTGTTTTTTTTCCAGCTTCCTGTGCGTCAATTCTATACATATCACCATACTTGGAACCATGTGTAGTTCATCACCCTGACAAGGCAGATTGCAAAATCTTAT
Source organism: Ambystoma mexicanum (assembly GCF_040938575.1). NCBI lineage: Eukaryota > Metazoa > Chordata > Amphibia > Caudata > Ambystomatidae > Ambystoma > Ambystoma mexicanum. Next base: position 231,572,802 of record NC_090927.1, on the reverse strand, counting down.
TAATTCAATTATATATTCATCTGAGGAAGGGGTTTCAGTTGCTGTTATTGTAATAAAATGATTCAGTAGAGGGTAGGAGATGAACACCTCCACTCTCATGCTAGTAATGTTTTTTTAATTAAATTTAAAGTGCATTTGATTGGAAAGCAACCTTTCACACTATTAAATAATACACATTTTTAAAATCACACACTTAAATAATTTAACATTTTGCTACAGTAAAACACACTATATCATCTAGTGCACATTGAGACCATCAGTGATAATAAACATCATCACATTCAATTTAGCACATACTTAAAACTACATATACGGCTAGCAACAGGGAATTCTGTTTCCACCTCCATGTTCTATTATTGTTACTCTGCTGTCCAGATCTTTCAAGCAGATTCCGATAGGCTATTTCCTAGACGTGCATTGCAGCAGCAGTACTAACTAATGCTTCTGCCCCAAATAGAAGGCCCCAGAACTGGCCAGAGACGTAAGTCTGGTATTTTACATATGCTAGCTCATAGAAAATTACTAATTCTTGACACTGAGTTAAAATATGTCTGGTGGATTCAATGTCTTTCCCACACAATCTATTAAGCCTATTGTCATGTGGCATCCCCAACCAAGCTCCTATATTTTCCAATTCTGAAATCGTCTGGAGCCTAACTGAGAGTATGAATCTTATCAAGCCTTTGCATCGTCCTTTTATTAAAAACGATTTAGGGATCCCCATCACAAAGGCCTGCTGTATGTATTCCCGGAACATCCTCAAATAATTAAGATTACTTAATGCAAGTTCTGTATCATAGGCTTTAGCTATGGCTGGGATGTTGGCTAAATTATATTCCAGCCAAGTCGTGGGGATAGGGGTCAACCCTACGTCTTCCTAGTAATACCTAACCTGAGTATCCAGAATGGAGAACCGATTACTCTTGGAATATCGCTGTGCATGCAAGAGTGTAAGTGTGAGCAGGGAGTCTGGCCCTACCAGTTCAAACTTTATCCCGGCCCATAGATTGGCAGAAGCCAATGACCATGTCGCAGCCAGGGAGATAACTCCTAATTGTAGTCTAATAGCATGTACCGGGGTGAACATAGGTAGGTTTAGTATTGAACGTAATATTTTACCATCCAACCTGCCCAAAGCAGCCACCCATTTCCATGCGAAGACTTCGAGCGCATATAGCATGGAGGGAACTACAGAGGTTTTATATGCCAAGATCTTAGCCTCCATGCGTCTCCCTCCTTGCAAATCAATGGCTTTCCTTAAGAGAAGACATTTCCACCACACTTTATGCATCACCTCCTCCAGTAAAAATGCTCCGAAGAACTTAGTCCTGATGACATTTCCCAAGTACTTGTATTCCGACGTGGTTTCTACTCTTTGACCCCCAAGGAACCAGTCCTGGTTTTTACTGTTTCGTGCCCCTTTCACAAAAATCATGATTTTGGATTTCTTAATATTTGGATTTGCTCCTTCATCTTCTGTGTTATTTTTTTAGAAGGTTATTTCCTCTATCTTGACCATTGTGGTATTCAGCAGTGTGGTGTGACTTTGTACTTCGAGACTTATGTTGCCAAATACTCTCACCGGAGAATTTAGCATGAAGTGAAACACTGTTGTAGATGAGGCACTTAACTCATTTATTTAAAGTTTTAAAAGTGGGAAAGTCAGTGTCAAGCATAGATAGTTGGGATGACGTAGATGAATTCAATGAAGAATCACATTTCTCTTCATCTTGTGCAGCAAAAAGTGTCAGGGCGTCAGAAAATGAACCCAAAGATACTATTACGGTCCGATAGCACAGTGAGTAGAGCGCTCGCTTTGACATCCGTGCAGAGCCTGCAGACGCAGGTTCGAATCCCGGCAGAGCCAAACTCAGCCTTTCATCCTTCTGAGGTCGATAAATGAGCACCACACACCGTGGGAAATAAGCAGCGCTCAGATACCTGAGGGTTCGTAGCGCTATATAAATGCACAAACAAACAAACTATGTGATGTGCTAATGAAGTGTGACCATTTATTTGACCTTATTCATGACCGCTCATTGTGTAATTATGTGCCACGCATTCAGAGATATCAGGTATCGCAGTTTATTACGCGGTCACACCCAACTCAGGGAGTTCCTTTCCCCCACAATGAATGTGGCACACAATAAAGCACTTTTAATTTTTGGAAGGTTCTCTGTGGTTAGGCCTCCAACCCGTCTCACACCCAACCTCAACAAGTACCCGGTGCCACAATGGACTAAGAACCAGGCTGGTGTGTATTCAAACTACATATTTATTTATTCATTTATTTCAACCAAATATCCCAAATACATTAAGCTCAGCCACCAGTGCTGTGGCAACACAAGAACAAAATGACTTCCGTAAAGCACCAGCGATACAGGAAAAGAACAATTCAACACACAGACAGTCATTTCGGATTTAAAACACAATGTTATGAAACCTTTCCTCCGAGCAACCCTCACCCTCCAAACATCAATTATGCTTGACTCCTTTGAATGGAAGGCAGTGGCAGGGAGTGGGAACACAATGGAAATATTGTATTTTGAGTGTTAAGCATAGCTGCAATGGGAGGAAAAAAGCACATGGGGAAATGTGTTTAGCTATACCTAACCAGAACAGGCAGGGCTTTGTAGTTTTGGTCAGAGCGCAATGGGTACATAATGTTTTGGGGATTTTTTAACACAGAAACAATATGGGAGACAGAAAAACAATGAGAAAACTAATTTTGGGGTATTAAGCACAGCTGCAATGTGAGTAACAAAAACAAATGGGGAAATTTGTTTTGCTACACCTAACTTGCTACACCTAACCAGAAAGCTTTGTAGTTTTGGTCAGAGCACAATGGGTACGAAGGGGCAATTTCGTATGGCACCTTGCACATCCAAAGGCACAACCAGGCCTTCCAGTTCTGATATAAAATGAAGGGGATCAATGGGGAATTTTGTTTTTACACCTTGCGCACACACGTGGAAACAAGGCTTTTGGGTTAAATTTTTTGGGCAAATCTTTATGTCTGTACTGGCTCACAACACACTAAGAAGAGTTTGTTAGTTTCGAATGCCAACAAACACCACCCAAGATTTCTATAGGGAAATTAATTGAAACACTTTTGTATGAGCGCGATATGAATAAAATATCAATATCAATATCAATTTACTTTAATGAAATATGCTAGGGATCTACACAGACAGGATATTTTCTATGGGGAAATAACTAAAACAATGCTGGAAAAATATAGGGCCTACACAATCTATGGCTTTGGTTTTGTCTTACTTACAGGAGAGGCCTGGAACTAGGCATCAGGGAGCATTAGGGTACCACAGGGATAGAAAGGGGGGCAGTCAAGGATCTCCTCTCTTTCCTCCAAGGGGTCCTAGTCAGCTTCTATGTCTCCTGGCTGTTGTCTCCACTGCAAGATTTAGGCCTCTCTCCTGGGATGTTTCTCACCAGATTTCGGCAGCAGGTTGCCTCTCGGAATTATTGGAAGAAGTCCACCTCTAATGCAAACTAATCTACTTATAGGGCAAATGCCATCACGAACATGTCATGATTCTTGTAAAAGTGATTGGTTGATTATTACTACCCACCACCCACCTGTGTGCTGAGAGGACAAGGAGATGGGGGAGTGATTTGGGATAGCTGTGGGAGGAGAAAGCTTCATCATCCCACCTTGACAGCTGGACGCGGTCTCCTTTAAGACACAGACATTTCTCAACATGGCAAGTACCCTACATTTTCAAATCTTTACATGTTTGAATATATTATTGAGAACTACATTTTAATTGGAATTAGATAAGACTAGTCTGAAGTCAGCACGCCTTTCCTATGCAGTGATAATGTTTTTCTTCATTTACTTAGGAGCCAAATCAGTGAAAAAGATGCCACTTTAAAATTTCCATGTTAATTATGACTTGCACGATCATACCAACTTTCACATCTCTCGGAATCAAGGGAAGGCCCAAATCACATTTTCATTAATAACTTTTTTAATGTTTATCACAACAACATCGTTTTAGCATTGTTACAAGGGGGTGACTGTCACCTTTAATAAAAGTCTGGAATGAATGTTGTGAGATGTACGCTGCCCATTCTAGGCGATAAAATGTATTTTATCCATTTACTTAAACTGCAGTTACACAACTTCCTTCACTCCTGATTCCCACCTTTTTTTTAAGTTTCATTTCTGTTCAGGCATATGCCTTAAGCAGAAAGGTTTGTGTTTAGATTTCACCTCCCCATTCAATGCCTAATGGCCACACTAATGGACTTTCATAACTGCTGCCAGAACAGACATGGCTTTATCTGGTCTTCACCACGTTTTTGATCTAAGCCATGTAATTCCTTCTTGTATTTTTAAGATATGGTTCTGATTGATGACGACAACCAGGCCTGTCTTCAGGACAGCAGAGGGGAGGTCCTGGAGCTTAGTTATTGGGAGAAATCACGGTGTTTGTCCCATGCAGAAAATAGCCTTTAAGCTTGCACATAATTGTAATTTTACAGAGCATCTTATAAGGCTTTCACAGTTTCCACATACATTAGTGTCACTTCTAAATGTTCCTTTATATAAGTTGTTATATGAGAACACCACGTTCACACTTTGAAATTCTGGTGAGCATTTCTCTTAGCATATTTGTCAATTTGGAGGGAAAAATGAAAATGACATTCTTTAATTTAATTTACATGCAATGCTCCGTTTCACTTCAGCTGCTTTGAGCACAATTCTGGTATCTCATTGAAGATGCAGTGCACTCCGTTTTCTTTATTTGTCAGTGCACCGCTGCATGTTTTTTTTAAAACATCATTGTCACGTGTCTTTCTTTTCCTTCATGAAATGAATTTTGCATATCTTTGTGCTTTTAATTTTAGGCCCACTTTCTTTCCTTGGTGATTTAGGTTCACTAGGCTTTAATGTCTGACATCATGTCTGTGCTGGCCTTTTATTTCGGTGCACATTCACAAATTACTCTGGCTTCTTTATTTTTGGCACCCAGGGGCTATATTTCACCCCACACAGGGGAACATTTGTGTCCGTATTCGGATTTGTGGGCAATCATTTTGAAGTCACCCATACTGACGCTGCACAGTCTAAAAAGGTGATTTCATAAATAAAAGTTAAGGGCAGGATGTCATTTTGGGGCTCAAAAGTGAGAGGACACTCAATTTCACTCTGCATATTGATGTCGTCATTTGCATGTTCTAAAAACTCCTGTGGAGTAGATATCTCTAATCTTGTTGAGTCAGGTGAATGCAAAGCTTCCGTCACTGCTGATGCTGAGGCAGTCTGTTTACTTCGCCACTCATACATGCCACCATCACCCTGTTTCAGATTATACTAAAAGGAAGCAAGACATTTCCTATAATGTATAAACAATAGAATGTTTCTGATATAAGTACCTGCTCCACCTGCCACCCAACTGCTGCCAACTGCACTCTCCCACAATCAGCAGCGCTCAACGGTTGCTGAGTAATATTCAGTACGTCTCCATACATCACTAGAATTATGGTCTGGGTCACAACAAACAATGCTGCCAACAGGTTCCTTCCTGCCAACTGCACTCTCCTGCACTCCACTGTGGTTTGCAGCAGCTGGGAGATTCCCAGTGCTTCTCCACGCATCACTAGAATCATGTTCAGGGTCACAACAAGCAATGCTGCTAACAGGTTCCTTGCCGCCAACTGCACTCTCCTGCCCTTGCTCAGCTCCATGGCTGCTGGCAGATTTTCAGTGCTTCTCAACGTGTCACTAGATTCATGTGCCAGATCAAAAAAAGCAATGCTGATAACAGGTTCCTCACCATCAACTGCACTCTCCCACACTCTGCGTACAGTTCCTACAGTTTCAACATCACAGCACTTGAAGAAAACATATTTGGGCTTCACAACTGAAATGCCTAAGTATCCTCTCCAACAGCACATTAGGGGGCGGCTGCACCAGAGTGGCATTTGGGAGATATGGACCAGTGTTGCACCTGGAGCATTGCAACAGTATACAAAAAAGCTATGGTATGTCAGTTGGGGCACAGCATTACAGTTTCCTCAGCTATGTTGTGTTCCAATATCTGTATGTTCAAATTGTATTCCTGCTTGAGGATGGCTGACTAGACAAATCTTCCTTGCATGTGCCTGTTCCAGTGATATTCAGTCCTGTTGACCGCTATTCCCATTATTGTCCAACACTTGCTCTGTAAGCGACTGAAGTCAGACTAAAGTGAGGCATGACTCTTCTTCTACTGTGTCTGATGGCACCTCCATGACCAGGGACTCCATATTATAATGCCACAAACTCTTGCTGCACACCAGACCAATCAATGCAGTATTTCATGCCAGTAGCTGTTTGTAGATTCAGAGAACGTTTCCAATGCATATCCTGCCTTCCTCAGTGATTTGTCTTGATTTGACTTCAGCAAAGAGGTGGCCCTGTCTTTGGAGGTCTTAGAAAGGTCCAAAACCGTTCATCCTTATACTGACAGTGAAACTCTTCTGCTGATCATTCCAAATAATTCTGTGTTGAAATGGTGAATTGCCTCTATTTTGATTAGAGATCAGACAACTGATCTACAATACATTCATCTATTAGGAGTCCAGAAAGAGCTAAGTTATTCCAAACACAGCAGAAAAGCAGACGTATGCATTTAGTCCTTGGAACAGGTTGACTCCAGAATAATTCAAAATTCTTGGTTTTACAAAGATTTAGGTAATCAAATTAGAGTAGCCAGATTCACTGGTCTATAAAAGGAACTAGGTTCTGTATCTGTTCAGCAGTCAGCCATCTGTGAAAGACTATCTGTGTTCATGGCAGGGTGATTGGGTGCCTCATGCAACCCACCATCTTCTTGGAAAGAGAAGGAATTTATGTTAGGGTGGCTTTATGGAGCACATGATCATGCATGACTTTTTCAATACAGTAGTTGACACACACTTGAACTCAAATATCTTGTCAAATATATCCATATATTTTGAGGGAAGGGCAAAAATGTTTGGGGAATGCTGATTTATTAAATACATCTTTGTGCACAACTGTTTTTTCAACATAATAGCTGACAAGACCCTTCTAATTTTTTTGCTAATTGTATTAGCACATTTTGTGGAAAGGGCAGATGTATGTGGGGTGAGCTCATTCACTGAGCAAGTGCTCATGCATGGCATAGTTGAGCACAGTAGCAAACACACAAGAGCACTTGAATTTGTCAAATGTATTAGGATGCCTTGAGAGAAGGCAGACATCTTTGGGGAGTGGTGTTGATTGAATGCATGTTCACATATGACTGACTTGGTTGAGCACAGTAGCTGCCACAAATCAGCGGATTAATTTATTTTCAAAGGTATTAGCACACTTTGAGGGACAGCCTTTGTGGTGCACTGTTTTATTGAATGTGCCCTTATGCACAACTTAATTGGTGGCATTAGGTGGGACACTGAGCGCATGAATGTCTTCTGTTATTACACACTTTGAGGGAAGGGCTCATGTCTTTGTGATGCACTGGGTGATTGAACATGCAACTTCATTGAGTGCAGAAGCTGATACACATGAGCACTTTAATTGACAAGTTTATTAGCACACCTAGAGGGAGGAAAACAAATCTTTGGGCTGGTGGATTAAATTCCTGCTCATGCAAAACTTGGTTGACCACTTTTGTCGCGGTTTATTACATAGTCACACACAAGTCAGAGAGCTCCTTCCCTGACAATTAATGTGGCACACAATAAAGCACTTTTCTTTTTTTTATTTGGTTCAATCATGGTAAGGCCTCCAACCCCTCTTGCAGACAACCCCAACAAATACACGGTGCTACAATCAGACTAGGAACCAGGCCGGTGTGAGTTACGAATATATGTATTAATTTATTTAAATCAAATTGGAAACGGATTACATCCACCACCAAAGCCGTGGCAACACAAAAACAAAATAACCTTTTGTAAATTACCAACACCGAGATATGCTGTCACAATTAATTCCTTTGACATCACCCGCCAATACAAGAAAAGAACTGTACAAGACAGACAGTGATTTCAAACAGGGTTATGCTTTTCTCCCACCAACCCTCACCCTCCAAACCTCAATTAGGCTTCATTCCTTTGGAGGGAAGGCAGTCGCAGGGAGTGGGAACACAAGTGGAAAATCAGATTTGTGGTCTTACTCACAGAAACAATATAAAAAGGAAGAACAGCAATGGAAATTCGTTTTGCCACCTAAAAAGCACAAGCAGGGCTTTGGGGTTTATTAGTGAGCACACAATGGGAAAATTGAATTTTGGAAGATTTGATCACACAACCAATAGAGGAGACAGAAAGGCAATGGGAAAAATTGTTTTTCTACACCTAATAATGACACACAGGGCTTTGAAGTCTTGGTTAGACCAGAATGCGAATATTGGTTTTGAATTATTTAGCAAAGCTACAATGGGAAAGAAAATGCAAATGGGACAAAATCGTTTTTCAGAGCACAAGGGATACACAGGGGCAATGTTGTATTGCACCTTGCACATGCACTGGTACTACTGGGCTTCCCACTTCTGATTTAACCTGAAGGGGATTAATGGGGAAATTCTTTTTTACACCCTGCTCACACACATGGAACAAGGTGCTGGGGGGTTAATTCTTTTGGCAAATCTTTATGACTATGCCGGCTCACTGTTGGTTTTGAATGCCAACAATACATTCCTGAATTAAATAGGGGAATTAATTGATTTACTTTGATAAATATGCTAAGGATCTACACAGGCAAACAGGATATTTTTCAATGGGAAAATAACACAATGCTTGAAAAATATATGGGCTATAAAATCTTGTGCTTTTGGGTTTACGTCTACTTAGAGGAGATGTCTGGACTGGGCATCAGGTAGCATTGGAACACACCAATGGGACAGACAAATGGGTCAGTCAAGGGTCTCCTCTCCTCCCTCCAAGGGGTCCCAAGTCAGCTTATAAGTCTCCTGACTCCTGTCTCCAATGCAAGACTTAGGCCTCTCTGCTGGGATGTTTCTCACCAGATTTTGGCAGCAGGTCACCTCTCAGAATCATGGGAAGAACTCCAGCTCTCATACAAGCTGGCTTAGATATATGGCAAATGACATCATAATGTGTCATGACTCTCGTGAAAGGGATTGGTTAATTATCCATAACCCCCTCCCACCTGTGTGCTGACTGGAAAAGGGGATGGGGGAGTGCTTTGGGTTTGCAGTGGAAGGAGAGAACTTCATCATGCCACTTCAACAGATGGGCTCGGTCATGTCTTAAAACACAAAATCTCACAACATGACAAGTACCCTTAGTTTCCTGAACTTTACATGTATGAATACATTTTTTAAAACTATATCTCAAGGTAAATTGGATATGACTAATTTGGACTCTGCACATCCTTTCTGTGGAGAGATATGCTTTTTCTTCATTTACTCAGGAACGATATGAGTGAAAAATATGGCACTTTACAGGCATCATCTTAATAATGATTGGTATGTTTCTATCAACTTCCCCATCTCTGGTAATCACGGGAAGGCCCAAATCACATTTTCATTAATAACTTTAGTTGTGTTTAGCCTACCAAAATCATTTGAGCATGGTTAGAAGGAGGGGTTAACTGTCACCTTAAAAAATTTTTTAGAATGACTGTTGTGCAATGTACACTGTCCATTTTATGCAATAAAATGTATTTCTCCCATTTAAATAGATGTGCAGTTTCATTCCTCATTTGCTAGATCATCACCTTTTTTAAAGTTTCAGTTCTCCTCTGTTGGCAAATGACGTCAGCAGAGGGATCTGTGTTTAGATTTGCCTCCCCCTCATGGTCTAATGGCCACACTAATCCACTTTTTATGGGACCTGGAGGTCACAAGTGCTGCAGAACAGACTAACCTTATCTGTTTTTCACCACATTTCTGATCTCAAAACTATTCTGGCTTGTATTTTTAATGAAATACACTTGAGGTCTGAAGACAGCCAGGCCTGAATCGCCAGGGCAACAGGGACGCTCTGGAGTTTGGTTTCACCTGTGAAGAAATCACTGTGCATGTCCCTTGAAGCAAACAGCCAGTACATTTGTAAATAAAAGACCTCTCAAAGCATGCAGTTTCAAAAATCCATGTGTTTTGTTTTGAAATTGTACAGGTGGATGGGCTTGTGATAGGCAGAAACCATGTTCACAATGTGAAAGTCTGGCGAGCATTTTGCAGAGCATATTTTTACTCCAGATGAGGGAAAAATGAAATGACATTATTTTATTCAATGTACATGGAAAATGTTTTGTTGCACTGCAGCTGCTGGGTATTTCATTTATGATAGGGTGCACTGCGGTTTCTTGAATATCAGTGCAGCTCTCATTGGATTTGTCAAACATTGCCACATGTCTTTCTTTCCCTTCATGAAATGCACATGATTTTAGCATCTTGAAATTGAGGCCCACTTTCTTTCCTTTTGATTTGGGTTCACTAGGCCTTATGTCGGACATAATTTCTGCGCTGGCCTTTTTATTTCGCAGCATGCACCCCAATGACTCTGGCCTCTTGATTACTGGCATCCAGGGGCTATGTTTTACCCCACAATGAGCAGTTGAATTTCTTGAAATGTAATAGCACACTTTAAGGGAATGGTTAATGTCTTTTGGGGAAGCTGGTTGATTGAATGCATGCTCACGCACAATAGCACAGTAACTTACACAAACAAGCTCTTTAGGGGGTAATTCATAGGATTCAGCGCACAAGTGGCGCACGCGGCTGGCGCACGGTGTGCGCGTGCGAATCCCTGCGCCAGCCGCGTGCGCTAAAATCCATTTCCGCGCACAGCGTATTCATGGATTCCAGCCACCAAAACCAGCCGTGGCGCACAGTGACGCAGCGACCCTGCAGCAGCGCCAGTTACGCCCCCAAGAACGCCTCTCGCGCAGGGAAAAGCCATCAATATACCCAATCTAGCGCAAAGGGCTGCGCTAACCCTGTACCAGCACGGCAAGCGGGCTACGTGTATCACTGGGGTGCGCGGGAAGTACCTCACGCGATTGGCCCCGTGCGAGCAGGGTACGCGTATTTCAGGGGTGCGCGGGAAGTTCCACACGCGATTTCCGTAGGGTACGCGTATCTCAGGGGTGCACGGGAATTTCCACACGCGATTGGGCCCGTGCGAGCAGGGTACGCCTATCTCAGGGGTGCGCAGGAAGTGCCACATGTGATTTCAGCAGGGTACGTGTATTTCAGGGGTGCGCGGGAAGTTCCACACGCGATTTCTGTAGGGTACGCGTATCTCAGGGGTGCGCGGGAATTTCCACACGCGATTGGGCCCGTGCGAGCAGGGTACGCCTATCTCAGGGGTGCGCAGGAAGTGGCACACGCGATTTCAGCAGGGTACGTGTATTTCAGGGGTGCGCGGGAATTTCCAACACGCGATTGGGGGTACGCGTATCTCAGGGGTGCGCGGGGAGTGCCACACGCGATTTCCGCAGGGTACGCGTATCTCAGGGGTGCGCGGGAATTTCCACACGCGATTGGGCCCGTGCGAGCAGGGTACGCGTATTTCAGGGGTGCGCGGGAAGTTCCACACGCGATTCCATCAGGGTACGTGTATTACAGGGGTGCGCGGGGAGCACCACACGTGAATTGCACGTGTGGGTCCTCCCAGGTGTTCCCTCTACACCCTCCACAGCCCCTGCAGGTGGCTCACACCACAGGGGCCTACCCTGCACATGTCCTGCAGGCACACCATCCACCATGGCCATGACCCCCAGCCAACCCACATGTCAACTTGCACTACTGCCCACCAACGCATGTCCCCCTGCACCCCCAGTCACCAGCGGCACCCTCCAGCAGGCCCAACCCATGTCTCCCAGCACCCTCACCCCCCAGCAGTGCAGGGGCACCCACCACCAGGCCTCCACCCATGTCTCCAACCACCCCCACCCCCCAGCAGTGCAGGGGCAGCCTCCACCAGGCCCCCACCCATGTCCAACTCATGTCTCCCACCACCCCCACCCCCCAGCACTGTGGGGCACCTGCCTGCAGGCCCCCACCCATGTCCAACTCATGTTCCCCACCACCCCCACCCCCCAGCACTGTGGGGCACCTGCCAGCAGGCCCCCACCCATGTCCAACGCATGTTCCCCACCACCCCCACCCCCCCAGCAGTGCAGGGGCAGCCACCACCAGGCCCCCACCCATGTCTCCCAGCACCCCCACCCCCCAGCCACCAGGGGCAGCCTCCACCAGGCCCCCACCCATGTCTCCCACCACCCCCACCCCCCAGCAGTGCAGGGGCACCCACCACCAGGCCCCCACCCATGTCTCCCACCACCCCCACCCCCCCAGCAGTGCAGGGGCAGCCTCCACCAGGCCCCCACCCATGTCTCCCACCACGCCCACCCCCCAGCACTGTGGGGCACCTGCCAGCAGGCCCCACCCATGTCCAACGCATGTTCCCCACCACCCCCACCCCCCAGCAGTGCAGGGGCAGTCACCACCAGGCCCCCACCCATGTCTCCCAACACCCCCACCCCCCAGCCACCAGGGGCAGCCTCCACCAGGCCCCCACCCATGTCTCCCAGCACCCCCACCACCCCAGTCACCAGGGGCAGCCTCCACCAGGCCCCCACCCATGTCTCCCATCACCCCCACCCCCAGCAGTGCAGGGGCAGCCTCCACCAGGCCCCCCCACCCATGTCTCACACCACCCCCACCCCCCAGCCACCAGGGGCAGCCTCCACCAGGCCCCCACCCATGTCTCCCACCACCCCCACCCCCCAGCACTGTGGGTCACCTGCCAGCAGGCCCCCACCCATGTGCAACTCATGTTCCCCAGCCAACATGTCATCACAATCTAGATCCCTGGTCCATTGGTCAGCCTCCAAATGCAAAACACCCACCTGAGTATTGCATCCACCCACTCATAATTTGCAATTACATCACAGAACACCAATTGCAAGTTCCGAAACAAACACATTTCCCTCACATACACCCAATGGGTGTCAGTGAATCTCAAAACACATATCATGAAATGCATGAAACCAATGAGATACCACACATTGAAGTTAGTTCATCAAAAAAAATATGTATTAAAGGAAACATAAATAGAATAAAAAATGAAGAAACAGAAATGTGAATGTACAAAAATGAAAAGAAGCATGTCCGTTAAAAAAAGCAAAACCAAAAATAAAATTCCAAAGTAATGTTGTCCAAAGTCAATGTCCACAAAACAAAATCCAATGGGAAATAAAAAAGAAAGCCATTGCTCCATGGTTAAAAAGTGAAAAAAAAATACAATCCAACTGTGAACTATGTACATGGGAACAAGCCAGGGTCCATTATCCCAACAAAATAAAGGAAACCTATCTAACTACACTAACTAATAAAATAAACTATATACAAAAATGTGGCCAATGTCCGAAAGGTCCAAATAAAATAAAAACAAAAATGAAACCTAACACTACCTACATAAATATGTACAAGGGCAGCGGGCTAGTTTCACGGCTCACTTGTGGATGTCCCGGGCCAGGGCATCATCCAACTCCTCCTCAATGTCCCAGAGGCGGTCCTCCTCCATGGCCCCGAGGGTCCGCAGGGCCGTCGACGTCTCCACCTCCAAACCCCTGCGGATTGCCTCGAGGCACTCGGCCCGCCTCAGGCCCCTCCGCATGGAGTTCTCGGCCCTGACCATTGTGAGCCGTGCCTCTTCCGCCCGCTGCCTCTCCGCATCTATGGCGTTGCCCAACCGATGCCACATGGAAGACACTCTCTGTCCTGGGTCCTCCTGCCCTCCGGCCGATGCCTGCCCCTCCGATGTTGAAGGCCCCGAGCCTTCATGGCTCCCACCACGTTGCTGCTGCTGCTGTGCCTCTGCCCGTGCACTGCCTCCTGCTGCCTGCACATCCTCCGCCGGCTGGGGTGCAGTCGTTGATGTGACCACCCCTGCTGGACGTCCGACTCCCGACTGTGGCAGGGAAGCCTCCTCCACCAGCCTGGCCGCACCGTCAGAGGCAGCTCCACAGGGTCCCCAGGTGACTGATGGGTGGGAAGATGGCACAGAGGACGACTGGCGCGTAGGCGGTCCAGTTGAGGAGGGGGTCGGAGCAAGCCACATCAGACGGAGGAATCCGGCCTGGGTGACCTGTCCCAGCAGGCTGACGTGGTCAACGAGCCATTCGAGATGACTTGCAGTCTCTTCATGAAAAGACTGCAGGTCACCTCGCATGGCCCGTTGACGCAACGCCACACCAGCCAGGACAGGCTCAACCCGGACCTGGATAGCCATGTCCGCAGGCAGAGGAAGGCCAGTTGACATGAGCTCACCCCCTGCCTGAAAACGGGTCTGGACGTAGGCATCCCTGCTGGTGCAAGATGATGCAGGGACAGGATCAGGGACAGGATTGCACACAGGCACCTCCGCGGCGGCCTGTGCTGCCTCCTGTCCCTGGTCCTGCACTGCACCACTAGCACCAGTGGGATCCCCACCTCCAGACCCCGTCTCTGGTGCTTGCACGGCCTCCTCCTCCACCAAACCCCCCACCAACCTGGATGACTCCGTGCCATCTTCCCCTGTTGGGCCCTGTGGGGTCCCAGCTGCCCTTCTGCTGCCGAGGAGTCCAACTCCAACCTCCGCCTCTTGGACCTCCCCCCGGCAGCTGCGGCCTGGGACGCGGCACCGGACTCCTCACTCCCCGACGAGATGACAACATGGGAGGGGAGCCGGGCCTTGCGTCTCCGGCTGGCGGTGGGATCCCCGCCGCTGTGCTCCACAGCACCTTCTCCGCCCTCTTCATCAGTTGACGCTGCAGACAAGGAGAAACAAAACACAGGCATCAGGGCACTGTACAATGGACACATACACACATGACAGTTGTACATGAGTGGCATTGGCAAACCTCAGAAATGTCATCACAATCCCCAACACGCATGTCATTACAACTCGCACACATGAGCCATACCACAGCCATATCGCAACTGCCACCACCATCCATACACATACAACAGCATGAGCAGCCAAAGGTGAGCCAGACATCACATGCAACACAGGAAGTGCACCACACATGTACACACACCACCACATTTGCATGCATGTGTACACCTCTGCCAAGTGTCGCAGTGTTCAGACGGGCATCCATGTCACATCTGCCAATCAGGCTTCCACATACCGCTTTCACATGCAGCCATGTTGTATCACTGTTGCACCCTTGTCAAATACACACACATGCACATGTACACAGTGCTGATACATGCAGCCAAAAACAACATACATGCTTGACATCACGGACATGTCTACTTACATACACATTCATCCAAACATGTGTGCCCACACAACTGCATTTGGCATGCAAGCCTACACACACAAGCACCATCCATGTCTCACACATTACAGCCCTCACATGTGTCAGCCCCACGGCCCTGTACACCCCCACCCATACTCAACCCCATACAAACAGATGTGCAACCTGCACACTACTGAATAATCACCACACGCACTGCTCACAATCAGGATGCATGTACACTCACCGCTCGACTCCAGACGGGTCTGCTTCTCAAGGACCTGGACGTGGAGCGCTGGGGATATGCGTTCCAGGACCCTCATCTGTTCTTCCGACAAGTGGCCCCGGCGCCCTTTGGCATCCGCTGACTTCAAGAGGCGCCGGGCCTTGTTCAGGGTCCTGGACCTGAAGTCCTCCCAGCGCTTCTTGACATGTTGTAAGTCGCGGACTGCCACCCCCTCCGCGTTGATGGCAGTCACAATGTCAGTCCAGATCCGAGTCCGTCCTTCCTTGTCGGCGCGGGAACTTCCGAAGAAGGCATCATACTGCCCCAGGACTTGCTCCACCAGGACACCAACTTCGGTGGCACTGAAGCTGGTGCCCCTCTGCCTCTCTGGCCGGGGGTTGTCAGTGGTCCCAGATGGTGTTTGCCCCGACATGACAACCCCAGAGGCAGGAGTGGGTGGGCAACTGGGTCCTGGGGCTGGGCTGTGGAGCGATGGAATCCCAGTCGGGAGTCTTCGGTTCCAGCAGGGGTGGTCACAGCAACAGCACCCCTGGCTTATGTGCAGGCAGCAAATGGCAGGGCACGTGGGCAGCAGGCAGTCAGGCAGCAGCAGATGGCAGGTGGGAGTGTGCTCGGGGCTCTGGGGGGCAGTAGTTTGGCTTTCTGGGCAGGAGCGTGGTCTTCCGTGTGCTTACGCGTGACCAGCTTGATACGGAGTGATTTGGCACGTGAAAAATCTGCACGTCAGCGTGTAATTCGAGGAAAGGCCCTTAGCGCGTAAGCGCGTCTGCACGCATACGCATTTTCATTGGACAGAAGGCCCTTCAAGCGCAAGCGCCCCTGTGACGTGACACGTACAGACGTGCATGGGCATTTCAGCGCGCGTGAAAAACTGCACGTCCGCGTGTAATACGAGGAAAGGGCCCATGCGTGTAAGCGCGCGTGGAAACTGCACGTCAGCGTGTAATACGAGGAAAGGGCCCATGCGCGTAAGCGCGCGTGAAAAACTGCACGTCCGCATGTAATACGAGGAAAGGGCCCATGCGCGTGCGTTTCCCTCAGCACGGGTTAAAGGTGAGCGGGCCCAGCAGTTCGCTGTACGTGCCTTTCGTGGAGACCGACGTGTGTTGCTGCTTCCTGTTGTTTCGCGTGCCATCACAACTTCACAGCTATCAAGGACGTATCTCTTCATTTCGCGGGGGTATTGGCTACGCGTGTTTTTCTGCATCGCGCTAGTCAGACGGTGAGTCGCACACGCTCTTTTTCCCACTGCGGGTACCCCTGACTATCGCACCCATTTTCGATGTCATAGTAGCCTGCGTGTCCCACGCGTATGCGTTATTCGTGTTACTGGGTGCCACCGCGTACTGCGGGAGGTTGAATCCACGCACGTAGGCTGCAGGGTTGCGTGCACGGTTTTACTGCAGTTTTGGGGTGCCTGAGCGTTGCGTGACCCGTCACCACATCACCGGGGTCACATACAGCCTTGCAGGTGCAGGGGGCTGTTAACATCTTGCTTCCCACCCCCTTCACCCCAATTGCCCAGGTCAATTGTGGTGTACACCTCCCATTGGCACCACTCCATCTGTGCCAGCACTACTACATCTGTGCCATGGTTGTGAGGCCACCAAAGGTGAGGGGCGCCTCAGCTGGGCGTACTCCTCGTGGCGGGCGTGGTCGGGACGTGGCCGTGGTGACCAGGGAGTAGGGGGACTCCAGGGTGTCCAGGGCAGCCACAGAGGGGGAAGAGGCAGGGGTGCGCCACTTGAGCACAATGTTGTGCCATGTGTCGGTGCAGCCATGCCACCACCCCCTGTGGTTCCGGGGGATGCAGCTCCTGCATCTGGCACTGGCACCCATATGACCCAGCAGTCCGTTCCATCGACTGCCAAGGGCCCAAGGGTAGTGGTAGCTGCAGGTGCCGCTGTGGACACCACCACCCAGGCTCAGGGTCTGCCAGCGCAGGCTGCGTTGGCACTTGAAGAGCCCTTGGTAGATCTCCAACAGGCCAGGGGGGAAACCATAGGGGCAGGCCGGGCTGTTCAGACCAAGACACGTGTCCCTGGGGCAGTCATGTCATCTGCTGCCCCGAACAGCCGGGTGTTGGCAAGTGCAGAGGCAGATGCACCCAACAGCACCCCGGTTGTGAGTCTGCCAACCAGGACCGTTGCGGTCAATGACCCTGCCACAGCTGATCTTGCTGCGCAGGGTCCATTAGTGGGCACCCAGCTGCCACTGACACAAGTCAGGCCTTTGGTCATCCCTCCACCTGCCACTCCCTTGGCTCAATCCACCGAACCCACTGGCCATACTGGTCAGGGTGGCATTAGCCAGCCAGGGGTCCGCACCACAGTCCAAGAGGAGGAAGGTTGCACCTGCAGCACATGCTGGGACTTCACACACAGCCACGACCTCCTGCACGTCGAGGAAGAAGCCTTTCTGTAAGCAGGAACTGGACTTCCTCGTGGACTACGTGCGGGGCCACAGCCGTGACATGCTAGTGGGTGCCAATAGTCAGACTACGGCTGCCCAACGTGACACCCACTGGAAGCATGTTGCAGAACATGTCAGTTCATTCGGCCATGAGGTGCGCACGGCGCAGGAGTGCAAAAAGCGTTGGAATGACATCAAGCGCAGCACTAAGGCCAAGCGTGCCTCAAATTACAACTTGACTCTGGTGACTGGCGGTGGTCCTGCACCAGAGGAGGAAGAACTCACTCCGCACGAGGCTCTCGTTGCGGAGTTCATACCACCTGAATTGGTCGAAGGAGTGGGAGAGATGCTGGACTTTGATGCCCAGTCCAGTGAGTGTTGATGCGTGTTTGTATTTGTATTTGTATTTATTTTATTTGTATAGCGCAGACCAGGCCCGGAGGCTACCGGGCGCATTTCTTAAGGCAATGGTTACATACGTTGCATACAATGATGATATATCAACAATAAGTAAGGCATAGAAATAGACATGTGTAGGTGGTACATGGAAAGTCAAGTAATGCATCCTTACTGATGTTATTGCAGCACGTTTTAGTAAGAATCTTAGGCATTGGAGGAGGCGAGCCAACATTTGGCTTTGTGTTTGAAAAGGTTGAAGGAGGGGAGGTTTCTGATAGTCAAGGGGACAGTATTCCACAGTTTGGCTGCCAGGACTGGGAAGCTAGACCCACCGGCTGTTTGGAGCTTGTATATGGGTATCGTTAGGCTCTGATTCAGGGTAGATCTAAGTGATCGGACTGGAGTGTACATCGTGAATCGTGAGGAGAGATACGTGGGGGCTAGATTGGTCAGGCATTTGTAGGTAAGGGCAAGCGATTTTAGTGAGATCCTTTGGGTGACTGACAACCAGTGAAGGTTCTTCCTGGTATCCGAGATGTGTGCAGATCTGGGGATATTGAGGGCTGCCCTGATGGCGTTATTTTGTATAATTTGGAGCTTGTCTAGGTTACACTGGTTAGTGCCCTGGTACAATGCATTGCAATAGTCAAGTTTAGACATGACCAGGGTCCTAGCCAGGGTAGTGCAGTTATGCGAGGAGAGGAGAGGATGACAGGCCGTGATCAACTTGCAGGTATAGGCGGCGGCGGCCGCAACTGCATTGGTTTGTCTGTGAAGGGAGAGGGTGGAGTCAAGGTAGATTCCAAGTGTTTTTGTGTCTTTAGAAACTTTAGTTATGTTTCCATCAATGTTAAAGGAACTAAACATAGGGTTCAGTTTGTTTAGTCTTTGCTGAGTACCTAGGATGAGGAGCTCTGTCTTGTCATCATTGAGACAGAGCTCATGTTGGGCCATCCAAGTTTGAATGACATGGTAGACATCGTTCAAGGCTTTTGAGTCTAAAGTATAATCACCCGTGATAGGGATGAGTATCTGGGTGTCATCCGCATAATTTGTGTAGGTAACACCCAGGTAATCAAGCACATTGAATAAGGGTTTAGTGAATACATTATAAAGGGTGGGGGAAACGCACGATCCTTGGGGGACTCTGCACGGGACTGGTGCAGGGTCAGCCGCAGAGGTGGGCGAGAATACCCTCATCTGTCTGTTTGCCAGGAAGGATTGAATCCAGTTTGTGGCCATGTCAGAGAAGTGAGCTGCAGTTTTCAGGTGGTGACAGAGGATTTGGTGATTAACCAGATCAAAGGCAGCAGATAAGTCTAGTAGTAGTAGCATGGCTAGTTTACCTTTGTCTTTGATATCCTCGATTTGGGTCTTGAGATCAAGGAGGGCTGTCTCCGTACCATGCTTCGGTCTGAAGCCGGATTGTCTCATGCCTAGTAGGTTGTTTGATTCCAGATAGTTCTGTATCTGAAGATAGGCTGCTCTATCTAAGATCTTTAGCAGAAAAGGGACCGTTGTGATGGGTCTATAATTGGTTGGAACCTCCGGGTCTAAGGTGGGTTTTTTTAGGAGAGGGATAACCCAAGCATCCTTTAGGTTATTGGGGACCACTCCCGATTGAAAGGAGGCATTGATGAAAGAGGTTATAAAAGGAGCGAGGTCATGAGCCGACTCCTTAATGATTGGGGCTGGACAGGTGTCCCCTTGGCAATTTGAGGGTTTTAGATTGCGGATGATTTTTTCAACCTCCAGAACGGTGAGTGGTGTGAAGCTAAACGGCACCGGGGAGTCGAGGGTTGTTATTTTGGGTGGCCTGGTATTGCTAAATGAAGGGGTGTGGAGGGTGTTTTGTTTGGCGTTGATTTTGGCTTGTAAGGTGGATATTTTGTTAAGAAGGGCATTTTGTATGTTGTTGCACCAGGTGCTGTCCTTAGTGCACGTGTCCGGTGCAGGGGAGGGAGATTCTAGCTCTTTAAGGATTTTGAATAATTCCCTGGTGTTCAATTCTGCCTGGCATATTCGTGTGTTGTATGTCTCCTTTTTGGCTTGTAATATGGCCTCCTTGTAATTAAGAGAGGTGATTAGAAGGGAGGCTTTGTTAGCAGCACTGGGATGGCTTTTCCAAAGGGCTTCAGCTTTGCGCTTTTCTTTACGCATCGCGTTGAGCTGCGGGGTGAACCAAGTGTTCAGGTGGGACTGTTGTTTAGCTTTACGGATTTTTAAAGGAGCTAAGCTCTCAATGGCATTGGTCATTAGGCTGTTATAAATGTCTACTAGGACAGTGGGGTCCTTATCCTTCTGCTGTGCAGCAAAGGTGTTCAAGCAAGGGAGGATAAGAGGAAGCAGTTTCTCCCTGGTGATATCTTTTTTGTTTCTGGTAGGTATAGCGGGGGCTATGGTAGGTATGGGTTGGGGGTTGGTGGCTGGAAGGAGGAAGGTAATAACATGATGGTCCGACCAGGCGCATGCATCATTAGAAGTGACATTGGTGTTACAGTTAAGGTCGGCTAGCCAGTCGAGCGCTCTTCCTTTGATGTGTGTGGGATCACGAATACGCTGCTGGAAGCCTAGGTTGGAGAGGGTGGTGTCTACTTCAGTAGCCATGTGGTCCTTGGGATCTGAGAGACCTAGGTTAAGGTCTCCTAGTAGCAGTATCTGAGAGTTGGGCTTGGTGTTAGTCGACAGGGTGGATGCAACCTCATCTGTGAATGAACCTAATGGGCCTGGAGGTCTGTATATAAGGTGGAGTGTTGCTGTATTGGTAGGAGAGAGTGATAGTTTCACTGAGAGAGATTCTGCAGAACTAAATTGTATGAGGGGAGCAGCTCTCATAACGATTTTGTTGCTGTGAATAAAGGCGACTCCACCACCTTTCGACAAGTTGGAGTGGCGGTCGTTTCTGATGATGGTATAACCCTTGGGTAGGGATAGAGCGAGGAGAGGACCAGAGGCTTCATGTAACCAGGTTTCGGTAATAGCTAGGAAGTCCAGGTTCAGCGATGTCAAGGGCGTGTGCTGTGAGGGATCTAGCATTGATAAGGGCTCCCTTGAGTGCTGCGATAGGTAGGGTGGATGGTGGAGGGCTAGGCGTTGCTGTAGGGATGGGTAGTGGAAGGGCAGTGCGATTGTGCACAATACTAGGTGGTCTAGGCAGTCTAGTTCTAAGTCTGCTATTCCTTTGTTGTACAGTACATGGGATGTTTGGGGTGGGTTTGGTAGCAAAGTGCTTGAGCCAGAGGGCTGGGTCATTGAGGTAAGGGTTTGATATAGGCACAGGATGGTAGAGCATGATTGATGGGCGAATAAGTAAGATCTTAGTTATACTTGTGCGGTGGCTATCGGCAGTGCAGGCTGATAGTCCTAGGAGGACTATACATATAAGGATAATGCTGGCAAAGGTTCTTGGCTGCATATCGCAACTTGTATTTCTCAATGTGCCGAGGATATGGCTATAAGGGTTCAGTGCAGAGTAGTGTACCTCAGGACAATAGGCACAGTCCAGGGGCAATCTATATGCGAAATGGCACAATTAGGCAGCTAGCCACAGTGCAAGTCAGGTAAGTAGGCACAGTACAGGGACATCTGGATTCGAAGATGGCGCAGTTAGGCGGCTAGCATCAGTGCAAAACGGTCAGTAAGCACAGTACAAGAATAACTAGATGCGAAATGGCACAATTGGACAGCTAACAGCAGTGCAAATCAAGTGAGTAGGCACAGTACATGGACATCTAGATTCAAAAATGGCGCCGTTAGGCGGCTAGCATCAGTGCAAAAACAGGTCAGTAAGCACAGTACAAGAATAGCTAGATGCGAAATGGCACAATTGGACAGCTAACAGCAGTGCAAATCAAGTGAGTAGGTTTGTTGAGGACGTGTGTGTTTCACTTGTGGGATGTGTTGTGCATGATTGCTGCTACATGTGACGTGTACATGGTTCTGATGTGTAAGTAATGCAATGCTACCGTCATGCATGTCTCCTCTGCCTGCATGCGGGACTCCATGTAGGCATGCTCCCTTGCCCCTCCTCCGTCACTCTGCACCCCAGTTCCACCTTTGCACTGGTCTGCTTCAATCTTGCCAATGTGTACTTTCTTGTTCATGTGTCCTGTGTAGATGCTAACTTCCACCGTAGAATCTGCCAGACATATGCCGTGTGGTACAGCCTTAGTACTCCATGCAGGGTATCTCACTTGTACTGTGCATGGGTCAGATGTCCCGCAGGGACATGAGTGCCCATTCATGCTCCATGTGCATTGCACGCATGCCCCTATGTGTCCTTGACTGGATGATCACTGTAATATAAGTCCTTGGTTACATACATTGCCTGCCATCTCATCAGCCTTCCCATGTCAACTGTGGCTCAGTCCTGCGTTGCACACATGTTTAGGCTCTGACAATCTGTGTGGCTCACAGGCCTCAGCGTGTTCAATGGCCAATGACTCTGTCCAACTCTTGTTGTGTCTTCTTCACACGTGGGTGGCCTCCGGAGTTTCCATCATGTGTCCTGCCCACTGTCCCAGCATCATTTGCAGTGTTGTAATTTGAATCACATTAAGCTGTTGATGCCAGTCAACACTACCTTTCAATACACAGGTGTATGGTCAGTCTTTTGATACTATGCTAGGCATCCCTGCTTTGGTACTGGGGTGGAGGGGTGCTTGGCTTCTAGACATGGTACACATTGAATGCACAATGCACGTGATGTCTGAATTTGACATTGCACTGCCTTCACATTTCCTGGCACACACCATGCAGTGCTTGTACATGTAGGTAGTGAGTGGCGTACACATTTTCTGCACTGCATAGACCCACTTCAATGGAAACTGCCACCTTTCAACAGGTCTGATCACAGAAGCTATTCAAAGTAGACCCAGCATGCATGCCAGGTCATATGTTGTGTGTCACATGTCTGCCGGATGCCTTTGCTGTCA
Source organism: Ambystoma mexicanum (assembly GCF_040938575.1). Taxonomy (NCBI): domain Eukaryota; kingdom Metazoa; phylum Chordata; class Amphibia; order Caudata; family Ambystomatidae; genus Ambystoma; species Ambystoma mexicanum. The sequence continues at coordinate 231,549,584 of NC_090927.1, read as the reverse complement.
GTGTGTGTGTGTGTCGTGTGCTTCTGACATGTGTATTGACCTTTTTCTCTCTATTTTTCAGGTGATGACGCAATGAAGGCGGAGGATGGTGTTGTCATGCCAGACACAGGGTTGGTAACACCACATCAACCCGGCACTAGTGGGGGTCGTGTGGTGGTAGGCCACGAAAACCCCCAAGTGCTGCAGTCCATCTTGTCTCTGGCTGCCTATGAGTCCAGCCTTGATGACGACTCTGACGTCCATGTTGAGTTGGATGATCATCAAGTCCATGTGTCAGGGGTGAGTGATTCTGATGTGGACACCCCTCTGTCTGCGACACCTGCACTGAGGGATCAGACAGTCTTGGTTCCTCCGCCCGTGGTGGATCGGGACGCAGGGTCACCCTCCACACCAGTCACAGTGTGCCTGGGACATCACATTGACGGGGGCATGTAGTCGTGCAGCCGCAGGCGGTGCCAACACAGCGAGGACCCCCGTCCTTGGGTCCCGCAGGGGTCAAGCCCGGCAACGCGGTCGCCGCACACAACCGCTGTATACTGAGTGGGAGCAAGACATGACTGCCAATTCTGAACGGCAGGGGGCAGCAATGGAGAACATCGCTGAGAGCATGGAGCATGTGGCCCGATCTGTGCTCCCCAGTGCTAGGCAGGTGCTTCTCCAGCAGCAGGCGGCACAGTCCACGGCCCGCTCGCTCAGGCTGGGAATGGCGGCCTCAGACAGGGCACGCCAGGCTGAAATGTCGTCTCTGCGTCAAGCAATTGCTGCTCACGCAGAGGCGCACATGGATGCCCTGAGGGAGGAGTATGCTTCCCTCAGATCCACTCTGGGTGTCCTTATGATGTCCCAGAAGCAGCAGACAGAGGAGAGGTTTGCACAGCTTGAGCGTACCATCTTGGCTGAGCTACAGGCTTGCCGGGAGGTGCAGCGGTTGTCCAGCCAGCCCTTGCAGGAGGAACTCCGTGTTACACGTGCTACCTTGCAAGAGGAAGCACGTGTATCACGTGAGGTTCTGCATGCAGACCTATGTCACATCGCCACACAGAACCAGGCTCATCCGTCCGGCAGACTTGCTGCCGACGAGGGGCAAGCTGCGGCTAGGCGTGGCCAGGCTACTGTGCCACGTCCTCCTTTCCAGGATGAGCCAGACTCGGACGACCATCTATCTCCCACATAGGTCGTGCTGTGCAGGCGTTGAGCCAATGGAGGATTTTTTTTTTGGCTCAGCATCATCGCATGTGGATGTTGAGCAGCACCCTGTACCTCCCCCCTCCTGGGTGCCTCCCCTCCCCCCGGGTCGTATGTGGCCATTTTTTATTTTTCTTTTAGTTTAGTTAGTTAAGTTTCTGTTTGATAGTTAGTTTAAATAGGTAATGTAGGTTTTCCATAGTTAGTGTAATTAGTTAATAGTTGAGTTAGTTTAAAATTGCTAGTCTATTGTGCTTTCATGTGACGGTGCGGTGCTTTGTGGCTTTTGAAGGCATCCACTGTCTGTTCCAGCTGGGCCCTTCATGGTTGTCTTGTGTATGTGTTTGCTGCTAGGGGTCCTTGACTCACATATGCCACTCCTGCCTCCCTTATCCATGGGCTCGCAAGGATGGTTCGGTGTTACAGCATTTTATACAAGGGTTTTGGACTGTCATATCTGTGGCATGTCTGGTGCTGTGTGACTTGTGTTGACACCCCTATTGGGGATGATTTAGGTGTCATTGTCCACTGTTCAGCTTTTGCTAGATGGGGTGTGTCATGATTAATGTGGACATTGATTGCTATGCATTGTGTAGTATGTTTCATATCTTTCCTGTACATGTGCTTGTTGCAATTCATGCTGTAGATAGTGTTCCACACTTTGGAGGTGAAAGACGGACTGATGGTGTGATTTGTGATGTGACTCTCTGACATGGTCAAGTAATGAGATGCCTGATGAGACACATACAGATGACTTTGAAGCATTAATCATGTGTTTCATGCCCTTTCTGCAGGGGGATGAGCCTCCAGAGCACCTTTGCCAGCAGACATGGCCCATTGGACGACGGAATTCTGGACCCGTTTGTTGGTGCCCACATGCACATGTGTGCACAAGCAGAGGCACACTGATTGCAGACCCACATCCTAGAACTGCTGACATGTTCCAAGGAACTCCAGGCAAGGTGAGCATCACAGGGGGGCCACGACACAGCAAAGCTTGCACCAGGCGAGTTGCACATGCAGGCTTAGTCACAGCACTGAGGGTGAGCTTAGACGAATATTGGTGTTGAAGCACACAATGCAGCTCAGATGTGTTTGTGGACTGATGGCTGTTGATAGTAGGGTTGTCTGGGACACATGCAGGGGCAGTGGCACATACCCTCCGGTACACCAAGGTCCAATGAGGCACTTGTATCAACCATGTAGCCTTCCGAGACATGGAAAGGGGCAGCTCACAGGGACATACAGCAAGGGACATACTCGGGTGCAGTGCATGTCTTTTCCACGTACTTCATGATAAATGCACTGCCAACTTTGTTTCGGTCATGGTGGTATGCAACTTGCTCTTTAGTCATGGCTTGCTATATGGGTCTGTCTGCTTACCCAGGGAACATTGCATGTTGTGTGAATTGTGACACATTGGTGTTCCATTTGCCACGCACCCACCAGCGGCTGCCTTACTGCATTGACTGCGTATGACCCATCACAGGGGTGATGTTATATATGGGTACGAAGCATCAACCACAGATTGTCTGTTTGTAGAGTAGTTTGTTGCTATGGGGCATGTTTGGTGTTGTGTTTTTGCGTAATTGGCACGTACAGGTTGTTGACTGTGGCTCTCTTTGCAGCATTGCAGTGCTCCTGTAACCGGACCTGAGAGTGCGCAGGCAGGAGGCCAGCACTCAAAACCAGAGCTAAGTGTCTTGTTGTTTTTCTTACGAACTGCTCTGCATAGGCTTGCTGGGGAGTGTACTGATGCATGGATGTATGTGTGGTTCAATTTGGTATGTTTTTTTCTCCCTAATCACCCGTGATCCTATGCAATTTTGAAACCTGTACCCTCTACCCGGTGTTCCTGCTTCCCGTGCCTATCCAAGCAATGTTCCCTGACCCTCTTTCCCCACTGGGGTTGCGGATGCCTGTGTAAGCCCCGAACTTGCAGGCGCCAAAACCCTAGAGGGTGTGGTTGGTTTGTACCACTCCTGAGCCTGGACTACAGAAGGCCATGACAATGATGTCCAAGTTTGTTTGGATTGTGTATGTGTTCATGCAGGTTGTACATTTTCGTGCATTCCCTAGTTTCATGTGTCATTCCTCCTCCCCTCTCCTGCCACTCATTCCAGTCATCCAGTGTGTCAACACCTGTCCCGACTGCATATCCCTGAACCTCATTCCCCTCCAGGGTCTCAGGGGCCTGTGTGAGTTTGACCTTGCAGGCACCTGGGACATGGTGGGGGTGGTTGTTTCGTGACACTCCCGCGCCTGTACAGGGGACCTGTGACAGTACACATCCATTCATGGTGCATCATCCTATGTCATGTACCACACATGTCTCACATCCTGTCGTGACATTGTTTTGCTGTGCTACCTTGGTTGTTGCATCATTGTGGTAGTACTTGGCATTTGTGAGGTACTGCTACGTCAAGTCATCTACTGGAGGGTGTTCGGGTTCGTTTTTATGCCTTGGATTTTGTGATTTTGGAAATGAGTGTGGATTCTGAGGGTTCAGGCATCTTTTTACATACACGGTGGGAGATGGTGACGAAGGGTAAAGGTGATCCTGTGGCCAGGTGGAATTGAGGTTTGGAGGCTCCATGACCCAGGTGCAGTTGTTCAGTGGGTCATGGTCATTTGTGAGGGAGGGGGGGTTGTTGTTGATAGTTGCCTTGCCCTGCAGTGTGATGGGAACTCTGACATAGTAATGGTGGTATCCTATGTACATGTTGTGTTCTGCTGATCAATGCCTGTTCATGTGTTGTGTTTTCCTTTCAGGTGCGAGGGGATAGTTGTGGTTTGACATGCTGGGGTGTACACATGGTGGATGTTCACATGTGATGTGTAGGGAACACTGATGGTCACTTGAGTGCACATGCATATGTGGAGTGCATGTCCTTGCAGAACCACACACTTGCACTCTGATGCACTACATGTACTCCCACCCTTGCATATCCATGTGTACACTGTTTGCCTTCTGGTGCCCACTGTGTCCCGGCAGCACATGTTCTGTGAGCGATCATGGATCCAGTACATGCCTAATTTGATGTTTGACGTGGTCTGTCACTTAGATGTGATGCTCAGGGTGTGCATCACACACAATGGCTGTTCACTGTGCTGTGCGCTGAGCAGTGTGATGCAAGAGTAGGACACTGCACACATGAGCTGCAGTGTTGATTTTGCAATGCATAATGTGCATGTAGACAGGCATTCATTGTGATGTTACGTCTACGACTGTTGTAATGCATTTGGAAATGACTTATTTTGGGTGGGAGATTTTGTTGGTCTGTCATTTCATCTGATTCAGGGTCAGGCAGCAGTGTCCGATGCCACTGTACATTTAGGACATGGCAATGTGTACCTTATCGTTACTGCATTGGTGTATGGGTATTGCTTGCCATGTCATGGTGATGTTTGGGAGGGTTTGAGTGACATGACAGTGATGGCCATGGCCTGTTTTGCAGGTGTGTGTGATGCACACCTTGCATGTCCGGGTCATCCGCTTCTCAGAGCAACTAGCTGGGGGTAGATTTCTCTCCGCAGCAGGGCCCTCCCCCTGGAACAGACTTCCGGCCTGACTTGAACTTGAGGGGAACCATCTCCAGTTCTGGAAGAACCTCAAGACCTTCCTCTTTGCTTCTGCTTACTGTCTGCCTCTCCCTTGCAGAATTCTCCACTGGAACTGCACAGGAGCTGCAACTGGGCCACTCTCACCGACCTCGGTCCCTGGCCCAGCCACTCTCCACCTGCACTGCCTCCCTGGCAACCCCTGCACTGCAGTACTGTCTCTCTATCCCTACAGCCCTCCCCTCCCAGCACTTGTCTGCACTTACCTTTGTAGTTGCCACCAGGCGACCTATGTATTATTTTTTTGGGCTACTTCCCCTGTACTGGACTCCCCCCCACCCTTCCCCTTGCACTTTTCCCATTCCCCCTACCCCTGCACTTGCATGATCTCAATGACACCTGGCCTAGTAGTACCGTTCTCTGTGTTCCCTTGTTCCCCCCTCCCTGCCTCATTGCGCCTTGGAATACTTGTGTATTGCCCATATCATGTCATATGTCATATGTGTGCCTTTTGGTCACACAGGATAGCTTGTGTTTAAGTAGCTAGGGATGCAGACGATGTGGCACTTCCATGGCAACTATCTCAGGGTGGTAGGGTTGTGACAGTTGAGGTGTTTACACTGGGGAGGTGTAAATGGTTGTGATTATTGGGGTTTGTTTATTTGTGTGTGTGTGTGTGACATGCATGCATGTGCAAGGGCATTTGTACTCACCTAGGAGCCAGGTGTCGCCATGCTGCCCAGCTTCCAGGGCCCGGCTCAGGGCGGACATTCTGTATATGAAACTGTCATGGGTGGAGCCAGGGTAGTTTGCATAGACAGAGGTGATGATTCCCTTTGCATCGCATACCACCTGTACATTGATGGAATGCCAGTGCTTGCGGTTTCGGTAGATGTGCTCAGTGGCCCTAGGTGGACGTAGGGCCACATGGGTGCAATCTATGGCACCAAGCACTTTGGGGAAGTGTGCCACCCTGAAAAAATCCAGGACAACGGCCTGCCTTTCTGCGGGTGTTCTGGGCATGTATATGTGCCTGCGGACTGAGGGGCGCGCTGTCATGATTTCCAGTACCTGGTGTCGGCAGCGTGACTGCGTGGCCTGTGAGACCCCCCCCACTATGGCAGTAGTCCGCTGAAATGACCCAGTGGCCAAAAAATTCAGGACATTGAGCAGCTTCTCCAAGGGGCTCAATGCTTGGGAGCAAAGGGCGGGGGATGTAAGGTCATCTTCCCACTCCCTGACCAGGTCTAGGATGATGTGGGGTGGAAACCTATACCTGCCGTAGACCTGGTCGTCAGGCATCCCAAAAAGGGTTGTCCGTGGTGCGAAAATGCGTGCCCTGGCTATTCTCCTCCTCCTGCGGTGTCCCACGATCAGTGCAGCGACAAATGGGGCATTCATCGTAGCTGTATATACGCGTTTGTTGTTTGCGCGCACTTTTATGCTGTGCGTGGGGACGGCTCTGCCTGCCTTCATGTGGGTGGACGCGTTGACGCCAGTGCACATCTTTTGCCGTGCACGGGTTTCCCGTATTCGGATACGGTCCGAGTGTCATCACGTGTGATCGGAGGGGAGTGAGCGTACACGCAACTGGCCTGGGTACGTGTGTTTCGGGGTGCGGTGGAAGTTCCACACGCGATTAGCCTGGGTACGTGTGTTCCGGGGTGCCGGGAACTTTCACACGCGATTGGTGGAAATCCACGTGTGTTCTGTCATCACTTGCAATGAGGGAAACACCTGCGCGTGTCATGTCACAGACGCGCTCACGCACTAAGTGCCTTTGGTCCAATGAAATCGCATATGCGTGCTGCCGTGCATACGCGCTAAGGGCCTTTCTTCGTATTACACACAGACGTGCAGTTTTCCACGCACGCTTACGCGCATGGGCCCTTTCCTCGTATTACACGCGGACGTGCAGTTTTTCACGCACGCTGAAATGCCCATGCACGTCTGTACGCGTCACGTCACAGGGGCGCTTGCGCTTGAGGGGCCTTCTGTCCAATGAAAATGCGTATGCGTGCAGAAGCGCTTACGCGCTAAGGGCCTTTCCTTGAATTACACGATGACGTGCAGATTTTTCACGGGCCAAATCACTCCGTATCAAGCTGGTCACACGTAAGCACACGGAAGACCACGCTCCTGCCCAGAAGGCCGAACTACTGCCCCCCAGAGCCCCGAGCACGCTCCCACCTGCCATCTGCTGCTGCCTGACTGTCTGCTGCCCACGTGCCTGCCATTTGCTGCCTGCACATCAGCCAGGGGTGCTGTTGCTGTGACCACCCCTGCTGGAACCGAAGACTCTCGACTGGGATTCCATCGCTCCACAGCCCACCCCCAGGACCCAGTTGCCCACCCACTCCTGCCTCTGGGGTTGTCATGTCGGGGCAAACACCATCTGGGACCACTGACAACCCCGGCCAGAGAGGCAGAGGGGCACCAGCTTCAGTGCCACCGAAGTTGGTGTCCTGGTGGAGCAAGTCCTGGGGCAGTATGATGCCCTCTTCGGAAGTTCCCGCGCCGACAAGGAAGGACGGACTAGGATCTGGACTGACATCATGACTGCCATCAATGCGGAGGGGGTGACAGTCCGTGACTTACAACATGTCAAGAAGCGCTGGGAGGACTTCAGGTCCAGGACGCTGAAAAAGGCCCGGCGCCTCTTGAAGGCAGCGGATGCCAAGGGGCGCCGGGGCCACTTGTCGGAAGAACAGATGAGGGTCCTGGAACGCATATCCCCAGCGTACCACGTCCAGGTCCTTGAGAAGCAGACCCGTCTGGAGTCGAGCGGTGAGTGTCCATGCATCCTGATTGTGAGCAGTGCGTGTGGTGATTATTCAGTAGTGTGCACTTTGCACATCTGTTTTTATGGGGTCGAGTATGGGTGGGGGTGTACAGGGCCGTGGGGCTGACACATGCGAGGGCTGTATTGTGTGAGACATGGATGGTGCTTGTGTGTGTAGGCTTGCATGTCAAATGCAGTTGTGTGGGCACACATGTTTGGATGAATGTGTATGTAAGTAGACATGTCCGTGATGTCACGCATGTATGTTGTTTTTGGCTGCATGTATTAGCACTGTGTACATGTGCATGTGTGTGTATTTGACAAGAGTGCAACAGTGATGCAACATGGCTGCATGTGACAGCGGTATGTGGAAGCCTGATTGGCAGATGTGACATGGATGCCCGTCTGAACACTGCGACACTTGGCAGAGGTGTACACATGCATGCAAGTGTGGTGGTGTGTGTACATGTGTGGTGCACTTCCTGTGTTGCATGTGATGTCTGGCTCACCTTTGGCTTCTCATGCTGTTGTATGTGTGTGGATGGTGGTGGCAGTTGCGATATGGCTGTGGTATGGCTCATGTGTGCGAGTTGTAATGACATGTGTGTTGGGGATTGTGATGACATGTCTGAGGTTTGCCAATGCCACTCATGTACAACTGTCATGTGTGTATGTGTCCATTGTACAGTGCCCTGATGTCTGTGGTTTGTTTCTCCCTGTCTGCAGCGTCAACTGATGAAGAGGGCGGAGAACGTGCTGTGGAGCACAGCGGCGGGGATCCCACCGCCAGCCGGAGACGCAAGGCCCGGCTCCCCTCCCATGTTGTCATTTTGTCGAGGAGTGAGAAGTCCGGTGCCACGTCCCAGGCCGCAGCTGCCGGGGGGAGGTCCAAGAGGCGGAGGTTGGAGTTGGACTCCTCGGCAGCAGAAGGGGCAGCTGGGACCCAACAGGGCCCAACAGGGGAAGATGGCACGGAGTCATCCAGGTTGGTGGGGGGTTTGGTGGAGGAGGAGGCCGTGCAAGCACCAGAGACGGGGTCTGGAGGTGGGGATCCCACTGGTGCTAGTGGTGCAGTGCAGGACCAGGGACAGGAGGCAGCACAGGCCGCCGCGGAGGTGCCTGTGTGCAATCCTGTCCCTGATCCTGTCCCTGCATCATCTTGCACCAGCAGGGATGCCTACGTCCAGACCCGTTTTCAGGCAGGGGATGAGCTCACGTCAACTGGCCTTCCTCTGCCTGCGGACGTGGCTATCCAGGTCCGGGTTGAGCCTGTCCTGGCTGGTGTGGCGTTGCGTCAACGGGCCATGCGAGGTGACCTGCAGTCTTTTCATGAAGAGACTGCACGTCATCTCGAATGGCTCGTTGACCATGTCAGCCTGCTGGGACAGGTCACCCAGGCCGGATTCCTCCGTCTGATGGGGCTTGCTCCGACCCCCTCCTCAACTGGACCCCCTACGCGCCAGTCGTCCTCTGTGCCATCTTCCCACCCATCAGTCACCTGGGTGCCCTGTGGAGCTGCCTCTGACGGTGCGGCCAGGCTGGTGGAGGAGGCATCCCTGCCACAGTCGGGAGTCGGACGTCCAGCAGGGGTGGCCACATCTACGACTGCACCCCAGCCGGCAGAGGATGTGCAGGCAGCAGGAGGCAGTGCTCGGGCAGAGGCACAGCAGCAGCAGCAGCAGCAACGTGGTGGGAGCCATGAAGGCTCGGGGCCTTCAACATCAGAGGGGCAGGCATCGGGCGGAGGGCAGGAGGACCCAGGACAGAGAGTGTCTTCCGTGTGGCAGCGGTTGGGCCACGCCATAGATGCGGAGCGGCAGCGGGAGGAAGAGGCACGGCTCACAATGGTCAGGGCGGAGAACTCCATGCGGAGGGCCCTGAGGCGGGCCGAGTGCCTCGAGGCAATCCAGAGGGGTTTGGAGGTGGAGACGTCGACGGCCCTGCGGACCCTCGGGGCCATGGAGGAGGACCGCCTCCGGGACATTGAGGAGGAATTCGATGATGCCCTGGCCCGGGACATCCACAAGTGAGCCGTGAAACTAGCCCGCTGCCCTTGTACATAGTTATGTAGGTAGTGTTAGGTTTCATTTTTGTTTTTATTTTATTTGGACCTTTCGGACATTGGCCACATTTTTGTATATAGTTTATTTTATTAGTTAGTGTTGTTAGATAGGTTTCCTTTATTTTGTTGGGATAATGGACCCTGGCTTGTTCCCATGTACATAGTTCACAGTTGGATTGTATTTTTTTTTCACTTTTTAACCATGGAGCAATGGCTTTCTTTTTTATTTCCCATTGGATTTTGTTTTGTGGACATTGACTTTGGACAACATTACTTTGGAATTTTATTTTTGGTTTTGCTTTTTTTAACGGACATGCTTCTTTTCATTTTTGTACATTCACGTTTCTGTTTCTTCATTTTTTATTCTATTTATGTTTCCTTTAATACATATTTTTTTTGGTGAACTTCAATGTGTGGTATCTCATTGGTTTCATGCATTTCATGATATGTGTTTTGAGATTCACTGACACCCATTGGGTGTATGTGAGGGAAATGTGTTTGTTTCCGAACTTGCAATTGGTGTTCTGTGATATAATTGCAAATTATGAGTTGGTGGATGCAATACTCGGGTGGGTGTTTTGAATTTGGAGGCTGACCATAGGGACCAGGGATCTAGATTGTGATGACATGTTGGCTGGGGAACATGAGTTGCACATGGGTGGGGGCCTGCTGGCAGGTGCCCCACAGTGCTGGGGGGTGGGGGTGGTGGGGAACATGAGTTGGACATGGGTGGGGGCCTGCTGGCAGGTGCCCCACAGTGCTGGGGGGTGGGGGTGGTGGGGAACATGAGTTGGACATGGGTGGGGGCCTGCTGGCAGGTGCCCCACCGTGCTGGGGGGTGCGGGTGGTGGGGAACATGAGTTGGACATGGGTGGGGGCCTGCTAGCAGGTGCCTCACAGTGCTGGGGGGTGGGGGTGGTGGGAGACATGGGTGGGGGCCTGCTGGCAGGTGCCCCACAGTGCTGGGGGTGGGGGTGGTGGGGAACATGAGTTAGACATGGGTGGGGGCCTGCTGGCAGGTGCCCCACAGTGCTGGGGGGTGGGGGTGGTGGGGAACATGAGTTGGACATGGGTGGGGGCCTGCTGGCAGGTGCCCCACAGTGCTGGGGGTGGGGGTGGTGGGAGGCATGGGTGGGGGCCTGCTGGCAGGTGCCCCACAGTGCTGGTGGGTGGGGGTGGTGGGGAACATGAGTTGGACATGGGTGGGGGCCTGCTGGCAGGTGCCCCACAGTGCTGGGGGGTGGGGGTGGTGGGGAACATGAGTTGGACATGAGTGGGGGCCTCCTGGCAGGTGCCCCACAGTGCTGGGGGTGGGGGTGGTGGGAGACATGGGTGGGGTCCTGGTGGAGGCTGCCCCTGGTGACTGGGGGGGTGGGGGTGCTGGGAGACATGGGTGGGGGTCTGGTGGTGGGTGCCCCTGCACTGCTGGGGGGTGGGGGTGGTGGGGAACATGAGTCGGACATGGGTGGGGGCCTGCTGGCAGGTTCCCCACAGTGCTGGGGGGTGGGGGTGGTGGGGAACATGAGTTGGACATGGGTGGGGGCCTGCTGGCAGGTGCCCCAAAGTGCTGGGGGGTGGGGGTGGTGGGAGACATGGGTGGGTGCCTGGTGGAGGCTGCCTCTGCACTGCTGGGGGGTGGGGGTGGTGGGAGACATGGGTGGGGGCCTGGTGGTGGGTGTCCCTGCACTGCTGGGGGGTGGGGTGGTGGGGAACATGAGTTGGACATGGGTGGGGGCCTGCTGGCAGGTGCCCCACAGTGCTGGGGGGTGGGGATGGTGGGGAACATGATTTGGACATGGGTGGGGGCCTGCTGGCAGGTGCCCCACAGTGCTGGGGGGTGGGGGTGGTGGGGAACATGAGTTGGACATGGGTGGGGGCCTGCTGGCAGGTGCCCCACAGTGCTGGGGGGTGGGGGTGGTGGGGAACATAAGTTGGACATGGGTGGGGGCCTGCTGGCAGGTGCCCCACAGTGCTGGGGGGTGGGGGTGGTGGGGAACATGAGTTGGACATGGGTGGGGGCCTGCTGGCAGGTGCCCCACAGTGCTGGGGGGTGGGGGTGGTGGGAGACATGGGTGGGGGCCTGGTGGAGGCTGCCCCTGCACTGCTGGGGGGTGGGGGTGGTGGGAGACATGGGTGGGGGCCTGGTGGAGGCTGCCTCTGCACTGCTGGGGGATGGGGGTGTTGGGAGACATGGGTGGGGGCCTGGTGGAGGCTGCCCCTGGTGGCTGGGGGGTAGGGGTGCAGGGAGACATGGGTGGGGGCCTGGTGGAGGCTGCCCCTGCACTGCTGGGGGGTGGGGGTGGTGGGAGACATGGGTGGGGGCCTGGTGGAGGCTGCCCCTGGTGGCTGGGGGTGGGGGTGCTGGGAGACATGGGTGGGGGCCTGGTGGTGGGTGCCCCTGCACTGCTGGGGGGTGGGGGTGGTGGGGAACATGAGTTGGACATGGGTGGGGGCCTGGTGGTGGGTGCCCCTGGTGGCTGGGGGTGCAGGGGGACATGCGTTGGTGGGCAGTAGTGCAAGTTGACATGTGGGTTGGCTGGTGGGCATGGCCATGGTGGATGGGGTGCCTGCAGGACATGTGCTGGGTAGGCCCCTGTGGTGTGAGCCACCTGCAGGGGCCGTGGAGGGTGTAGAGGGAACACCTGGGAGGACCCACACATGCAATTCACGTGTGCTGCTCCCGGCACACCCCTGTAATACACGTACCCTGATGAGATTGCGTGTGGAACTTCCTGCGCACCCCTGGAATACACGTACCCCGCTCAATCGCGTGTGTGACTTTCCGCGCACCCCCAAATACACGTACCCCACTCAATCGCGTGTGTAACTTCCCGCGCGTCCCCGAAATACACGTACCCCGCTCAATCGCTTGTGTAACTTCCCGCGCGCCCTCGAAATACACGTACCCCGCTCAATCGCGTGTGTAACTTCCCGCTCGCCCCCGAAATACACGTACCCCGCTCAATCGCGTGTGTAACTTCCCGCGCGCCCCCGAAATACACGTACCCCGCTCAATCGCGTATGTGACTTCCCGCGCGCCCCCGAAATACACGTACCCCGCTCAATCGCGTGTGTAACTTCCCGCACGCCCCCGAAATACACGTACCCCGCTCAATCGCATGTGTAACTTCCCGCGCGCCCCCGAAATACACGTACCCCGCTCAATCGCGTGTGTAACTTCCCGCGCGCCCCCAAAATACATGTACCCCGCTCGCACAGGCCCAATTGCTGTATGTTGCCACTTTTGTGATGTGCTGGGACTCTACCGCCTGCCTTTGTGTGGCGGACGTGTTTCAGCTTGTGTGTGTCTTTGGCTGTGCGTGGCTTTGCCCTATTCGATTCCATGAATACGTGGGGTTCGAGTGCGTGTGGGCGTTCCGTCTGCTTCCCTGCAGTACACCCCCAGTTACGCCCTTATTTTCGCGCGTTGTTCCCCATTCCGCGCGTTACGCCCCATGTCCTGCCCACTTTCTGGTGTATGCGCCGAGGTTGTGCACTTTCACTGTGCGCCTTTTGGGATGTTGCAGTGACTTGTGCGCCATGCACGGGTTTGGCGCACATCCCGAGGTGTACACGCGCTGGGACTTCCATGAATTGTTTTTTTCCGCTTGTGCGAAGATTTTCGGCGCACGTTTGTTCCATGAATCGGCCCCTAAATTTCTTACAAATTGTATTAGCACACTTTGAGGAAAGGGGATAATTTCTTTGAATACAATGTTTGCAGGTTCATCAGTTGAATCCAGGTGCAAGATCAAACAGCACAGTACTACCAAGACTGTAAAAATGCAGTCACGGGTGTCAGTATCTGAGTTGTGTGTGGCAATAATCAACAATGAAAAAGTCACTAGAGTCCAAGAGGAGCAATATCACCCTGCATAATTGAATCAAATGGCAGTAAGGAGGTGCCATAGTCTTGGGGCATAAGAAGAGAAGGCTTGTTTTCAGTATGGTTATTCACGCTTAAAAGTAGGGTGTAATGCACGTTCTGATATTGATGTTTCTTTTTCTTTTTCAGGCTAATACAGCTCCAATTGCAAAAGGGGAAACATGGTTTCCTATTTTTCAGTTTGGGGTACATACCCGCTACCACTATTGAGTGTTTTATATATGTGGCATTACTCTTGAGATCAGAATTACTCATCCAACATGGCGGTTACTTGAGCACACACTTGTGTTTTCACTAGCCTGCACCATGCATTGGATATAGGCAAGACAACAAGCAGTAGTGAAATTGCTTCAGAAAGGATCATATGCCGAAAGGCTGGGTGAGTAAGGTGTCTTTCTACATGACACCTGGTGGTCTAATGGGGTCTATCCTTACACATGCGATGTGGATAATAATGGTATTAACCAATTAAGCTAACAGAGTGCACATTTCTTTTACTTTTGTGTGCATGGAAATAATGGATTTGATGGCTACACGTGTGGATACACATTTGGACGGTTATTGTTTACTAACACTGCACAAATGCAATAATTACCATTACCTATTGAATGGAATCACGCAACAGCGGTTTATATAGGTATGTGCAATTTAAATTTATCAATATGAGTTTGTTTGCAATTTAAAACCCAAAGGGTGTCTAATCTAATTAGTATTGTTTGTTACATTTACTTTGAGATGACAGCTTGCACAATAAGTGTGCCCATGGTCACTCGACAATTGGTAAGTGGCAGCATTTATATTTATCCACTCTTTAGTTAGAATTGTATATAACCAGTGGTGGCTTCACGTTATTTACTGGTAATTTTATTCTTTTGTGGTATAGATTGACACCAAGACTACACAAGGTATACTCCCTTTATTATTATTATTATTATTATTATTATTATTATTATTATTATTATTATTATATACAATGAGGCTGTTGCAAGGCCTGGATACAGCATGCACACAGAACCATGTATGATTTGTTTACAAATATTTAAATTTTGTGTGTTTGCTTTTCCCCTACCCATCTCTTCCATCTCTTCATCTTTATATGAATATCTGCTGCCTGATATCCTTTTTGTATTATATGCAATACTTACATGGATGGGTAACATTTTATGTTTCTGTGAATGTATAATTCCAAAATTCGTATTGATTTTTTATTTGCACCAACCCAAATAAATTGTTATGTGGTTTATGGTGCTCTGCCCTGCTAAACTTTCTTTTGGTTTGTATTACCCCAATGGAAACATTACTTTGATGTGGTTTTAAAACTCATTTGTATATGATATGTTCAGCCTCAGACGAATAGCACATAGCTCGCAAACATGTGTCAGTTTGACCTACAATCAATTAAATACATGCAACCTACGCATGTACTTTTATGATTTGTGTGCAGTGTGAATGCAACCTTTGCTCTATAGCTTGTTTTCCTTTCCTTTTTGGAGCAGCAGATTTCAGGTCTGCACATGTCCTGGCTTCTGGTAGTGTGCTTTTCACCAGAAATGCTGAGTTTCTCCATGAGGTAGCTGGGTGACTGCCTTAAAGATGATGCAGCAAGACATTAATGTGATTTGTGTGTGCAGTGGGAGCCAGCAAAGGTCGATGAGGGCCTGGGTGATGTGGTTGTATCTTTGTAGAGCCTTGATGGTGTGTGCAGGTGCATGTAGGACATTTCTCAGAGGGACAAGGGAGGATGATGGGGGGCCCTTGAGGATGGCATTGCTCCCATCCAGGTAGGAATTTGACCAGTGCTTGAACAGTGGATCTAAAACCGTCAGGAGGGACGAAGGGATTGACTTTCCGCATAAGGAAGAGCTGATATCAGGCTGTCTGAGTTTTCTTAGATATGTGTGTCATGAAGGAAAGGGGTTTGTCGGTGTGGAAAACAAGGGACTTGGCACAGGAAGTTAAGTTCGGGTCTGAAGCCCTCAGGGTGCATGGTTAGTAGCCTGGTCTGTATGTCTGTGTGTTCGGTGTCGTTAATGAGGAGTAGAAATTCAGTCATGGAGGGGTAAAGCTTCAAGTATGCAATTGGCATCCATGACTGGATGAGTGAGAAGCAGGTTTTGATTCTGTGGATTTCATTGATGGAGTCTATCTTGAGGTATAGCTTTGAGTCGTCGGAATATTGGTAGATGTGGATGTTGTGTGTGGCTAGCAGGGATCCCAGTGGTTACATGTATAGACTGAAGATCACTGGGGATAGAATGGAACCCAGCGAGACTCCACAGGTGGCGGGTAGCATTGGTATAGTCGTAGGGGAGAAATAGGCACTGGTGGCCTGGTCGTAGTTAAAATTGCATAGCCAGTGTGCTATGAGTAAATGAGCAAATCTTAGCAAACATGTTTAGTAGTCACTCATATTGCAGTCTGCTCTCCTTTTACGGGCAACTTTCATACAGGGGATTGAACCCTGCAACTTCAGGTTTCGGTATGACGCATTGTTTTTGGACCTATTATTGTATTTGATTTGTGTGCTAGCAAGAGCACTCAGTGGCCGTGACTACTAAACATGTTTGCTAAGATTTGCTCATTTACTCATAGCGCACTGGCTACGCAATTCTAACTACGACCAGGCCACCAAGTGCCTATTTCGCCACTACGACTACGCTTTGCCTTGAAAAGGACCCGGTCTTTTGGTCGAAACATGTGTCGGCAGACCTGTTCTACAGTCTACTATAAACTTTATTTTCTATAGAACCCAATGGCTTTGTGACAGTGCCTTTTTTCGCTTGAACCATACCTCTCCTAAAACAAATGGTCATCCATTTGTCTTATTCGGATCCCTCTCTACTTACAGGTTGTGCAGCAAACCGTGAATGAGGGGACTCTTCTTTTGTCTCTGTTTCATTAACTTTAGGAGTTGCGAGGTAACTACTAGTCCCTCTTAGGTGCAGCAGCCCATACCTGACTGCATTTATCTAGTTTCTCATTAGATTGTTTTACCTACCTTGTAGCCCAAGCGCCTCTCACAACCGGCATACCTCGACTTAGTCCATATCTTTGCGAAGTCTACTCCATGTTCATGGATAATGATCTGTGACAAGCCTAAACTTCCTGCCAGTGAGATTGTATTTAAGTATGAAACTGCCCATTGTATTGCTGGGGTCTCAAGCTCAATTGTGGCATAGGTATTTTCCCTGGGATATAATTTCTGACTAATGCAAAGAATCAGGTGCTCAATGCCATTGTGATCTTGGGAAAGGACAGCCCCCAATGCAACATGTGAAGCAACATGTGAAGCAACATGTGAAGCAACATGTGAAGCAACATGTGAAGCAACTGTTTGCAAGATAAATTGTGTTAAAATGTGCTACTTTTAATACACGCTCACTGCACAGAATTTGTTTAAGTTTATCAGAACTGTTTTGGTCTTCCTGGCTCAAGTTTATCTTTTGGAGTTCTGGGTTTTTAAGCTTATCACTGAGGCTAGAGGAATAATTAGGAATGAACCGCCAATAATACCCATCCAATCCAAAAAAAGCTGTTAGATCTTTCTTTGTCTTAGGCACTGGGGCTTCTTGTAAAGATTTCACCTTTTCACTTTGGGGTTGAACAAGTACATTCCCCAAAAAGAAACTGATATACTTGACTGCTGACTGTTCCAAATTACATTTTTTTAGATTGCCGGTAAGGCCGGCTTTTCTCAGTGCCTGAGTGGCTAAATATAGATGATGCATATGTTCTTTTCCCATCCTACTATGGATGATTATATCATCAATATAAGCTCCACAGAAAGAGGAGTAGGGTCGAAGGACATGGTCCATTAGCCTTTGGAATGTGTCTGGTACACAGTGAAGGCCAAAGAGTAACAGTTTGAATTGGAATAGTCCAATAGGGGTGGAGAAGGCCATTTTATCCTTGTCCCCCAGATTGACAGGTGCTTGGCAATAACGTTTTGGCCGGTCAATTGTGTGGAGGAAAATAGCATGCTCCCAATTGATCAATCAGGTTGTCTATCCTTGGCATAGGGTAACTGTTGAATTGGGATGCTGCGTTTACCTTCCTGAAATCAATAAAGAACCTCCAGGATTGATCTGGCTTGGCAACAAGTACTATCAGAGAGGACCAAGGGCTCTGGGATGGTTCATTAATATCAGTGTTCAACATCTTCTTCACTTCCTGTATGACTATTCCTTTTCTCGCTTTGGGGCTCTGATATGGATTTAAATGGACAACCAGGGAGGGCGGGGGTGCAGAATTTGTTGAAAAAAATGTTTACTCTCCCCGACTCATTGCTAAAAACATCTGGAAACTGTTTCAGTAGATTTTGTAGATCTTGTTTCTGGGTTTGTGGTAGGTGTGAAGAAATCAAAGTATTTCTATCTGACTCCTTTGTTAAGAGACTAGTCAACCCCACTGTTGTAGGTTCTATCGGATTCTCTCTCCATTCGTTAAGGAGGTTTTTATGGGAGATATGGGCCTTGGTTCGCCTATCTGGATGTGAGATTCGATAGTTGTTTGGACCAGTTTGTTCAATCCCCTCATATGGTCCGTGCTATTTAGACAACCTCTCATTCTCGGATGTTGGCAGGAGAACAAGACCTTTCTGTGTAACAGAAAAGGATCTGAGTGGAGCCTTTTTACTGTGGGAGGTCATTTGATTTTCTTTTTCTTTGGCTAGGTTTTCTTGAACTATTACTCTTGCAATAGCCATATGTACCTTTAAACTTTGGGCAGTCAGACAGTGGTATCAGGGCTTCCTGCATCTCCTCCCAGGTCTCTCTTAACATGTCAAAGACTTCCCATGGCTCCCTACCATATAAAAGCTTAAATGGTGAAAACCCTGTTGAGGGTTTTGGTGTTTTACGGCCATAAAACAGTGTCCAGAGTATCATAATATTCACATTTTTCCCATCTGCCTCAACCAATTTCTGAATTACACTTTTAAGGGTTTTGTTGAAACATTTCAATAAACCGTCCATTTGGGGGTAGTAGACAGAGGTATAAAATGTTTTAATATGTAGGATCTCTTTTACCTCTGCCATTAATCAACTCATGAAAGTAGTCCCTTGATCCGTTAGGACCTCCTTCAGGAAACCAACTCATGAAGAAAATGGGATTAGGTGTTTCAAAATTTGTTGTGATGTATTATTGCATAATGGGAATGCCTCTGGGTATCATGTAGCATAGTATACAATTACCACGATGTAACGATTCTGAACTGGATAACCCCAGCTCTTTAAGACAAGTAGCAATACCCTTGAGATGGATGGGATGCAGATTTTATTCATACATCAATAATCAAAATGACTCAGGCAGTTGGCAAAAAAGATAACTGTTTTAATATCAATTATCTAAACCAGGGAGTACAACAAACATCAATGAACACGCTCAATCCTCTTACTCAATGCTTCTTATAAAAAACGTATCTTATATACTAAAAACTCATCATCATTGACGTTAACCTACGTAATGACTAACGTCATCCTACGTGGCAAACTACAAAACCTAGTGGCAAATGCAATTGGGTCTAAGAGAACATCTAAGTATACGTTCAATACTAGTCTAAGAAAGTGAAAGAAAGTGATAGGTTTCTTAACATCAGGTGGGGCAACTAAGCCCTCCCCTCTAAATGGTCACTACAAACGTCACTAAATATACAACATCCCATTGGTTACACAAATGATAGGACCCTTAATTACGTGCCTCCCTACAATTGGTTGGCACTCTAACCCCCGTCAGTACTTTTCCACCTAGGTTAGCAGCATGCAGCTGGGCTTTCAGGTGCTGGTGAGCTCGTCTTAACCATAGCTTCCCACCAATTAGCCTGTTAATACATCATCACCTCAGTGGTTTGCTGTCAGTTAGGACTTTGAACTTGTCCTCGGGAGTGCTCTTAGCTCTGGAGAATTCAGGGGAGTGAAGCCACGTTCTGCCCTCATGCATAGATGTGGTAGTCTTGTTCATTCAATTTTATCCTTCCGTGTGACTGTAGACCACGAAATCAAGCCTTTGGTGCATTTAAAATACTATTTTCTAATAGACCTCTGACATTTTCCTTATATTGTCCATACCTTCTGAACAGGAGTTTTGTTCTTTCACATGATTTGTATCCAATGTCAGCTCACTCCAACCTGATAAAACCATGGCATCCTGGTCTCACCCAGCCTCACCTTTCTGAGATTGATTTTGTAATTCAATTGTTTTTTACTGAGACACACTGGAAATGAGGCCTTCTTTCTTCAGTCCAACACTGCTATAATACGTTGTGGAAACATCCATCCTTTATTCATTCATATAAATAAACATACGTTGGCCCTTGCTGCGATCTATTTACTATAAAGCTAGCCTCAAGAATACTTCATCTGCTTGTGTTTCTATTCATCTGTCCACGTGCAGAATGCTTGATATCTTCATCAGTTCTTTAGCATAAGCTTCTTGAACTTCATCCCAAGATGTCACTTATCCTTAATTTTTTCTTAATGCCTTATAGAATGTCTTTATTCTCTTGTCTCTGCAACATCTACGTATGTCAGCTTGACTCGGTGTGATGTCATCATTCGTCTTTGCCATTCATTTGCTCTGCTTCTTCTGGAATTTCATTCAAATGGCCATCATACTTTCTCATATGCAGGTACAGTTTTCTCAAAGGGAACTTTGCTTCCAGGATTCTCCTAGGTATCAGTATTCACACTGGTACTGCACTTGTCTCACACTTTGGTTTCCAACATATTGACAATATGGGCAAAGTGGTTGAGGTGGGGGTACTTGGCTCCTCCTCTACCCTTCCTCCTCTGGGCGATTCCTCAACCAATCTTCCATCATCCTTCAAATCTAGACATCCTTGTCTGATGAAATGCTACTTTGGGATCCATATGTTTGTGACTCCTTTCAGCATCCAGCTTATTTCACATGATCATCTTTGCTCCATGTCATGGGCATGCCCTGTCCACTTGGACTGCAGTACATCCATTTTCCCACATACTTCTTATGGCTCTTCGGATACAGGAACTTCATTCTCTCAGGAGCATGGATGCTGACCTTCAGAAAGTCTCTGAATTCTTCATCTATCGAGTCTACGGCCTTCCATCCTTGCTCAACGTCGATCATGATTTTCATCCCTATAGAGTTCTTTGCAGTCTTCTTGCATTGCAAGATTATTATCTTGATAACTCAGAATCCAAGTAATATCATTACTATCAGGGCTCCGAGAAACTTGAAAATGTCTGCCATCCATTGTGGGAATCCGCGAAAAGAGAGCTCCAAACCAGCTGTCATCAGTAATGTCTTCTACTTCGCCTTCTTCGATTGTCACACAAACACCTCCATCCATAGCTGTAATCATATCCAAGACATATCTATTCTGAAGTGCCATCAGTCGTATGGCTCTCATATCTTCCCTAATATCATTAAATCCCTTTATAGTGGTGTTAATAGTCTGTAGCAATTCCCATCTGATAATCTGCAGCCATTTGGTATTTTCTCCAACCTGGATTCTTAGCATGAAGATCAATGTAAACACTGAAGAAGTCTGACTGAACAGTCTGTGTTCATATGGAATGGCGTCACAAGCTTCTATTGATTTGGCTGAGAAGTAATTCTCCCTCTTTATTCTTCCTATCAGCTCCACAGATCTTTTCTTCCGTAGGTGAGCATCTGCTTTTGGCAAACTGTCAAGATTCAGGTCACTCTTAGGAATCACCAATGCTGGAACATGAACATTCACTATTGAGCAAAGTCCACCTCAATTCTCTGGCAATTTTATGTAAGCTCTGGATCCACAAGCTCAATAGTGATCCATTATCACTGCTGTTCCAATTTTCATTCCTGGTCAAAGATTCGCCCACAGATCTGATTCTCTCCAACTCTTTTGTGCCATTATTTCTGAAGCAAAGCTTTGCACTATCCAAAGGTACTATCTGCAAGGGTCCTCCATCTTCAACCCAAGTCAGTAGCTTAGCAAGACTCAGCCATAGTGGCTTGCATCCATGTTGCACTATGCCAATAGTCGATTCAGGGTGACCAATTATTACCCAGGCTCTGAAGATGATTACTCCTTCTTCCCATCCATCTAGAGAAAGGACTGATCCCCAAATCTGCATCTTCCCTCTGTTCTTCCAACTGTTAACCTCTTCTTCAGACTTTTCTGGACTCTCGAGTCTTTTGTTTACTTCCCATCTGATTCCAGCTCCTTTTACTCCAGGTTTTTTATTTCTGATCACGTGATTCTTGGTATGTGCTCTGTCTCTTGTCTTTGTGCCTTGCACATAATCCTCTTCGTTTGGATCTGTCCATTCAGTAGCCCATTTGAGATAGGCATCTTGGCCCTTGAACTGGCCTCTTGTACGGCAAAGTGCTATGTATGATAAATAATGTGCTGTCTGCACGTCTATTTCAATAGCTTTGAAGATCTTAGACTTTCCCATGCTATAAGGCGGGAGTGCACACACAAAGCATTCTTCCTTTGAGGTCCTTCTTACTACCTCTCTCATATATTGGTAAAATATGTTATTCCCCAAAGTGTTGTACTGTCCAGGTGATCATTTAGCTCATGATCATCCTCCCTAGTATTTCTCTTAGGTTGGTCTAGCTGCATCAATGATTTTGACGTCCGAGATGGTTCATAGTGAAAAAATCTCCCCAACCCCCTTTCTTTAATTTCTTTTTTTTGTTTTACCCATTTTGTTTTATTCCTGGGCCCCAAAATAAATATATAATTAGAAAAAGGGAATTCGCCTTTTTTTTCGACCTTTTATTTTGATATTTTTGACTTTCGACCTTTTTTTTTGACATTTTGACTGTACACGGTCCGAGATATAGGTAGGTCTAGATCCTTCCATCTGACTTCCTTATTCATTGAAAAACATCCCTCAGGGCCACATGCACCTTCCTCTCTCCTCCCCACGGAAGGTATCTCTGTCTTCGTCTGACATATCCTGTCCCCAACTTGTGTGACTTCTCTCCTTCTCTTCTCTGTTCAGAGTCAATCTATCTAGAGACTCTTCTTTGGCCCAAAACTACATGAGGCTCCCTCTTTATTGTACATCTGTGTACTCTCAAGTCAATCATTTTGCCCTTCCCTTTCAACTCTTTCTTGGTTCTCATGTCATGATAGACTTTATCGATTGCATCTCAATGCTTCTAGAGTCGAACTCACCCTCGAGATTTGCTCCAGATGGACATGGTATTGGCTCGAGTTATGGGAAGAACTCTTCCACATCCTCCCATGCCAATACTGGATTAGGATTCATTACTTTCTTTTCCATACAATCAAGATTGTGTTCTCTCTGCCTTCTCTTTCATTCTAATTCATCGTCAAATTCTCCTTGCTGCCTTATTTCCTCCTTTACCCTGTCTTCCTCTTTTCTTTTCATATTTCTTCTCTCATTTGCTCTTTGTATTTCTTTATCTTTCTGCTTTTGCATTCTTTTATCCCTTAATTTCTGTTCCTCTTCCTCTATTCTTTTCCTTTCTTATCTTTTTTGCTCTTCGATTGCCCTCTGTTTGTTGTCATACTTCCTTTGTTCCTCTGCTCGTTCCTGCTTCTTCACTGGCTCATCTTGATACAATTGTTCCCGTCTCTATCTTTCTTTTTTCCCCATCTTCTTTCAATAATTTTTCCCTTTCTCTATCATTTTTGTCCTGCTTGTCTCGATCTTCCCTTTGCCTTTACCATCGAGTTTGAGCAAAATCTGACCACCCATCCATTTGTTCTGTAGAAGTGCTAACTTATCAGTTTTATCTCTTTCTCCTTTCCATCTCTTTATTTCCTGTCCTATATCTACTAACATACTTGGTCGATCACTTCTCTCCTTATGACCTCTCTCTTTGTCCCTCGGGACCTTAGAGATTACATCTCTTGCAGTATTTTTCTCTGGGCTCTCATTGCTGCTTTGCAGAGTTGACTCATATGCCGGGTTACTGTACCCTGCTGCTGCCTTAAGCTCACTCAATTGGTACAACCCGTCATCTTTCTTGCTTTCAATGTCTGTTTCAGGTGCGGCAGGGGGAGCAGAAGGCTCCTCACCGCCCTCTTTGCATACCTTAAGTATCCAATCTACAGAAGGTGGCTCTTCTCTCACCTCCTGCTACATCTTCCAGAGCACTAAGCTGCTAGTTGTTTATTTAACTTTTTTCCCGTATATGCTGCATGCAAATATGTCATCATATGCTGCAGGACTGCCTTTGATAGTGATCCCCCGTGTGGCCATGGCATGAACATCTTGTCTGCGGTGCCTTTAACCCATTCTGCACTATACTGTCTAAGCTTGGGTGCATGTTTCGGTAGCTATTTTCAGAAGTGTACAAGTGGGGTAATATCCTCTATTTTGACTCTAAACTCTTGACTGTCAATACTCACTTTTACTCTTTGCAATTTTCAAAAATATGCTTCAGAAAAACAAAACAATATGAGCGTACACCAATCGTTGCAGGCTCCAAACCCTCTAAATCACGTTTTTTGCTTTAATCTACTAAGAATACCATCAATTCAAGTTTATTAAATAAACAATTAATTCTTTAAATTTGGTTATTTCCTCTTCACGTTTATCAATTTATCTATTGCTTTTTCATCATATACAATAACATAAAACAAACAAACAGACATACTCGACTGGCCACATATATCTCACAATCTTCTCTTTAAGACCTGTCTTGCCCCTAAGAAATACTCCTACGGAGTGTGAACTGTCCTCTACAAATTCGTCTTTAATCGAATTTGTTTTCTACATCATCTGCTATGGAGCTATAGGTACTGTTACTTCTGTTATGTTCTTTAAAACACAGGTAAACTGGGCATACTCATTATCGTGGTCTCTCCTCACGATACACTCTTAATTGCTTGACCTCTCTTCAAGTCAATTACTCAATATTTAACACTCATTATTCTCGCTACTTTACCGCAGCCTCCGTTACTCGTTTTTCCCCCTTATCACTTTTCTTCACTCATTGCCCACATGCAGTTTTGCCACCTCACACTGTTTTACTCAACATTTGTATGTTCGACTTCTGACTCTTGGGTTCGTCTGCCTCTTTACCGCCTCTTCAACTTTCCATTTGTTCAGCTTCATGTAGAAGCTGGGAGGGGATGCCATAGAAACTGGGGGACCCGTCTCACCCTTACTAAAGTTTAAAAACTGGTACCGTTATCTACAGGGAGCTTCACGTCCTTTCAGCCGAATGGCAGAGTTTGTGCAATATTGCAGGACCCCAAAGCTTATTTATCTTGATGCGTCTGAACCATCCTCTCTGCTACCACGTGAACTGCATAACCCCAGCTCTTTAAGACGAGCAGCAATACCCTTGAGATGGATGGGACGCAGATTTTATTCATACATCAATAATCAGTTGGCAAAAAAGATAACTGTTTTAATATCAATTATCTAAAACAGGGAGTACAACGAACATCAACAAACATGCTCGATCCTCTTACTCTACGCTTGTTATAAAATACATAGCTTATATACTAAAAACAGGTCATCATTGATGTTAACCTACGTAATTACTAACGTCATCCTACGTGGCAAACAACAAAACATAGTGGCAACTTCAGTTGAGTCTCAGAGAACATCTAAGTATACGTTCCATACTAGTCTAAGAAAGTGAAAGAAAATGATAGGTTTCTTAACATCAGGTGGGGCAACTAACCCCTTTCCTCAATGGTCACTACGAAAATCACTAAATATGCAACATCCCATCTCATCTCTGGAGAATTTAGGAGAGTGATGGCACACTCTGCCATCATATATAGGTGTGGTAGTCTTGTTTGTCCAGTTTCATCCTTCCATGTGACTGAAGACCACAAAATCAAGCCTTTTTTGCATTTCAAATACTATTTTCTAATAGACCTCTGATGTCTTCCTTATTTTGTTCATGCCTTCTGAACAGTAGTAGTGTTCTTTCACACAATTTGTATCCAATATAAGCTCACTCCAGCCTGATAAAACCTTGGCTTCCTGGGCTCATCCAGCCTCACCTTTCTGAAATTCATTTTGTAATTCAATTGTTTTTAACTGTGACACACTGGAAATGAGGCCTTCTTTCTTTAGTGCAGCACTGCTATAATACGTAGTGGAAGCATCCATCCTTTAATCGTTCATATATATATATACACGTTGGCGCTTGCCGTAATCTATTCACTATAAAGCTAGCCTCAAGAAAACTTCATCTGCGTTTCTGTGCATCTGCACACGTGCAAAATGACTTGATATCTTCATCAGTTCTGTAGCATAACCTTCTTCAGCTTGATGCAAAGATGTCACTTATCCTTGATACTTTCTTAATGCCTTATAGAATGTCTTCATTCTCTTGTCTCTGCATCTTCTATGTACGTCAGCTCGACTCCGCGTGATGTCACCATTCGTCTTTGCCATTCATTTGCTCTGCTTCTTCGGAATTTCATTCAAATGCCCATCATACTTTCTCATATGCATGTATGTTTTCTCAGAGGAAACATTGCTTCCAGGATTCTCCTAGGTATTAGTATTCTCACTGGTACTGTACATGTCTCACACTCTGTTTCCCAACATATAGGCAATATGGGCAAAGTTGTTGAGGTGGGGGTAATTGACTCCTCCTCTATAATTCCCAAACTTAGATGGGTCAAGGGGAGCAGCTATGTCCATACCCATACGGGAAAAGGCCACATCAATGATCGCTAATGGTTCAAGTCGAGCTGGGGGAGGTATTTTGGAGCTAGTCTTTTGATATAAGGCACAGGTGAGTATGATGTTTTTCACATCACCAGAGATTCCAGAATCTGCTCATCACCTGCCCTTGTTTCTTACCTGTTCTTAAGTGTGCACCCATTAAGTTAGAGTTGGCACTGTCCAGCACCATCCGCTTATGAATTGTAGGCATCATAAGACCAAGATTATGACCATTGGCAAAGGGGCACATCGGGGGAGGAAGTTTGCTTGGTTGGGTCAAGCCTGGAAGAAGTCAAGGTTTACAAATAACTAGGTATGCACAATTCTTCTAGAGGTAATAGCTCATGTCATGTAAATGCGATCACTCCTATGGCTTGGACAAAATACCTGCCGTAAAAAAATGTCATTGATAGACAAGGAGGCAGATCCATCGAGGTCAAACTTATGTCATACAAAACATCAGTTGTGCAGGGATTTTGTATGCTTTGGCAACCCTGCCAGTGGGTTTGGTGTGCTGGCTTAAGAAATTCGAGGGAAAATGATTAAGATCTTTATTGGGCCTACGGCGTGCAGTTCCGGTAGAAGTGATGCAACTGGAACTCGGCCTGCCCTGGCTAAATATATTATGGATGATGGCAGTGTGTACATTCTGGGCTACCATGCGTTTCAGTGATATAGAGAAGCAGTATCTGGTTTCAGGATATGCAAAATCTGGTTCTGAAGCATTTTGTAAGCATTGGTATGAACAACTGCCTGAGTCAGTTGAGGTAGTGTATGTGTTGGATTTTGAGAGGAAATTGAAAGACTATGATAGTTTACAATCTCTTGAATGTTTGGCTAAAAAGCATAAATACGCCTTATATACTACTCAGGGGTTGAATATCAATAGTGCATGTAATTAGCTAACCAATTTATACACTCCACAATTGGTATACTTTATCCTATCAGTGCGCCTGAACTTCTCCTGGTCTTTGGAAACACAGGGGCCTGGTTAGGCCTCAAAAGGAAGGAGCGTCTATGTCGTTTTTGTGAACAAGCAATTGAATCCAAGAAGCATCTACTCACAAAATGCATTCTGCTTTTTAAACTATACAAGAAGGGTTACCATGAATTCTTTGATCACACTTCTGACCAGTTTTGGAGTACACTTTATGGGGCAAAATCTCTGGTAATGACTGTGTTATGATGAGGCAGACAAGGTATGAAAGGAGGCCACACTTTGAGGACGTTGACAACAGGAGTTTATCCAGTATTATCCTTAAGACAACCCCCAGCCTCAGGTAGCTCCTGACAGCTGCCCTTCACTGGAGCTTCTACCGCCCTCACATTCTCAACCTATAAACAATAACAAGTTTACTTAGACATAGTAACCAGGTGTGGGTGTTCTAAGAACCACCAAGCCTGAAATGTATGATGTCATCTAAGGAGCGTAGGCTCCACATGCTAAACTAAGTGTGGGGAAAGAAGAGAGGTAAATCCTCTCCTAACACCTCCCTTCTTTCCAAAATGCAAAACATGAAATAAGGCTTTAGCCTCTACTCAAATAATTAAATTTTGAAACATGCACAAGAACACTAGATGGATATGACTCAAATTTTAAAACAGAACTTGTCCTGTGCTTGTCTGCTCGTTCACATGCTTGACCAGTAAGCTTGACCACTTCATATCTCCTCCTCCTCACTCTTTGGATCTTTCTTGACAATTGCCACTCTCTCTTTGTTCCATACAGCTCCACCCTCCACCAGTACTGATGAACCGAAATCCTTCACAACTAACTTGGGTTCTGAAAACACGGGAGAACATTTACGTACCTTGGTTGGCAACTTAACTTTGATCCAATCACCTTCAGTAACCGTTAGCGTCCTGCAACAATTTATCCAATCATACCTATACTTAGCTTTGCTACCACTTACTTGCATTCTGTCCCTCACCCTTTCCACATCGACAGTCACCATCTTTGACCTCCCTATTCAAGCATCCCAAGGTGGGTATTGGGATTGCTTCCCCTTAAAACTTCATATGGGGACACGCCCATGACACTGTGTGGAACCAGGCGATATTGAAACGTTCTTTCCATTATGGTCCTGAACCAATCACCTCCCATAGCCACTGCAATCCGTATTGCTTCCATGAGCGTTCTATTGAATCTCTCAACACAACCATTCCCTTGATGTTGGTAAAGTGCTGTGTTCACTTGTTCAACCCCATACTTCTTTAAACATTCTCTAAATTCTTTAGAAACCAACTGTGAGCCATTGTCTGAAATGCACCTTTTTGGGAAACCTTCCCTCCAGAACAACTGTTCTAGAAACTGAATTATTTTGAAATTTGAAATTTCCTTCAGGACACATACCCCGGCCCATTTTGAAAGAAGACCAACAACTAGTAAATAAGTGTCTCTAGAGCCTCTTATGTTAAAGGGTCCGAGCAAATCCAGTGCCACCTCATCCCATGGTAATCTGGGACTGTCCCGAGCAACCATGGGAACCTTTTGAACAGTGAGACCTTTGTCTCCTTCCATAAACTCTGAGCAGGCCAAAACCTGTTCCTCCACTTCTTTATCTAATCCTGGCCACCAAAACCCGCTCTCACTAGCCCCTTAGTGCTCGCCACTCCCAAGTGGCCCACTGTCAAGATGTGCGTCCCGAGGACGCTGCGTACCTGTGTTTCCTGTAGGCTTGCGTGCCGGGGTCGCCAGGACGTTGCTTGTAGAACGAAAGATGAGAGGGTAACGCCAAGAACCGGCCCAGGTCCCGTCCTGATTGCAGGATTGAAAATGGGTCCGATTCCTGACGCCACGGATGGACACGTCCCTGGATTTACGTGGCGCCAGAACAGTGCAAGCACTGAACAGGGAAGGCCGGTAGATGTAGACAGCGAGCTTGAGTGCGTTGCTATGATTCTGCAGAAACCTTCTTGAAGATGTTGAGAGAAGCCAGCCGGGACTGTAGTATGGCAGCAATGGCAGACGGCAAAAGGGACCGAATAAAGGCACCGAAGGCACTGGCACCCAGCACAAGGCAGAGGAGTATTCAGGCAAGGGAGGTGGTCAGGCAGGAGAGGGATAAGGCGGTAAGGAGGAAAAAGGAAGGGACCGGAGGCACTAGGCCAGGACCGGACAAAAACCCAACCCAGGGGAGCCAGACCCCCAACCAAGGAACCAAACCACCAGGGCAAGGGAAGGCCGGGCAAACTGGAAGGGAACAAGGGAGGCAAGCGAAGAGACCAAGGAAGGATAAGGAAATCCAGTAGTGAGCGGGAGGTCAGGACCAAACCGCGTTGAGACGCGGCGAGTACAGATCCGGAAGCTCCTTTATAGTGATTCGGCACGGAAGCGAGGCTTGACCCGCAATCCGAGTCGGCGCATGCATGGAATCACGGTATTCGTGGAAACGAGGCTTGAACCACAAGCCCGTTCCCTGCCGCTTCCGCGTATGCACGCATGCACCCCAACTCGCCCGAAGCGGGCACTCACCCCAAATGAGCGATGAGCTCGGAGAATGCGCCCACGACCAAGGCGAAACCGCAGGTACAGCCGCCAGGCATCACCCCGCCCACGAGGACACGGCCGTTCCCGATCCCGGGTGAGTGTCCTAACACCATGCCCCCTCCCAGAAAGACCCGGGGCCCCCGGTCTACAAGGATGGCGTAAATAGAACTCACGCACCAAACGAGGAGCATGGACATTCCCAACAGGTTCCCAAGTGCGGTCACAAGCCGAATACCCCTCCCAATCCACCAGGAACTGCAATTGACCCCGATGGAAACGAGAATCACAGATTTCCCGGACCTCATATTCAGGAACACCCTGCACCTCAGTGGCCGGAGGACGAGAGCCCGAGCGCCCATAGGGGTCCTCCAGGTAAGGCTTAAACAAGGAGACATGAAACACGGGATGCACCCGCCAGGATGGGGGTAGATCTAGTTTGAATGCCACCGGGGAAATCCGTCTAGTAATCCGGAAGGGTCCTAGGAAACGGGGAGCAAGTTTCGTAGGTAAGTTGCGAACAGGTAAGTTCTTGGAAGAAAGCCACACCTTCCCACCAACCCTGAATATAGGTTCCGGGTACGCCTCCTATCTGCCTGGACCTTCATGTCCTCACGTGCCTTAACCAGGGTACCAGTCGCCTGGGCATGCAGTTTTCGGATCTCTTGAATCAGCTGATCAGCAGAGGGAACCGTGCTTGGTCGTACAGGAACAAACAGAAAAAGTCTAGGACTGAGTCCATAGGTACAAAGAAAGGGGCTTAATCCTGTTGCAGAATGGATCGAGTTGTTGTAAGCTACCTCAGCAAAGTCCAAGTGCAATGCCCAGTTGGTCTGAGAGGCGTTGGAGAAACAGCGCAGATACTGTTCCAACGTCTGATTGGTCCTCTCCGTCTGTCCGTTGGACTGTGGATGATAGCCGGAACTAAGTGCTCGATGTATGCCCAGGTGACGACACAGTTGTTTCCAAAAGGATGATATGAACTGGGAACCACGGTCCGAGATGATCTTATCAGGTAGTCCATGTAACCGGTAAATGTTGTGCAGAAATGCTCGGGCCATGGAACTCGCAGAGGGAACTTTAACAAAGGGGATAAAATGAGCCATCTTGGAAAAACAGTCAACTACTACCATTATGCATGTGAAGCCCTCGGAAGGTGGTAGTTCCACTATGAAATCAGTAGCTATGGTGTGCCAAGGATAGGGCGGTGTCTCGATGGGTTGGAGTACACCGAGTGGTTTCCTTCTGGGTATCTTTGCTTGTGCACATACTGGACAGCATTCCACGTATTGTTTAATTTGTTTGGCCAATCCTGGCCACCAAAACTGTCGGGCGACAAGTTCTTGTGTAGCACGTATGCCCCGATGGCCCCCAATCTTCGAATCGTGAAATGCTTGCAAAATGGCAATCCGAAGAGAGTCGGTGGGTGCATACAATTTCCCACTGAAGAAGAGCAACCCCTCGTTCTCGCTAACTTGGGGCAATTTCAATAGTTCCGTTCTGTAAGGGTCTGCCAATGTTTCCTGTAAGAACGTATCCAGGCAATGAGACACAGAAAACAAGAAATGTTCTGGGGCTAGCAATAACTGGTTCTGGCTGTCTTGCTTGATGTCTTCCAAGGAGCGAGACAACGCGTCTGCTTTCAGATTCCGAGCATTAGGTATGTAAGTGATTGGGAAATCGTAATGAGAAAAGAAAAACGCCCAACGGGCCTGGCGGGAAGTGCGACATTGAAGAGATCGTAGGTACTGTAGATTTCTATGGTCGGTACGGACCTCAACAGGAAATTGGCCTCCCAAAAGATGATGGCGCCATTCTTCAAATGCCAATTTGATGGCTAAAAGTTCTTTCTCGATCACGGCATAATTTCGTTCGCTCAATGTTAGTTTTCGGGAAAAATAAGCCACTGGGAATTCAACATCTGACTGCGGGTCCTTCTGTAGCAAAACTGATCCAACGGCGAAATTCGACGCATCTGCTTCCACAATGAATGGTCTACTCTGGTCGGGATGATGTAGGATGGGAGAGGTGCTGAAGGCGTCCTTGAGACGTTCGAACGCATTAGTAGCTTCCTCATTCCACACAAACAACGTCTTACTGCTGGTTAAACTGGTTAAAGGTGCTGTGAGATTGGAAAAACCTGGTATAAAGCGCCTATAGAAATTGGCGAATCCAAGGAATCGCTGAAGGGCCTTCACATCGTTAGGTCGTTGCCATTCTTGAATTGCCCGTGACTTAGTTGGGTCCATCTGTATGCCAGAACGGCAAATCACGTACCCAAGAAACTCAATCTTGTCTTGATTGAAGAGACATTTCTCAGTCTTGGCGTATAAGTGGTTCTGCCGTAAACGGTTGAGAACTTCTTTGACATGTATGATGTGTTCCTTCTCATTCTTTGAGAAAATCAATATATCATCTAGGTATACCCACACAGATATTCCGAATAAATCCGAAAATATTTCATCCATTAAACGCTGGAAAACGGCTGGGGCATTGAATAGTCCGAAAGGCATTACACGATATTCATAGTGCCCTAAGGGTGTCTTAAAAGCCGTTTTCCACTCGTCACCAGTCTTGATTCGTACCAGATGATATGCCCCTCTTAAATCCAACTTAGTAAATATACAGGCAGAGTGCAAGGATTCCAGGATATCACGTATTAGAGGCAATGGATATCTGTCCTTCCGAGTAAGTTCGTTTAACTGCCGATAATCCACCCAGGGACGTAACGTACCCTCCTTTTTCTTGACGAAAAACAGCGGAAATCCCGCAGGAGACTTGGAAGGGGTGATATACTGTTTCTGAAGGCAGTCGTTTAGATATTCTTGTAAGGCTGTTCTTTCTTGTGGGGATAAGGAGTACACTCGTCCATGTGGAATCACAGAATCTGGCAACAGATCTATGGCACAATCAAAACTTCTATGAGGAGGCAGGGGAATGTCCCTAGGTTCCGAAAACACAGAGGAGTAATCCGCATATTCAGAAGGTATGGTAGACAACTGGCATACACAAGATGTTCCATTCACCTCTGTCTGCGTGGCAATTGTGGATATCCCAACAGATAACCTTGAGGAGGAACAATCCAGCAAACAACGATCCGAATTAAATGTCAATGTACGGGTTACCCAATTAACTTTAGGGTTGTGGTACAACAACCAGGGTAAACCCAACACGATCGGATAAGATGGTGACTTAATCACATCCAAAGATATGTTTTCCAGATGTTCATTGATCCACAACTGCAGAACTCCGGTGTGATGTTGAGTGGGACCAAAAGACAAAGGTGTACCATCAATGACCTCAATCGGTGTAGCTTGCTTCTTCTTAAGTAGAGGGATCTAGTTCTTCTTGACGAACTCAACATCGATATAGTTGCCAGATGCACCACAATCTAGAAGACCCATGATTACAGTTGACTTATCCTGCCACAGTACTTTAATTCGGAGTACCAAAAGGGCTGCGGGAGACATGGGCAGTAAGAACCCATCGGTATCCGGAAGGGCTGGTTTGAACGGTAGGCCTGTCATTGCCTTCCTTATACCTGACAGGCCTATTAGTTTTCCGACTTCCTGAGTGGTCGTAACTGACAAGTACCCAAATAGTGCCCGGAGGCACCACAATACAGGCACAAGTTCAAGTCCCTTCGACGTTTCCTCTCTATCGCGGACAAAGGTCCTCTGAGTGCCCCCAATTGCATGGGTTCCGGACCCGTTTCTGCTGTACTTGAAGCACCAGCAGGTGATGGAAAAGACCTGGAGTACGGCCTCTCCAACCGATGTCTTTCTCCCTTCCGCTCAGCCAAACGGTGATCGATTCGAAGAACCTGTTCCTGAAGTACCTGTAAAGTATCCGGTTCTGGTATATGAAGAAGTTCGTCTTTGTACTCCTCTCTCAGACCTCGCCGAAAAAGCGTCTTCTGTGTTACTTCTGGCCATTGAGAATCCGCCGCCAATTGACGGAACCGACCAATGTATGAGATCAGATCACTTGAACCCTGCCTTAGATCCATCAATTAGTTTTGTGCTGTGGCGGCCAAGTTAGGTGACTGGAATACTTCCAGAAACGCTTTCTCCAAGGCGGCAAAATCACCCAGTATTGGACTGTTTGCGGACACCAAAGGAGCTGCCCATGCAAGCGCATTTCCGGTTAGATTCCCTAGAATATACCCAATCTTCGCCTTCTCGTCGGTAAAATGGGAAGCCCGGAACAAAAAATGGATCCTGCAGTGGTTACAAAATTCGGCCACTCTTCTAGGATCCCCGACAAACTTCATGGGTGTCGTCTGTGCCATGGCAGAATCAGCCTGGGTTGTGGTGCTAGTCCTATGCACCACCATCTGACGTAGAGTCTCGTTTTCTAGACGAAGTGCTGTCATTTCAGCCCTTAAAGACCTGATTTTGTCTCTCAGATCAGAGGTTTCCTCCATCTCTGGGTCTGAATCGGAGGTTAGGCGTCTCAATCTGTCAAGATGTGCGTCCCGAGGATGCTGCGTACCTGTGTTTTCTGTAGGCTTGCGTGCCGGGGTCGCCAGGACGTTGCTTGTAGAACGAAAGATGAGAGGGTAACGCCAAGAACCGGCCCAGGTCCCGTCCTGATTGCAGGATTGAAAATGGGTCCGATTCCTGACGCCACGGATGGACACTTCCCTGGATTTACGTGGCGCCAGAACAGTGCGAGCACTGAACAGGGAAGGCCGGTAGATGTAGACAGCGAGCTTGAGTGCGTTGCTATGATTCTGCAGAAACCTTCTTGAAGATGTTGAGAGAAGCCAGCCGGGACTGTAGTATGGCAGCAATGGCAGACGGCAAAAGGGACCGAATAAAGGCACCGAAGGCACTGGCACCCAGCACAAGGCAGAGGAGTATTCAGGCAAAGGAGGTGGTCAGGCAGGAGAGGGATAAGGCGGTAAGGAGGAAAAAGGAAGGGACCGGAGGAACCAGGCCAGGACCGGACAAAAACCCAACCCAGGGGAGCCAGACCCCTAACCAAGGAACCAAACCACCAGGGCAAGGGAAGGCCGGGCAAACTGGAAGGGAACAAGGGAGGCAAGCGGAGAGACCAAGGAAGGATAAGGAAATCCAGTAGCGAGCGGGAGGTCTGGACCAAACCGCGTTGAGACGCGGCGAGTAGAGATCCGGAAGCTCCTTTATAGTGATTCGGCACGGAAGCGAGGCTTGACCCGCAATCCGAGTCGGCGCATGCGCGGAATCACGGTATTCGTGGAAACGAGGCTTGAACCACAAGCCCGTTCCCTGCCGCTTCCGCGTATGCACGCATGCACCCCAACTCGCCCGAAGCGGGCACGCACCCCAAATGAGCGATGAGCTCGGAGAATGCGCCCATGACCAAGGCGAAACCGCGGGTACAGCCGCCAGGCATCACCCCGCCCACGAGGACACGGCCGTTCCCGATCCCGGGTGAGTGTCCTAACACCCACATGGGCTAAATCAATCACAGCATTCCTCATACCAGTCGGAACTAATAATTGATGCCCACGATACAAATAGTTATTTTCTACCCATAACTCTTCCTTCACCTTGATAAAGCCTTCTGCACCAATTTCCTGTCCTCTAAAACTGTTATTCTTTATCATGTTGAGGACCTTCTTATACACCTCATCCTCATTACATGCAGCATCCCACTTAGTCCTCTGAATGCTATTCTGAACCTGAAAAATTTCCAACAAATCTTCATCTAGACTTATACCTTGCAAATCACTACCCTGCATAGAACTCACCCATTTCATTATGTGGCGAGATACCACCTCTAGTCCCTTTTTTGAAAATATGCTCACCAACAGTTTGTGGTCGGTACATATCACAAATTCTCTCCCCAACAAGAACCTCGTAAATTTCTCTACTCCCCACACACATGCCAGAGCTTCCTTCTCTAGAACCGAATGCCTGGTCTCTGGGTCCTTGAGGCTTCTGGAAGCAAACGCAATTGTATGTACTCCCACTTCATCCTGTTGCATCAAAACTGCACCAAGTCCATGATCACTGGCATCAACAAAAAGAATTGTTTCCCTATCTTCCTGCCGCTGAGTATCACATCTGGTTACAGGTGGAAAAAAGATTGATGATGTTAAAGGGAAAAAAACGTCATTGAAATGTTGCACATATAATGGGAGACCTGCTACAAGGCTAAGGGCCTCATCACGAGTTGGCCGGTATACCGACTGGGATACCACCCAACTTTATTTGCGTTAGCGCCCACCCGTCTGGTGGTATTACCACTGGATCACAGGTTGGGCACTAATCATTGCTCCCCATTCCCCATAGGGTCCGTTGGATCCAATGGGAATGATTTCCGCAATTACCATGGGGTAATACCGCCGTTGATAATTGCGCCAAAAATGGGAATTTTTCTGGCGTGTTTACCCCCAGCTCTAAGCTGGGGTCAACAAGCCAGACTCGAGATTGGGCGGAGCAGTAAATGTGTTGGTAACCTTGTTACCACGCATTTAAGGGCTAACGCCCAACTCGTGATGAGGCCCTAACCAATACTACTGAAACATATAGAAACTACACACAAGAAGATATGAGTGGATGCTGAAGTAAATAGGTGTGGCTGTATTGTTTTAATTGCTTCAAATGAACGTTTATCTTACTGATGTAACCACACTTTAATGGTAAATGTTTTATTCTATGAAGAATATATTGTATGATTAATGTATGTGTTCTTTGTATGTATAGTGTAAAGGTCAAATGCTGATCAAAGACACTTACTTTACAATAAATAAATAAATAAATAAATAAATAAAAGATTAATTCATTTATACGTTTGCCCTTTGTAGAAGTTTGTGTCCTTAGCATTCCCAAATTTAGGCACCCAGCAGTAACCAAGATTCCAGGGAGCAGTTAAAACAATCAGGTTATTTCAAATATGATATTGATACTTACAACCCAAAAGATGCGCGATGAAGAACCACGTCTTTCCCACAAACGCTCACTCTGGAAGCTCTGCTAATATTGGAATATTCCAAACAGGAAACTGGAAGCGTATCCATGTGGGCTAGGAGATGGCTTCCATACTTTCCTGATATTGACCCGTCAATATCTTCTAAAATGGCACAATTGGGGAAATGGAATACTGTCGGATTGGGCGAATTGATGAACTTCAGCTGCTCAGCCTTCACTCTAAAACCACCTAAAGGAATTAAGATGTACATTTACAATGAATCAACCTAGTATTGCCGTTGAAAACAGTATAAGTGGAATTAAAATGCAGCACATTGACCTTTGTGAATGTTACTTAAAATAGGTAAACGATTTCACGTTTGCCTCTTCTGCCAATTATGAAACCGAACCGTATTACAAGCAACAAAAGAGGCACATTGAAGCAAATATAATCATAACGTTTCCAAGCAATATGTGATGACATTGATTGATCGCATGCTGTGGGCATCGATACTACTGTAATTTTCTTCTTTCCATATCGTTACCATTCACCAACTCAAAATAAAAATATGTTAAAATATCATTCATTGCATTTAAAGTACAGGAATTAATGAATGAGTTGATCAATGAATGAAAGAACGAATGAATACATTTTTGTTGATACTCCAGATACAACGTGGCCTGGGGTAAGACTGGGGTGAAGCCTGTTTGGGCCGGAGGAAGCACATGAGGTGCTAGAAAAGCAGCTGCAGCAATGGCTTGAGAAGGGACTAACATGAATAGTCCTTATATTTCCAAAAGACATACTGAAAATAATAATGTTCAGCCTTCACCAGCACCTGACATCCAACACTCACAACTCTGACCACCCGTGCCTCCAACAGGTAGGGCTGTGGGAGAATTGACATCATTAAAAAGAACATTTTACCCAGAATGCTCTGTATCCTTTCCAGTGGGGCTGCAGCATGGAAAGAGTTCCACCTTGAGAGCATTGATACAATGTTAACTACTTTCGTATGGGAGGGGAAGAAGACAAAACTACCAATACAAAAGGTAACAGATACTTTCCAAAAGTTGGATTTGGTCTCCTGAGCTAGAAAGATTACCACAAGAGTCTGAAAATACAGTAGGCAAGCATGGTAGAAACTCGAGGAGATTAACCATGTCCGCTGTGGGCTCAGGTGGAAACAGAAATGACCAGCGTTCTTCCGGTTCAATTGGTCATAGGAACATATCAAAATGTGACACAATGACCAAGTCTAGACAGCATCATTGTTACCTCAAAATTCCTCTCCCGAAAGGCTGTCTTCATTTTGTATAAGGCGTCTTAGGTGCAAATATGGCTTAACCCATACGAGTCTCATGCATCTGTCTAGCATGCACTATGAACAGAGGGTCCTTCTCTTCACCTTACTTACAAACAGCCTTAAACTGGTGGTCGGAGACTAAAGGAGATACTTTAGGCTGGAAGGGCTATCACAGAGATTATTGGCAGCAAATTAGTCCCAAAGGGATGTGACATACTATGTGAACTCACTCGTAAGAGTTATCTGTGGGAACATTCAGCGATCCAGTTTTCAGCAAATAGTGAAATAGAATCATGCAAGTCACTTTAATAAAACATGCATGGAGTGGGTGACACAAATTGGAAAGCCATTCACTAAAGTCAGTAAAGCGCTGCGGTCCTCAATAGTAGCAGAGGTCAGCAGGGTAAATATAGAACTTCAAACCGGGCTCTGGCAACAGAAATTATGCTTCAGTATGTACTGGACTCGCCAGAAGTTGGATAGCCTCAGACTGAGAACATCCAAAACACGATGAAAATGTGATGGCACAAATACCTCATATGAAGATATGTTACATTATTGCTCGAGAATCATCCAATTTAAGAATAGGCCTTCCCATGATTCAACCTTGATTTAAATATAGAGCCTGAACCCTCCTTACGGTCTGTCAAATCGAGTGTGATCTCGGTGTTAGAATGGATCTGAGGACTGCAAAAGGTATGGATTCAAAAGGCAGTAGAGGTGGTAAAAATGTTCTTTGACACTATGGAAGTCTGAAAGGTGTCCTAAAATGGAGTTCTGGCTAATCGAAATCTCCTAACTGGTGACCATGGAATGGATTGCAAGGAAAAGAGGCCAAGCACAAAAATAGTCCATATTTATGACTAATTGTCAAACTCCTGGAATACAAGCTGCATTTCTCTTTGTATTGTTTCCCTGAAATACCTCCTTTCCAAAGTAAAACCAGCTATCCATCCTCTATCCCCTACACCTGCCTATTCCTGCCCCTCACCTGCCTGTGTGCTGTATTCTTTTTGAGTTGGAATTCTTGGAGCTTAACCCAAATATCAAACATAGAAAAGGAGGTCATGGTGCCCCTCTGCGAGAAAGAACACTGAATGATAACCTGTTCCATAGGAATGTACCCACTCAGAGTCCGCAGCCACATGTTTTAGCTTACTACACCTTTCAAAAAGGAGGAGTAACCATTTGCATATCAGTCTTTGCCCGCCCAACATTGTATGTTCTTTTGAAAATAATTGGAGAATTCATGTCACTAACTCATCTGGGAAATGTCCTTCTAGATTGCCAGTACTTTCAACAGGAGCCACTGGTGGTAAGCTCTAATTGCTTTCGTATCTCTCCACCTGGATTGTATGTCTGCTCTCATGTTGCGACTATCGATTAACCCATTTCCCTGTAACCCAGCTCTCAGTTCCCACCCTACTATTTCCTGTATGGACTTATCTAATTGGTCTCTCAATCGGATTGATTTATTTTGGACGTGTTTGTCTCTCAAATTTGTTGCCGATTTTCAAAATAGGCTTATTCAATAAAAAATATTTCTAATGCGTCCCAAAGAGAAGTGACAAAATAAAGTCCTCATTACTACTATGTGCAGAAAGTGTTGAAAAGTAAAGCAACTTACACACATATATTGTTGAACTTTTCCCTCATAGGGGATATAAGATGATGTATCTTGAACAATCAGAAACATTAGAATGCTGGTTATATCTGTCAATATGATACATATGCATTCATACATTTTGACATTATGCATGTTTCAATGTGTTGGTTAATTTACACGTATATCTAACTCCAACCTATCTTTGCACGGTATACTACTGTCCCTCATTGACGTGCCAATCCATATGATGTGCTCTTCACTGATCCATGAGTCCCATGCCTTAGCCAACTTGAAACTAGAAAGGTGGTTCGTTCTTTGGCACCTACTTTCTTTTTTTCATGCCAGTCATATTGCCAGAGGTGTAGACAGGGTAGGGCCTTAGCAGACAAGGCCCACCCAAAACCTTTAAATGCCCACTCAGCAGCACAGTGTGAGCATTTACTAATGTTAATGTCACTGCGGTGGGCCCAACTACATTACCTTCAAGCACCACTTGTTAGACAATGATGGACACACATCTGCAATATTGCCTTTTTTCCATCTTAGAGAAACACATTTGCGTTCCTTTGACAAAAATTTAAATGTGTTTTCTGCATACTGGGGTGTGAATGCTGATGACATATCCAAGGATTTCAAGTGTTTTGTAATCATCCATAAGAATGGAGGAAACGGGGAGGGATGTCGAAGTAAGGAAATGTTACTCACTGTAGTAACTACTGCTCCTAGTCCATAGCCCCCTTTTCTCTATGTGGTCAACCCACGTTCTGCATGCTGGGTTGTGCATGCTGTTAACACACTGTGACGAATCGCAGGATGTCATCCCTCCTTCCCTAGGGGGAGCCCCTTCCCATGAGGCCAGGGAGGTGAGACTGTGAGCCAATAGTCCTCCTGGGGGTGGTACTCAGCAGGAGGATTGCATGGGGAAGGATCCCCCCTCTGGGACCAGGGATGATTATCCAGGAAAGAAAGTGGTATGTACACACTTCATCCCAACCTCCCTCATCCCCCTACCCTACACAGACCTATGTAGTTCCCACCGCCTCCATATGCTTTTGTCGGATAGAAACCCCATCGTCATGGAACATACTGAGATGAGGAAGAGTAGGGACTGCGCATATGGAATGCATGAGAAAACAGAGACAAGGAGGAATCCACCTTACCCAGTAGAGAGTAATCATCCCACAACTGTAATGAAGAAGAAGTGGAGAGGAATGAGAAACACCCTGTGGAAGCAAGGTATGCGTTCCTGTCAATATGAACACTCTGAGGATACAAAAAGAGAAGGACTGTGTGAGTTGTTAGATTCTCCCTGAGGAACCGTGAGATCCAAGGCAGTCCAGGAACAAAGAAAGCAGACCGGGAAGGTCTAGAGTCGGTCCAGAGTAGGAGTATGGGTCTGTAATGGGTATAAATGACAGCAAATGATTATTGCTCGGTAAAGTAATAATCAATGTATCATAAAGCTACAAAGGCATGCTGTTTGCTTTGCAGTATATATGTGTAGCTATTTAATACATTCAGAATTTGAGAGTGGAGCCCCCAGCACTTAAGGTCTTAGCAGCAGCTATGGGTACTGAGATTGGTGCTAGGCCATAGAACCATAGGCTAACAAGAAAATGACATATCGACAACCCCAGAGAGAGAAGCTCCAGGCGTTCTTGAGGCCTGGTGAGTGCGAGCAATGCTTCCTGAAGGAAGCTTGCAACTGCAGAGCTCTACAGACCAAAAGTAGTCGTGGAAGCCCCACAGCTGTTCGCAGGTCTCAAGGAAGACCCAGGACGATCACAGACCACGTGAAAATGTATACACTTTGCTTTGAAGGGGCTGGGGCCTCAAGAAGGTTTGGAGAGCCCAGCATGGACAAAGAAGCCAAGAATACAGTGTCTGGGACCCTGACAGAGGGAAATAGACTTTTAGATATGATAGCACATGGCAGGAGGGTGAACCAAGTCTATCAAGAAGGAAAGCCAAGCAAGAAAGGTGAGTCTGGGGCCCGCACCGATTAGATTAAAGAAAGATCACCATCATTCTTCATACTCACAGTACCTGAACCAGTTTGATTGTGACTAACAAACGCAAGAAAGACCAGGGGAAGGAGCCATTCCCCCTGGTATTCCCAACTGCCTAGAAGCCTGAGAAAGGCCAGGGGAAGGGAGATATTCCCCCATAAATTATTATGTTGTCTCAGAGGCCTAAAAAAGGCCAGGGTGTGGGAGACATTTCCCCATCTATTATTACGTTTCATGTTCTCTAAGAAGCCTAAGAAAGGCCAGGGGAAGGATGATATTCCCCCACCAGTGTTAAACCGTTGGAGAAGTCTGAGAAAGGCCACCGGAAGGGAGGCATTACCCCATCAATCATTGTGTTGCCTGAGAAGCCTGAGAAAGGCCAGGGGAAGGGAGGCATTCCCCCCACACCGACTTGAGCTAACAAAACTCAAGAGAGGTGAGGGGGAGGGAGACATCACCCTGCCATCAAGAACTGGGGCCAGAGGGGAGGGAGTCATACACTTGGTCAGGAAGACTGAAGGAAGTCACATTCCAAGGATACCATAGTGAAAACAACTATGACCAGTGAGGGTAATTTCCTAATAACTATGCTTTAAAAACCGGGGGAACCTGGAACTTTGTGTTGTTTCAGAACGAAACTGTAGCCTGGTGAAGGGAGACATTCAGTCAGAGCACATTGGGCCTCATTATGAGACCGGCGGTAGCCATGCTTGTAAAATCGGCACGCGTGCTGCCGGCATCAGTTTTTTTCCGGCTCCCACGAATGGCCAATTACTGGGTCATTATGGTCCTGGTAATTGCCCATTCGCGGTTGCCGGAATAAAATGCTCCCCCATTCGTGAATGGTGCCAGTGCATCAGACATGCTCTGCTCGTGTGTGCCGGTACGCCCACCAGGTCAAACCCAGCGGGCAAGAAGGCACCCGCAAGCAGAACTCGTAGTTTGCTGGTCCGGTAACAATGGTACCAGACCGGCAAACTTATAATGAGGCCCATTCTTAGTTTGGAACTACTGAAACCCCCTTAGGTGTTTATCTCCTATAAAGGTAAGGGAATAAAACCGGTGTTTGACAGAGGTTGGTGGACTCTTTACTTTGTACATCCTGCCAGATTCCGTAGTGCTTTTAGTTGAGGCTGGGACAGCCCTCTAAGAAATATGTCAGGATAGCTTTTCTTTTCTTTACTTTTAATCCACAATAAAAGTCTTAGGCAATCAATATGCCATCGTATCAGACTCATAACTTCTGAACCCTTACACCACATAGTAGTAGGCTGTGCAAGTTTTGCTGGGTCCTATTAACTTGGGTCAGATGTTGGTTACCACCCCGTACATGCCTTAAGTGTCCATGCTGTCTACCTATCAATATCATTGCTGGACTGACGACCTCCAATTGTGCCTTTAGCATCTATTTCATGATTTATAAATACAACCAAAATTCTTCAAAAACACTGCATCTTGAATAAAAAAAAGTATCATCCTAGAGATTAAAGGCTTTAAAAACATTGAAAAGCTGCTCACAAAAGAGTTACTTTCTATCCTAGATGGAGAGGGTGGATTTTAGAATTGGTGAATCTCTTGGAACTGTATGAAGTGAAATCAGTATTTTTGGAGTGGATATCTGGTACTGTGTTCCAATACTTTGTGTTTGTATAACTAATTAACCTTAGAATTTGCTTTGAACATGTTTTATTATTGTTAACACTGTACAGGCAAGTATATGCAGCTTTTTGGGACATGGTTGTAGAAATGGTGTAGGACTAGTGGGGAAGGAAGGGTAAGCAGGCATAACGTTACAGTTTGGTTAATCCTTATTAAACAGAGGTGTCACACCTTTCAAATGATGAATCACATTTCAATAGCCTAGTTGTGTTAGGGTTTTCAGTATATACATAGAGGTACCAATTATTCTACTTTTGTGTTGTGTGTGTTGTTGCTTGGCTTCTGCAATCTTGTGGGTTTCGGATCGCAAATCTTTCCTTGTTGAAGAAGCCTTGTACTCACTGAGTTGGTTTGCCATTCATAAAACCAAATCCTCTGCATCTATGAGTATGTAACCCATGATCCTGGGTTCCTGGCACAATGGGGGTCTTCGTAGTCCTGGGGTGGTATGGTGGTTTTGAGGTCCCACTTCACTGTGGTTTGCTGTAGGAATCTATTGACATAAACCTATTGACATGAATCCTGATCTGCTTCCTTGCTGGGTCTCAACCTGGCTTTTGCGCCCTTCAAGGGTGTGTCCTACGGTGTGAATACACATGTGGGGTAGAACAGGTACTTACCCCACCTTTATCCTCTTTCCACAATTCTGACTACGTATTTTGTCCCATTACTTCATATTAGGAAAGCTTTTAGGAATGTTAAAAGTCATCCAAATGACTTAAATCAGGTACTTACATTTAACTTTGCTATTTCTAATGTGTCC
Source organism: Ambystoma mexicanum (assembly GCF_040938575.1). NCBI lineage: Eukaryota > Metazoa > Chordata > Amphibia > Caudata > Ambystomatidae > Ambystoma > Ambystoma mexicanum. The sequence continues at coordinate 231,505,740 of NC_090927.1, read as the reverse complement.
GTGGTTTTTTCACCCACCAAGCCTAGGGTTTCTAGTCCATACTGGACATTTAATGTGGGTGTTACATCAATACATCACTGCAATTCACTACTTTCATTGATTGTCATTGGAAATTTGTGTTAACATGTTCTAGTGTGATTACACTGTTCACAGGGATGAATTTTGGGCCTAGATGTTCTGTTATTGTAAATCTAACTAACTGTGCTTTTTGGTAACCTGTCTGGGCCTACTTTCTAATTTTGTTTAATACCTTCTCTCACTCCTTGCTATATTATATTTGTGTAGGATCCAAAATCCGAGTGTAGGCATCCAACAGTAATACTTGGAGTGTGGGAAGTGTGAGAAACCTGAGGGGTCTCACCCGCTAGTTCCCGGGGATCAGTCATCCAGGTGGCTAGGACACGGCCATCGCTACTGGATCCAGTTCCTGGGGGTGGACCAGTGCGGGAGGATCACCTGGATGGGGGGGGGGTCTACAGGAAGTAGAAGTGGGACACCGAAGGGTGAGACGCGGTATACCCTTCTTTGTGACACCATATCCTCATCCTGCCCAGTAGGATACTTAGAAACTCTACCACCTCTTTTCCAACATGAACACTTTCTCACACTGTGAGTGACAACGGACTAATACCAGAGCTGTTTACCTGACATGTCCCAACACAAGGGTCAGGCAGAGTCAAGCAATTGCCGACAAGTACACATACCTGACTGCCGTTTCGCTTCCCCACTGGGATAAAAGGCGGAGCACAAGAGCATACTGGGAGCAAGGCCAAAGGCACGAGGAAGCAACTGTTCCAGGACAGCAGATCAAATGGAAGAGAAAGGCGGCGAGACCTGAAAGGATGTCAAGGAGGGAGTTGCCCTTGCCCTTTTCAACCCAGACCCGCACAGTCACGATGAAAGAAACATAAGACTAGGAATCGCAGCTTGGGAGTGGTGCGTTGAATGTCAGCAGTACATGGAACCCTCCCGCACTGATTGCCAGGGTGGGGAGACGTGGTTGCCATTGTGGTACCATCCTTGACTTGAGCAGCAAAAGAAATGCCAACGAGTTCAGCAAAGCTGGTGAGTCGGAAGAACCTGAGAGTGGGCCGGACTGTGTTAGACTCAAGGTTGCAGTGGCAACATTAAGAAGATTAATAAACAAAGTTTTTTGTGAGCAAAGTTGGTACCAGCGATAGAGTGGTCCAGCGCCACGTGGGCCCTCATGCGAAGGTCTCTGGCTGGTACCCCTCTCCTGAACAAGGAAAGTATTGAATGGGAAAATCGTGAAACTACAAGTACGAAGAGGCCATAGAGAAGGCCGGCATAAGGTGTCTTGGTGTTCATACAAGGGACAAGCCAAACCCCTCGTCCAATCGAAAGCCCTTGACACGTAAAATTGTGAACAGTGGGAAGTGTGAACCCGACTGAGGGAATTCTGAAACTGGCGTTTGCACCCTTCTGAGGGGAAGGTCGTACGAACTGTGACAATGTGAAAGCATGCACTTGCCATAGAATAACAGTGTGACCCAGCGAGACGTGATTGCCCATCGGAAGCCTCTGTTTCAATTGGCAAGTGCTTTGGGAGGCTAATGCTGAAAGAAGGATTGGAGCCCGGGTGAGGGGATCCTAGCGTGAAGAGTAACCACCCAACGTGAAGGTTACCAGAAGGAACTGTTTTTGTTTTGTTGGTTTTGGAATATCAGGCCTCTCTGAAGCAAGAACCTTTGCATGCGAAGAGCTTGGGCACAGAAGGCACTGATATAGAGAAAAGGAACTGTACACTCGTGCCAGAAGCCCAGGAGTGTGCTGTGCTCAAGAGTCCCGCCTTGTCCTGTGCTAAAAACGTGGGGAAGGGAGACCGCAGCCATAACATCCTGACTTATTTTGTCAACACTTCTTTCTTTTCTTGTGAACATTAGCCCTCACTATTTTGTATCATAGCGGTGAGTCCAGTCTAGTGCCTCCAAATCCCTTTTTCTCTTCCCAATACTTTGGGCATTGTGGGACTTGATGTCCCCAATGTTCCAATTACCTTTTTCTTTCTGACCATTTAGGGTTGCGTGTTAACTTGTACCTGGCACATTTAAACAAGGCTTTGGAGCAGGCCGGCACATATCCACCACAGTTGAATAACGAACATCTGTGATGGCTTCTTTATGCGGCTCACTTGGCTTTATTGCATTGCACATCACTTGGCTTGCAGTGATCTCTTATATGATTATTTCAGTACTCTAATTATTTTGGTATCAAAATAAATAGCTTAACAACGAAGATCCTAATCTTTAAATGCAACTCCAAAAAGGCAAAAGTATGTTTTTTCTTAAAAAACACTTGCTTTGAAGTTGTAAAGAGATATATATTCTTGTGTACAAAGATAAACAAGAAACATATCTAACCCTGGATCAGTGCATATAAATTAAAAGTTGGCAGCAAGGATAATATATCTGTCTGAATTAAGGGTTAAGAAAAATATTGTTTGGCATAAAGATGTAGAGGATGTTGTCGAAATAAAGCATGCAATGTACCAGAAGGTACCCCATCTGGTGTGTGTGTGTGTGTGTGGATCTTGGTGTCAAGTCCCTGATTACCTTCATTGTGCCTTAAAGTTTAACTGAAAATCAACACTTATTCATCCGAATCCTTAATCATGCACTTTACAATTCTACTCTCTGATAATTTGTATAATAGGGAATTTATGATGGGTAATTATATTACGAATTGTACTGAATTATTAAATCTAATGGCATTATGAAAACAGACAACATGAATGTATGTGGTATTGTTAAAAATGTGAAACGGAAAACTCAATTATTTGGATTTCGGGAAAAATCGCTAATAGTTGGAAGAAAAGAAAAGTGCACATGAACAATTAAAATGTTCCTGGTACCAAGTGCCAACTGTGCATACATCAGTTTTCTTTCTCCATTTCTTGTCAAGTAGCAAGACTATCTGCATTTGTGATATGAAAAATGATCGTCATTGGAAGTGGTAGGTGCAAGACATATTATTTCTAGATTGACAAAAATATGCAGTCCATACTATAAAATGCAGTAACTGACATCGCCAAATGGTTGGACTTACCGGCTTCATTCCCGGAGAGCAGTGTCCTTCTAATGGCATTTGGATGCCCCAGCAGGGTTGGTAGAAGAGCAGTGTAGCCCGCTGCATGAAGGCATGCTCCTGGTGAGTTGGTGCTGGTGGTGTGCATAAGGCATTGCTGCCGGTAAAGTCGGCCCAGAGAATGAGTCAGACCACTTCTCCCCTTTATTTAGGTGAGCTGCGCAGATACGCTGTGGCCTAGGGGAGCATGAGAAAAAGATAGACGGTTGGGAAGCTAAGATGGGCAGTATTTGGGCAGGCCTCGATGTTGGAGGCCAAATCAAACCGGGGGATGAGCTTAGGAGTAAGCCATCCTCATGGAAGGTCCTCTCTTCTAGAGCACTGAACTTGTTGGGCATCTTGTAGGTAAGCCTCTCCACCTAGGAATACATGGAAAGTAATCGCTCTGACTATTAAAAAAGTAACCAAGCCTGAATGTTGTGTGGAATTATTAGGATTTAATTTGAAAAAAAAGCCTGTCTGGAGTACAACTGGAGGAAGTAAGCGATTGATACTGAATGCACTATTGTCTCAAAGGAATCTTTCAAATACTATGAGGGTAAAAAGCTGGAGATGGACTCCCTACAACACCCTCCTTGTGACATCCGCTTGGCGGTATCAATGCATTGCGACTTGCCACTTATTATGGGTGAACTTTCAGCAATCCAGAAGACAATGGCACCCATACACAAAAGAACGCAGAACATCCAGGATGAGATGAATTTCATACATAGCGACATGGGGCAATTCATCAGCTGGTTGGTGCACGCAGAAGAAAGAATTTCAACTTTAGAAAGCAGGATGGAGGGGATGGAGCACTTCCAAGGCAGGCTCACTCAGGTGGAGGCAGGGGGCTTGCAACTGGAATACAAGAATAGAAGAAATAATATCCACATTTTCGGACTTCCCAAGAAGGTGGAGGGCGTGGATCCATGTGCCTGACTCAAGAAATGGATACTGGAGTCATTACAGCTTAAGTTTTCCCCCGCGTTGAATTCTAGAGGGGGCACAGAGTAGGCAGCCCAGTGCTAAAACATAATAACAATCCAAGGCCTTAAATTGCATGCCTTCTCTGATATGCACATGTGATTCTAATGTGGAGGCAGCAAAAAAGAGATCCGGACAACGGAAACACGAGGGGAGAAATAGTTTCATCTCCCAGGACGTCTTGAACTTCACTATGACAAAGAGGAAGCGATTTCTTTCGATGAGCCCGGAGCTCCATCGTAGAGGCATCCTTGGCCCAGCGAAAATGGCAATCACCATCACATCTGGCCTCACTAAGTACTTTGAAGACCCAGAAGATCGATGAAGCTTTTCGGAGTAATCCCCATATTTTAGCATGGATACTACATCCTCCCTGCCTGGGGAAAAGCTCGGAAGCAGCAAGGGAGAAGCTGCACCAAATCTCCAAAGAGATAAATATGGAGGTGGAGGCAAGATTGTCCTGATTCAGATTCCAGAAGGGTCAGGCCAGCAGGCCAAGATCGGGCTTGCTGGGTACTGCAGCAGCATTTCTTCCACAACACAAAGCACGCAACAGTTCATATCTCCGATTAAAACCAGTATATTACCTGCACCACGCCGGGTTGAGTCAGACACGATGGCTTTCATATGGTTTATGAAAATACATTTTCTGCAAAAATATTCCATTAAACTTAGAAGAGGAGTCAGGGCCGAGTCGGTGCCTGTGGCTCCCCCTCCCACCTCTTGGAGCTCTGTCCTGGATAGGGCAGATTCAGGCTCCAGAAGGATGCAGAGTTGTGTTTAAGTGGGCATTGCGTCTCGCCTGGTGGGTTTTCCTCAGGGAAAACCACAGTCAGGTGATACGGTTTATGTTGGTTAATGGATACATATCATTGCATTGCTACCACTTATTATACCCTTCCCTTTATATGTCTGTTCCTTCCCTTTTTCATTTCTCCAACAAGGGTACAGGAGTTATCGAGGTCTGACGTGACAAGTGGGTCCACATTGCGTGTGCTGGGGCTAGGATATTAGTGCACAGGGAAACAATAAAGGGGGCTGGCACTTACCCCAGTTCTCTGGTAAGTGTGGCATGGATCCAATGGAGATGGATGTGATTAATGGTTAACATTGTTACTTGAATTGTAAAGGGCTTAAGGGCCCACATTGAAAGGAAGCGACTCATCACCCACTTAATGAAACTGGGCAATCACATTGCCCTCATCCAAGAGACCCACCCTCCTGAAAAGAGTGTAGGTGGCTTGAGGGGCAATGGGTGGGACAGATGAGTGTGGCTGCCACTAACGGCCGCAAAGGCAGGGCTGTGGTTCTGTTTCATAAGAACCTGCCAATACACATAATGAATTCTATAGCGGATGATTGTGGTAGATGGGTATAAATAACAATGAAACTACTAATAGCGCTACCACTATATCTACCAATGTTAATGTAGCCACAGTTAAACATTCCCAAACATTAATTTTACAAAAAATCTTCCACCGTAGAGTACTTCAAAATCTTATAAAAACAGCAGAAAGTAGCTGTCATTGACAGCGCAATGCTCTTCAGAAGAACATTGTTTCTATTAATTTTAACCAGAATGAAACTACTAACAAAATTAATCAGTAAACTACACAGGGTACTTCTAAACATGCACATTGTCAACATAGATAGATTTTCAAACTTCTGTGCAGGCGAATGGATTCACACAAGCATCACTGAACCATATTTTAATGAAGAGGCATATAAACAAGTGCAGAAAAACAAAACCCAATTGCCATACATAGTAATGGCCGAGTGTGTGAAATGGTAGACAACGCCATTATGACACAAGAAACCCTCATTGAAAAAATGTCCCCATCAAACTTACAATCAACTCTTCATTCCACTGAACCAATCCATTCTGTCTACAAATGGCCCTGCACCTCAATGTGTAACATACAGAAACAATCCTTCAAATCTTTACGCAAATTCCTCAATAACTATGTGAAAGTAAAAGCCAAAATAAGAATAAAAACTTTGCACACTTTTAACTCCTGTCCAGTGAGCAACTACACTGGACTGCAAGGACATTCATTAGTCTGCATTTCAGGACCTGCAGCACCTTCCACCACATCAAAATGTTAGCAACACAACATTCCACTGCTCAGAATCTTCTCCAGAGACTGTACTATGCAAAAAGTCCTGCTCTAGAACTGCAACATTTTAATAACATTCTCCTACATGGCACAGCCAAAGAACTCCTTCAACAAATAGACCACATCCAAAGTAAATATTTTGAAAGTGAAGATCACTTAGAAAATTCTGTAACTTTAGAGAACAGTAGCAAAAACCTTACAAATGCCAATCCTCTAATAAACACGTACAAAAAAGAAATAGCAAAGTTTAAAAGCACATCTGCTGAAGTACCAAACCAAGTGTGTGTGTGTTGCCACAGAACTTTTTTATAAAAAGAGCACCAAAACTGTAGAAATAACTTACTGATTAGAAGACAAAGATGAATCCCAATGGTTACAATTAGCTATATATCTTACAATAGAAATCAAATACAAAATAACTGGCCCCTAAATACTTTGCACATACTGCAATACAAAGCTTGATAATAACCAAATGCCTTCACAGGCTATCACTAATTACTTGGAAATATTCCCACTTCCCAAATCTCTCCAGCAGCTTAATTTGTATGAGAGCATTATAATCCAAACAGTACACCCATTTCAAGCTATAATACACCTTCAACCTAAAACAGCCAAATTGCCTCCTTCTGAATTACTAAAAGGCATTTGTGACAAAGTAGGTTATTTGCCATTAGATCTTAAAGACAAGGTGGAAACTCTATGAGTGCAATGGCCAATAGATCAATCTTTGATTATCCTAGTGAACAGTGTACCAATGAAAGACAAAAGAATTTGGCAATAGCTAGTAGACTTAAACAAAGATAGGAAAGCCCTACAATATCTTAAAGAAAACAATGACGACTACATAGATATAAACATTGAACAGAACTTAAGGGAAACCACCAAAATAATTCAGGAGTCCTCACCAACTGGCCAATTTGAACTTGTAGATCCTATTACGGCATCCAATATTTTAGACCAGTATACAATTCACCCACTACACTCCAAAGACACCATAGACGATGCACTAGAAACATATCAAATGCATCAAGCCAAAGGATCCTCAATCAGCATATGGGAGAAAAGCTAAGAAGAATAAGCCGTTCCTTTACTCTTTCCACCAGGAAAAGGAGCACAATATGATGAAAGATGCATAAAAATAACAACACCAGAATACCACTCTTTACAAATGTATTCTGAAAACCCCAGATTCAGACAAAATGTTGAATACATATTACACCTCCTGTTCGAAAGTGAACTAGCAACTCTATATTACGGAGTTGCACACACATTGAAAACAGGCTCCAATTTCTTAAACATGTCTGCTACCCAAATGCTTTAAAAGATAAAAGACAAAGATGAAGTTTTGCAGTCAAGTATCACTAATCTCTTGGCAAACATGCGTGGTACAAAAGAATACTGGTTCCAATGTCACACTGATGTATGGTGTATGCTAATGAACTTTGGCCCACCCACATGGTTTGTTACTTTAAATTGTTGCGAATATGCATGGGATGACTTGCACTTCCTATGCATAGCAAACCAAAATAAAGAAGGGATAGACATAAAAACACCAAAAGAACTGTGCTCTCTTGACCCTGTGAATGCATCCAGATACTTTCACCACCGGTTTATTGACATGCTGCACTTCATCTGTAATAACAATATACCTCCCTTCGGAGAAGAGGAACACTTGGAGAAAAGAATATCAATCCAGGAGTACCACACTTCCACATGCTTTTGTGGATAAAAGATGCTCCTAAATTTGGTCATGACAGTGATGCAACTGTTTCACAGTTTATTCACAAATACATAACCTGCTACATCCCTTCAGAAATCACACAAAGTGAGCTACATGCACAAATTGTATGCTTCCAAAAACATAAGTGTGGCAAATACTGCAAATGCAGATCTAAAAACAAAGGTAAATACTGTACCTAATGCCTCTTTGGTTTCCCTCGACCAGTTTGAGCAAAAGGACAAGTAAACACTTTCATGTCTTCTGTTAGACACAGTGTGAAAGGCAAATCACCTACAAACACATACTGCATTAAAAGAAATGAAGCTTTGAAGTACATCAATGATTACAATGCAATCTATGCCCTCTTGTGGAATGCAAACATAGATATACAATATATTGCAGACAATTCCACTGCTGTTGCAAGATATGTCACAGCCTACTTAACCAAAGCTGAGAAAACAGAGCTAAAAGACCTCTGGGATAACATATCATCTGATAAAACATTTGGCATACAAATTCTCTCCCATAGAGAATGTGGATGCTACGAAGCTGCAGACCATTTAACAGGCACGGCCTTATATGTCTAATTTGAACATATAGTCTGGCTAAGCCTTGGTCCATCTGCATCCAGAAAAAGAGTGCTGAAATTCTACCAAGACATAGAAACAATAGCCAAAAATGATCCCAATAGCCAGGATATTTTGAAAAACTATTTATTAGACACATACTACCCAAACAGAAGTACTGCTTTGGAAAACATGTGCCTGTACCACATAGCCCAAAATTTCTCCTACAAGAGTAATGTTAAACCAGATGAAAAATGTGGAAAAAACGTGGTCTCAGATTGTGAAGGTAGCCTCATGAAACTTACCAAACCCAGTCTAATTAATCATATGAAGTTATGTAAAGCACCTCAACATAGAGGACTTTACCACATTGCCCTACTGAAGCTTTTTAAACCACGGAGAAAAGAAGAAGATTTATTAGGAACCCATGACTCATTTGAAGCTGCATTCAATGCAAATGAAAGCAGTATAACAAATGTCAATTTTAAGCAATACAAAAACATGTTGGACAATGAACGCCAGCAAGAGGAAGAAGTTCAAGCACAACAAAATGAAGACACTCCTGAGGGCAGTCAACCTTTGGTTACAGGAAGTCAAGAACCACTTAGAGAGCCACTCTTAGTAAATTAAGCAGAATTAGCCATGACTGAAGTGGAAAACACCATGTATCAATATGAGCAATCAGAAGATAACTTGGCACTGCTGAAATTGCAACTAAATGATGAGCAACACAGCATTTTCCTGGAAGTGACTAAAGAAATTGAACATGGTTTGAAGCATGAAGGTAAAATGTGTAGCTGTCGAAATTAAAAACCTCTATGTAAGTGGCAAACCTGGTTCTGGAAATGCATTCTTAATAGAAAATCATCAGTAAATTCCTATAAAAGTTAACAAAGAACATTCTTTCAGCTATTGTAACAGCCCCCACAGGTTTAGCATCCTACAACATAGAAGGTGTTATTTTACACTGAATACTACTCCTTCCAGTAGAATACCAAAACAAATTAGAATACTACAAACTATCAACAGAAGCTGCTACTGAAGTACGCAGAGTTCTGAAACAAATGAAAATGCTCCTAATTGATGCACTAAGCATGGTATCCAACCTAATGTTGGCTTTAATTCACTTCAGAATACAAGAAGTCCTTAAAACGGACTATGTTATTGTTTTTGGAGATCTCCTACAATTAACACCAGTGAAAGGTGAACCTATTTTTAAAACCTTAGGACACAAACAATGCTGCAACACACTTGACAGCATAGGAAATGTACATCTCTGGCTACATTTCAAATACAGAGAACTAACTCAAAACATGTGTCAGTCTGCAGACCTCACCTATGCTAACATTTTAAAAAGCATTATGACTGGACTTCTTTCTAAAGAGACCCCATCTATCTTAAATAGTAGGCTCATACATGAGCTATATGGGCTATATGGGCATCACACATCTGCTCCTGATTTCATGGAACAGTTAGCACAACTGAAATGTACAATGTATGTCCTTAATGCCAACACTATCAAGCTGTATGTAATTCAATGAGACTATGTTAAAAGAAAATGCAACCAATAGTGCATATTAGCTCCACAGACAAACTAGAAGTGCATGGCATGATGCTCCCTATGTGTCAACAAGCAACAGCACGACTAAATAGCTTAGAAAACTGTATCTCTAACACAGCTGGTTTGGAGAAAATGTTAACATTGTATTTAAACTGCAGAGTAATTCTAAAACCTATCCTTGATGTGGAGCAAGGTGTAGTCAATAGAACAATTGGTACAGTTGTTGGCTTCTAGACATATCCACATGACAACAACATTCAGTTTGTCAACATCCACTTTGACAAACTTTCAGAAGTTAAAAGGATTGGACGCTCAACAACACAATTCCTTCTTTTCAAAGACATTTATGTATGCAGAGATCAATTTTCTCCGTCTCTTGCATATGCAGTCACTATTGACAAATTGCAAGGTCTAAACCTAGATCAGGCCTTGATTGACATTGGCAGCACAGTCTTTAAAGAAGGTATGAGTTACGTAGCACTTTCACATCTATGTACACTCGAAGGACCATTTCTAGTCAATTTTGAAGCAAACAAAGTCAAAGCTGGCATTCCTTGCATCATAGAGTACAACAGACTTTGTCCACTCTACACACCTCATCTCAATATGTACCCTGTTCCTGAAAAAGGTAAACTTTTAAAAGAAAATTAATGCAAACAAAATATATAAGAGATCTTTCAACAATACCACCAAAGAAACTAAAAACAACTGCTACTCCATCAAGTAGTGCAACCAAAAACCTATCTAGTGCAAAGACAAGTGCACATCTATCTGCAGAAAAAAAGAGAAACATCTCTTCCAAAAAAAGAACTGGAGACTCACCAAATAACACAGATACAGAACTCTCTGGTCCATGTGAATTTTCCAACATAACTGGTGTAAATTGCTTTGCAAATGTAGCAATCAACCTTGTGTTCCAATTGCCACCAATTTTTCAAAACATTTACTTGAATGGCTCAGACCAGATGTGTTTACAAATACTCGTCCTTCACAGAAATGCCACAAATATTCCTGACAACATTTACAGTGTCTCAGGAATAAGGCAAGAATTGGACTACTGTGCAGGAATGGTAAAATTCACCATGAACACACAGGCAGACCCACAAGAATTTCTAATGTACTTACTGCAAGTACTGGAAACCAAAAACAAACCTATAAATGAAATCTTCTAAATTTCAAACACGTGGAAACATACATGCACTCTCTACAACCATTTTGCACAAGAGCACAAGAGCACATCCCTAATGAATGATTTGTGTATGTATCTATAACAAATTGTGAATCCATTCCATTTCATCAGCTGGTACAAAATGCAAACCATGCCATATTATGCACTATTTGCAGTTCAGGCAATCATTCCACCTTACACATAAATTCACATAGCAAATGCGCTTTGAAACACATTGTGTATAGGCGCTATATAAATAAACTATCATATCATACCATGTCATATCAATAAATAATACTAATGCTTTTAAGGTACAATGTAGATGGTACCAAAAACAACTGCAAGCTTACTAGCTTCACACACAGCAAGTATTTCTTGGCAAAAAAACCTTCACATCAGCAGGCATAATCTACCACACTGGTGCCACAACCACTGCATGTCACTATACTGCATACATTAAAAAAGATGTGGTTGGTTTGAATGCAATAATACTTCCATTACTCTAAAACACAGATTACCAGCAAATCTAACAAATGCCTACTTACTATTCTTTAAACCTACATTTAGTCACTGCCAAAATAGCTAGAATACTCAACCAGGTATCAAACACCTTCAAAATATACCCTTCAGAACTATAAAACTATCAACAGTTACAATACACCAACATGTATCTTAATGCTTCATAAAATACACTTCAGAATTATAAAAGTATGAACAGTTAGAATATGCCAACTGGTATCTAACTACATCCATAGTGCTGCAATGCTATTTTTGCCATATAAAACAGTTTCAATGTGCCAATAAGAATTTATTTATTTATGTATTCATATTTGTTAAGCGCGCATCAGCCTGGGTGCATCGTGGCGCTGATTACAGAGAGAGAGCGAATGAATTTAGTTACACATAGAAACACATACAAGCATGGTTAATGTGCAGTTGCAGTGGGAGGAGTGTCATATAGGTGGGCTTGTGGGTTAGTTAAAGAGAGAAGTTTTGAGGTTCTTTCTGAAGGCAGTGAGAGAGCTTTCTGCTCTTAGGGCAGTGGGCAGTTTGTTCCATAGTTTTGGGGCTAGATAAGGGAAACCTATACCTCCTGCTTTGGCTTTGTTAATACGCGGTACAGTGGGTTGGTTGGTGTAGCTTAGTCTGGAAGGTCTAGAGGCGACAGGTTTGTGGAGTATGTCTGAGAGATATGATGGAGCTGTGCGGTGGATACATTTATGTGTAGTAGTCAGAATCTTGAATGTAATACGCTCTTTGACAGGGAGCCAGTGAGCGGACTGTCTTGCTTGTGAAATGTGGTCTCCTTTTGGGATGCTCAGGGCTGCTCTTAGGGCGTTATTTTGGGTGGTTTGAAGTCTCTTTATGTTCTTTATAAAGGTGCCTGCTAGAAGTGCATTGCAATAATCAAGCTTGGCATCTATGGGCGCTCTAGCTATTGAGAGGCAGTTTTCCTTTGTTTGGAAGGGTTTGATGGCATTGATGAACTTTGTGCTTAGGGCAGAGGTGGAGAGAATGGCGCTGACCTGCTTATTCATGGATAGAGTTGCATCAAGGTGTTCACCTAATGTTTTATCAGATGATAAGACTGGGATGGTACAGTTGTCAATGTTGAAGTTGGCATAGAGACTGTCTAGTTTATCAAGAGTGGACCTTTGGCCAAGAATAAGGATCTCCGTTTTATCCCCGTTGAGGCTAAGGCCATTGGTGGCCATCCATGCTTGAATTGTGGCATATATTTGTTTTAGTGCTAGGACATCTTTGTGATATGTGCCTGTTAGGGGGAGGAGTACTTGGGTATTGTCTGCATAATTAATATATGCGATTCCAAGTGCTTCGAGTTTTTCAAAGAGAGGCTTAGTGAAACAATTGTATAGCATGGGAGCAGTACATGATCACTGTGGGACACTGCAGTGTATAATGGTGGGTGCTGCATTGTATGTGTTTGAGAAGACTTTCATGGCTCTACCTTCTAAGAAGGATGTGATCCATGAAGTGGCTTTGTCAGAGAAATGATCTCATTGGGTGAGATGTGCAGTGAGGGTTTTATGGTCAACTAGGTCAAATGCTGCTGAGTGGTCTAGGAGGAGAAGGAGGGGGAGGTTTACCTGAGTCTAAGATATTGATCATTTGCTTTTTTCGATCCAATACGGTGGTTTCAGTTCCATGATCTTTGCGGAAACTTGATTGTCTATTTCGCAATATGGCGTTTGTTTCAAGGTATTGTTGGATTTGACTGTGAGCTACTTTGTCTAATATTTTGAGAAGGAAGGGAACTGTTATGTGTCTGTAGTTGTTAGGCTGAGCAGGGTCTAATGTCGTGTTTTTAAGGAGAGGGTGTACCCACGCTTCTTTAAGGCTGTCAGGGACAGAGCAAGTCTTAAAGGAGACATTGATGAATGCCATAATAAGAGGAGCGAGTGGTACAGCACAGTCCTTGATGATCTTATGAGGGCATACATCGCCTTTGCATAGAAATGGTTTCAGGTGTTCCAGGATGTCTATGACTTCAGATTCCGAGACGTCCTTAAAGGCACATTTCAGGTGGTTAATAGTTTTGCTAGGAGGTAGCGTGTGTGTAGGCTGATTACTTTTTGGTAGAGTATTGTACTGGTCACAGATTTTGTTTTTTAGGAGGTCTATTTTCTTGAGCATGGCGGCTTCGATGCTATTGCACCAAGCTTAATCTTTGACAGTCTCGTCAGTATGAATTAGTACGTTTTTGGTAACGCTATATAGATTTTTTCCCAATAACCCAATGATTATGCAAACAGAAACAACAAATGTGCAAAACACACACTACTGTTGTTTCAACCTTAGTGCTTAGAAAGTGCTAATTATGAGGGTCTACAAAGTTTAGTCACTGACCTGTAAAACTATCTACAGTTAGAATACGTCACCTGGTATTAAACTGAAGCCATAATACTCCAATAGTACTTTTCATTAGTATAATAGTTGAAATACACCAACAGGAATCAAAGTACTTCAAAACATACCCTTCAAAACTCTAAAACTATCAACAGTTAGAATAAACTAACTGGTATCTAACTGCACCCATAACACTGCAATGTTACTTTCCAATAATAAAATAGTTAGAATCCACCAACACGAATCAAATTGTTTAAAAACATACCCTATGAAACTGCACACCAATAGGAATGAAACTGCTGCAAAACATACCCTTCAGAACTGTAAAACTATCAACAGTTAGAATATGCCAACTGGTATCTAACTTCAGCCATACCATAGTACTGCAAAGCTACTTTTGCATAGCAAAATAGTTGGAATACGCCAGCAAGTATCGAACTGCTTCAAAAAATACCCTTCAGAACTATACAAGTATCAACAGTTAGAATATGCCACCTGGTATCTAACTGCAGTCATACTACTCCAATGTTACTATTGAATAGCAAAATAGCTAGAATACACCACCAGGTATCAAACACCTTCAGAATATACCCTTCAGAACTATAAAATGATCAACAGTTACAATACACCAACTGGTATCTAATTACATCTATAGTACTGCAATGCTCCTTTACAAATAGAAAACAGGTTGAATACACCAACATATATCTAAATGCTTCAAAAAGTACTTTAAAAAAAGAGTCCACCAGCACTTTCAAAATGCAAAACATTCACTTCCTACTGCAACACTGCTTGTAACACAAATGCACTTATTTGTGCACCTTAAACATTCCTTTAAGTACTGCACACTTCAAACAAACATACTGTGATACGTTCCGTCAAATAAGTATAGGAGTTTTCTTTTTATCTTGTATGGATTATTTCCCACTGACCCAATGATTATGCTAATAAAAAAAACGATTTTGTTTGAAGCATAATACTTGGAATGTACTAATTGTGACGGTCTAAAAAGTAAATCAATATGTGAGATTGTATGCAATGCAACATTGTAAACTATCCTTCCTAACACATTATGCAATGTTTTTTCCACAGAAAAAGAAGCAAAGGTTTCTCCTGCATTACCATGTACAACAAAGTCAACCTGTACCCCTATGGTACATCAATCATACGTACCATTTGCATTTCAATGTATTGTGTCACCATGTAACAAATACTATACACTGCCCACACACTATGTATAATTACTATACACATATTATAATGCTTGTTTCCAATGGCCAGATTCCATTTCTGTACACATATTATTACAATGGTTGTAGCCAGTGGCCAGCTTCTTTGGGCCTTGGCCGTGTTATGCTGTGGTGGTTGTGGCCAGTGCCTAGGTTCTTGGGTGCATGGCCATAGGCCAGTGCTTAGGTTCTTGGGTGCATGGCCATAGGCCTATGGCCATGTACCCAAGAACCTAGGCACTGGCCACAATCATCACAGCATAATGAAGTGGGAGAATGGAAGAACAGGCTCCCGCCCTTCCCCTCTCGCGCTTGGCCTAGAGGATCACGGCCCAGACACCCGCCACGAGAGGAGTTTGCCGATCTACCAGACGACCAAATACCCTGGTACAGGAACATACGGGTGTGCCCACCCGCCTGCCCACCAGCCTGCCCTGCAAATGCCGACACCTGTGGCATGGATGGACTCGACTGAACCATCCAGCACTAAATCAACACATCGTTAGAGATGCCATGACGACCTAGCCAACGGTCAGTACACCCGTGCAAACATGCACACTGGACACTCCCACACCAATCCACACGAAGAACATACTCAGTGCTATGACGTAGGCGACAGACATACCCACGGAGTGCATCTTTATTATTTTCCACATAGGCTCCCAAAATGCAGAAATGCAAGACGCATAATGAACTTATCTAAAAAGGCTTGCTCACGCTTCTTCTAAGAACCATGTACCATAATGAAGAATATAACGGAGACACGATACTGAGGATAGAGCAATATGATACCGTAACCTAAAGTGCTCTGCATCAAACGGTTCCACCTATGCACCAGGCCCAAGTAGGCCGCAAGCAAAAGCCTCCATGAACATTGAATGAGCAAGAGCTCGGTTGCTGACCCTGCAGAATGAGCCCGGCGAAAGCACACCGCCAAGGGCACGATGTTGCAATCTCGCACGCCGCAAGCCAACGCCAAGGTCGCACCTGCAAGATAAACCAGGCACACAGTGGGAAAAACAATATTAATTGTGCTGAATTTTGCCTCAAACATGGTCCCACCTCACGTGACAAAGCCAAACCTGACAGGATGCCAAGCCCAGGAGGAAGGAGACGCCTGAATCCCACGTTTCAAGACACAGGCAGATACAATTAAAGTACTCATTGGACATCTGCAGCAGTGGGAGTAGTCGACCTCCCAACATATGAATAAATCCTCACATTGTTTACACCTATCCATAGTAAAACATTGTTGCAAATGACAGGTGCACCGCGAGCTGGGAACAGCGATAGTCTCAGACTGGGAGGCTCGCGAGCGGACCAATCAGAACATGGGGCTCTTATCACTGACGCTATTAACATTGACCAATCCTCAGAGGTCTTCATGTAACAATTTTCATGTATCAAATTGAAGGGACAGCCCAAGTATACCACCTGACTAACCCTCAACCACTAACACCGTTCTCTATATGTATGCTATACTAACCCTACCACTCGAGTAACCAATCCAGAGTGGAAATAGGTTTTTTGCTAAACTTTCTAAGGTGACGCAAGTAGCGCGTCATACTAAGGTAAAAAGGGCCTGCAAGCCCCACGATTGTGTGTGTGTCAGGACGGACGCGTACGATCCTTGACCCATCCCTGCCGTTTTGTCTAATAAACAGCAGAGTCACCTTGCTTCTTGCGTGTGTCTCATACTCTATCTCTTTTGGGATATACGGGAGGAGTTGGGGCCTCCCTGCCCGGAGGTCTGCGGACGGCCCGGCCGACCCCGGCAGAATTTCCCCCCGACAATAACATGGCCATGCACACAAGAATCTGGCCACAACCGTCACATCACAACTTGCCCACAACTTCCCAATTGAAATCACATCTGCAGACATTGAAATAGACCGCCAAGCCTATTATTCACCTACGTCAATATTCCCATATCATCTAGATTCCATTCCCCTACCCTGACCAAACCCTCTTGCAGTCACAAAATAACATCAAATGTTTACCTCAAGCTGTTGACCCAAGCCCTCTTTCAATCACCAAATAACCCAAGCTGTCCGCCCAAACCCTCTTTCAGTCACCAAATAAGCCGAAATGTGTTTCTCAAGCTGCCCGCCCAAGACTCTGTCCGCAGACTACTGCGGCGTCCTCGGACTGCTGCGCCCTGTGCACTCTTCTTGCACCTAAATAAATAACCACATATCATCTTTTTTTCACTCCCCCGCCCTCTCCAGCCCCTCTTCCCAACACCAAATGACCCAAAATGTGCTTCCCAGCCTTTTTCCCCATCGTGCTATCCGCAAACAGTCGCGGCTGTCCGTGGATACAACATGGTGGGCATTTTCCGGAAAATACAACGCACCTAAACCCATAGGAAGGCCACTTCTTGGATGGCTTATAACTTCACTCCCCCTGGAGGAAGCAAAGTTTGGTGAGGTTCGGTCCAGGGGGGGCAAAGTAGTAGGGGTGTCCCAAAATTTCTTTTTTTCCTATAGACTGAATGGAGAAACAATTTCTGTCACGTCTGCATCCCAAACCGCTGGACAGAAAATGTGTAAATTTGGTGACAATCCATCCAGTAGTTTTTTTTAAAATGACCAAACAGTAGGTCTAAATAAATTAGTGATATCTATGTCCGCTCCGTGGACACATCCCTGTTCGCTGTGCGGACAGGACACCGATTGGATAATTGGCTTACATCATGTCCGCGGACACGCAACGTGCTCTCTGATTGTCTGGGATGAGGCGTGAGGTGTGTCAAATTGTTTCGATGCACCCGTCATATTGGATGCGCGGACATGCACTGGAAGTGAGCCTAAATCCAATTTTGGGGAGTGTGTTGGGGTGCATGAGTGCTTGGAAAGGGTGGAGGAGTAAGAGATTGGTCAAATGCTCTTTTTGTTTAGGTGGGAGAAGGCTGTGATGTGTTTGCAGTGTCCGCAGTGTCCGTGGTCACCGCGGTTGTCTGTGGACACACTAAACACTGGGCACACTACTGGGTATGTTAGTTTATTATGATGTTGGTTTTGGGTTGTTAGAAGAGCATTGGTTGAATACAGGATGTATTGAAGAGTTTGTTCGTTGGTTGTAATTATTTTTTAGAATGTTAATTGAAGTGCACAGTTTTGAGGTGGATGTATTATATTTTTGGGTTGTGGTCGTTTGTTATGTGTTTGTTTCTATGGGTGTGTTATGCTGCGGTGGTTGTGGCCAGGGCCTAGAGTCTTGGGTGCATAGCCGAAGGCTGTAGGCCTTAGGCCTTGCACCCAAGACTCTAGGCCCTGGCCACAACCACCGCAGCATAACTCTACAATGCTACCAAACATTTTGATTGTAGTATGTGGGATATGTTTTAAAACATGTGAGTACTGATTGGTAGTAGTGTAATAGTGTTTATAGGATAGTGAGATGATGTGTGTTAGTTTATATGTTGGATTGTGTGGGCGCAATAATGGTTATTTTAGTTCAGTATGATGTTGGTTTTGGGTCGTTAGAAGAGCACTGGGTGAAGAGGGTATGTATTGTAGAGTTTGTACGTTGGTTGTAAATATTCTTTAGATTGTTAATTGAAGTGCATAGTTTTGAGGTGAATGTATTATGTTTTTGGGTTGTGGTCATTTGGTAGGTGGTTGTTTCTATGAGTGTGTTATACTGCAGTGGTTGTGGCCAGGGCTTAGAGTCTTGGATGCATAGCCGAAGACCGAAGACTGAAGGCCGTAGGCTGTAGGCCATGCACTCAAGACTCTAGGCCCTGGCCACAATCAACGCAGCATAACTCTACAATGCTACCAAACATTTTGATTGTGGTATGTGGGCTGCTTAGGGGAAATGTTTTAAAACATTTGAGTATTGATGGTAGTAGTGTAATAGTGTTTATAGGATAGTTAGATGATGGGTGGATTGGTGAGGGGAAGCACTTACTTTTTTGGATGGGAAGAGTAGGTTTCTTCTGAGTTCTCGTTCATACTTCAGACACTGTTAATGTTTAGTTTAGTTTAGTTTATTCCTTTATATGATGTGCACCAGACCCAGGGGTATCGGGCGCAAGCACTACAGACAATGCGAAGCTTAATTTACAAGTTACATACATAGTTATACATAGGACATATAATTACAAGGTAGTACATAGAAAAGGCATAACTAATACATAGGTATGCACTTCAAAAGTAGGTGGACATGGCAAATATATAAAGAAAAATATACACAGGTATGTACTTGTTTAGTGATCATTTGCCTTGAGCCAGTTGATATAACTAAGTCTAAACCTTGGGTAGGATTGATCCGCGCTGAGATGGTGTGGTAGGCAGTTCCAAAGTTGGGCCGCTTTGACCTGGAAGACATGGAAGAATGTAGACATGGATTTCTTTGTTTTTGCAGTAGTAGTTCTTTCTGATAACTGTGCATAGCATGTACATGCACTTTTCTTTGCCTATGTGTATTCTGTATATTTTATTTACAAACTGTTAGTTGAATGTGCTTTAGCAATGAGTACAATAGTAAGTGCACAGAGCACACCTGGCTTTGTAAGGCAGTGTTATTCGATGTTAGGAGATAGAAGAAATAATTGTGTGTTTTGTTTGCTATTTTTATAGGGTAAATGGCAGGAACTGTATGGAAAAGTATACAATGTATGTATTTGTGAATGTGGGGGAAATAAACCAGAAGGATTTGATGGGGTCAGCAGTTTATTACTCAGTAGGTGATTACTAAAGTACTGGGTGATTCTGTGGTGCTTGGAAATGGGAGAGTCTGAAATAAAGTAAGGGTTGCAAGGAAGGACCTGGTGCTTGTGTTGCAGACTGAAGGGAAGGGGGAGATGTTGTATGTCTTGCTTTACAACACTGTACATATTTGTATATCATGTGATAGATATGACTGAACCTGTGCATAGTTGAATGCTATTGTGAAATCTAGAACAGAATGGACAACCAGCTGCAATGAGAGAGCTGTGTAGATTGAAGAACAGTTGTACAGGCAGTGGTGTTGTTTCTGCTGGGTGCCTTTCAAATTATATTACCTATCTGTGCGCATTAGTTAAGATACATGTACTAATCCTGGCTGTGTGTCATTTTAAAACGCACTAGAAAGCCTTTTTTTCATAATTATGCTGTTATTTCTCCCATCTTTTAACAGGAAATGACACTTTGTTAGAAAGCTGTGTGTGTTGTGTCTGATTACTGATATAGTAATTTGTAAAGGAAGTTGAAATGATAGAATGTATGTGAATGTGAAATATGGAGAATGCATAGAAAGGACATTGTATGTACATCTTATGCACTAAAATGAATTAAATGCTATCATGGTTGAAATGTGGTTAAATACGCGGCAGTGGTTACAGAAATGATAGAATGAATGAAGAAAATAACAGTTTGCACATTGCAGTTAATGATATGGGTAAATAAAAATTTGGAGAGCAGACAACTTTGCAAGTGACACTTGATCATAGTAGATGGGAGAAATGACAGTAACTTGTTTTACAGGTTACACAGGGTAAGTGGCAGTTACTCTGTTCATATGAATTTATACAAGAGATGTACATGTACCATACATGGCAATCCTCCCGAAAATATATCTTTGCCCAATGCATTCTTATGACACAAATGTTGTCTCCCGATTTTTCAGAGGAAATGTCCCTCCCAGGTGGGTCGGAATGTTGGCATGTATGATGTACTGTGCAAAAAATATTCATACCTGAGTTTTGTGTTCATGCATGTGGATTTGCATGAATCTGCAAGTAGAAATGTTGGAGAGATTACTAGTAATAGCTGTTGGTGCATTGTAGTCACAGCGCAATTGTACTCAGAGTGATCAACAGTACATCTAAAGTGCTGTATTGCGATGATAGAATTAGATGTAGAGGTCTTGCATGTGATTGGTGAATGGTTGTGTGACTGCTAAACAGTAGCCAATGAGGGACTGGTGCAAAGAGTGAAGGGGAAAGGATACAAGGGCTGCCCTAGTGTTACTTACGCGCTCCGCGGACAGCGCGGCTGTTCGCAGATAGGGCATGCTACATCCGGGGCTTCCAAGCATGAAATTGGTGTGTATTTTGAGGATTAGCCAATCAGGTGTTGAGGTTCTGCTTCATATTGAGAGAGGCTGTCTGTAGTGAAGATGTCAGAGGTGTAGAATGACAGGGTGGTGGTGCTTGGAGATATGTTTGTGAATGGTTTGGAGCAGTATGCAAAATCTAGGAATGAGGCTAACCATTTTGACACAAAAGGAGTGGAAGTGGTGTGGTGCACTGTGCCTGGTTTTAATTTGCAGGCAATGCTAGAAGTTTGTCAGGATATGGCTAGGTATTATAGTCCACATGTGGTTGTTTTGCACTGTGGTGCTTTGCATTTGGGCTATGCCAGTGCCCCTACTTTGTTGCAAGATCTGCAAAACTTGGTTCAGGCAGTCATGAAAGTGCTTCCAAATGCGAAGGTTATTTTTACAGCTTTGGAACCTAGGGCAGTATAGGCCAATAGTTCTGTTGTTTGTCCTCAGCAAAATGTTGGTAGGTGCTTAATCAACCAAGGCATGTTTGCTTTCATGACTAGAGCTGGCATGTTCTTTTGCAACAATGAGAACATTGACTCTGGTAATGTTGATTACTTTAAAGAAGATCACATGTCTTTATCGTTTATGGGAAAAGCCATGCTGTTTTGTAATTTAAGGATTGCTTTGGAGAAGCTAATGTGAAAAAAAGGAAAAAAATACAAACAATACAAAATAAAAGTTGTTTCTGAAGCATCTGCAAACCCCCCCCCCCCAAAAGAAAAAGCTCTTTCAGAGCCAACCTCAAAGGGGAAATGGCGCACACAATTTAAATGTTCATTCCCCACGCTCAGATTTTTCAATTTGTCCGCGGACACCGCAGTTGTCCGCAGACAGTGCGCATTACATACAGGGAATTTGAGGCTGAGAGGCATGCAAACAGACTGTGCAGAGCAAGGGATTGGTCAATAGGGTTTACTGCGTGTGATGTGTGAGCAGAGAGTTTGTCAGAATGTCTTTTTCCTGAGAGGAGATAGTTATGGCTGTGTGTTTCAGAAAGCAGATTCTCTGGATTTTGGAAGACTCATGGATAAAGTGGTTGGAGGTGCATGCAGATCGCTGTGGAGTGGCTGCACATCTTGGATTCCCTCATATGGAAGTGCACTGGCATGGAGTGCGTGGAATGAAGTGGCTGGATTTGATATCTCTTTGTGCTACTTTGGTGACACAGTGTCTTCCAGACATTATTTTTTATTCATTGTGGAAGGAACAGTTTAGGACATGTCTCTGGAATCGCTTTGCAATTTGCAATGAAAGAAGGACTTGTGTAAGTCATGGACATGTTTCCAAAGTCTTGAGTAATTTTTCTCGTATTGCGCAGAGACAAATGTGACTGCGTTCTTCTTCATTTGGTCCACAAATGGAGAAAGCAAGGAGCAATGTCAACAAGGCTGTTTGTGCCTTTTGAGAGATGTTGGCATGTCCTCTTTTCACAATGGAAATATTATGTTTCATAGTACACACATTTTTCGCAGAGATGGAGTACATCTTACTTATGCTGGCAATCAGATTTTTCTGCAAAATATACAAAATGCATTGTGACCCTTTTTGGAATTATAGCAATCCATTTTGTAGTAGGTGTTGACCATTTGAAGTTTTTGAAACACTAAAAAACACCACAAAAATGCTCTTTTCAGAGCCACCACTTCCAGAAAAAAGTGCAATGGTTGTGGTGACAGGGCAGCACCGTACAGATTTTAGATGTCCAAGACAGTCCTGCTACTGGTCTGTAGTTCTGAAAGTTTTTAGGATCTAAATATTTTTTTTTTAACAGTGGCGTAACCACCGATTTCTTCAGAATCGTTGGTACTATCCCTGATGTAAGAGATTTATTAACACATTTGGTAATGAAAGTGGTCATATCTGAGACTATTTGCTTGGCTACTGAAGATGGAATATCGAAGAGCGCATCATTGGTTGCCTTCAATGCAGAGAGCAGGGAACAAACCCTTTCCTCTGATACTTCAGTGAACATAAATTATTTCTGATCCACCCCAGTATCCTCATCCTGGGCTAAGAATTTTAGATTAGTCTCCTCCATTTCCTCTGGAGCCTCCTGAGGATCTAATGGTTTAATTTCCATAATCTTACCATGTATTAATTCTATTTTATTTATACAATAATTATTAAAAGCATCCACCTGTACTTGTGATGATTCTGGCACTGCTGACGCACACCCAGGATTTACTTACTGAGAGATTCCTGCATACAGTTCCCGTGGCCTGTTCATGACTTTATCAATCTTCTCAGTTATAAATTTGGATTTCGCTTCAAATATAGCTTTTCCATATTCTCTTCGTGAGCTCTTAACCTGTCCTAAATTGCTCTATATACGTTTTTTTCTCCATTTTTTCTATAGAGATCTCAACGGCCCCCTTTTTTGGCCAAATCTGGCGAGAACGAGGGGGTTAGTGGACTTCCTAGTTTTTTTTCATTGAAGAGGCACCTGTGCATTACATAACATGGCCATAATTTCCGTCACTTTATTGAGGAACTCTTCACATGGGAGAGCATCTTCAATCTGTGCCAAGGCATATTTCAGGGTCTCCCCTGAGATTTTCAATAAGTCTTTTGGCTTGCAGAACTGTCCCATCCCATTTTCTGTATGCACTTCCAGAGTTTTTCTAGGTAGTCTCAGTTCAAATACTCTGGCATAGTGATCTGTCCATGATATTGGGATTGACTCTAAATAATGAATTATCTCCCCTCGATATAATAGGACATCCAGACAATGACCTTGCCAATGTGAGGGGAATAGTACTAAAAGTTCCAATGTGTGGACTGCCAAAGTTTCCCTCAGTTCTCTACCATCTACAGATGTACATATCCTCTACCCATATATTAAAGTCCTCCAGGCATAGCAACTCATCATGCTTACTCCCTATGTCTGCCAAGAAAGTTCTAAATTATCCAAAAAAGCCTGTGCTGGGCCAGGGGGTCGGTAACCAAATAAGATTTTTATAGTTTTGCTTGGTGTGCACTGATTACAGGCATGCCCCATCTGGGTATCATCATCCCAGTCTAAAGATTGCAGGTGTGATGATTTCAATGGAGCTCTCACAATGACTGCAATACCCCCTCCACTTTTTCCTAATCTATTCACATATTGTATCATATAACCTTGTGGAACTAGGAGGTGAAATTCAGCCTGTGAGGTCTATCACTAACAAAACTAAGTACTAAACTACAAAAAAGATTTCTCAATAAAGGGAATATCAAGAAACATAACTTCACAAACATCTGTGGAGGTGAATGGACTCACACCACCAGCACAGAACCATATTTCAATGAAGAATCATACAAACAAAATCAAATAAACCCAATTGCCATTCATAGAAGTGGACGAGGGTATGAAAAACCTAAGAATACCATTATGGAACAAGAAATGCTGCTAACAAAATATCCCCAGAAACTTAGTATCAACTCTCCATTACACTGAACCAATGTGTCCAGTCTACAAATGGCCATGCACATCAAGGTGTAACATAGCCAAAAAACATTTCAGACCTTTACACCAGTTCCTCAATCAGTATGTGAAAGGCAAAGACAAATTGAAAATAAAACTATTACAAAGTCTGGACTCCTGTCCAGTGCACAAATACACAGGACTACAAGGACATTCACTAGCCCGCATTTCTGGACCTATTTGCAAAAGCGCCTTCAACCATATCAAAATTAAATCAACACACCATTCAAATGTAAGAAATCTGGTTCATAAACTGTACTATGCCAAAAGTCCTGCTTTAGCACTAGCCAATTTAAATAACAATCTTCTACATGGTACAGCCAAATAACTACTCGAAGAAATAGAGCATATCCAGAGAAAATATTTTGGAAGTGAAAGCAACTTACAAAATGCAACTGCTTTACAACAGACTAGCAACAACTTTACAGATGGCAATCTTTAACTACACACATAAAAAAGAAATACTAAAATTTAAAAGTACATCTGCTGAAGTACAAAACCATGTGTGTGTGTGTGTTATCGCAGGACTTTTCATAAGAATAGCACAAAAACTGTAGACATAATGTACAAAATAGAAGACAAAGAAGATTCCAAGTGGTTCCAATTAGCTCTCTATCTTATAGCAGAAAACAAATACGAAATTACCGACCCCTTAATACTGTAATACTGTGCAGTTACTGCACTGCAAAATTTGACAACAACCAAACACCTTCATGTGCTATCACAAATAACTTGGAATTATTTCCACTACCAAAACCCCTGCAACAACTTAACGTGTATGAGAGCATCATAATTCAAACAGTGCACTCATTTCAAGCAATAATACGCCTTCACCCAAAAAAAGCAAAACTATCCTCTCAATTACTGAAAGGCATTTGTGGCAAAGTAGTTTAGTTGCCATTAGATCTCAAAGAAAATGTACACGCTCTGGGAGTGTGACGTCCAATAGATCAATCTTTAATCATCTTAGTAAATGGTGTACCTACAAAAGACCAAAAAAAGAATTTGCAACAACTTGTGGACTTACATAAAGTTAGACAAGCCCTGCAATATCTAAAAGACAACAATGAATACTACAAAGAAATACATATTGAAGAAATCCTGAGAGAAGCCACTGAAATAATTCAAGACTCATCAGAAACTGGTCAATTTCAACTTCTAGATCATGCTTCAGAATCCAATATTTTAGACACTTATACAATTCAATTCATACAATTCACCCATTACACGCTAAACACACCATAGATGATGCACTGGAAACGTGCCACATGTGACAAGCCAAAGGATCTCCAATCAGCATATGGAAAAAAAGTATAGAAGCATGTGCCTTTCCTCTACTCTTTCCTACTGGTAAAGGAGGAAGGTACGATGATAGACCCACACAAATAACAGCATCAGAATACCGCTCTTTACGAATGTATTCTGAAGATCCCACATTCAGACAAAACGTGGAATACATATCCCACCTTCTCTATTGAAAGTGAACTAGCAACTCTATGCTACAGAGTTGCAAACACATTGAAATCAGGTACCAATTTTCAAAATATGTCAGCTATGCAATTACTACAAAAAGTGCAAGAAAAAGATGATGTTTTACAGTCAAATATTACAAATCTTTTAGCAAACATGCGTGGTACAAAAGAATACTGGTTCCTACGTCACAGAGATGTATGCTGTATGATAAGAAACCTTGGCCCACCCACTTGGTTTGTGACATTAAGTTGTGCAGACTATGCATGGGAAGATTTACACGATTTCCTATGCATAGCAAACGAAACAAAACAAATATAGATATAAAAACACCAGGAGAACTCCGCTCACTAGAACCTGTAAATGTATCAGGATATTTCCATCATCGCTTCATTGCTTTGCTACACAACATTTGTAATAAACTGTTGCTCCCCTCGGAGTAGTGCAACACTTCTTTTGGAGAGAAGAATACCAAACCAGAGGAGCACCACACATCCACATGCTTTTGTGGATTTAAGATGCTCCTAAATTTGGTCAGGCCAGTGATGCCACTGTTTTGCACTTCATCCAAAAATATGCCACTTGTGAAATACCTTCACAAACGACACAGTGACCTTCATGCACTAATTTTACAATTTCAAAAACACAAATGTGGGAAGTATTGCCGTCGCAAATATAAAAACAAAGGGAAATACTATACCAAATGCCGCTTTGGTTTCCATACTCCAGTTTCAACAACATGTCAAGCAAACAACTTCATGTCTTCAGTTAGACATAGTGTCAAAGGTAAATCACCTAAGAACACATATTACATAAAAAGAACAGAAGGATCAAAATACATCAATGATTACAATGCAATCATTGTCCTCCTATGGAATGCAAATATAGATGTGCAATACATTGCAGACAATTCCACTGCAGTTGCACGATATGTCACAGCCTACTTAACCAAAGCAGAAAAAACAGAGCTCCAAGACCTCTGGGATGACATATCATCGGACAAAACACTATCACAGAAATTGTACAGCTTAGGCATAAAAATGCTCTCCCATAGACTGCTATGAAGCTGCAGACCGTTTAACTGGTATGGCAGAAGTAGAAAACACCATGTGTCGGTGTCAGCAATGTACAGAAGACTTTGCTCTACTAAAATCACAACTAAACAATGAGCAGCGTAGCATTTTCCAAGAAATAACAAAATAAATTGAACATGGTGTGCAGCATGAAAGTAAAAATTGTACCTGCCAAGACTACAAACCTATACTGATATACGTAAGTTGTCAAGCTGGTTCAGGCAAAACGTTCTTAATCAAAATCATCAGCAAGTTCCTCCAACAATTGACAAACAATAAACTGTCGGCTGTTGTAACTGCCCCGACAGGTTTAGCTGCCTACAACATAGGCAGTGTCACTTTACACCGATTACTACTCCTTCCAGTAGAACACCAAAACAAATGTGACTATTACAAACTTTATGAAGAAGCTGCAATGGAACTAGGCAGAGATTTCAAACAAATGGAAATGCTGCTAATAGATGAGGTAAGCATGGTTTCCAATTTAATATTAGCCTTCATTCACCTCAGATTACAAAAGGTCCTGAAAACAGACTATGAAGAACTCTTTGGAGGAAAACACATTATAGTTTTCGGAGATCTTCTTCAATTAACACCAGTTAAAGGTGAAAGTATTTTTAAAACCTTAGGGCCCACGCTATGCCGTAAAACTCTTGGCAGCATAGCAAATGTCAACCTTTGGCAACATTTCCAATACAGAGAATTAACTGAAAACATGCGTCAGTCTGAAGACCTCCATATACCAACATTTTGAAAAGTATTAGTGTTGGTGTACTATCTCAAGAACACAATCTATATTGAAACCAGGCACATCCATGCACTCTATGGCCATAACTCATGTGCTACTGATGTCATGGAACAATTAGCACACACAAATGTAAACTATATGTCCTTGATGACAACTCTTGCAAACTGTTAAAAATGTAATGAAACTAAGCAACCAATACTTCAAATGTGCTCCACAGACAAACTGGACGCACATGGTATGACACTACCCATGTGTCAACAAGCTACAACAAGGCTAAATACCTTAGACAACGCAATCTCTAACACAGCTGGTTTGGAGAAAATATTAAAATTATCTTTAAACTGTAATGCCTAAACGTATCCTTGACGTAGACCAAGGACTAGTTAATGGAGCACTTGGTACAGTTGTTGGCTTTCAAACATACCCACGTGACAACAACATTCAGTTTGTCAATATTCTCTTTGACAAACTATCAGAAGTTAAAAGGATAGGATGCTCAACAGCCCGCTTCCTTCTTTTCAAAGACATGTATGTACGCAGAGAACAATTTTCTCTAACTCTAATATACCCAGTCACCCTTCGCAAATCACAAGGTCTTACCCTAGATAAAGCATTGATAGATATTGGTAGCACAGTGTTTAAAGAAGGCATGAGCTATGTATCACTATCACGCTTACATACACTTGACAGACTATTTCTAATCAACTTTGACGCAAGTAAAGTAAATGCTGATATTCCTTGCATTCTAGAATACAATAGACAGCGTTCACTCTGCACCCCCATCTGAAAACCTATCCTGTTCCGCAAAAAGCAAAACTTTGTAAAAAAAAAAACTACTTCACTCTCAAATTATGCAGGATCTCACAGCAATTCATCCAAAGAAATTAAAAAGAAGCTACTACTTCATCAAGGACCACAACCAAAGAAGAATGTACTGGACAAACAAAGTCAACTACCTCTTCAAAGAAACAATGCGCACTCCGAACAAATGACTTGGACACAGAACTGTCAGGTCCATTCAAATTTTCAAATGCAACTTGTGTAAATTGCTACGCAAATGTAGCAATCAATATTCTCTTCCTTATGCCACCAATTATTGACAACATTTACTTACGCGGGATAGACCGAGAGGGTAATTCATTGAATTTCGCAGAAAAGTGTCGCAAGCGGCTGGCGCAGAGTGTCCGCGTGCGATTGTCCGCGCCAGGCACTAAAACCAATTTCCGCGCACAGCGTATTCATGGATTTTAGGCTCCCAAACCAGCCGTGGCGCAGAGAATCGCAGCGACCGTGCAGCAGCGCCAGTAACGCCCCCAAGAACGCCCTCGCGCAAGGAAAAGCCATCAAAATCGCTAAATCATCGCAAAGGGCTGAGCTAACCCTGGACCAGTTCACCGGGCTGGCAAACAGCAAACGCCAAGCGGGGAACGTGTATATCAGGGGTGCGTGGGAAGTTCCACACGCGATTGGCCCCGTGCAAGCAGGGTACGTGTATTCCATGGGTGCGCGGGAAGTTCCACACGCGATTTCAGCAGGGTACGTGTATTCCAGGGGTGCGGGGGAAGTTCCACACGCGATTTCAGCAGGGTACGTGTATTTCAGGGGTGCGCGGGAAGTTCCACACGCGATTGGGCCAGTGCGAGCAGGGTACGTGTATTCCATGGGTGCGCGGGAAGTACCACACGCGATTTCAGCAGGGTACGTGTATTCCAGGGGTGTGCGGGAAGTTCCACACGCGATTCCAGCAGGGTACGTGTATTTCAGGGGTGCGCGGGAAGTTCCACACGCGATTGGCCCAGTGCGAGCAGGGTACGTGTATTCCATGGGTGCGCGGGAAGTACCACACGCGATTTCAGCAGGGTACGTGTATTCCAGGGGTGCGCGGGAAGTTCCACACGCGAGTCCAGCAGGGTACGTGTATTTCAGGGGTGCGCGGGAAGTTCCACACGCGATTGGCCCAGTGCGAGCAGGGTACGTGTATTCCATGGGTGCGCGGGAAGTTCCACACGCGATTTCAGCAGGGTAAGTGTATTTCAGGGGTGCGCGGGAAGTTCCACACGCGATTTCAGCAGGGTATGTGTATTTCAGGGGTTCTGGGGAGTTTTAAACGTGAATTGGCCGTGTGGGTCCTCCCAGGTGTACGCTCCACAACCTCCACGGCCCCTGCAGGCAGCCCACACCACGGGGGACTACCCTGCACCCCTGCTCATGTCCCGCAGGCAGCTCATCCACCATGGGCATGCCCCCCAGCCAACCCACATGTCACCTTGCACTACTGATCAACAATGCATGTCTCCCACCACCCCCACCCCCCAGCAGTGCAGGGGCAGCCTCCACCAGGCCCCCACTCATGTCTCCCACCACCCCCACCCCCCAGCCACCAGGGGCACCCTCCACCAGGCCCCCACCCATGTCCCCTATCACCCCCACCCCCCAGCAGTGCAGGGGCACCCTCCACCAGGCCCCCACTCATGTCTCCCACCACCCCCACCCCCCAGCCACCAGGGGCACCCTCCACCAGGCCCCCACTCATGTCTCCCACCACCCCCACCCCCCAGCAGTGCAGGGGCACCCTCCACCAGGCCCCCACTCATGTCTCCCACCACCCCCACCCCCCAGCAGTGCAGGGGCACCCTCCACCAGGCCCCCACTCATGTCTCCCACCACCCCCACCCCCCAGCATCCAGGGGCACCCTCCACCAGGCCCACACTCATGTCTCCCACCACCCCCACCACCCAGCCACCAGGGGCACCCTCCACCAGGCCCCCACTCATGTCTCCCACCCACCCCCACCCCCCAGCCACCATGGGCAGCCCCCACCAGGCCCCCACTCATGTCCCCCTGCACCCCCACCCCCCAGCATCCAGGGGCACCCTCCACCAGGCCCCCACTCATGTCTCCCACCACCCCCACCCCCCAGCATCCAGGGGCACCCTCCACCAGGCCCCCACTCATGTCTCCCACCACCCCCACCCCTCAGCCACCAGGGGCACCCTCCACCAGGCCCCCACTCATGTCTCCCACCACCCCCACCCCCCAGCAGTGCAGGGGCACCCTCCACTAGGCCTCCACTCATGTCTCCCACCACCCCCACCCCCCAGCAGTGCAGGGGCACCCTCCACCAGGCCCCCACTCATGTCTACCACCACCCCCACCCCCCAGCATCCAGGGGCACCCTCCACCAGGCCCACACTCATGTCTCATACCACTCCCACCACCCAGCCACCAGGGGCACCCTCCACCAGGCCCCCACTCATGTCTCCCACCACCCTCACCCCCCAGCCACCAGGGGCACCCTCCACCAGGCCCCCACTCATGTCTCCCACCACCCCCACCACCCAGCCACCAGGGGCACCCTCCACCAGGCCCCCACTCATGTCTCCCACCACCCCCACCCCCCAGCCAGCAGGGGCACCCTCCACCAGGGCCCACTCATGTCTCCCACCACCCCCACCCCCCAGCAGTGCAGGGACACCCGCCACCAGGCCCCCACTCATGTCTCCCACCACCCCCACCCCCCAGCAGTGCAGGGGAACCCTCCACCAGGCCCCCACTCATGTCTCCCACCACCCCCACCCCCCAGCAGTGCAGGGGCACCCTCCACCAGGCCCCCACTCATGTCTCCCACCACCCCCACCCCCCAGCAGTGCAGGGGCACCCTCCACCAGGCCCCCACTCATGTCTCCCACCCACCCCCACCCCCCAGCCACCATGGGCAGCCCCCACCAGGCCCCCACTCATGTCCCCCTGCACCCCCAACCCCCAGCATCCAGGGGCACCCTCCACCAGGCCCCCACTCATGTCTCCCACCACCCCCACCCCCCAGCATCCAGGGGCACCCTCCACCAGGCCCCCACTCATGTCTCCCACCACCCCCACCCCCCAGCAGTGCAGGGGCACCCTCCACCAGGCCCCCACTCATGTCTCCCACCACCCCCACCCCCCAGCAGTGCAGGGGCACCCTCCACCAGGCCCCCACTCATGTCTCCCACCACCCCCACCCCCCAGCCACCAGGGGCACCCTCCACCAGGCCCACACTCATGTCTCCCACCACCCCCACCCCCCAACCACCATGGGCAGCCCCACCAGGCCCCCACTCATGTCCCCCTGCACCCCCACCCCCCAGCATCCAGGGGCACCCTCCACCAGGCCCCCACTCATGTCTCCCACCCACCCCCACCCCCCAGCCACCATGGGCAGCCCCCACCAGGCCCCCACTCATGTCCCCCTGCACCCCCACCCCCCAGCCACCATGGGCAGCCTCCACCAGGTCCTCACAATCCCCAATCATGTGCGTTATGGTGAGCCTCCACAGCCAAAAAACCCTACCAAGTAACCCATTCACCCACATGGAAATGGAAATTACATGTTACACCCCCAATGTTCATAAAGCTAATGAACCCATGTCCGTCACACACAATGGTTGCAATTGAATGAGAAAACACCCAACATGACATGCATGAAACCAATGAGATGATACCACACAGTGAAGTATGAAAACAAAATTGTATTAAAAAAAATAAGAATGCAAAAGAAATTAAACAAACTACAATGGCAATGAAAAAAAGATAAGCTGCATGTCCGTTTAAAAAAATAAAAACACCAAATCCTAATCCAAAAAAACTTTGACCAAAGTCAAATCAAAAATAAAATCAATCCAATGAAGAACTGTGTACAAAACTTCCAAGGGTCCATGAGCCCAACTGAACAAAGGAAACCTACAAAAAACCCTAACTAAAATGCAACTATATACAAAAAGTGGAGCAGTGTCCGTCGACTCCAAATCATAAGAACAAACAAAGGAAACCTAAAACTAAAGAACTATATACAAAGGCGGCGGGCAAGTCCAGCGGCTCACTCCGTGATGTTCCGGGCCAGGGCATCATCGAACTCCTGTTCGATGTCCCGGAGGCGGTCCTGTTCCATGGCCCCGAGGGTCCGCAGGGACGACGCTGTGTCCTCCTCCAACCCCCTGCGGATTGCCTCGAGGCACTCGGCCCGCCTCAGGGCCCTCCGCATGGAGTTCTCCGCCCTGACCATTGTGAGCCGCGCCTCTTCCGCCCGCCGCCGCTCCGCATCTATGGCGTGGCCCAACCGCTGCCACACGGAAGACACTCTCTGTGCTGGGTCCTCCTGCCCTCCGGCCGATGCCTGCCCCTCCGATGTCGAAGGCCCCGAGCCTTCATGGCTCCCACCATGTTGCTGCTGCTGCTCTGCCTCTGCCCGTGCACTGCCTCCTGCTGCCTGCACATCCTCCACCGGCTGGGATGCAGTCATAGATGTGGCCACCCCTGCTGGACGTCCGACTCCCGACTGTGGCAGGGATGCCTCCTCCACCAGCCTGGCCGCACCGTCAGAGGCAGCTCCACAGGGCACCCAGGTGACTGATGTGTGGGAAGATGGCACAGAGGACGACTGGCGCGTAGGGGGTCCAGTTGAGGAGGGGGTCGGAGCAAGCCCCATCAGACGGAGGAATCCGGCCTGGGTGACCTGTCCCAGCAGGCTGACGTGGTCAACGAGCCATTCGAGATGACATGCAGTCTCTCCATGAAAAGACTGCAGGTCACCTCGCATGGCCCGTTGACGCAACGCCACACCAGCCAGGACAGGCTGAACCCGGACCTGGATAGCCACGTCCGCAGGCAGAGGAAGGCCAGTTGACGTCAGCTCATCCCGTGCCTGAAAACGGGTCTGGACGTAGGCATCTCTGCTGGTGCAAGATGATGCAGGGACAGGATCGGGGACAGGATTGCACACAGGCACCTCCGCGGCGGCCTGTGCTGCCTCCTGTCCCTGGTCCTGCACTGCACCACTAGCACCAGTGGGATCCCCACCTCCAGACCCCGTCTCTGGTGCTTGCACGGCCTCCTCCTCCACCAAACCCCCCACCAACCTGGATGACTCCGTGCCATCTTCCCCTGTTGGGCCCTGTGGGGTCCCAGCTGCCCCTTCTGCTGCCAAGGAGTCCAACTCCAACCTCCGCCTCTTGGACCTCCCCCCGGCAGCTGCAGCCTGGGAGGCGGCACCGGACTCCTCACTCCCCGACGAGATGACAACACGGGAGGGGAGCCGGGCCTTGCGTCTCCGGCTGGCGGTGGGATCCCCGCCGCTGTGCTCCACAGCACCTTCTCCGCCCTCTTCATCAGTTGACGCTGCAGACAGGGAGAAACAAAACACAGGCATCAGGGCACTGTACAATGGACACATACACACATGACAGTTGCACATGAGTGCCATTGGCAAACCTCAGACATGTCATCACAATCCCCAACACACATGTCATTACAACTCGCACACATGAGCCATACCACAGCCATATCGCAACTGCCACCACCATCCCTACACATACAACAGCATGAGCAGCCAAAGGTGAGCCCAACATCACATGCAACACAGGAAGTGCACCACACATGTACACACACCACCACACTTGCATGCATGTGTACACCTCTGCCAAGTGTCGCACTGTTCAGACGGGCATCCATGTCACATCTGCCAATCAGGCTTCCACATACCGCTGTCACATGCATCCATGTTGCATCACTGTTGCACCCTTGTCAAATACACACACATGCACATGTACACAGTGCTGATACATGCAGCCGAAAACAACATACATGCGTGACATCACGGACATGTCTACTTACATACACATTCATCCAAACATGTGTGCCCACACAACTGCATTTGGCATGCAAGCCTACACACACAAGCATCATCCATGTCTCACACATTACAGCCTTCGCATGTGTCAGCCCCACGGCCCTGTACACCCCCACCCATACTCAACCCCATACAAACAGATGTGCAACCTGCACACTACCGAATAATCACCACACGCACTGCTCACAATCAGGATGCATGTACACTCACCGCTCGACTCCAGACGGGTCTGCTTCTCTAGGACCTGGACGTGGAGCGCTGGGGATATGCGTTCCAGGACCCTCATCTGTTCTTCCGACAAGTGGCTCCGGCGCCCCTTGGCATCCGCTGCCTTCAAGAGGCGCCGGGCCTTGTTCAGGGTCCTGGACCTGAAGTCCTCCCAGCGCTTCCTGACATGTTGTAAGTCGCGGACTGCCACCCCCTCCGTGTTGATGGCAGTCACGATGTCAGTCCAGATCCGAGTCCGTCCTTCCTTGTCGGCACGGGAACTTCCGAAGAGGGCATCATACTGCCCCAGGACTTGCTCCACCAGGACACCAACTTCGGTGGCACTGAAGCTGGTGCCCCTCTGCCTCTCTGGCCGGGGGTTGTCAGTGGTCACAGATGGTGTTTGCCCCGACATGACAACCCCGGAGGCAGGAGTGGGTGGGCAACTGGGTCCTGGGGCTGGGCTGTGGAGCGATGGAATCCCAGTCGGGAGTCTTCGGTTCCAGCAGGGGTGGTCACAGCAACAGCACCCCTGGCTCATGTGCAGGCAGCAAATGGCAGTGCACGTGGGCAGCAGGCAGTCAGGCAGCAGCAGATGGCAGGTGGGAGCATGCTCGGGGCTCTGGGGGGCAGTAGTTCGGCCTTCTGGGCAGCAGCGTGGTCTTCCGTGTGCATACGCGTGGCCAGCTTGATACGGAGTGATTTGGCACGTGAAAAATCTGCACGTCAGCGTGTAATTCGAGGAAAGGCCCTTAGCGCGTAAGCGCGTCTGCACGCATACGCCTTTTCATTGGAGAGAAGGCCCCTCAAGCGCAAGCGCCGCTGTGACGTGACGCATACAGATGTGCATGCGCATTTCAGCGCGCGTGAAAAACTGCATGTCCGCGTGTAATACGAGGAAAGGGCCATGCGCGTATGCACGGCAGCACGCATATGCGATGTCATTGGACCAAAGGCCCTTAGCGCGTAAACGCGTCGCCAGCGTATGTGCGTCTATGAAGTCACGTGCACGTTGAATTGGGCACACGTTTGAAAATGTTGCGTGTTAAAAAAATGAAAGACACGTCCGAGTGTCAAAGCGTGTAATTGGTGGGAATGGGCCTACACGCAGAAGTGACAAAGCGTGTAATTGGTGGAAATGGCCCTAGCGCATAAACGCCGCGTAAGTGACGCTGGACGTGTGGGCCTGTATAAAAGGTACGTGTAGAACACCATTTCCTTGTATGTGCTTTTCGTGGAGAGCGAGTGGGTGAATTCTGTACTTCTTGTCGTTTCACACGCGATTTACTTCACGGCGTTTCAAGTTCGTATTCCCTGTTACCTCTGACAGCTTTTTCTCTTTTTTCTCTTTTACTGGTTTACCTGGCCCTGTTCCCTCAAACAGTGTTCCCTTCTACTGTTGTCCTGTCTCCTCAGGCAGCGTACAAATCTTCTTTTGGCGGGGGTGTTGCCAACCAAACGCGCTCCTTTTTCACGCTCTTTTACCTGGCAGACGGTGAGTCACGCACGTATCTAACATCTGTGCTTGCCCCGTGTGTAGCCTACCCCTTCAGAGGTCATTCTAGGCTGCGTGTGACACGCATACGTTCATTCTTGTGTTACTGGGTGCCACAGCGTAGTGCAGGTTTTTCTTTCTGCACACGTGGTCTAGGAGGGGTTGCATGCACGTCATCTCCCTTTTTTGGGGCTCCTGTGCCTAGCGTGACCCGTCATCTTTCCCCAGGGGTTACAATCAGCCTTGCTAGAGCACTAGGGTACAATTACCATCTGGTACCCAACCCCTTTGACCCCCAATTGCCCAGGACAATAGTTTACAGCCACTCCCATACGCACATTAACATCAGTGCCATGGCTGGGAGGCGAGGATTCCGTAAGGGTGGCAAAGGTGGAAGAGCCACAAGTGGTGGCCGTGGTGGATCCGGTAGGGGATGTGGTCGTTACTTGCAGGGTGAGCCTGTCCCCCCATGTGTGGAGGACCAGTCAAGGGCACCCATAATCCCCCCCCCTCCCGTTGAGGCTGATGTGGCTGACACCATCCATGCTCAGCCCTTGTTGGACCAGCCCATTGTGGAACCAGACCTGGCTGACTCCATGGCTGCTTTCCAGGTCAGCAGGCCTATGACACGTGCGCTGGTGCACGTTGATGTCATCATGCCACGTGCATCTGGGGCAGCAAGGTCATCTGCTGCCCCAAGTAGGCAGGACGGAGAGGCTGCAGGGGCAGCTGCGGCTCCATCCACCCCAGCTCTCACACACCCAGCCAGGACAATGTTGGTCCTAGTCCATCCTGCTGACATTCCCCCTGACACCATTACACTTGAGCCAATGCCTGCACCAACTCCCATGCTGAGTGTGCAATCCCACACTCCTGATACAGAGTCCACCAGGGCTCCTGCCCCTAGTGTCCAGAGCGGCGCAGGACACTCAGGATCACCACCACCTTCCAAGCGGAAGAGGAAGAGTGCTCGTCCGGCACAGGCTGATGCCCCAGACACAGCTACACAGTCCGGCCCGTCGAGGAAGCCCAGCTTCACGGATGACGAACTGAATGCACTTGTCGAGTATGTGTCCACACATGATAACGAGATGGTCATTTTTGCAGGATCCAAGACCACACCTGCACAATGCCAGGCACACTGGCAGACCGTTGCGGACATCGTAAGTGCCCTTGGAATCGTGAGGCGCACAGCCAATGATTGCTATAAGCGCTGGAATGACCTAAAGTGCAGGGCAAAGTGTAAGCTGGCCTCAAGTCATTCCGCAACTCTAGTGACTGGAGGTGGGTATCCAGTAGTAGATATGGAACTCACTCCACATGAGTCAGTCGCTGGGACCTACGTCACGGAGGAACAGATCCAAGGCGTGGGAGATCTGCCTGATTACGAGGCATTGTCCGGTGAGTGCACATGCATGTGTGTGTCATCCATGTGCATGGTGTGTGTGTGAGGGCTTCGGTTTGTGTGCCAGGTGAGAGTGTGTGCGCCTGAGTCGTATGGGTCAGCCATGTGCTTCATGCAATACATCCTGCGCAGCTGCATTTGGCCATAGCAGTATCCCTTCTGCCAACAGTAGACATCTAGCCCAACTGCACGCCAGTTGTCCTTGAAGTGTCACCTTGCCACAACATTGTTGCTTATTTTTCACTGTTCATTCAGTCAGATTGTTTGCATTCCACCACTTTTACTAGGCATTTCGCAGTCCTCTAGTCACATGTCTGACATGGCTATGGTAAAGTGGAGTGACTTTGTTACCTGGATATCATTTGTTCACACATGTCCCTGTGCAATTGGACCATTTTGGACTGG
Organism: Ambystoma mexicanum; assembly: GCF_040938575.1. NCBI lineage: Eukaryota > Metazoa > Chordata > Amphibia > Caudata > Ambystomatidae > Ambystoma > Ambystoma mexicanum. The sequence goes on along the minus strand of NC_090927.1, from coordinate 231,467,470 downwards.
CAGCTCCAGGTGAAAAATCTGACCTGTTTGAATTAGAAAAGCTATTACATGCGGGAACTGGACTGAATGAATAGGTGCTGCCCTCCTCTCCATCTTCACTCAATAGCAATGGTACATGCCATCTGTGTGATGGCATGTGTGTTTCACCTGGCAATCACAGGCCAATATGTGATGCCACTGCCAGGCAGCATGCAGAAAATGTGTTCATCTTCCATCTTGGTGTCATCAATGTGTGCCATTTGCCTCCCCTTCATACGCAGTGAGGGTGCATGCATGGGAGGGTTTTAGTCATGTGGGACATGTGTCAATCAAGTACTGGTTCTCTTGCTTCTCAGCCCTCATTGTGTGCCATGGTGCTAATGCCTGTTTCCATTTCTTTGTTTTTATGTCTTTGCAGGGGAAGACGCACCTGATACTGCTGGGGTTGTGGAGATGGTGCAGACCCAGGAGGGGTCCGAGGGCCGACCAACCACCAGTGAGGGACGTGGTGTGGTGGTGGGTGAGAACCCACAAGTGCTGCAGGTCGTGCTCTCAAGGGGTGTCTCTGGCTGCACCTCCACCGAGCTGTACTCAGGTGTTGATTCGGATGATGAGACCTACGTGCCGTCGCAGGTGAGTGTTCCAGGGAGGGATTCTGTTCTGTCCCACCCACCTGCACCAGGGTCAGAACCCTCAATGGGGATGTCAGTGTTGGCCGCTACGCCTTTGGTGGTTACGGATGCAGGGTCACACTCTGCGACATCTGATCCTGTTCCTGGGCCAGCAGATCAGAGGCGGAATGCAGTCCTGCAGCCTCAGGCAGTGCCGGCACAGCAAGGCGCAGTTCACCTTGCCCCAGACAGGTGTGGTGCCCGCCGACGTGGTGGCCGTACGCCACCTGGCAATACTGCATGGGAGCAATCCATTTACGGTATGGCAACCCAACAGGCAGCATCATCCGAGATGATGGCTCAGGCCTTGGATAGGGTGGCCACTTCCATTGTCCCCCCTGAAAGGCTGATGGAGCGACTACAGCAGGCAACCGACTCCATCTGCCAGTCACACAGGGAGGACATGTTGGCGTCCAACAGGGACAGGCGGGCGGCACTGGCGACTCTGCAGGAGGCCATCTCCATAGAGTCCCAGGGCCACAGGGAAGCCCTGAGGCAGGAGCTCCTTCACCTCAGGACGACTCTTGTTGAGCTTGAGGCTTCAACACACCAAAGGACAGAACAGCAGCTGGAGCGTCTCACCCGTACGCTCTCAGCTGAGATGCAGGCAACAAGGGCGAGGTCCGGGCATCCCGTGAGTTGTTGCATGGGGACCTCCGCACACTCATCCTCCAGAACGAGACCTACCACACCTGCATGCTTGCAGCCATGGAGGAGCAGACTAGGGCCTTGCGTGGGCTGCCTCCCATAGTGCAACCACTTCCGGATGCAGCTGCACAGGGTGATAATAGCGACAGCAGTGATACTCCCACAATAGGGTAGCCGGTGGGCCATGAGCCCATGGAGGTATTTTTTTTTCCCAGGATCCACACAGGTGGGTTTTGGTGTGCACCCTGTCCTCGGACCTCCTGGGTGGCCTCCCCAACCCCCCCGGGCCCATCAATGGCCATTTTTGATTTTTTTTATTTTTATTTTTATTTTTATTTTTATTTTTTTTTTATTTTTCCCAATTTTTTTGGGACAATTTGTTGCCTTCCGTGGTTCCTGTGGGCATACGCTGCATTGTGGCTGGGCACATGCAGGCTTCTCATGTATTTGGTTCAGATGCTTGGGTTTGAGTCACACACACCCCTCCTGCTTCCCGTTTCCATGGGCTTGCAAAGGGTGTGCCCAAGTGACATTGACGTACATGGTGACATTGGACTCCCACTACATGTGTGGGTAGTCTAGTCAATACTGTGTAGACATTCCTAGTGCATATTGCTGTTGTGTTGTACACTGCATGTTGCATTGATGTGTGACTCATCATCTGTGTCTACCTCCCAATTTGCAGGTCCCTTCCTCATGTCTACACAAGGCCCTCTAGTTTGGAGATGGGGTCCATGTTGGCAGCAGTGCACCTACAACTCTACATGGCGCCAACACTGCACAGTTGGTAGTGGTGGGAGTGCAGGCATTTCCAGGTGGTGAGACTACTAATTTATTACATTTGTGATGTCATGTTAATGGTAGTACCTGCTCAAGTTTGTTTTGGGGTCCTGCATTACTGTGAGCATTTCAGGTGTTGCAAGTAGTTTCAGTTAGGGACACTGTCCATTGTGACACTAGTGTCATGTTGTGGGGATTACTTTGTTTACCTGCAAATGCCATGGCATGGCACGGTGTGTCGTGTGGCGGTGCTGGGGATGGGTTGGCTGACATGGCACTGTCCTCTTGTTGCATTTTGCAAGCGGGTATTCATTTTAGCTGCTTGAATGTGTTTCTTCACAAAACTGCATTGGTGGTGTCTGTGTGGGTAGGGATGCACACATTGTAACACTTCCAGGTGAACAATCTCAGGCTGATATGGTTTTCACGGTTGATTCTCCAGACATTCAGGATCAGTGTCAGGTTGAGTCATCATTGATTGTCAGATGGAATGTGCCAGGGCAGTGTGCACTCCACAGGGGTGTGATTTCTATGTGAAGTAATTAGCCACTAGCTGTGTACGGGCTGCCTCCCCCGTGCCCTTTCCCCTCCCATGCACAGCGGCTGTGCATGTGGTTGGGGATGTGGGGCCACCACCATGTCCACGGCCAGGCCCCGGCGTGTTGCAACATTGTGCAGGACACATGCTGCCACTATGATCCTGCACACTACTGGGGGAGCGTTCAACAGCTGCCCGCCAGAACGGTCAAGGGAGCGAAAGCGTGACTTTAGCACTCCGAATGTGCGCTCCACTATGCCCCGGGTTGTAATGTGGGCTGTGTTATATCTTACCTGGGGTGGCGTGGTGGGGTTCCGAATTGGCGTCATCATGTGGGGGCTGAGAGGGTAGGCACTGTCCCCTGTGGAGGTGGTGATTGGTATCATTGGTGGGGTTGTGACCTTGCTCAGTATCTGACATGCATGCATGTGCAGTGGCATTCATACTCACCAAGCAGCCATGTATCGCCATGCCGTCCAGCTTCTAGGTCCCGGCTTAGGGTGGACATTCGGTAAATGAAGCTGTCGTGGGTGGACCCGGGATAGTTGGCATATACTGAGGTGATGATTCCCTTGGCATTACATACTACCTGCACGTTGATGGAATGCCAGTGCTTGCGGTTCCTATAGATGTGCTCTGATGCCCTGGGGGGACGTAGAGCCACATGGGTGCAGTCGATGGCACCTAGCACTTTAGGGAATCGTGCCACACCGTAAAAATCCAGGGCGGCAGCATGCCTTTCTGCAGGTGTTCTGGACAGGTATATTTGCCTGCGGACTGATGGGCGTGCAGTGATGATGTTCAAGACCTGGTGTAGGCAGCGTGACTGGGTGGCCTGTGATACCCCACCCACTATGGCACTTGTCCGCTGAAATGATCCAGTGGCTAAGAAGTGCAGTACATTGAGGACCTTCTCCAGGGGGCTGAGTGCTTGGGAGCACAGGGTGGGTGATGTGAGGTCATCCTCCCACTCACTCACCAGGTCCAGTATTATGTGTGGTGGAAACCTGTACCTCCCATACACCTGGTCATCAAGCATCCCGAAAAGGCTGGTTCTGGGTGTGAATATTCTGGCCCTGACTATCCTCCTCCTCCTTCTTTGGTAGCCCACGCCCACTGCTGCTAGGAACGGTATGTTCATCCTGGGTCTGAGCTTGTTATTTTGCGTTATTTTGCGTTGCGCGTGTTGTAGGCGAGCGTGTGACCCGCGCACCCCTGAAATCCAGTACCCAGTCCAATAGCGTGTGGAAATTCCCACGCACCCCGGGATACAGGTGCGCTGACGTACTTGCGTGTGTAAGTGCCCGCGCACCCCTGATATACACGTACATAGGCCAATCGCGTGTACGCGCACTTTTGTCCAATTACACGCGATGAAACTCTGACGTGCAGTCTTTCCACGTGTGCTCTGTCATCACGTGCTGTGTGGGTAACACTCGTGCGAGTCACGTCACAGACGCGCTTACGCGCTGAGGGCCTTTGGTCCAATAGAATCGCGTATGCGTGCTGACGCGCTTACGCGCTAAGGGCCTGTCCTCGAATTTCACGCTGACGTGCAGGATTTTCACGTGCCAAATCACTCCGTATCAAGCTGGCCACGCGAAAACACACGGAAGACCACGCTCCTGCCCAGAAGGCCGAGTTACTGCCCCCCAGTGCCCCGAGCAGCCTCCCACGTGCCATCTGCTGCTGCCTGCCTGCCTGCCTGCCTGCCTGCTGCCACCGTTCCCTGCCATTTGGTGCCTGCACTCAGCCATCTGCAGGGGTCCAGTTGCTGTGTCCACCCCTGCTGGAACTGAAGACTCCCGACTGGGATTACATCGCTCCACAGCCCAGCCCCAGGACCCAGTTGCCCACCCACACCTGCCTCTGGGGTTGCCATGTCGGGCACTTCCGCATCTGGCACCAGTGGCAACCCCAGGCCAGAGGGGCAGAGGGGCACCAGCTTCACTGCCACCGAAGTTGGTGTCCTGGTGGAGCATGTCCTGGGGCAGTATGATGCCCTCTTTGGATCGTCCCGCGCCAGCAAGGAAGGACGGGAGAGGATCTGGGCCGACTGAGTGGTTGCCATCAACGCGGAGGGGGTGGCAACCCGCGACGTCCAGAAGATCAAGAAGCGCTGGGAGGACTTGAGGTCCAGGACCCTCGTGAAGGCCCGGCGCCTCGTGGAGGGGGGCCGGGGCCGCATGAGTTCCATCCAGATGAGGGTACTGGAACGCATACGCCCAGCGCTCCACGCCCAGATCCTTGAGAGGGAGACCCGTCTGGAGTTGAGCGGTAAGTGTCCAAGCATTGCTGTGTGAGACAGGGCATGTTGCGGTGTGCTGGTTCTCTGATACTTGCCTGTATGTGTGACATAGGCCATGTATGCATGTATGTGTGCAGGGACATCATGGTAATGCATGTGCGACCAGTGATGTGTGAACCACATGGTTGTTGCATGTGTTTAAATGCCACATGGGGAGCCCTATGCAGATTTTAGACATGAGAGCATGCCAGTCTCTGTTCCTGGACATGGGTGGGGGTGAGGGATGGGTGCTGATGGCAGGTACATATATGGTAGCCATGTCTGTGTGCCTGACCTGCGTGTCTGTGACTTGTGCATGCCATGGATGCATGACACATGTGTGTGACAATGCACAGATTCACTGATGCAGCCTAGTTACCCTTGTATCCGCTGTGTTTGGGGTGTATGGGGCCAGATGGATGTGACTGAGGTGAAGTGTGTGCATGTGATAGGCATGACCCATGATGCATGTGAGTTCCATATCATTGTATGTTTCAAGAGTCCATTCGACATCTATGGAAATGTCCATGGCATGCACCATGCCTGTTACTGTGTGTGTTTTGCCTGGGCTGACCCATGTGTTGTGGAGGGACATGATGGAAGTGTACTTTGACAGTGGTACTCATCTGCTATTGCTTCATGTTTAGGGGACCATTGTACAGTACCCTGATGCTTGTGTTCTTTGTCTCCCTCTACGCAGCGGCTAGTGAAGAAGAGGGCGGAGACGGCGCTGTGGAGCAAGGCGGTGGGGATGCCCCCACGGCTGCAGCGGAAGGGGTGGGTGAGCCCCCACAGGGGCCTGCTACGGTGGAAGACGGTGAAGAGCCATCCAGGTTGGTGGTTTCCACAGAGGAGGAGGAGGCCGCCACAGGGGCACACATGGGGCCTGGTGGGGGCATCCCTGCTGGTGCAAGTGGTGCAGTCCAGGGCCAGGGGCAGGAGGCAGCACAGGTCACCGTGGAGGGGCCTGTGCATGTCGCTGTCCCTGACCCTGTGAGTGCACCACCATGCACCAGCAGGGTTGCCCCGTCCCAGGCCCGTCCGCAGGTAGAGGGGATGTCCATGTCACCTGACTCCCCTCCACCTGCGGACGAGGGGACCCGTGTCCGTATGGAGAAGGTCCTGATTGGGGTTGCGATGCGCGCGGGTGCTTCCCGGGAGGAGCACGCACATCATCACGAAGAGCACCGTGCCGACGTGGCCCAATTGGGATCTTCCATGTTCGGGGGTTTCCTGCATGTGTCGGCCAATCTGGCGGCCCTCTCCTCCTCTGTGGAGGCTATACGCCAGTCGTTCTCCTTGCCGTCTTCCGGCCCAGATGCCACCAGGGCCCCCTGTGGACCTGCCCTGACCTATGCAGCCAGCTCAGTGGGGATCCCATCCCTGCCACAGTCGGGAGTCGGAGGTCAAGCAGGGGTGGACACCACAGCAACTGTACCCCAGCAGATGGAGGATGTGCCGGCATCATCAGGCAGGGCACGTGCACGACGGCGTCGGTGGATTCCATCAGCCTGGATGCCGTTGTGCTGGCAGAGGCAGTTGCGTCGGAGGCAGCAGCAGAGTCAACGTGGGAGGCATCATGGCCCGGGGCCATCAACATCGGAGGGGCAGGCATCGGCCGGAGGGCAGGAGGACCCAGGACGGGAAGTGTCTTCCGTGTGGCTGCGGTTGGGCCAGCAGATAGGTGCGGAGCGGCGGCGGGCAGAAGAGGAGCGGCTCACGATGGTCAGGGCGGAGAACTCCATGCGGAGGGCTCTGAGGCGGGCCGAGTGCCTCGAGGCAATCCGCAGGGGGTTGGAGGAGCAGATGGCGTCGTCCCTGCGGACCCTCGGGGCCATGGAACAGGACCGCCTCCGGGACATAGACGAGGAGTTTGATGATGCCCTGGCCCGGAACACTACGTTGTGAGCCGCTGGACTTGCCCGCCGCCTTTGTATATAGTTCTTTAGTTTTAGGTTTCATTTGTTTATTCTTATGATTTGGAGTCGACGGACACAGCTCCACTTTTTGTATATAGTTGCATTTTTGTTAGGGTTTTTTGTAGTTTTCCTTTGTTCAGTTGGGCTCATGGACCCTTGGATATTTTGTACATAGTTCTTCATTGTATTGTTTTATTTTTTAATTTTATTTTTTCTTCTCCATGGAGCAATGGTGTTTGGATTTTATTTTTTTTCTGTCGGATTGATTTCATTTTTAATGTGACTTTAAAGTACATTTTTTTTAGATTTGGTGTTTTTCATTTTTTGGGACGGACATGCACCTTTTCTTTTTTTCATTGGCATTGTAGTTTGTTTCATTTCATTTGCATTCATATTTTTTTAATACATTTTTGTTTTCATACTTCACTGTGTGGTATCATCTCATTGCTTTCATGCATGTCATGTTGGGTGTTTTCAAATTCATTTGCAACCATTGTGTGTGACAGACATGGGTTCATTTGCTTTATGTACGTTGGGGGTGTAACCTGTAATTTTCATTTCCATGTGGGTGAATGGGTTACTTGGTAGGGACTTTTGGCTGTGGAGGCTGACTATTACGCACATGCTTGGTGATTGTGAGGACCTGGGTGCAGGGGGACATGAGTGGGGGCCTGGTGGGGGCTGCCCCTGGTGGCTGGGGGGTGGGGGTGATAGGGGCCATGAGTGGGGGCCTGGTGGGGGCTGCCCCTGGTGGCTGGGAGGTGGGGGTGGTGGGAGACATGAGTGGGGGCCTGGTGGAGGCTCCCCCTGGTGGCGGGGGGGTGGGGGTGATAGGGGCCATGAGTGGGGGCCTGGTGGAGGGTGCCCCTGGATGCTGGGGGGTGGGGGTGCAGGGGGACATGAGTGGGGGCCTGGTGGAGGGTGCCCCTGCACTGCTGGGGGTGGGGGTGATAGGGGACATGAGTGGGGGCCTGGTGGGGGCTGCCCATGGTGGCTGGGGGGTGGGGGTGATAGGGGACATGAGTGGGGGCCTGGTGGGGGCTGCCCATGGTGGCTGGGGGGTGGGGGTGGGTGGGAGACATGAGTGGGGGCCTGGTGGGGGCTGCCCATGGTGGCTGGGGGGTGGGGGTGGGTGGGAGACATGAGTGGGGGCCTGGTGGGGGCTGCCCCTGGTGGCTGGGGGGTGGGGGTGGTGGTAGACATGAGTGGGGGCCTGGTGGAGGCTGCTCCTGGTGGCGGGGGGTGGGGGTGATAGGGGCCATGAGTGGGGGCCTGGTGGAGGGTGCCCCTGGATGCTGGGGGGTGGGACTGCAGGGGGACATGAGTGGGGCCTGGTGGAGGGTGCCCCTGCACTGCTGGGGGGTGGGGGTGATAGGGGACATGAGTGGGGGCCTGGTGGGGGCTGCCCATGGTGGCTGGGGGGTGGGGGTGATAGGGGACATGAGTGGGGGCCTGGTGGGGGCTGCCCATGGTGGCTGGGGGGTGGGGGTGGGTGGGAGACATGAGTGGGGGCCTGGTGGGGGCTGCCCATGGTGGCTGGGGGGTGGGGGTGGGTGGGAGACATGAGTGGGGGCCTGGTGGGGGCTGCCCCTGGTGGCTGGGGGGTGGGGGTGGTGGTAGACATGAGTGGGGGCCTGGTGGGTTAGGGTGCCCCTGGTGGCTGGGGGGTGGGGGTGATAGGGGACATGAGTGGGGGCCTGGTGGGGGCTGCCCCTGGTGGCTGGGGGGTGGGGGTGATAGGGGCCATGAGTGGGGGCCTGGTGGGGGCTGCCCCTGGTGGCTGGGGGGTGGGGGTCGTGGGAGACATGAGTGAGGGCCTGGTGGAGGCTGCCCCTGCACTGCTGGGGGGTGGGGGTGGTGGGAGACATGAGTGGGGGCCTGGTGGAGGCTGCCCCTGGTGGCGGGGGGTGGGGGTGATAGGGGCCATGAGTGGGGGCCTGGTGGAGGGTGCCCCTGGATGCTGGGGGGTGGGTTGATAGGAGCCATGAGTGGGGGCCTGGTGGGGGCTGCCCCTGGTGGCTGGGGGGTGGGGGTGATAGGGGCCATGAGTGGGGGCCTGGTGGGGGCTGCCCCTGGTGGCTGGGGGTGGGGGTGGTGGTTGACATGAGTGGGGGCCTGGTGGAGGGTGCCCCTGCACTGGTGGGGGTGGTGGGAGACATGAGTGGGGGCCTGATGGAGGCTGCCCCTGCACTGCTGGGGGGTGGGGGTGGTGGGAGACATGAGTGGGGGCCTGGTGGAGGCTGCCCCTGGTGGGGGGGCGTGGGGGTGATAGGGGCCATGAGTGGGGGCCTGGTGGAGGGTGCCCCTGGATGCTGGGGGGTGGGGGTGATAGGGGCCATGAGTGGGGGCCTGGTGGGGGCTGCCCCTGGTGGCTGGGGGGTGGGGGTGGTGGTAGACATGAGTGGGGGCCTGGTGGAGGGTGCCCCTGCACTGCTGGGGGGTGGGGGTGGTGGGAGACATGAGTGGGGGCCTGGTGGAGGGTGCCCCTGCACTGCTGGGGGGTGGGGGTGATAGGGGACATGAGTGGGGGCCTGGTGGGGGCTGCCCATGGTGGCTGGGGGGTGGGGGTGGTGTGAGACATGAGTGGAGGCCTGGTGGAGGGTGCCCCTGCACTGCTGGGGGGTGGGGTGGTGGGAGACATGAGTGGGGGCCTAGTGGAGGCTGCCCCTGTTGGCAGGGGGGTGGGGGTGATAGGGGCCATGAGTGGGGGCCTGGTGGACGGTGCCCCTGGATGCTGGGGGGTGGGGGTGCAGGGGGACATGAGTGGGGGCCTGGTGGAGGGTGCCCCTGCACTGCTGGGGGGTGGGGGTGATAGGGGACATGAGTGGGGGCCTGGTGGGGGCTGCCCATGGTAGCTGGGGGGTGGGGGTGTGTGGGAGACATGAGTTGGGGCCTGGTGGGGGCTGCCCATGGTGGCTGGGGGGTGGGGGTGGTGGGAGACATGGGTGGGGGCCTGGTGAAGGCTGCCCCTGGTGGCGGGGGGGGTGGGGGTGATAGGGGCCATGAGTGGGGGCCTGGTGGAGGGTTCCCCTGGATGCTGGGGGGTGGGGGTGCAGGGGGACATGAGTGGGGGCCTGGTGGAGGGTGCCCCTGCACTGCTGGGGGGTGGGGGTGCAGGGGGACATGAGTGGGGGCCTGGTGGAGGGTGCCCCTGCACTGCTGGGGGGTGGGGGTGATAGGGGACATGAGTGGGGGCCTGGTGGGGGATGCCCATGGTGGCTGGGGGGTGGGGGTGGGTGGGAGACATGAGTGGGGGCCTGGTGGGGGCTGCCCATGGTGGCTGGGGGGTGGGGGTGGTGGGAGACATGAGTGGGGGCCTGGTGGAGAGTGCCCCTGGATGCTGGGGGGTGGGGGTGCTGGGTGACATGAGCAGGTGTGCAGGGTAGTCCCCTGTGGTGTGTGCTGCCTGCAGGGGCCGTGGAGGGTGTACAGGGAATACCTGGGAGCACACAGCCAAATCGCGTGTAGAATTTCCCGCGCACAACTGAAATCCACGTACCCTGACAAATCGCGTGTGGAACTTCCCGCGCACCCCTGAAATCCACGTACCCGGCCAAATCGCGTGTGGGACTTCCCGCGCACCCCTGAAATACACGTACACGGCCAAATCGCGTGTGGAACTTTCCGCGCACCACTGAAATCCACGTACCCTGACAAATCGCGTGTGGAACTTCCCGCGCACCCCTGAAATCCACGTACCCGGCCAAATCGCGTGTGGAACTTCCCGCGCACCCCTGGAATCCACGTACATGGCCAAATCGCGTGTGGAACTTCCCGCGCACCCCTGAAATCCACGTACCCGGACAAATCGCGTGTGGGACTTCCCGCGCACCCCTGAAATACACATACACAGCCAAATCGCGTGTGGAACTTCCCGCGCACCACTGAAATCCACGTACCCTGACAAATCGCGTGTGGAACTTCCCGCGCACCCCTGAAATCCACGTACCCGGCCAAATCGCGTGTGGATCTTCCCGCGCACCCCTGGAATCCACGTACACGGCCAAATCGCGTGTGGAACTTCCCGCGCACCCCTGTAATCCACATACCCTGACAAATCGCGTGTGGAACTTCCCGCAAACCCCTGGAATTCACATGCCCTGCCAATTCGGGTGTGAGACTTCCCGCGCACCCTGGTATACACGCACACGTATTTTTTGTCAGCGGGTGTCCGTGTTTGTGGGTACCCCTTTGCACGTCATTTGTCCTGGAGGGCCGCAGTATGGGACATTCATCATGGCAGTATATAGGTGCTATTTTTTGCCGCACCTTTTGGCGCACATTTCTTACAGGCGCAGAGACGCTACCGCCTGCTTTCTTGTGGCGGTCGTGTTTGTGCCTGTGCGCTGGCTTGAGCGTGCGCTTTCTTGCCCTATTCTATTCCATGAATACGTGTTGTAGGCGAGCGTGTGGGCGTTCCGCGCACAAGTACCCTGTACTTCCCCCGTGACGCCCACATTTTGGCAAGTTGTTCCCCATTCTGAGTGTTACGCCCCGTGTTCCGCCTACTTTTGTTGCGTGCGCCGCGCTATGTGCGATTTTCGCTGTGGCCTGTGCGATTTTCGCTGTGACCTGGCGCACGCAGTTAGATGGCCTGTGCGCTAACGTGCGCCGTGCACTTTATTATTGCACATCCGATGGTTTTCTCGCGCACGGCCTTCCATGAATCGATGTGCGCTGCTTTTCGTGCGATTTTCGCACTTGCACTGCGATTTTCGCTATTCCACTGCGATTCGCACGTTTTTGGCCACTTGCGCCGCGCTAATTATTCCATGAATCGGCCTGCAAAAGTTTTTGCAAATGTTAGTCCTTCATAGAAATGCAACCAACAATCCTGACAACACTTACAGTGTTTCTGGAATAAGGCAGTAATTGGACTACTGGGCTGGAATGGTCAAATTCACTATACTACATTACATTACATGACATGATATTTATATAGTGCACTATGGGCCCGTAGGCATAAAGGCACTAACAGAAGTACAAAACATACAACAGCTGTGGACACCAATGAGAACTAATGAATACTAATCTAAAGCCCTATCCAGAAGGGACAAATGAAAAAGCCAGCTGGAAGTATACTTCCAAGACAATGCTACCCCCTAGGGCATACTCATGAAAAAAGAAAGGTTTTGAGATCTTTCTTGAATATTGCCAGGAGTTTATGTTTGCGCAGATAATCTGTAAGTTGGTTCCACAAAATGGGAGCTTTAAAAGAAAAAGCCCCGTTCTCCGCCTTATAGGACTTTGTTCTAAGTTTCTCCAAAGATTGTGAGAACCAGATCTTAACAATCTGGTATTTACTTTATCGTTGATGTAACACTGAAGATACAGAGGCATCATTTCCATTCTGCACTTAAATGTTATAAACAGGGTGAAGCCCCCGCCTGGCTTCCGAAACATGTTCGCACCTTGATAGCCCCACTACAACTCTCACAGACCAGTTCTGAATCTGTTGTAGTTTCTGTAGGTCTATATAGATACAACTGAGTAGTATCTAAATGCGTATCAATTAACCTTGATGCACTCTAAATATATGGTTACTGAGGCATCACAATTAGAGACATTGTTCAACAAGGGTTTCTATATGTATATATTGTGAGGTTTAATGTTCAGCGAAGAATGAATGTTACAAGTATTCAAGAACTGTTTACATGTTGACCTGTACACTTGAGGTTAGTAGAGTACCTCATAGTAGAGATACAGTTTTCTCCTTGATGATGAATACCAAGCACTGTCTATGAAGCACTTGTCACTTTAGCTAGTTTTCTATGTTAGTTTTTATGTGTTTTTATATGATTACTATTTATATTAAAATTTGCTTTTGAAACAGAATTACTGATGAAGTCAGGTTGAATTCTCCTAAGGCTTCTGTTTTTTAGGTTTGCACTTCCCCCACAGATGTGAGTATCCCACCAATATCCAGCAAATTATGTGTCTATAACCTAACTAGCGAGGTGGCCTCTCTTTTGTTGGTAGTTTCTGTAGGGCCAGCTTGCCGGTGCCTAACAGTAGGCTACAACAAAAGTCCAGCTTGGCCACTATTATCGCTCTCGCAATGGTTTCTGCGCTTTTCTGTGATATGAGAGGCCTCAGGTGTGAAAACAGTTTAACAAAATAAACCGAGGAAGACACAACCAAAGTCACATGCTCTTTCATATTGAGAGACTGATCGTGGATGATTCCCAATATTTTGGTTTTTGGAAGTGGGCTTATAATATCATCCCCTAGCTTGACAGAACTGTTGGCATGATTTAAAACCTTCAGAGAATGTGGAGAGCCGACAATAATTAGCTCAGTCTTAGCCCTATTTAGAGCCAGATAATTATTCAGCATCCAGTTTTAAATCAGGCTAAAGACTCTGTTAACTTCAAGCTCATCCGGTTCATCGGAGCCAGTTAAGAGAAGCACACATTGGGTATCATCTGCATAGTTTAAAAAATTACACCCTCCTGCTCCAACATGTAGAAGAAAGTTGCCATAAAAAGATTGTAAATACATGGTGAGGTACTAGCCGCCTGTGGGACTCCAAAGAGAACCAGGATTGACTAAGCTTTCACTATATCCGAACAGACACTACTGTGTCTGTGTTTTAAGAAGGAAGCAATCCAAGCAGCGGCTTGGTTGGAGAAACTAGCCACTTCCTTGAGCCTCGTATTCAATATGGAATGTTCAATTAAATCAAAGGCTGCAGATTGATTCAGTGATATGATCAGTGAGAGCCTGCTCTCATCCATTTGTGTTAGTAGTCTGGATTTAAGCTCCAGAAGAGAGGTCCACTTCCAAATAGGTTTCTAAAATGCAGGATAGGATGCTGATTCAAATGTTCAGCGATTTGATAATGAGCCACCCTATCAAGAATATTTAATAGGAATGGAGTATTCGAGATGGGGCAAAAATTCAGTGGATTGTCTCTTGACAGCCCTGGTTTCTTAATAATTGGGGTAACTTTAGTTTGTTTTAATTCCAATGGCACTTTCCCCTCCTTAAGTGAAGCATTAACAAAGGTGCAGATTGCTTTTACTAGGGATAGAGCACAGGATTTGATTATCGTGGATGCACTAGTATCTCCTCTGCACTGTGATGGTTTCATCTGTCCTATAATCTTTTCTAGTTCCAGTTCGTTTATTGGGTGAAAGTTAAAAAATAGGGATATCTAAGTTCCTTTTAAAGACCTTGGGTGGAGTAGTATCCAGAGAGGCAGAATTCAGCTTCTTTTTTTCAAGCATAGATGCTCGGATATCATACAGCTGGTTTTGCAAACCGTCTTGGAAGTTGACACCAATCCTTGTCGTTTGCTTCTGCTAAGCCCGATTGGGCATGCGTGATTTCCTGATCCTTTATTATTTTAAACAATTCTTTGGTATCGTAAAAAGCATTGCTTATGTGAGTGTTATGATAGTTTCTCTTAGCCAGAAATGTAGCATTTTTATAATCCAAGACAACTTTCTTATAAAAGGTTAGTGAAACTGGGTTAAGATCACATTTCCAAACATAAAAAGATTTCTTCGATGCCGATTTAGTGTTCTCCTCTGAGAACCAAGTCTTTTTATTATTGTTGTCTTTATGTATCTTTTTCTGGTTTAGTGGTGCTAGTTTATCTGATATACTAGCCAAGTTGTTCGTTAGAGCTTTGGCCATTTCTTGAATTGTCAGAACTTTTTCTGGTGCAAAATCAAGTAGGTTGCCAATCAAAGGTTCAATATTGGCAATTGTCAATTGCTTTGTGTTACAGGATAGTCTTTCCTGTAGTACGTGGTTCATTTTAATTACAAATGGTACCATTAAAGTAAAGTTTACAAGAAAATGGTCCTACCATGGGCAAATACTGGTATTCACCTCGATACAAGAGGTATTCAGTACACAGAGGCAATCTAGTGTATGACCTAGTGCATGAGTTGGAGACAGAATGCAATGGGAGCAACCCAGACTCCTTAGTGACCGTTGTCACTCAATGGCCCCCTGGTCATGCATGGAACCCAACCAATGATTGAAATCTCCCAAAATTATATATTTTGAAGTGATTTTAAGCTGTGGTAATAGGTAATTATTAATTGCCTCAGATAGGTCAATTTTTGAAGAAGGAGGACGTTAGATTAAAACGAAACTGGTAGTGGCTTCAGCATTCATGCCGATTGTTATATGTAAAGTATTTATCCCTTGAATGGTGAGCCCCGCTGTTTCAGAGACTGTTAGAGTCTCCTTTAGTATAAATGCCACCCCACCTATTCTTCATCTCGCCATATCTTTTCAGATCATAGTATATCCATCTGGAATAATCACATAAGAAGATCCACAAGAATGTCTAATTTACTTACTACAAGTACTAGAAAACAAAAACATACCTATAAATGAAATCTTCCAGATTTGATACATGTGGAAACATACATGCACTCTCTACAGCCATGTGGCACAGGAGCAAGTCCCTAATGAACACTTTGTGTATGTGTCCATACCTAACTGTGAATCCATTCTATTTAAGCAACTTGTACAAAATGCAAACCATAGCAGATTTTGTACTACCTGCAATTCCGATAATAGCTCCGCCTTACAAATACAGACACATAGTAAATGTGCAATAGTAATGCTTTTATGTTACAATGCAGATTGTACAAAAAACAACTGTAAGCTGACTGGATTCACACATGGTCAAATATCACTTGGTAAGAAAACCTTCACAACAATAGGTATAATCTACCACACAGGAGCCACAACCAATGCAGGTCACTACACTGCATATATAAAATAGAATTGTGGATGGTTTGAATGTAATGATACTACCATTACTCTAAAATAGAGATTACCAGCAAATCTTGTAAACGCTTACGTTGTATTCTTAAAACCAAAATGTAATAACTAATCTGTGTATGAGCATAAACAAAATGTCAACTTCAAAACTGTGCACAGTTAGAATATGCCAACAGGTATCTAACTGCCCCAAGATTCTGCAACAAGCAAACAGATAAATGAATACCACTAAAATGAAACAGGGAATAAACAATTAGAATACGCCAATAGGTATTTAACTGCCCCAAAAATCTACAACAAGCCAACAGATAGATGGATACCACTAAAATAGAAAAATAAACAAATAGAATACACCAACTGCTATCTAATTGCAACAATACGTCCACCACTTCCAAATCAAAAACATACACCTATTCAATTGCTCCTACTGAAAGCAATGAAAAATATATTGAACCACAACGTAGAACGTTTTATTTTAATCCAGCATGGATTTTGATTTTTTTCCCGCAGACCTAATGATTTAATGAACAAACACAGGAAAAGAGCAAATTGCACAGTAATGGTTTGAACTATAGTACTTCTAAAGTACTAACTATGAGGGTCGACAAAATACAGAAATGTCTACTATGCAATGCAATACTCATTATAAACTACCTGCACTAACATGTTTTTTCTTTGATCACAGTGATTCAAAAGAAATGTCTGCTCCAACTACCCATGTCATGAAAAAACTGCATAGAACCACAGAAAAGTGAAACAGTAAGTACATAATGATTGAACCTCTCAAACAGCACAGCATAACACACCCATTCAAGCAAACACCTGACCATAGACCACAATCCAAAATGCTTGCCTCCATGGGTATTTTATGCTGCAGTGATTGTTGCCAAACACTACAATCTTGACTGCATGGCCTGGCCTAAACTCAACACACAGCCTCAACAAAGGAAACAGTAGGTATATCATAATTAGACTCACAAACACCGCAACATAACACAGCCATGCAAACAAACACCTCACCAATAAATACAAACCAAAATGCCTACAGTCTTCAATACCAACATTCTGAACACAATCCAACAAACAAACTAACAACCATCATCTCACTATCCTATAAACACTATTACACTACTGCCAATAAGTATTCACACTTTTGAAATCATATCCACTAAGCAGCCCACATATCACAGTCAAAATATTTGGTAGCATTGGTGTGTTATGCTGCGATGGTTATATCCAGGGCCTATAGTTTTGGCTGCATGGCCAAAGACCATGCACCTAAGACTGTAGGCCCTGGCCACAACCACCACAGCATAATACACCAATAGAAACAAACACCTACCAAATGACCACAACCCAAAAACATAACACATTCACCTCAAAACCTATCCACTTCAATTAACATTCTAAAATAATAATTACAACCAACGCACAAACTCTTCAATACAAACCCTCTTCACCCAATGCTCTACTAACGACCCAAAGCCAACATCTTAGTAAAGTAAAATAACCAGTAGTACGGCCAGGGTTTAGTATGCCGCGGTGTCCGCGGACTTCGCGAACACATCATGGCCTTCTCCCACCTAAACAAATACATCATTTGACCCATCTCTTACTCCCCCAACCTCTCCAAGCACTCCTACACACCAACACACTCCCCAAAATTGGAGTGATGCTCACTTCCACGCCTCGCTGTCCACGGATGACCGCAGATCCAATATGGTGGACGCATCGAAAGAATTTGATGCACCTCACGCTTCACCCCAACCAATCAGCGAACACGTCACGTGTCCGCGGTCACGACGCAAGACGGTTATCTAATCAGTGTCCTGTCTCCGGAGTGAACAGGGAAGTGTGTCCGCGGAGCGGACATAGATATCACACATTTTTTTAGACCCACTTTTTGGTTGTTTTAAAAAATACTACTGGACGGATTTTCACCAAATTTACAAAAGCACGCTTTCGGGACCAAGTCACTGCTCCTGTCACAAATTTGGTGATAATCCATCCAGCGGTTTCGGTTGTAGGCGTGCACAAAATGTTTTCTGCATTCAGTCTATGGGAAAAAAAGAAATGTTGGGATCCCCATATAACTTTGTCCCCCATCCCCCCCTTGACCAAACCTCACCAAACTTTGCAAAAAGAATTCAGAGTGGGCCTTATACCTTTTTTTGCAAAGTTTGGCGAGGATTCGTCCAGGGGGAGCAAAATTATAAGCCACCCAAAAATCTTCCTATGGGTTTAGCAATTTAACCATAACTACATGCCCGCTACTGCAGGCCATGTAATATATATATATATATATTCAGTGAAAAAACTTTGTTAAAGGGACGTTATGGTTAAGTTGCGCTACTAAAAACCTATGAAATTCAGTAAAAAACTTTGTTAAAGGGACGTTATGGTTAAGTTGCGCTACTAAAAACCTATGAAATTCAGTGAAAAAACTTTGTTAAAGGGACGTTATGGTTCAAACTAAAACCGAAAAACCCCTGAAATTCGGCAGTTATGGTAACATAAGCAACCATAACTCGCGCCACCGTGCACTGCTAACACTAACACCCAGGACATCAAAGATGACATCACAAATGTCATTGAGATGGCGGGCGCCACAGACAATCTGACGCGCTCCACGCCCCTCGCCGTCCAATCAGCGAACACGTTGCATGTCCGCGGACATGACGCAAGGCCATGGGCCAATCGGGGTGCTGTCCGCGGAGCTAACAGGGAAGTCCGTCCGTGAAGCGAACACAGATATCACTACATTTTTTGCCTTACGTTTTGGTCATTTTATAAAATACTACTGGACGGATTTACACCAAATTTGCAAAAGCACGCTTTCGCGACCAAGCCCCCGCTCCTGCCGCAAATGGTGTAAATCCGTCCAGCGGTTTGGCCTGTGGCCGTGCACAAAGTTTTTTCCCATTATGTCTATAGGAAAAAACACAAGTTTTGGGACCCCCCCTATAACTTTTCCCCCCCTGGATGAATCCTCACCAAACTTTGCAAAGAAAATTCAGAGTGGGCCATATACTTTTTTTGCAAAGTTTGGTGAGGATTCGTCCAGAGGGAGCGAAGTTATAAGCCACCCAAAACATGCTCTTCCTATGGAAACACCAACTTAACCATAACTACATGGATGCTACCACGTCCATGTGATATATATATATATATATATAGAGAGAGAGAGAGAGAGAGAGAGAGAGAGAGAGAGAGAGAGAGAGAGAGAGAGAGAGAGATATGAACCAAATATGCAAAGCTATCAATATTGTCTTTACATTTAACAAATTATGTGACCTTGACATAGACATACCTTGTCCTTTATAACAATCTGAGCAGGTGCTGATGGCTGTACAACTTTGCAGGTTAAAGTTCATAAAGGTTGTGTTATAAAGCAAAATCTGAAATCGTTTTGGAGTTTTTATTCCATCTGTCATGCAGTCATTGCCCTAAAATAGAGAAATTGACTTTTAAAATTGTATTTTCAGATGTGCAGGTAAATATTATTTTACAACATTGTGAAACATTTTATTATTATTATTATTATAATTGTTTATTATTATTATTATTATTATTATTATTATTATTTGTATCATTCTCATGGTATTTATTGAGTGCAGAAATAGCTTGGAGAAGCAATGGAGCGCTTTACAGAGATATACATGAATAAAGATACATAACGGAGCACTTTATAGAGGTGTACAACATTACAGATGCATAACAAATGCTTTTCAGTGGTAATAGAACAGATATACATTGCGGGATACAATACAGAGGGGGGCAGTGCCGGGGTACAGCTGTACCGGGTGATGGGTAGGAGAAGAACCGGTGGCGACTAGCGAATCAGTTGGCGCAAGGGGTGACGTTGTGGCCTTGATGTTGAGGAGAGACTCCTTGAAGAGATAGGTCTTGAGGTCTTTTCTGAATTATAGGAGATTGGGGGCAAGTCTGATGGCGACAGGAAGAAGGATCCATAGTCTTGGGGCATTCTTCTCTGGTCCTTTACATCATTTTGCAGTGGTGAATTTGAAGTTTGCACATATCCTGTCTTCCAGTGGTGCACTGTATGCCGTAGATGCAGAGTGTCTCTGCAAGGTAGCTTGGTGACATGAGGGTGATCCCTTAGAGATGATACAGCAAAACTTGAAGGTGATTCATGCATGCAGTGGGAGCCAGTGAAGGTTGATGAGGGCCGGGGGGATGGGGTCATATCTGCTTAGACCCTTGATGAGGCATGCAGGCGCATGTAGGAAATGTCTCTGGGGCACAAGGGAGGATGACGGGAGGCCTTTGAGGAATGCATTGCACCCATCCAGGTGGGATAGGACCAGTGCTTGAACGCAGGATTTAAAGCTGTCTGGAGGGAGGAATGGCTTGACTTTTCAAAGGAGGGTGAGATGACACCAAGCAGTCTGAGTTTTCTTAGCTATATGAGTCTTGAAGGAGATGTGTTTGATGATGTGGAACCCGATGGACTTGGCACAGGAGGTGAGCTTGGGTGTAAATCCCTCAAGGTTCATGATTAATAGCCAGGTCTGTATTTCTGGGTGTTTGGTGTGGTTGATGAGGAGTAGAAATTCGGTCTTGGCGGGGTTGATATTCAAGTATGCACCGGACATGTGCGATTGGATCAGCGAGAGGCAGGTCTTGAGCCTATGGATGCAGGTGTTGAGCCTATGGTTGTCCTTGAAGGAGTCAATCTTGATATATAGCTCTGTGTCGTCGGCGAATTGGTGTATGTGGATGTTGTGTGTGGCTAGGAGGGCTCCCATTGGTCCCATGTATAGATTGAAGATCACTGGGGACAAGGTGTAACCCTGCGGGACTACACAGGTGACGGTAGCATTGGAAATCTAGAGGAGTCCATCTAAACAAACGGCTTGCAGTTGACGAGGAAGGACTTGAACCACTGTAGGACAAGGTTGCTGATCCCCATGCGCTGATGTATGGTGTCCGTAAGCGACTGGTGGTCTACTGTGTCGAAAGTGGCCAAGAGGTCATGTAGAACCAAGAGGCACGGGTGGTCATCGTCAAGGATGTTGAGGGCATTGTCGACCACCTGTAGGGCTGCTGTGTCTCTGCTGCATTTGGGTCTGAATCCGGATTCGCTCGTTTGGAGAAGATTGTTGGTTTTGATGGGTTGTTGCAGTTGTGCAGCTACCGCTATCTCGATGATCTTACCTAAGGAAGATGGGTGATGGGGAGATAGTTAACTAGGTTGTCGGGATCCAGAGTAGGTTTCTTTAGTAGCGGGAGGATGTTTCCTGTGTTTAGGGTTGATGAGAAGGTGCCTTGAGTTAGGGAGCTGTTGATGATCTCCAGGTAGGGAAGGAGAGCTTTTGCAGGGAGTGTCTTGAGGATGGATGCTGGAAGGATGTCCCCTGTATACGATGTGGCTTTAACAGCGACCAGGTCCTCTGTTGAGAGTGTCTTGAATGTTGTCCAGGATGTGGGGATTTTGCGAAGAGGGACGTGAAGTAGGTCTGTGGATGCAGTACTGGCATCTATTTGCGGCAAATCTTGCTGATTTTGTTGATGAAGAAGGTGTTGATGGCAGTGGATTTCTCAATGGAGTGTGGTATGGCAGGGTTGGGAAGTGGGTTGATGCACTGCTTGACCACTTTGAAGAGGGCTCCGTTTTTGTTTTCAACTTCTGCTATGGTATTCTGATAGTAGGAGGCCTTCGCTCTGTAGATTAGTTGTCAGCGGGTTGGTCAGCGTTCCTTGAGGAGCGCCAGGATTTCTCTTCTTTCCTGATGACTCTTTTGCTGAGGTTGAGTTGTTGCGTGTTCCAGGGTGCTGATGGTTTTGGTTTGCAGATGCATTGTTTCAGAGGCGCATGTTGGTCGACAGAGGCATTGAGTGCTTCCAGTAGAGAGTGGCAGTTCGGTTGGGGGTGTTCGGTTCATGTAAGGTGTAGGTTGGCGAGGTCTTCTGTGAGGGCGGGAAGTTCTTCAAAGACCTGAAGGTTTGTCTGCTGCATGTCTGCTGGGAGTGCTTGACTGGGGTGGTGTGCAGTATGTTGAAAGGCACGGAAAGGTGGTCAGACCAGTCAAGCTGGAGAGGAGAGCTGTAGTGGAGAGAAGACATTTCTGTAATGATTAGGCCGAGGATGTTACCTTTCTCGTGTGTTGGGTCTTTCGTGTGTTGAGTGAGGCAGAGGGTGTTGAGAAGGCTGAGAAGAGCTTCCTTCTTCGGGTTGGTTGCCTGGGAGGTTGAAGTGTCCTAGGAAGATGTTGTTTACGTGCGTGAGGGGCATGGTGGTGATCAAGTCGGTGAAGTCTCTGCTGAAGGCAGTGTTTGGTTTGGGTGGTGAGGATGAGATGGAAGGTAAGGTAACTGTGTTTATCGAGGAGAGCGGAAAGTGGCAGGAGAGGACTTTGAAGGAGCCATTGTTGTTGACATCAAGACTGGTGCAGGGCCATGAGGTCTTGTGTATGACTGCAAGGCCCCTGCCTGTCTTGTTCAGCTGGTCTCTGTGTTGGATGCCATAGCCGTCAGGGACAAGGACGTCTAGTGTGTGGGGAGAGGTGGGTGTCAGCCAGGTCGCAGTGATAAAGATTGTGTCAAGGTTATGTTTAGTGATGAGTTTGGCAATGTCTGCTGCATGGGAGATAGCTGAGCCGACGTTGGCAAGCATCAACTTCCGTGTTGGGGTTGTTGATGGTCTTGAGGCTGATGTGGGTGAGGTTGCAGCATTGTGGAGTCCATGCCTTAGAGGAGGGTCGATGTCATTGACGTTGGTGTTGCCTGGAGATGGCAAGGGTGGCCTGTGGGGACGGAGGGAGGAAACACATGTCGGCACATGCTTACCCGTTGTCTGAGCAGGGGTTCGGGCTTGACAGTAATTCTATAATGCTTATAAATATAGTTTATGAAGTAACATACACACCATATCAGTAATTGGGTACTGGCTGTGTGGTTCAAAAGTGATGTCAGCTGTTACACCTGAGCTGAGGTAAGGGTACATAACAACCCATATTGCCCCTGGTGATGGGCTTTAAAGATATTAACAAAGGGTAATGGGATTGTGTGTTTGGCAATTACTTCAATTTCTCGATAATTGAGAATTCCATTGCAAATAACTGTGACAAGGTGTCACCAAGCAATGGGTGCTTGGCATTGTGGCATCCACAGCCCATTTTCACCTTCAGGGGAGGCCAAATGGAACTTGTGGGACAGCAGAGGGCATGTAGTGGAAGAATTTTAATGGAGTTAAGAAGAGAATGGCAGAGGAAAGGAGGAACATTCTGGTAAGTGGGAAGATTATTGACAAGCCAGGCGCAGGCAGAGTAGGAGTCACCCGCAATGATGAGTGGCAATCTGACAGTCATCAGGAGCCATCTGAACCTAGCTTTGGGCAATGTTGTCTGGGAGCCTACTGTCTGATTGGCTATCAGTATGGCAACATTCAACTCTGGGTGCTAATATAATTTAAGTATTTAGTAACCCGGCGAGAGACAATCAGAAGGCAAGAGCCATTCTGATTGGCTCTCGCCAGGTCCCTACCCAGCCGGGAATCCCTTCATCGGGATTCCACGGCCTTTGTTCCCGGCGGGGGGCGTGGCAGCCCCTCAGCCAATGAGGAGGCTCAAAGCAGGGCCATCCCCGCTCTGAGCCTCCCTGCGGCTGAGAGGCTGCCTTCGCCCCCCGCCGGGGACTCCGCTAAGGATTTTTTTTTTCTTTCTAAATTCCCTCCCTCTCCCTACTTACCTTCTTGTTCCTGCGTCCCCGGCGGGGGACGAGGAAAGCCTACAGCCGTGTGGAGACTCGGAGCGGGGCCATCCGCTCCCGATGCCCGCCATGGAAAGGGAAAACAGACTCCGTTTTCCATTTCCATGGTGGCGGCCATTTTCTTGGTCGTTTTTTTTTCTCCTGAAACGCCGCAGCGCCGAAACGCCACAGCGTTTCAGGACAAAAAAAAAAGCTTTTAGTGCCCCGGTCACGCAATTTTTGCGGGCCGGGGTACTAATAGCAATAGAACCCGAGCGTCGGGGGCATTACCGTCTCCCCTCCCCCTTCAGCACGGTGATATTGATGATGGTCAGGCCACCAGTGCAAAGCCGGTGTCCTGACATTGAAATGCAATGGGGGGGCCGCTCCTGCAGGAGCGGCCCCCAGACTCACAAGGCTTCCAGGGCACTTTGCCCACCCCGGCGGCTTCTAATTTTAATGAGGCCCCCCACCCCTTCAGCACGGTGAGGCCGCGGGGGTTCCTGCGGCCTCACCGCAGTAGTATTGATGTTGGTCGGGCCACCGGTGCAAAGCTGGTGGCCTGGCATTGCCCTAGACTCACGAGGCCGCCGGGGCACTTTGCCCACCCTGGCAGCCTCTAATTTGAATGAGCCCCCCGCCCCTTCAGCACGGTGAGTCGCAGGGGTGCCCTGCACCCCCACGGCCTCACTGCAATAATATTGATGATGGTCGGGCCACCGGTGCAAAGCCGGTGGCCCGACAATATTCTCCCATGTTCCCCCACCCCCTCCGTTGTCCTGCAATGTTCTGCCATGTCCCCCACCCACTCTGTTGTCCGCGATGTTCTGCCATGTACCCCAAGCCCCTCCATTGTCCCTTGATGTTCTCCCATGTCCCCCTACCCCCTCCATTGTCCCACAATGTTCTGCCATATCTCCCCAACCCCATCCATTGTCCCATGATGTTCTCCCATGTCCCCCCACCCCCTCTGTTGTCCTGCGATGTTCTGCCATGTCTCCCCACCCCCTCCGTTTATATTCCTGTACTATTATTAGCTTTTAAATATCCTGTGGATGATACCATTTCACATGTGAAACCAGTAACCCTAAAAGCGTTTGCTCCTTTAAGCCTTCAATGATGACTGCGGTACCTGGTGTATTTGGAAATACACCCTGGGAGGAGTCAGTAATGCGAGGTGGACAACTAATTGAAGATCTTTCAAAATGTGGCATTTTATTTATAAAGAAAATATGTAAAAATGCCTCACTTGCCCTTAGGAATTCCCTGCCTATTCTAAAAGCTAGGGGAACACACTCTAACATAGGTTAACTTGCTCTCACACTCAACAACAAACACATAAATAACAAAAGGATGGCAATTTTACATAACAAACAATATGCAATTTCCCCAATGACCTCCTTATGTCCTGAGAGATCTCCCTTCCCCAGGATTCAATGGTGCTTCATGAACACATTTTCAACCAAAGAAAGAAAACATCTTAACGTTATTCTCCGTGATTTTTAAGTCAAAGCAAACGTTCATCAACAAAAGGTTCCGATGGCAACAAATCTCCTCTTTCGATAAAGTCATCCACTCATCACCTCTAGGAAAAATATCCACAACGGTAATCCTGGGCATGATATTTTATTGCTCCCATAGGTAGATTCCAAGAGAATTTATTTTCCACACTGTTAATTTAACACATGCTCTTGGTTAACAGTTAGGACTTCTAGAATTAGGGTTTTTGACATTCGAAAGGGTATGTTTGTCAGGATGCCTTCTTGATACTGCTACTTCTACTTCAACAATGATTTTTCTACTTACTTCAACATGAGAACAGACACCAGCGGTACACCTCTACCATTCGGAATGGGTAAGGTGTCCTGCTGCCCGGACAATGAGCGTGTGTAGCAGGAATTGCTCAGCAAACATTGTTCTGCCAGTGGGACACCTTTGCCGTTGGGCGCCCTCTTTGATGTGCCGAACGGGAGAGGTGTCCCAATGACAAAGTCCCGGCATGGCTCTTAAAAGAGCCACGGGGGGAAGCTCCCCCCCCCCACTCCTCCTGCCTCTGCCGCTTGGTACTCCCCTGCGTGGAATCATTTGAACACAGAAAAACATACCTTTAATTTTAATCAGTCAGAACCTTGTAGAAAAAATCTATCAGCATGTACACATATAAGGTGCTTTGCAGAACCCAAGTTTGGAGATATATGTAATTTAAACATTGATACCAAGTATACATGGTCACCCACTGCACTGCATTAACCGATGGCTTCTGCCTTTGAGTGAAAGAAAAAATCAAGAGAATTGCTGACATTTCAGTGTTCAATGAATCGGTTACTTTCCGCCATGGCTTTATAGTTCAGCTAGGTCAAGTCAACTTAGCCCAGTTGACTTGACCTAGGGATCAGGGAGTGATGAAGTCTGGTCTGCTCAATGGACGTTGCGCCACTGTTTCCATGTGTTATTGTATATGTACATATACATGTTGTGTGCACACAGTGTATGTCAATGGAGGTGCTGGGTGCATTTGTGTGTGAGTGAGAGTGTATGCAAGCATATGTGTGTTGACTTTTGTGTCTGAATTAATGATAAATAAAGCATTGTTTGTATGTTCTATTGGAATTAAGTTTGTGAATGTTATGTTGTGTCACTGGGTGCATTGCAGGCCGGCTGGAGATGTGTGGGGGCCCAATTGAATTTTAAAGATAGGCCACCTGTCTAATGAAAGTTATAACAGAGTGTCAGTAGTGGGCTCTTGTGGTGTAGTAGTCTAGTGTTATCCCTCAGGGATTTAGGTTGTTTGAACAAGGTACAAAATCACAGCGAAATTGTCTGCAGTCATTTTCGCTGCAAATACGTTTTTACCTCTGTACAAAAAAAAATGTCCCCCCAAACCGCCAGTACACCCATAAAACCCCTCTACTTACCTTTTCTCCATCCGCCGGCTCTCCTGTGCCCTGCAGCGTCAGATCCATCCATCTAACGCGGGTCGGATCTGATGCTGCAGGGTCCTTGTTGCATGTCCTGCCACCAATGCTGAGGAAGCGGGGCACACGCCTGCAACCGCCAAAGTAAAAAATTCACAACATGGGGAGTGGGGGACACCCCCAAACCCAGCTCTTAATGTTCAGTATCTTCAGCTTCAAAGTCATTCAACCAAATTTTATCAAACAATTTGGCCGAAATTATCCCTAAGAGCCACCACCCATATTCCCTCCACCCCACCCCTGTCCCGACCAACATTTTCAGAAAAGTTGCTCCACTGCAGCCTACCTACAAGTTCAACACTTTCTCGAATCAAACAACATCTTTGGCACCCGGCAATCTGGCTTCTGCCAGGCCACAGAACCGAATCGGCCCTGCTCAACCTAAAAAATGAGATGGATGACAGCAGAGACACAGGCAAATCCGCCTTACTCCTCCTCTTAGACCTCTCGGCCACATTTGAACTGGTTGACCACACGCTACTCTGTCAACACCTCTCCTCCTTAGCACACATCTCTGCTAACACCACAGCCTGGATCTCCTCATTCCTCCAAGACAGATCCATGCAAATATTCTCAGACCAAGCGTCTGCGAAACCAACCATTATCCAATGTGGAGTACCACAGGGCTCTTACATATCCCTCTGCTCCACAACGTATTCACCAGACCACATTTTAACATCCTTGGCTCCCTCAACATCAGGTACACTAACTACGCCGATGATACTGAGGCTGATGCCAAGACCCTCAATGCCACTGATGCCACCATCCACACCTGGACTTTTTGGAGAGTAAAGTATACTATTTGTACACTTCACATAAATGCCTCACAAATCACCCAAAGCCACCTCCCTCAACCAAGGGTAACTGTAAAGTTTAACACATTCCTCAGTCATCCAATTCCAACTAAGATCTCGCTCAGCATGACTTTGTTCATAACGTTATTTCCGTGCAGGGAGAACAGAAAAGACTTCAGCTGGACTTCATGCTCTCTAGGTAAACCCAGATGGGCCTTGTTTCATTGTTTATACCCAACTTTTCTATGTTAGTCAACAAACACCTTTCTGTGCGCATAAATTGCCCTGATGCACCTTACAATACATTAAATTCTGTAATTGCAATCTGGAGGCAATTTCTACCGACTTTGCACTGAGCGCTCACTTCTCCTCATCAAAGCCCAGGCGGCTAATGTGATTTCATTTGGCCTTTTCACTACATCATGGCCACTGCCTTGTAAGCACCAGAGAGCTTTCATATCCATCTGAGCCTCCAAACGAGCCCCCACTCAATTGGCTGCATGGCCTACCATCTGGGCCAATCGTGGGACTCGCCAGGCGAAAGCCGGCTGCCGACTAAGGCCCACTCTAGGGACCCTGCCTGGCCCTGTCCAGAGCTGGAGGCAGCCCCCCTCCCTGCAGCTACTTTGCGACGCTCCCAAATGACTCACACAGACCTGGTCCCCAGCACACTATGTCCACGATCAGGATCTTGACTTCAAACTGCCCTGGTGAGAAATATGTATCGGATTGGTTCTCCCACCTTCCTTGGACACTATGACTGCTCAAATCGTTACCTGCTCCTATTCCTACCTGCTTAATATTTAACCTCTAATCTCTGCACAATATGTACTATGCATCTTGAAGTGCCTCATATTGATTGTTTCTCTACTGCTTTCTTAATGCCCTACTTCAAAATGAAAAAAAGGAAAACAAATAATTTAAAACTCTTTTCTATTCTTAATGTGCCTCCAACTGTGCATCCACCATTGTGTACTGCTTTTTCGTGCTTTCTGGCATAGTTTGAATTTAGGTGTGCTTCCAACTGTGCATCCTCCATTTTATACTGCTTGTTAGTGCTTTCTGGCATAATTCGAATTTAGGTGTGCTTCCAAGTGTGCACCCTCCATTATGTACTGCTGTTTAGTGTTTTCTGACATAATTCGAATGTTGGTGTGCTTCCAACTGTGCATCCACCATTGTGTACTGCTTTTTTAGTGCTTCCTGGCATAATTCAAATTTAGGTGTGCTTCTCAATTTCTTATTGATCTGTAAATCTGGGCATTTCAAGGATGCTCATTGTCATTTTCTGCCAGGTCACCTGAGAGTTTACTGTTGCATAGTGCTTCTGACCCCCTTCCCTATCATCCTCTGATTTCCCACCCCCACCTGTCTCTGCCCTCATGGTAATCTCTGTCTCCCCTAGCTTTTCTAACTGCTTCTCCATCACCCATCCTTCCTCTCTCGCAAAGCCTGGAAGAACAAAACTTCAAAAAGACAATCCTTAGTTCCAAACCTGGTCAGCCCATTGCAGACATCAATGTTTCCTCCAGATAGACTGTCACTGACATTCTCTTTGCTGTTCCTTGGTATGACTTATGTTATCCTCATATGGTCTCTGTCCGCTCCCTTTTCTCCTCCTCACCCATTACTGGTGGCACCAGATTGGAGGTGCCCGTGGATCACTTTGCATCTTCCAAATGCACCATTAATGTCTATCACAATGGTCCTATCATGGCCCTAGGCTCTCAGCCCAACCTCCCCCATCTTGACAGGTGTCTTCCATCTCTCTTTAACGTCCTGCCCTCTCCTGCTACCCCTACATCCCTCATCCTTCCTCTCCCATCCCCCCAGTGGTGGCATCACAAATCTTTTAAAGGGGAGCAACCAGTTCCACTTAGCTACCATCAATTCTCGCTCAATTCCCACTATCAAACACTCCTCTGAGATCTGTCACCTCCTTGAAGACCTTGACCGTGACATCCTTGCTCTCGCCGAGACGTGGTTCAAGTTCAGCTCTATCACTGCTTTTGACACTCTTCTCCCTGAGGGCTACAAGATCCTCTCTAAACCCATGCCCTTCCAGCCTGGTGGTGGAGTGGCTCTTATCTTCCCTGAGTGGGTTCCTGCCTCCATCATCCCCACTCAAACCTACTCATCCTTTAAAAGTCTAGTCTGCAGGCTTTCTGTCTCAATAACCTTCTCTTAGTCTCGCTACCATCTACAGGCCCCACAGATCAACCTTCCACTTCCTCTTAGAATGGTCCAACCTGTCCTCCTCTCTTCTTGCCACCTCCCCCAAACTTATCTTCCTTGGGGACTTTCAAATCCACCCTGACTCTCCTGATGTGACCACTTTTCTCTTTTGCGACCTCTGCAACACTCTTTCCCTCACTATCCTTCCCTCTGGCCCAAACCACTCTGACGGACACATCTTGGATGCTCTCATCTCAACAGACATCTCCCTCTCCAACTATCTTTTTACCACTCTCTCCTTGTCTGACCAATCCCTCCTCTCTTTCCACCTTGACCTCCCCTGTCCCCCGATTGTGCCTCTGCTCGCACTGCCAGTCTCCAACTCCGTCATTCGACTGATGAAGTGTGTGTCAGTCGCTGAATTTCCCTTTTCCTTAATCCCTTCTCCTTCCCCTTCCTTTGACTCTCATTCTGTCTCTGTTCTAGTTAACCTTCACCTTTCTATCTCTAACACCCTGCACATCCTTACCCCTGTAATGAGGATCCACATGAAGCCTGCCACCAACAGCAACTCTTGGTATGACTCCGACTTGGCTGCTTGAAACGCAAGTGCAAAGCAGCAGAGCGGACGTGGCAGCATCTAGCTCATCCTATGACAAACTGTCCTGCTGCCTACTCCAAAGGCAATTTCGTTTATCCATCTGCTCGAAGAAGAGGGCTCATGTCCAAGCCTGTATCTCTGGAGCCACCAATAACACAGCTGAACTCCTTAAAAGCTGCATGAAATTGCCATTCCTACTCCTTTTCAGGCTCTCTTCTCTACTCTGGTCCCCCACTTTTCCTCCAAAACTATGGACATCCTGTCCTCTCTGTCATCTGCTCACCCCACCTCCCCAGTCTATCGCCTCCCTTGGGCCCCATCTCTCCCCATAATCTCCTCTTTATCTCCCATTGCACCATATTAGATCAATAGATTTGTCTGCTCTATGAAAGTCTCCTCTAAACAGGTGATCCCCTGCTCCTCCAGAACCACCAAGGACAACATCACCTCTCTTGCCTCCATCTTGGCTGACCTCTGCAAACAGTTATTTGGCACTGGCTCCTACCCTCAACCCCTAAAGCACTCTCTTGTGCACCCTCTCCTAAAAAGCCATCTGCTGACCCTTCTTTCCCAGCTAACTATGCCCTACAATCGCCCTATCTCTATCACCACTTTTTTGGGCAAACTCATGGGAAGCTGGTTTTACGGAACTGACCCTCCATGACCACCAGTCTGGATTTAAGGCTGCCAGAGTCACGGAAACTGCTTTCCTGGACACCTGTGAGCACCTACTCTCTAACCTGGACCCTAACAACCCCCCTGTTCTGATCCACCTTGATCTTTCATCTGCCTTTGACACAGTCAACAACTCCATCCTTATAAATTGACTCCATGATACCCTAGGCATCACGGACAGGGCACTGGAATGGGTTACCACCTTCCTTTCAAACAGACATTCCCAAGTGCAAATAGATCCTTTTCTCTCCTCCACCATACTCTCTACCTGTGGCATACATCAGGGCTCTATCCTATTGCCATGGCTCTTCATCATCGACCAGGCCCCTCTGGCCTACCTGATCTCCACTTTCTCCCTGAATTTCGTGTTACGGAGAAGACACACAGCACTCTTTCAAGCTGACATCCTCTACCTCCTCCTCCCTCATATCTGACTTCGATTCAGGCATGGTGCTCTGCCAATGATCTCTGCCTTAATGCCAGTAAAACAGAGATCCTTCTCATAGGGATGCCTGTTCCTTGCCCCCCCCCACTTTCTGGCCAGACTCCTTGGGTCCCCTCCTCTCACCCACCTGTGAGGAAAACAACCCTGGGATCATCTTTGACTCCTCTCTCTCTTTCTCTCCACACATCACAAGTACTTTCAGCTCCACCTTCTCGGGGCATTCTCCCTTTCATCGCCTTCCCCCAGAAGCTCAATGTTTCTAGAGCCGTGATTCTCTCTAGACTAGACTACTGCAACTGCCTCAATGTGCCTTTTTCCTCCCTTTGCCCCCTTCAACTAATCCAGAATAGGACTGTGATCCTTATCCTTGGCCTCAAGCCCAGGGGCTGCATTTCTCCAGCCATAAAATCTCTCCACTGGCTCCCAGTGACCGCAAGGATCAAATTCAAGACCCTTTGCATCATCAACAAGGCTTTCTGGGGCCTGGGGCGTATTTAAATCCAGCGTTTCCTCCCTAAATACTTCCCGGTCAGAGTCCTTCAGTCCTCTGGCTCCAACTCTCTGCAGGTCAAATGTTTCTCCAAGCAGAGAGTGGAAGGTAGATCCCTTTCCTCAGCTGCATCTGCTATCAGGAATGGCATCCCTCCCCACTCACACATGAGCTGGATCTACTTATGTTGCAGAAACTTTTCAAGACTTTACTTTTTGCTCTTCCTTGCCTCTCTCCCTCCCGTGATAACTCTCCCTCTACCACTACGACTGGGGCCTGGTCCCTTCAGAGTCATACAAGGGCCATGCCATCCCCTACCAGACCCCTCAGCATCCTTTGCCAGCACTTTCCCTTGGGCTCCCTTTCACAGATTAGCCCAACTTGGTCCTCCCTGTCCATCACACTTATCCTCCCTTTCCCCCTTTCCCCTGGTACTTGCCACCTTAGTCTGCAGAGCACTTCCCCACCTCTCCACCCACTGGGGGCACTCCACTCCTGCCTTTCTTCCTCTAACACTGCCCCTTGCATTTACCACCTAGTCAAGCACTTGCACAGTAGGACTGTCACAAGGCCAATATGACCAATTTTGTTGCTCTACTTTTGCGATTTCCATGTTCCCTCCCCACCCATCCTTGTGGTGCCTGGAAACACTTGTGTATAGGTGCCATACAAGGTCAACAACAAAAAAAATACCAAGCAATTAATGTACAGGAATTCGTGTTCTTAAGCATGTTCAGTGAGTGTTGGGTGGGAAACTGGGAACCACTAATGTTCCAACTGACTTCCATTTGAGTTGAACAATATTCATGAGGCAGAAAGAATTGAGATGTTACAAATTTTGGGTCTACGATCCCAAATAAGGGTGGTTCACATGTATAGGAATGGTGGTCCTTCCATCACGAGAAGGTATTTCAACTGGGCTGATAAGATCATCGAGCTCAGAACAACACCACCATATACACTCATTCCAGCTGCCTGAGGCTGCCTGCAGAGGTCAGGGAACATACAACAAACCTCCAGAATCGATAGTTGGGATGATCCAAACCCTTGATCCCAAAACCACCATTTTTGAATGGCTGAGAGGAACATCAAGATCAGCAAATCACCACCAAAAAGGGCACTCATTCCAGCTGCCTGAAGAGATCAGGGGATCTACAACAAACCTCCAGGAGTGTTCTACGCACTAATCACGTGACCTCCTATAAACATTATCGAAATTCGTACTTAGAGGACTCCTGCCCTGCAGTGTCCAGTTAGGGGCGGATGCTAGGGAAGAATCTCCTCACCCTAGGTGTGCCATTTTGCAGACTGAAGCTCCCCTTGAATTCCCCCTTTAAGCTCCTTACCAGCATCCTGTGATGGTTCAGTTGCTGCTTTAATTTTCAGAAAAGGACTGGCTTCCTATTTCTTGTTTATATTTTTACTGCTGAAGTAGTTCTGGGTTACTTTGGGAATTAGATCAATTTCCTTAGGGCGTCCAATCGCCTGGGCCTCCAAAACCAAGGGTTGAGAGATAAAAGGTTTACAGCTACTACCCGGCTACTCTTACCTCAGGATTCTTCTAGGCAATCACTTCTTGCCCTATGGGTATTCACGCCTGCACGTCTACTTCTTTAACATTACAACAGAACAGTGCTTCCATGGTAACTTCCAAATTTAGAATAACAACAACTTTAATGGTAATTTTTAGTATCGAAATGTTAGCAGACTTCAGGGAATAGAACATTCACATTGATCCATATCAGGACCTCATCTTCCTCTGGCTAGCTTCCTCCAGAAGGGCAGCCTGTTTGCCACCTTTCTTTTCCCTTCTGCGTTAATACCGATAATAACATTCAGGTTAAAGTATTTTCCTGCTTCTTCCTTGGCTGTAACAAGGGGAGTTTACATCAAGCACCATTATAGGTGTCCCAGAACTTGAGTCGCAACCTTGACAACCCTGGGGCTTTTTAACATCACACTCTTGTGTTAAGCAACTTCTGTTAGACTGATATTGCCTGTCCTTTAATGTCTCTTAGCTTGGGTAATGGTGGTATGCCTGAGATTCTAATAAGGCCTCCGCACCGGATTGTTGGTGTTTGCACAAACTCACATACTCAGTTTTGTGGTTCTTTTTATTTGACACCAGCCACTTTTGTGAATGTTTAACAGTTCGGTACCCATAATGCTTATTAGCTTTCTTTGGTACTTTTTCAACAGTTTGGTATTCATAATGCTTATTAGTTTGCTTGGGTCTTTTTCAATAGCTTGGTATGTGTAATATTTATTAGCTTGCTTTGGTACGTTTTCAATAGTTCAGTATTCGTAATGGTTATCTGTTGCTTTTCACTCGCTCACAAGTGATCCTTTTCCCTCGGCTGAACATGTGGCCTGCACCGGAGCGCACTGGAGTCATTTGCTCATTCCAGGCTCACCGGGTAAGTGGCTTCTCAGGACTGCTGGACCCGTGGCTTCTCCTGACCAGGTGCACCCTCTCTCTGCAGTTGCTGCCCTTTCTGCCATGCTGGTTTGGAGCCGCTCTGACTCCTGAGAATCTCCTGGTGCAGTCCAGCCACCTGAGTCCTCTGGACTGCTCACACCATTTCTGCTTCCTGCTGCGCAACCTCTGCACAATGTAGTTTTGCCGGGCAAGTGTTTCTTCTCCATGCTTCTTGATGGGCTCCTCTTCTTCTTCCTCCAACTGCAAGCACAGCCTGTACTGACGTCTGCAATTATGTTTCCTCCTTACCTGCACCTGAGGGGACCCTTTAAGCTTCTCAGTCTCCATTAGGTGTAGGTTATTTTTACCAATTAGTGGACCACTCCTGCATCTTTGTACCTCTGCATCCCTCTTCCTCGTCCCAGTACTGAGGGAATTCTGGGACTTGCCTAATGTTAAAGTTTGTTTTCTTAACTCCTTATTTGCAACAAATTTGATTTCTACTTTCTAAGATATTTAACAAAGGGATATCACAAGAATCAGTCATAAGACAGGTTTGAGAAGAGGAATATGGATCTTTGACCTTAAGACTTCTATTATTATACAACTTTCTCTTATTATGCTTTTGGGAGCTAGGGACGTTTATATCAGTATGCATTTCTTGTGTTATACCAGAATATTTATAACTTTTAACACCACCGGCTTGATGGCTGAATTTGTTCACCGTATATACTGGGGTATTTGAAACATGTTTATTTAAAAGAGGTTAACGACTGTGTCACATCCCACAAGTATCCCTCACTCCCCTGACCCTTTTCTCCTCCTGCAGTACACCACCCCAAGATCAGGATCAGAAAGTGCCTGCCTTTCCCTGCCCAGCCAAGAGGATACTTTAGGCAGGGTTTCAGTGAGGGATCTGGAGGATTCATCACAACCTGCACTTGAGTCTTGTAAGAGGATGAGGTCTGGGACTGTTTTTGGTCTCTGATTGCACCTGGGGATGGTTTGGGCTTAGACAATGTATTATTGTCCTGCATTTTGAAGGTTAGTTTTCCCCTTCTGGCACTCCATGGTGCTGCTTCTGCCAAGCTTCCAAAATATGAATTGGGTGCTGGAAGCACATTGGCTAAATTCTGGAATCACTTTGTGTCTGGTTCATATTGTGTGTATGGTAAAATTGGTGCATGTTATCCCTGGCATGAGAATCCCCAGCCAGGGAACAATGCTTCTCAAAGTTTGTTTCCCTTGATGTACTCTCAGTGTTCGAGAAGTTGTGGATTTGTAGCATGAAATCCAGAGAACCGTGGGTCCTACAAACTCAGTGAAATGATACAATATGATATGATACAGCATTTATAAAGCGCCTGTACACTTAAAGTAAAGGAATAACTTATTTATTGTATCATGTGAAGCTGCAACTGTATCTAAAAGCATTCTACCAATGCCAAGGGAAGGGAAGTGATGTTCGTAAAGGAAAATCAAATTTTTGTATGCTGCTGCTTTAGTTCTGCTCAAAAGACGCATCAAACTCTCTCTTGGGGAGTGGTGCATTATTTTATCCCTACAAGGTCTCAAAAGGGGCTTGGCAGCATCAGTGTTTTTAGAGTTTGCATGCACGAATTAACTGATGGAGTGGGAGGACTCCAGGCCCACAACTGACCTGTACTGTGGCACTGTATTTTTTGCCTGCACTGTGATCAGGACCAAAATAGCATTACTCGGAGTTCCTTCCACAACTACCACTTTGACCAACATCCACTGATCCAGGGTGGCACCTGCTCCCATGAAACACCACTGAGGCAGTCCCAATAACCAGTCATGAAACTTCAACACAGTGCATGAAAGTCTGCAGTGTGATTGTTTCAGAGAATACCATCTTAATTATAGCTATCAATGCTTGGTGCATTAATCACGGCCTACAGACATGTTCCATTTTAGGTAGACAAAAATCCCCTATGTGAATAGATGGAAACTATTTCCAAGTGACCAAAGGCATTAGATGGCACTCTGCAGGTTTACATCTACATAACTTTGAGGAAGCATGACTTATCAAACTTATCTGTATAATGAGGAAACCTTGATACCCTCTGGGCATGGCCTGACTCACAGGAAGAAAGCCCATACTTCAAAAGTATAGGGAATACAGGAAATCCCCCCAGTGCTACTGCCACCCGAGACTAATTTGTCTCTTACAGAGCTCAAACAGATCACAACAATGAACTCCAAACTAATGAGGTCTCTATCACGGAACATTCAAATAAAAAAGTCACAAATGCCACCACTAAAAGATAAACACACATTTGACTTTATTATGGATCAGAGACATCTCATCATAACCAACATTCCAAGAACTGAAGCTAAAGAGTCGAATG
The DNA here is from genome assembly GCF_040938575.1 of Ambystoma mexicanum. Taxonomy (NCBI): domain Eukaryota; kingdom Metazoa; phylum Chordata; class Amphibia; order Caudata; family Ambystomatidae; genus Ambystoma; species Ambystoma mexicanum. The sequence goes on along the minus strand of NC_090927.1, from coordinate 231,431,244 downwards.
AATCCTTGCGCAACAAGGTTCTTGTCTGGATGTGGCAAAGAACAGGGCAAGGGGTGGTCAGACGGACTGACCTGATAATCATTCGCAGGATAGATCTGAGTGATTGGTGCTCGATTCCCGAAACCGACTGTATTATCGTGGGGTGTGGGGCTAGTACTTTACCTGCTTTTCTCAGAAACTCTAATTATATGCCCAAAGGTGTGTCTCACTGTAATTTAATCACTTAAAACACATCTCTTTTCCGCTAAGTACCTTCTTTTGGACTTTTTCTATCCTCAATCATGATTTTGTCTAATTGCCTCATGAATGTCATCTGTTGGAATGTATCCCCTATTCCTGTATTGTTTATGTTCTTTTTGTTGTTTTGTCTTGTATGCGACAAAACACCTGTGGGTCTATTGTGCACTTTATAAATGTAATAAAGTAAAGTACAGTAGGAGTATGAATTTAAATACATCTACATCTTTGGAATATTCCGAAGTTTATGAGCTAAGCAATTGGTAAGAAAATTGCCATGACCCAAACGCTGCAATTTTTTATAATTCTGTTGTCTGTAATTAAAAAAGTGTGGCTGTTTGCAGAAATTGAAATAAACAGCTGTGCTGGATGTCTAAGGGTTCCGAATGTGTGCACTTTGAATTTACTAAAGGGCTGTTTTCCAATTATAAAGCTTTGTTGTACAGACTATGCAAAATCTCCTCGGCCTCAAAACAATGAGGATAATTTCTGCCTCAAAAATACGTAAGCTCCAGTCGCATGCTGTATTGTATATGACATAATTCGAATATAAGGAAGTCTGATGCACTAAGCAAGTGGTAACATTGCTGTTGTGGCCCAAACACACATCTGAATTCTACACATTTCGATGAAGAAGCACCTTTTACAAACTATGTTGTTCTGTAATTAAACATTTGACTCTTAGCAGAGATGGAACTGAAAAGTGGCTTTGGATGTGAAGGGGTTCCAGAACTGTGCACTTTGATCTATAACAGAACTACCTAAACCTGTCCATCATCATTGCAAAGGTTGTTCCATATATCCTCAGCCACCTTGTAGTGAGTTAATTGCTGCTTCCAGTGTATGTAAGCTTTTCTGGAAGAGTGTATGTATTTGCATTGCTGAACTTGTCAGCGGGTAAACATATACCTCGCTAATCCAAAAAGGCATTGGACATTGTAGAATTGGAAGGCATCCAAACCACTTAACTACAAATGTTATTTGGATGCATTCTATAGAAGCATAAATAAACATTAACACATTCTCAAATATCATCTGTCGGACACAACAGTACCCAGGACCTCACCGCATTGTAGAACAAGTGCAGTTGTGGGCCAGCCTCCTTAGTGCTTGGGAGAATGAGAACAAGGTCTAAAACGTATTCTTGAGCCTCTGGACTGGGACCCACATTAACCAGAGGACCAATTCCGCCAAAAAGCCTGTTTTCCTCCTGTTGAACTACTCTGAACCCTGATTCATGCCCTTTTGATGCCTTCAATCTTACAGAAGCATCCAAAGCTGCTTGTGGCCCTCTACCACCTCAAACCACTGTGCTGCATCTTCAAACCAGTTTGATACCACAACGCAATAGCAGAGAGTGTCTCTGCCTCGGCTCAAACTAGAAGATCCTCATTGCAGTCGACACTGTCAAACCGCTTTTGTACTGCAAGCATCTTCATTGCCAATCTTCATCAACTGTCGACCAGACCCTTAGGGACGCCATTGAAAAGTGATCTTCAAATGGTGAATTGGACCGCTCAAACCAATCTGCGTATCCAGCCACCAGTATCTTTGCTGTAACCTTCATTGTCGAACCGACACAGGTGGCCCTCACGCATTACTTCAAGCACAATTTTCATACTGCGACGTGCTTCTGCACGACTTGGCTCGACATCTGCTCACTACCTGGAACCATGTCAACGGTGTACTCAAACACTTCGATCCAGCATGCTTGCACTGGTTGAACCTCCTCACTACCACCTTGTAACCCGCCAACCAGTCACATGCCGGCTCGAATCAACTGCTGCTTATTGGACCTCAACTCAATTACCTGCGATATGCGACAGGGCCAGCGTGGTGGCCCTGTCAAACGAGAGGAGTAGGCAGGCCCCTCACCACCCCTCCATACCTGCGGTCATGGCGTCCTCTGTGCCGTTGATGAAGCAGCAGTCCGAGGAGACATGGAGCTGCATGATGCCGGAGGACACAAGGAGGCATCAATATGTTTTCCTAGGAGTGCCGCGAATGGCACAACACGGACTGCAGGATTCACCAAGGGTAGACACGGCACCAAGGGGTGCTGTGTCCTTCACAACACCAGTTGGGTAAAGCAGACTATGGGGGTCATTACGAGGTTGGAGGTAATGGAAAAATGATGCCGGTAAGGGATTACCGGCACTGCATACCGCTCTAGCCTATTACGAGTCAGCAACCCGGTATCAGCACCACCGCTGATACTGTGCTCCTCCATACCGGCATGCGTGCGGGCACGCGGCCCTTTGGCTCGGCATTACTGGGATGGCGCAAAAGAGAGGAGATCACAAGGCATGCGGACATGAAAATAACGGTATCATGACAGCAGTAATAAGGGATATCGGGACGCTGGCATAACCGGCATCGCAAACCACCCGCAAACAGCAATGTGCAGTGTTCCCAAATGCCACAGGTGCACACAATCAGCACAGGTGGAGGCATTGGAGTCTGGCCCAGCACAGATGGAGCACACCCACACACCACACCCCATTCCACACCAAAATGAATCCACTTGCAGTAGCAATATTGGGGCTGGAGGACATGATTGCATTGCTACACCAGCAACAACAACAACCACAACAACAACAGGCACCACAGAGAAGACGCAGGAGGAGAAGGAGGGTGAGACAGGCCCAGCAAGCCCCACCAGCGCAGACAGTGTTACCACGCAGGCAGCCCCCAATCCCTCGCATCAGACCCAGTCCATTCAACCTAACCCCTGAGCAGATCCAGACCCTTTACCGTCTGGACCGGGACACCATCACCACCATTGTGGACATGATACACAATGACATTGTCAGCCTGATTGAAATACGCACCACCATCCCACCTCTACTGAAGGTAGTGACTGTGCTCCACTTCCTGGCCACAGGCACCTACCAGCACACAGTGGGGCACATGCATGGCATTTCACAACCCTTATTTTCTCTCATGCTGAACCAAATGCTGGATGCCCTCCTGAAGCACTCAAGGAACTACATATCCCTACCACGGACTGCCCAGTGGATCTTTGACACAAAAGTTGGCTTCCATGCACTGGCAGGCATGCCAAATTGTATTGGTGCACTTGACTGCAACCATGTTGAATTGGTGGTCCCGCATGCCACGGAGGTAGTGTACCGCAATCGTGAGCTATATCACTCCATCAACGTACAGATGGTATGTGACTCCAGCAAGATCATCACACATTGGTGTGCCCGATTCCCCGGATCAACTCATGACTCAATGGTTCTGCGCAACTCCACGCTACCACGCTACATGGAACGGCATGCAGGACGACGTGCCTGGCTGCTTGGTAAGTCGCATGACAGGCACATTGCAGTGTAATGGGGGAGAGATGCACACACCACCGTGGCATCATTGTTGTGGTGACAGCACAATTTCCACATCGCAAAACACTGTGGCCCAAAGCATCCCAAACTGAACATGACAACCAATCACCATAGCAATGATGAAAGCTGCACACCAATTACAACATGCCAAATTTTCAACCAGCCCACATTCCACAACACGTCCACCACCCATCATCAGACCTCACTCTCCGTAACACAATACAGCAACATGCTGTGAGTATGCACAATGTAAATGTCCGCAGCAATTCACAACACAGGACAAGCATCCATGAGAGTGCACAAATCAATCCGACCAAGGGAATACATTGCTTGTCACAGGGCCACCACCACAGTTGCGCTGCATGACACCATGGGAATAATAAGAGCTGAATGATAAATAATGCTGAGACTACTGCCAACGCAGCCAGTAATGAAATCATACTGATCACTACACATCACATAATTAAAACAAACACAGCTGTATGTGTCCACAGTGCATGAGCAACATCAAGTGAGTGTACACCCTGTATCATCTTGAAGACGCAATCCACACCATAAGACCATGGCATAGCAAACATTGTGGCAAGGTAAAATGTGTGCATACAACCAGGGACATGTGCATGTGAACAACAAATATCAGCAGGCATGTGTGATAAGTACAGGTGTCCATCATGAATTGATTAACACATACCTTATTTTGCACCCATGCAGGTGATAGTGGCTATCCCTTGAAGACGTGGCTCCTCACCCCTGTCCGGAACCCACAGAACAGGCACAAAGAGGACTACTATCGTTCCCATACCCGTACCCGTGTGGTCATCGAGCAGACATTTGGCCTGTTGAAGGCACGTTTTCGCTGTTTTAGCCGGTCGGGTGGGGCACTCCTCTACAGGCATGAGAAGGTGGCCAAGATCATCATGGCATGTGTCATGCTGCACAACATGTGCATCCGACGGAACGTGCCTCTGACACCTGACATTGAACAGCAACCACCAGGTGATGATGAAGAAGATGAAGAAGATATGGTCGCACATCATCGCTGTGGCGATGCACAGGAGGGACGTGCTGTGCACCAGTCTGTGATTGGCCAATATGATGAATGTAGGACTGAGGGCACTGGGGGTGGGAGTACATGGACACTATGCACTGTAAACCAATAAATGACACATACACAATAAGGAATGTCCAGTCAAGTATTTTTTCATGTACACAACGGGTGTATTCAACAGTAAAAAGTAAAAAGTGCTCATACCCTCCACCTCACACACACCCCTTTGACGTCCGACTCCCCCCACAACTCCCCCACACATGCATACATTGGTATTGTTACTGTTCTACACATTTTAGGGGATTCAATATTGGAGTTGTGACATTCGGGTTGCTTGCTATATGGAGGGATCATACAGGCATACGTCTGGTTCACACATGTATGAGGTGGTGTATGCTGTGTGACATGCATTTCTGTTGTGGAATGCGTGCAGTGTGACACATGCCGTTTCCATGTTTGTGAGGTGTGTCTCAGGTATGGCATTGGCATGCTGCATGAATGTGGATGTGTCAGTGCTGAGGGTGGCATCTAGGCAGGGATGTGTCCATGTGTGTGTTATGGGCCATGCATTGCCTCAAGGCACGGTCACATTGGTGGACTATCTTCATATTTTGCAATACAGTGTTTTCTTAGGACACTCTCCTCCATCAGCCGATGACGTGGCTCCATGTTCCATTTCTCCAACACCTTAAATTGATTCCAGTCCGATAGTGCTGGCGCAGGTTTCCTCCCAGCGGCTGAGTTTTATAGGTGAGTTAGGGCCACCACCAGTAGCCAGGCCCTGGCTCCGGTTGGCAGATAATATGTTCCGCACTCTGAGGCGCAGGTCGTCCCAACGTTTTCGGACGTCTTTAACTGTGCGGGGGGTGTTGCCTACGGCACTCACTTTCTGGGCTACTAGCTCCCAAATCTCCTTTTTTTTAATCTGTGCAGCTCTTTTTAGGTCATTGGCAAAGACCACCTCTGCATTTTCAGCCAGAGTGTCCGCAAGCATAGTCAGTTCATCTTCGGAGAAGCGCTCCTTCTACTGCCGGGATGCCCCTTTCTTCACAGCCTTTGGCATGGTGCTGGAGTAGTAGAAGATGTTCTGGTGTTGGATAGTGTCTCCAGGTCAAGTGTATCGCGGATGGCAATGGATTGTGTTTTTCAAGATGGCTGCCATGCCGTTTCCCTTTCCGGCGTGATGACGTTATTTCCGGTTCCGGCATTAGCGGTGCCCGCTATTTAGAGGTGGCGGAGGCGGAAGGGCTGTCTGCGCTTTCCATGATGCCACTAAGGGAGGTTTTTGGGACTTTTGCGGGAAGCCGCTATTGTCGATACCGGCATGCCGCTAAGCGCGTGCACGCATACTCGTAATCGGCTGCTGTTAGCGCCATCATTGCTACACAGACACAGTATTGCCTCCATGGTGGTAAATACTGTTTTTTACCTCCAACCTTGTAATGACCCCCTATGTCTTCTGGAGTCTGCAGCCAGAAGGGAGCCACCGCTAGCGCACAGGCCCCATAAAGGCCTTTACCCACTACGCCACCATGGATTATAATTATTATTTTTAAAAGACCCTGCAGGGTGTTACATGTTCTAGTACCCCTGAACCCCAGCAGGGTCCATGTTGGAAAAGGGCAGGGATTACTTGCTCTTTTAAACCCTCCCCTGGCTATCCACTGTCACACCTCCTGGAGCCAGGTAAGGGATTGGACATGGTAAGTAGCCAATCCTGGGGGGGTATTTAACGAAGTGTATGTGAGTGTGCAAGTGTGGGTTAGTCGGGTGTGAACCGGAAGAGGAGGCGAGAGCAGAAGGAGCACAGAGGTTATTTTTAAGGAGGGTTTCTGTACAGTGTTAATGTGAGAGAGAGGAGTGTGACCAGTAGAGGTAGAGTAAGAGTAGTGGCAGAGTGGGATAGTAGTAGGAGTGGAGGTAGCAGTAGTAGTTGTTGAGAGTAAAGGTGGTAGGTGATGGGAGTAGTCAGGGAAGACTATAAGTGGTAGAGTGGTAGTTGGCAGTTCAGGGGTGAGTAGAGCACCATATCCCTGTGTTCTATAGTAGCGACAAGGGTGTAGAGGGCACCATATGTCTGTGAGTCCCTGAAGGTTGAACAGAGGCTAGTAGAGGGTGAGCTAGGCACCTTATCCCTGTGTCCCATAACAATGAGTGTTGGCACCATATACCTGAGTGTCTTGGAGCAGTAAAGGTATTAGAGAGGTAGTGGTAGTAGGGGAATAAGAACAGTAGTCGAGGGAGAGTGGGAAGAGCACTAGTGAGTGGGAGTAAAGGTGTAGGTATTGGCATTGAGTGAGATAGAAATTATAATGAGAAAAATAACCAGAGGTGGGTAGGTAGGGTGAGAGGAAATAGGAAAAGGAGCTAAGTAAGAGGGATAGTTGGAAGTACAAGCAGTAGTAAAGCATAGGCGTTGGAAAGGAAGTAAGATTGAAGGATGGAGGTGGTAAGGCGGAGTGAGATATTGGAGGGACAGTGACGCATTGAGAGGAGAAAGGTTTTTGGCATCAGTACAGAAAAGGGTCAGGTGTGAGAGGTTGTGAAAGGAGTGTGCATGATACAAGGGTAAAAGAAGGCACCATTCGCTATTCTGGGAGACTAACCAATGATAGGAGAGGGATAGCTAGAAGTTCCCTAGGGAATTAGGCAGTCTTCATTTTACAGAAACACCTAAACTTTAGAGAAGAGGAAAGACAGATATGTGTTGCTGATCTGAGATTAACTAACAACCCTGATAGGGACATCTGGGCTAGGGAGGGGAAGTCGAGAGAGGAAAGGGCCGGCCCTAGCTCCAAAGTTCCAAGCCCATTAGGCCCTGAGTAACCCAAAGAGGAAAAAATAAACCAGCCATTCTGATAATTAAGTTAAAAAAAACACCCTTGGACTGTTCCAAATAGTCAGCGTGGTTATTAGTGGTGGGCCACCCCATCACAGATAGTATTTGCCAACTTCCCTCAGCCATCGCAGTTCAATTTGAACCCACTCGACCTCGAACAGACGCCTCCCCTTGCTGAAGCATATACTGAAACATCAGGGTCACAGCTTCATACTGAGGCTCGACTTGAATTGCTGAAGTGGCACTAATCCACGCTAATCAGAGGTTGCTCCATCTCGAAAAAGTTCTGCACTCAAACTGATCCTGGTGAACACTCCGACCTGCATAGCTCGAGCACCACCTTTCAATTTATGAGCCATGAGCCCCCGTATTTGACCAGCTTCGACCTCCACTCAATGCTTCGATCTACTACGAAGTACAGTCCTCAAATTTGTTTTGGCCAGCTTGCACAACAGCTCGAAGACTAGCTCAACTCTGCTGAACCACCAAGAACCGCATTGAGGTACTATTGACTATTAACTGCCCCCTTGGTCCAGTTTTGGGCACTAGTGGCTGGTTAAGTAATTAATTCCCTTTTTTAAAACAAGAAGCATGTAATTTTGAAGACCATTTTGCTTATCACTTGCCTTACACCACTGATTCACTAGTCATTGTACTGCATTGTGTTTTATCAAAGTAAATCTATTTTTTATAGATCCTTGATTGGACATTCCCCTTATTTTTGCCTGTTGGTTGTTTGCTGTTTGGGTTGCTACTGAATCACAGTAACACCCCTCTTGAGAGTAAAGACTTCCCTCGGCCCACGTTACCCCAAAAGGCAAAGGAGGTGTATCTCTTAGCGGTGCCTGTTTTACCTTTATGATCGTGTTTGCTCTTGGTTTGTAGAACTGTGAGTTATAAGTAGGTGATTTAGCCTCTACTCATCCTTGTACTCCTGCAGGGCAGAAGCCAATTTGCCACGCGGTCAGAGCTAAAATAGTAATATCCAAGGACAGGAGGTTGGAGGTAAAACTTGGAATGAAGTGCAAGAAGATAATATAAACAAAGCAAAGGAAGCGGAAAGTAGAACACACAGTAGAGGAGAAGAAGGTAATGGTAGCAGAGGAAAGGAGATGAGATATTAAGGATATTTTGGGGTGTAGTTGAATGAGGTAATAAGATCAAAGAAGAGGAAGGAACTAACACCTGGAGCAAATTAGAGTGGAAAGAAGGCATGATGTCTGAAGATAGGCATGTGCGGTTAATATTTGGAACTGAGTGGAAGGTGGTGGTAGTAAAGGGATTGGCAGAGGTGATAGCAGATAACAAGAAGGTGTTTGACGAGATAGTAAGAATAGGGTGTGAAGACGTGGTTAGATGAAGCAGGAAGATAAAGGTGGCAGAAAGAGCTAAAATTGGTACAGTGAAGAAGCAATTTCTTCAAACAACAGGGTTTATAGTGTCCAAGAGGAGAATAAGTAGGTGTTATGTTATTTTATTAAGAGTTTTACCCTCCATATGTTGAGGAGCAATGGAGGAAGAAAGTGAAGTCAATAGAGAAAAGATACAAGTACTCTGCCAAGTAGCTTTTCTGTGAGGCTGAGGACTGGAATGTGATCAGCCAGAGGTCCCAGTGGGGAGATCAGACTCTAGGAAGGCCTATAGGATGTGTGGAGATTCCTGTGGACGTCTTAGTGACAATTTAGAGAGAAGGTAAGGACACATTCAAGAGGTAAGGCTAGTAGGATTGCTGCTTCTGCTTCTCTCCTGGATGACTCCTACTTCATCTGTAAAGAACCCTGGGGCATCCTCCACAACACCAGCGACTGATTTAGTTTTAGAGTATAGGGAGAGCGGTATGCAGGACATGCTGGAAGAAATGGATTACATATTCACAGTAGGTAGTATCACCCTACACATCATCCAGGAACCTTTAGCGAACATACACATGCTCAATGAAACCATCGATATTCAGACAATTGGAACAGAAAGACCAAAGTCTACAGGGGAAGAAAATGACCCCTATAAACCCAAGGACCTAAACCCTTGAACTAAGCAATCTGCATTCCAAGATTTAAAATATTACTTAGAATTTGAGTGACAACCAAACTACTGCATGAAAGGTTGCGGTTGGGAAATATTGAAAAGGGCCCTACATACTGGTTGGATCTATATATGTGTGTGTGTGTGTAGCACTCTGAAGTTACTGCAAGGTCATTTGGGCACTTTAAAAAAATGGTAATAACAAATAAGTTTTTTTTTTTTCATTAAACAGATCAGTGTTGCCCAGAACTCCACAAAAGTGGCTCATCCCTGTACAATGTAAGTTAAGTTGACCTACACATATTCACTGGCTGCCATATAGGTGGACAAATCAACACAACCCCCTCCCCACACCAATGACCCCTTCAAGCAGTCTCCTGGCCACTGGTCCCAGCTGACTCTATTTCCCCATCTGTTGGTTAGGTGGGAGTTGCCATGAGTAAAGAATGATTTGCCTGCTCCTTCTAGAAATGGAGAAAAACATAGTTTTTAGGTGGTCTTGCACACAAGCATTAAACATGTTGCTATGGCTCTAGGGCTATCAGGGTCGCCTGCACAGAAAAGAGAAAATATTTATTTTAGATTGCTCTTGCAGGCTCGCTGACTAGAGATAGAAAACATGTTTTTCTAGCTCTATCGTGGTCAGGTGTTTGCAATGGAAATAGAAAAAACATGTCGTCTACTATCTGTGTGGAGGGCCATGCTTACAGTCTAAGTTGAAAAATGATTGTTTCTATATCAAATACTGGAAGAAAGGGGTTTCGGGCCACGAGATTGGAGTACTTCACAGCAGCCAGTAAGCCGCCCCTCGGGGCAGACAGAGTCCCCCGGAGCTTATAAGTAGGGGCTGGCAAAGGTTCGGGAACAGTCAGCGATGAGGTGCCAAGCGAGTTACGGGGAAGAAAGTTTTGGTCGGGGATAAGTTGTTCATGATTCAAAAAGTGGCAGAGGGAGTTTTAAGGGGTGAACTGGTTGTTTTTTGTTACAGGCTGGGCATTAAGGGGATATGCAATTTTAGTTGCAGATGGGGCAGGTCAGGCCTTCTAGTTACGATTTGGGAGGAGGAAACGGATGAGAGGTAGGTTTGGGGCAACCAGGGACAGAGCCATTTGAAGGAAGCAGTCAAGGTTATTATTTCGGTAATTGGGGTTAGAGCTCTTTGGGCGGACAGGCTGGCCCAGGGATACAAGAATGGGGAAGAAAAAGGAAAGAAAGAGGGGCTTTGGCTCGGGAGAGGTAGAAAGTTCTGAAAGATGTTGGGGGGATTGAAGGGGAAGGAATAGGGGAGAGGGACGGGGATTCATTAATTATATATAATTGTGTACAGGTTTGGTTAGTCTGTAAGGCTGAGGAACCAGGTTGGTGATGTTTGTAAACGGTGTCTGTCAATTCTTTTCCACTCGGAGAGAGTCATGGTGTTTTTGTGCAGTTTAGCCCAAGGAAATCTTTTTTTCTACTTCCAGTGCCTGTGGTCACGTTAATAGTGTTTAAAATAGTGGAAATGGGAAAAACACAAAGCAGTTCACAATTCCCCTGCACAGGTGTTGGGGGCCATATGCAGGTCAGTGGGACATGTCAATTTTACCTGCAGTTGATTGCAGCCTGTCCTCTGCAATGTCCTTCCTGGGTTAAACCCGAAATCTTGTTTAACAAAGTTGCACAAAAACAATTGAGGGAAATCGTACCACCTGAAATTAAGGCGGCTTGAGTTTCCTCAAGCTTTTTCACTCATGACTAGGACCCATGCATACTATTGTCTATTCTTCTTATATAATGAATGTGTCAGTCAGTGCTTCAATATTCCAGTATAATGTGCATGTTTGACTGGATCACGCAGTAGTTACATACATTCATTACTATATTGATATATACCATCTGTTAGATATTAGCGCAGTGCGTGCAGGCGGCTCGCACATAAACACACGGAGCCGAAGTATCATGCAACTACACGTGTCTCTTCCGTGTCTGCGTAGCAGGGCCGGCTTCTGCTGCGATCCGCTCGAGCAGGGGAGGCGTGCCGACGCGCTGTACTGCCCGACGGCAGGCCGCTTGCCTAGGCACGAGTGGGTCGGGCACCCCTCGTCGCCATTGTTAGATATTAGCGCAGTGCGGGCAGGCGGCTCGCACATAAACACACGGAGCCGAAGTATCATGCAACAACTCTTTATTCTCTACAACTGGCAACTGCCGGAAACACGTACCAGCTCCCGCCCTAACCCCAACGTCATGTCCTCTAGTCCTCCGCGCTCGGGAGCCTCAACTAGGCTCCGCCCACATAACGATGTGGACTCGCGGACACCATCTCTACATTTAGACACTTTTTTTAAAGATGGAGTTCAACTAACATGGAAGCCATTGCTATTTGATAATAGAGTGGTTCTGGTAAGAAGTGTACAATAAAGTACAGCACAACGTGAGCCTCGCATAGACACAATCCCCGGCTGCACAGGACCAGAGATACACGTATCCTGCGAGATTCGTATTTTTTGTACATCTCACCTAGGGCTTTGGAAATAATGAAATTCGGCTCTCGCCACTCACTTGTACCCGTGGGATAGTAAAGACGCCATGTTCTTCTACATATGGCCAATAAAAGCAGTGTGTTTCCGTTATTAAACACGCTTCGGGATTGAGACATCAGCCTCAGCTGAGATTTCCTCAGGTAGGTAAGTGCGGTTGCCTAGCCGTCTACCGTGGGCAGGAAAGGTGCGTATTTTAAAACTCTTATATTTTTTTAATATCGGGCTTGACGTTGGAGCAGGTGAATGGTTGTCTGTGTCAAGCAAATGCCAGGGAATAGAGCAAAGCTGGTATTAGAAAGCGCCTACCTTTCCAGTAAAGCTCCCAATCAATAGACTGTCGACCACGGATGTATTTCCCAAACTTTCTCTGATGTCAATTCCAAAGTCTGTGCAGTCCAGAATCTTGAAATTGCGTAGCTGGAGGTTGCAACTTTTGTAAATCTGAAACATTAAATTACAGACAATCATGTATGCATATTTCTGGTTATATTGATGTGCCAGTTTTTTCATCCGCGCAGCCTGCAATTTGATAAACCGTGTGTAATATGTTTACAAGATGCATTGGAATGTTGGCAACACGATACACTGCAATATGCAAGCAATAGGAGATTATCTGTTATTAGTCTGCCTTGGCCGTTTTATCCCGTACTAATTGTATTTAATGCTGCTATGAGCTCTTGTCAATATACATGATTTAGCTGAATTTGCTTCCAAGAAAATAGATTTTCCAAGCAAACCCAATTGTTACACTACTTATGGAATGCTATTTTGTGCTCTGAACATGAGGAGCATATCAAAAGCGCGTCAATGTGTGACTATTTCGTGCCAAATTGCCATTGTCTGAGCTAAAACTCTACCAAGTAAATTTAGGTCCGACTGACGCTGCTTTATATCTCTGCAAGAACTCTTGAAGATGAATCTTAGAGAGACCCTGGCTTCCACAAAATGTACCTTGATGCAGAAAGAGCGCACCATGATTATATCTCTATTTACAGCATCACCCATTTTGCAGGAGCAGGTGGGAATGTTTAAATTATGAAGATATCAGTTGAATAATGAATAAGTGAGCATGTTTTGTTCCACTGCTGCTTGTAATATGGAGGTAGTTTCCCCTTTTGACTATGCAAACAGTCTCTACCTCGGAATACCAGAATACCTCCTAAAGAAACTGCAACGGATCCAAAATGCAGCAGCAAGACTACTCCTCAAACTATCGAGAAGAGACCACATCACTCCAGCCCTAAAAATACTACACTGGCTCCCAGTAAAACAACGCATCACCTTCAAAACAATGTGCATAACGCACAGGGCAATCAGCGGACAAGGAGCAGAATTCCTACAATGGAAAATAGCAGTCTACAAACCAACGACACACCTCCGATCAAGCAACGAAATCCGCCTGGAACTCAAACCATACCTTAAGAAAAATCTTGGAGGCACCTCCTTCTACCACTTAGCCGCAAAGACCTGGAACAACATGCCAAAAGAAATAAGAAACACTGAAGATCACCTAAAATTCAGGAAATCACTAAAAACCTGGCTCTTCAACACCACAGACTAAATCTGGAAACCAAAATCGGAAAAGGACGTTTAGGCCGGAAAGGACACGGTATCCAAATCCCGAGAGGGTAGCTCCCACGCCACCTGGACGGGTGACACCGGATAGATTGGAACTCAGGCGGCATGCACAGAGACTGAGTCAACTATCCCAGACAATCCCACCAACACCTTCGCCCACCCCCTTAGTTACCGCCAGGCACCACAGTAGCGTGGAATTGTCAGGATATTGGCTATCACCACACTACCTGAGAGGCTGACATAGGCAGGTGCACTGGCCACAGGAGTAGGAAGGGAGGTTAAGGGGAGCTATGAGAGAACATGTTAGAGGTGGGGGCCAGAGGAGTAAGGAACCCTGTCTGCCAGTTGGATCCAGATCAGGTAAGAACCGCATAAGGGGAGACTATGCAAGCCGACCGCCTCAATTCAGGATAGAGACGCAAACTAACCAACCCTACTAACAATTTCCCTTTCTGCATACACCTCTCAAACTCCAAACCAAACACAACCAAAACCTACAGCACAACAAACTGCACAAACTTCACTACATTGCAACAACAAACAAAAACACACATAGTCTTGCACAACAGTACACAACGGCTACCGGCCGCAAACACCCCAGGCCCAGCCAACGGACCCACCGGGCTGAGGCCGCCAACAGCACATCACTGCTCTCTTGCACTTTTCCTACTTCCTCCCACTAACTCAACCTCCCCTCCTCTTTCAGAGCCGCCAGAGCGCCAGGGGACCACTCCGGTGGTGATAGTGCGCGGTACAAATGTCCTTTAACATTAACATTTTGTATTGAATTACAGTGTGGTTGTTATTTTTGGTGTTATCATTATTGTGGTCTCTGGCAGCCACAGTTCATGTGTATAAGGCTATTCTTAGGAGGTATCCAATACATTATGGCTTCAATCTCCTTGTGGCAATTTTTCTCAGTCCTTCATTTATTAAAGCAATACATCCTGAGGAGGGGGGGCATTACTGCTCGGCTAATGCCTCGGCGACTGATACAAGCCCAAGCGAAGCAAGGGCTTTACCGTAGCCCCAGGGGTCCTTTTGCTCTTAGTGCCCCGGTACAACGAATAGTATTTTTTCTCTAGTTGAAAAATGGCATGTAAACTGTTTCTCAACTCGAGAAAAAAATTCATAATAAAATGGCCGCCAAGGTACGGGGAGAAGGGACTACTCCAGGCTACTTCTACAGGAGTCTGTCCTGATAAATTTATCAGGACAGACTCCAGGCTACTTCTACAGGAGTCTGTCCTGATAAATTCTGGTTTCACCATCACCGTCTTGTGGCAAATGCTGGATTTGACTTTTATGGACTTCATTCATTCATGGTGCTTCACTTTTTCTCAACTCTCATGCTGGACTTCCTTTGCATCTTGTACTCATGGTGGCCCTGAATCATGCTCTTCCCATCTTCATCTTGTATCCTGGCTTGCAACATTATGCGTTACTACTGACTTCTGCAATTGTAGTCGCTCTCTACTCTTGCTTCTCCACTCTTTTTGACTGCTTACCTTCTGTTCTCTCCTCTTTTCTCTTCTCCCTTTTCCTGTCTCCTCCCCTTACTTACTGAGTACGATAGTCAATTTCACATCCTTACTGTTCATGGCCTGTACGAATGTCAATGTATTTTCCCTTGTTTCCTCCCTTGCCTTGAAGCGCCTTGAAACACATTGTGTATAGGTGCTATAAACTATCATATCATATCATATCATAGTCCTTCTCCCTTTCTATGGTGGCCAGTCGCAACAAGGGAAGGAACTACGAGAGACCTGGTGTGCGGTGCCGGAGCAAGTAAGTCTTTGTTAGGCTAGGAACAAACCAGTGAGGGCCAATCAGATCAACTGTTACAATCTGATTGTCCTGCATCTGGTACTAATTTAAAATAGTGGCTGTGAAGGATTGAGTGCCTCCTCTATGAACATTCATGATGCTCCCAAGCCATCATTGAAAATAGAGAAAAGGCTGGTTGCTTGTTCTCCTGTCTACAGATACTGGTGATGTCATTGAAGGATTGGAAAGAGGGACCTGGAGAAAGTGTGTAGCTCAAAGGTGCAGCCTGTTGCAATGCACTCCTTGACCAACTAGCCTGTCTAGATCTCCCAGAACATCTGAGGAGGCATAGTGTGAGAAACCTGCAGATATTCTCACTCCTAAATCCTGTAGATCCTCTAAGCAGGTGGCCAGGGAAAGGCCATTGCTATTGGATCCCAACCCTGGGGGCAAGGGAGGACCATCCTTTGGGAGTGGGGTGCCCTTGGGTGAGACATGGTATCCCCCTTTCCCTATTGACAGCCGATCCAAACTTTCCCCAAGCTTCATAGGGTGTTATAAGCCTGTTCCCCTCATTTCTCCATCATTGACATTTGACAGTACTGGGACGAGGAAGAAGCAACTAAGAGCAATGAAGACCAGGTTTGTTTACCACTCTGGTACTGGTACGAAGAAGATGCCTGCTAAGAGCTGGAAAGGTCAAGCATGTCCCATTAATTGTGGTCAGGCAGGACAAATTGAATGCTCATACCTGCAGCCTGTCAAGGGGCTGCAGGTGTATAAAAGGAGCTCAACAAAGCAACACAAGAGACAACAGGGACCACAGGAAAAGCAGTAAGGAAGTCGGGGCAAGCAACAGAGAACCTTCCTATAATGAGATGTCAAGACGCTGGGGACCGAGGAGAAAGATGGTCCATGGAATTTTGGTTGAGGAGCTGTAACGCTCACCTGGTATCCACAGGGACGTCACTCAGCCCGTTCTGACCGCTTACGACCTCAAACCCTTCCCTGGAGGCTATTCGACTGGAGACTGGGCCTGAAAGACAGGATTGGTAGAGTGTAACTCCCTATTGTCTCGGTGTGCTTGAACCCCTTCCTCCCCACGGTCCAACCCTTCCCTTTGATCCACAGCTCACCTTGTTTTCTTGGATAGTGTGCTCTCCGTCCTGCTTTCAGCGCAGGGGCGCGTTGATTGATGCAGGCTCGTTGCTGCCTAGTTACTTCACTGGCAAGAGTCTGACAGGTAAGTATAATGAGTCTTTTGAACAGTTCTCTAACGTCGTTCCTTTCCTTCCTTAGATGATGGCCGGCGTCCGGGGATGGTGGCGTGCTGCTGAGTTGAGTAGCACTGAAGGTGAGTGAGAGCGCGATGCGCGATGCACCCCTTTCATATTTGTATTGAACTGAGTTAGTTTTCTGTGTCTTTTAGGTGCCGCAACGTTTTCAGCGTGGATGCCGGTTATGAAGAACAAATGCGGTGAGTAAGCACGGTATGCGGCGCCTCTAGATGTTTAACCTGGAGTGTCTTTTCCCTCTTGCAGATGGATGAGAAGTTCCGGAGACAGAGTTCCCCCAGAGCGCCTGGGATTCAGGTAAGCCTTTGAAGCTCGAACAGTATTTAAAAATAAGCGAAGATTTGCAGAATGCTTGCTAATGCCTTTTTTCTGTTCTTTTCCCTTTTCCTTAAGAAGCGGCGTGCCGGAATGGGAATGACACCGCCAAAGATGTCCGCAGAACAGAAGGAGCGATGAATGATGGGCAGAAGCGCTGCAAGGTAAGGCTGTTCCTAACGGTGTTCTTGTTCTTGCAGGAGCTGAGGGCAGAAGAAAGATGCAGGCCTACTGGAGACCGATCTGAACACGGTGAGTGTCACGCTGCAGGTACAGAAAACGCAAACCATGTTTCTCAGCCTGGGCGTGGCTTAAATAGTCTCTGGGTATCCCAGGTGTCTCTGGGCTGAATCACACCCAAAAGACTAGACTGCACATGCAGTTCTGGGAACCGAAATATGCGGGGGCTTCCATCTTGTCCCCATTAATGCACTACAAGTCCAATCCCCAATGTTATCCTATGGGAGTGAGTGAGTCTGGTGCCACAAGCGCCACGTCTGACTCCAAGTGGCTCTTTGTAGGTATGGAGAGGCCCTTGAGGGCCATGTAGGTGATCGTGGCCTGGATCCATCCTGACATCTTGGAGGGCTGGGGAGGACATGAGGGGCAGGAATCATGACAGGAGCTGGGACTTCCTGGAGCAGAGGGAATGAAGTGAAGGACTCCGTGAGGGAAGTGTGTCCCTTTTCCTCATGTCAGCGTTGCTCGTTCCCCTGTGTGGAGAGGCCAACAGAGGAGTGCCGGAGGGCTGAAGGTGGAAGCCGGGCCTTGAAAGTCGTTGACCGTGTGCTCTGACATGCACGAGAACTGTCAGAATGACCAGTGAGTTTCTGCTGGCTGGAAAACTCTGTGCGCGAATGTGTGAACTCTGTGTGAGAAACATGATGGTATTCTCCCACTGACTCCCTTGGGACCTTCCATTCAGGTGGCCAGGGAATGGCCATTGTTTTTGGATCCCAACCCTGGAGGTTGACAAGGGAGTGATGATCACCTAAGTGGAGGGTGAGAGGAGATTGGGAGGAGGATAACCAAGGGCAAGACATGGTATTTCCACATACTGCAAACACACTAACCTACTCTCCCTGAGCTTTTGTGGGGTGTTTACAATCTCACCTCATCTCCACCTCCCGATTTCCAACAAATACTGAGAC
This sequence comes from Ambystoma mexicanum, assembly GCF_040938575.1. Classification (NCBI taxonomy): domain Eukaryota; kingdom Metazoa; phylum Chordata; class Amphibia; order Caudata; family Ambystomatidae; genus Ambystoma; species Ambystoma mexicanum. The sequence continues at coordinate 231,413,126 of NC_090927.1, read as the reverse complement.
GAAGAGGCCATTAAGATCAGAAAATATTACCCTTAGAAATAACATGGGGGAAAGCAAGGGAAACCTACCCTAGAAAGAACTCAAGTTGTCCCACTAATAAAGTAAGGCAGGGTTAGCGACTCAATAAAAACTTTTCACACATGTCTCCACTTGACAGATTGGTTCACTATAAAATGTGTGGTATGATATGATATGATTAGTTATTTATAACACGCTTAATACCATGAGGTTTCTTAGCGCGGACCTGGGGATCGGACCTGTGCTGCTCTGCGTCATTTTGTTTACAAGGTGAGCACTTTGCCGCAGCGCTATCCTCCCGGGACATATGGTCTTGCAAACACATGCAGGCGAGCTGGGGATGCAGTCTGCACCAATGGATCCCAGGAGCAGAGAGAAACAGGATCTGCAGGTTTTTGCAGGACGGCATGCAGAGATGCTGGCCCGGTGTGTGTGGGCTGCAGCATGGTGAGGGAGGCGTGCCTCCAGGGAGCTGGAGAAGCGCTGCCTGCATTCTGCAGGCCATGTCCAGGAAAGTGCTTGTTCCCTTGGTGCCAGTGCCGAATCCAAGGGTGCCTGAGAGGCAGCTGGTGAGACCCTGACCTCAACCCCGCAATCTGGAAGGACCGCCTCACAATGCGACACTGCCCGGTGAGTTTTGTGGAGAATGTTAGAGAAACTCTGGAGCGTGTGTTTGGATGAGAGCGGAGCGGGAGTAAGGCATGGACTGTGAAAGCGGCACAAAATTGCAAAGTGCAAATAAAGGAAAGTATGAAAGCGGAAGAACCACTGAAAACAAAAGAAAAGCTGACAGCATGAAAGCTGAAAGTGCAGCAGAAAGCCAGAGAAAAACAGAAAGCACTAAAGGCTGAAAGCACAAGCCGAGAGCAAAAGTAAAGTGGAAAGTTTAAAGGTAGATTGGAGCGGAAAGAGAGCAACAGACCGATCAAAGCAGAAAGGGAGAGGAAGAGGAAAGAAGCCCAAGGATGCGAGTGGCCCGTAATGAGAGAGGGGTACAAGGAAATGGCAACACAAGGGGATGAGTGGCCCATAACGAGAGAGGGGCCTGAGAAAAGGCAAAGGAACATGCAAGGTAATTAGAGAGAATAAATAACAGATGCCAGAGGCAGGATAAGAAGAGCGAGAGTAAACAGTGCAAGGGTGCATGGAAAGAAAAGAAGCATGAAAAGCAAAAGCAAGAGCAGAAAGAGAGGGGTAGAAAGGGTCAGAGTGGCCGTGTCCAGGAAGAGCAAAGGGCCTGTCACTTTCGTAAAGCCTCTGACTCTACCCCATGAGAGGAGAGTATATGGAAAAGATTATCACTAAGGAAAAGGTACATTTTAGTCAGCAGAATTTGTGTTGTGAATTAAAGGGGCACAAACCTGGGGAAGGGCACTCCGCTGTGAAATCAAGTGAAATCAAGAAAGAACCGTGTTATGTTATATTTGGTGTTTGAAAGCTGGAAGAGGTCTAAAGTTTGGGGAAAGGACCTCTAAGAAGCATGTCAAAGAAGGCATCCTGATAATATTGACCTTGGGTTTAAAGGTTAGAAATAGGACTGAGCTTGGGGGAGGGAACCCTAAGAGGCCCAACCAAATTGAAGACTTGTTTGTTTTGTTGTACTAATGAAACCATTGAAGTATGGGGACGGGATCCCCGAGAAGCTTACAACAGGAACTGATACAATTATTCCACAGTGTTTTTGAAACTTTGAGTAAGCTGAAGCTTGGGGAAGGGAACCTCAAGGAACTTAAAGACACTGAACGTAGTTTGGATAACTACCAGGGGCCTGTGAAGAAGGTCTTCCGAACAGCCCTGTTAAATCAACTCATTTGTGTCACCTTGACCAAACAGTACTTGGTAAGAAGACAACCTGAAACCAACCTTGGTTTCTCCTTTTCGTTAAACCACTATTTTTATTGTTTTTGTACAGAGTGCAAGCATAGATTTACACACCGACAGACCTTTTATCTGGACTATATGACAATGATGGCCATAAGAACCATCAGTTAAGGGAATTTCCCCTTTAGATTTTGGGCCTGTCACGCATTACATCAACCCAGAAGACATAGTAAATAAAGGTTCTCAAACAAACCCATTTGAGTCTGTGTCTCTCTTGATACCATGCCTGTCTCTAATAAGATATATTTTGTATCAGAGTGGTCGCATGGCTCGTATGAGCATGTTTTGGAAATTCTCTGGTCTTTCACAACTTCAATTAGTGAATCACCAGGATTACATTGTATCTGAGAGGTCGCATGTGATATAAGACACATTTTTTAAGGTCTCTGGACATTGGGTAATCCATTTAAAACAAACATCAAACATTTAAGGAAGCATTTAAGAGGAACGAATAATAATTCTTGAACAACAGACAATGTAAAAATAAGTTACGAGTGAAATCCTCAAACCATTATATGCTGAGTTCCAAAGTGAATTTAATTCTAGCAAACAAGCAAATTAATACATGCTGTGATTCAAATTGAAATTAACTTTGAAGAATAAGCATATAAAACCTGAAGTTTAATTTATACTGGAACTTGAAACTTAAACAACATTAACATATATTATTTTCAACATTTATGAAAGCTACAAGCTACCAGGACAAATCTTTGAAAATGGAAACCACAGAACTGAGAAAGTTACGCGAAAGCAAGGAGATTTTCTTTTGAACTGTTTTGTTTTTTCCAAAATATACCTTGGGGAAGGGAAACCTTGAGATATGAGGCATTTGCTTAAGAAGGACATAGTCTCAAGTTTCCTTTGTGGCTTGGAACTTGGGGACGGGAACCCTGAGTATTCGTTAAAACTTTATCTTCTTGAATCCATGGAAGGTAACTTTAAGACTTTTTGTGGAACTGCTTTACACTTGACGAAGGGAGCTGGAAGGAAGCTGAAAGCAGGAAGCAGCACAGACTATTGTATTGAACACTGGTTTCTTTTGATGACTGACATCCCTACACTTTGTACAGATATAGTTGTGAGGGCAAGCATAGGTTTTGGACACAGACAGATTCCTAAGTTGAACTCTTTGACTCAGACTTTCCTTAGTTTCATTTAATGTGGGAATCCCACCTTAGCATAGGGCAAGTTAGGTGTTCAACCATCCTGACATTTACAGGTATAAAAACTTTCTGTTTGAACTTTGAATCTATTGTCTGTGTCTTGCTTTGTTGATGCTTTCACAGATGGTGTCAGAAGTGGGATGTGGCTCAATTAATACAAGTTGGGAACCCTAGAAGTTAAGTGTCAACCTTGACTCTAACATTCCCTCTGTCCTCATCCTCCTCGATCTCTCTTCTGCCTTTGACACAGTCAACCATACCATCCTGCTCAACCATGTCCCTGAAAACCTGGGTATCACTGATCAGGCTCTGGCCTGGCTGACCTATTTCCTCTCAGATCGACCTTCCCAGGTCCAACTTGGGTCCTTCCTTTCATTTATCTTCCTCTCTACCTGTGGTGTTCTCCAGGGGTCTAACCTCTCGCCCTGGCTTTTCAAACAATACCTGGCAACTCTTGCCCACTGCATTGCCACTTTCTGCTCAAATTTTCAGTGCTATGCTGATGACACTCAACTCATTTTCAGGCTGCCCTCTGCCACCTCCTCTCCCTCCCTCATCTTCGATTGCCTAACTGCCATTCAAGATTGGTGTGCCACCAATGATCTTCGTCTGAATGCCAGCAAGACGGAGATCCTCCTCATCAGAACACCTTCACCATCCTTTCCCCTCACTCTCTGGTCGGCCTCCCTTGGCCCTCCTCTTACCCCCACCTGCAAGACTAAGAACCTGGGGGTCATCTTTTACTCCACCCTTTCCTTCTCCACCCACACCTCTGAGATCTCTAAAAAGTCAAACTTCCCACTGCACCGACTCAGAGGTACTCTGCCTTTCCTCTCCTTCCCCCAGAAGCTCATGGTATCCCAAGCTCTGGATCTCTCTAGCTTGGACTATTATAACAGCCTCTTTCGAAATCTACCTGCCTCGGCTCTCCGCCCTCTGCAACTAATCCAGAACAGGACTATGAGACTTGTCCTTGGCCTCAAGCCCTGGGATCGTATCTCTCCAGCTCTGAAGTCTCTCCATTGGCTCCCAGTGGATGCAAGGATAAAATTAAAAACCCTCTACATTGTCCACAAGGCTTTCTGGGGCCTGGGGCCAAAATACCTTCAGCTAACCCTCCGCAAATACCTCCCCTCTCGAACTCTTCGCTCCTCTACCTCCAACTCCCTCAGGGTCAGTCGTTTTTCAAATAAACGAGCTGGGGGTAGATCTCTGTCTTCTGGAACAGCCTCCCTGCCGCTCTAAAACTTGAGGGGAACTATCTCAATTTCCGGAAGCACCTCAAGACCTTCCTCTTTTCTTCTGCCTTCGCTCCCACTCTCCCCTCCTGATCTGTTCTCTCTTGGCACCGTGCACCTGGCCACCCTCTGTCTTCCAGGCCCAGGTACCTGCTCACCCTGCCACGCTCCCGCACTGCCTCCGGCCCACTCCTTGCACTGGGGTCTGTATCTGTACCCATACAGCCCCCCCTTTTTCTTCCTGCACTTATCAGACCTACCCTGTCTGCTGCCTTAAACCTAGCACTTGCAAATTGCTGGCTGCACTACCACTGTTTGTTTCCTTTATTATTTATTGTTATTTATCTGTTTCTCCTCTGCTTCACACTTTCCACTTCTCCCCCCTTCCATGCATTTTCCCTTCCCCCATGCACTTACGCGTTCTCAATGTCACTGGGCCTAGTAAGATCGCTGTTTTGTTCTCCCCTGTCCACCTCCATTGCCTTGTCGCGCTCTGAAACACTTGCGTACGAGCGCGATAGAAATAAATAAAATATCAATAAAGTGTCCGAGAATTGTACCCCTCAGTCCCCACTAAAGGCTCTATCTTTTATATCTGTAGTAGTAGGGATGAAACAATTTCCTCAGGAGAAAGGAAATTGATACTGACTTACCTGATATTGATTCCACCCACTGATACACACATTAGAAAAGCACCCAGGTCAGGGTTAGCATGGAGATTTGGGGTTGATGTCTTAGCGGGGGTGATAGACTCAGACCTCTGAGGTGATGTTAAGGTCTTACTACAAAACCACAGAAAAATCCATTCCAAATACATCAAGGAGATAAGGTTGCTCAAGGGGTGCTTGAAAAGGCAGTATTTCCTAGGCTTAAGGAAAGATCAGGGGAGATAAACACTGAAAAGGGAAATAGAGGCTTTGGGGAGGCTGACAAAACACCTGAATATCCTCCCAAAACAGAAACTAGAAAACCTACAAAGGAAGAGCCCGAAAACCCATGCTGATTCAGCTTTCACTCAGAGAAATGTCCCTTTGTTAACTGAAGCATTCTTGCAGGCAGTTTTAGAACCCGAGGGTCGTGAGAAAGAGGACCTTTCTTTTTTTCTAAAATCTGGACTTCTTTATAGAGGAGATACCACTTTGGAAGGTCTAGTAAAAGCACAGTTGGTGTTCACCAAAATTCATGAATAAGTTCTATTGGCCGGGAATTTATGCAGACATTAAAACCTTAATTCAAGCATTTGCGGTCTGCCAGAAAACTAGCCCACATATACCCCTGAATCCATTACTAATAATCTAAGTTCCATTGTCCGAATTACAGGATTCGTATGGAATATGTTGGACCCTAGAGACTTCTAAACTAGTGAATACATATATCTTAGTCATTGTAGATTATGCCACACGTTATCCGTAGCCCTTTCCCCTGAGAGCCAACATGACACAACAGATCCTGAAACATCTACTCCTCTTTTTCTCCAAGGTGGGATTTCAACTTCATGAAAAGTTAAATAACTATTACACATCTCTACCCTTAGAACATCATTGTATCATCCCCAGAGGAAAGATTTAACAAGACTCTTAGGACCTTACTCCAAAAAAGTTAGTTGAACAACATCGGTAAAACTATGATCAAATGAAACCCTGTCCCTTGTTTGCAGTACAGAAAATCCAATATCTATGGACAAGAGCCACGGAATGTCCTGGATATGTTAAAGGAAACCTGGGAAGAGAGAGAGGAAGCACCAATTCCACTGCAAATCGGCTAAAAGAGTATATTTAGGTTGTAAGATCTTTGGTGCAGATTCATATGATTAAGGCACAGTAACAACAAAAGACCTCTTATGATAAAAAGGTTTCCCTTACATCCTTTTCGCTAGGTCAAAAAGTGCCTGTCCTATTGCCTACCTCAGTAAACAAACTTGTATCCAAGGAGCATGGACCTTATGAGGTAATAGAGTAGATGGGTTCCTGTGATTATAAAATCTCACAACCTGACAGACGCCTTAAAACCCAAATCTACTTTTACTTTACTTTATTTATACCACGCAAACCAGAGAGGTCTGGAGGCAGATGGGCGCTGCAGGACAAAGTCCTTCCAAGGATAGAGCAAGACAAACAACATATATTACTCACCAGGAAGATGCTTGCAAAACAGATGGGCAGACTAGCTAGCTCTTGGGATTACTTAAAAAGAAGGTTCTTCAATTTCTTCTTGAACAGACATAATGATTTTTCACTTCTGAGATCCGGTGGATGGAGTTCCAGAGTCTGGGTGCTGCTATACAAAATGCACTTTTATTGACTTGTGACAACTTTGCTCTAGGTGCAACCAGCATATTGTTGTTGTCTGATCTCAGATGTATTACAACAACCTTCTTAATGGACCTTTCTGCCAGGTACACCGTATTTGAGCCCTCAAGGCATTAATGCACTATAGTAAGCAGCCAGAAGTGTATCCATTCCTCCACAGGGGGCCAGTGTAAGCATTTCCTAGCCTCAGAGATATGGTCGTATTTATTTAGCCCTACAATAGCTCTAATGGCACTGTTTTGTATGACTTGGAGTCTTTCAATTTCCCCTGTATTGACTCCCGTCAGAGGCTGCTACAGTAATCTATCTTGGAGCCTATAATAGCTCTAGCGACCTTCTCACTGCTCTTTTTCAAAAGATATGGGCATTTGTGGGACAGTACCCTTATATAGTAGGAGGATGTGCTTACAAGACTGTTAATTTGCACTCTCATTTTCATGCCTTTATCAAAAAATACTCCAAGAGTTTTGATCTTTTTTGTAGCGATTTTGCACTCAGCTATTTGGTACTCGCTGTAATAACCTCCTAATCTTGATATTCTGGGGCTAGTCCCTATAATCATGAGTTCTGTTTTCTGGTTGCTTAATGCATGCCCATTCTCCATCATCCAGAGCTGGATGAGATCATACATCTTGTTGATAGCAAGTGTATGTTCCCTATAATTCCTTGATAAAGGTGTGATACACTGCGTATTATCTGCATAATTGGAGAAACATATGCCCTTACTCTCTAATATTTGAAACAACGGGGCAATACAAATGTTGGACAGGGAGGGAGACAAGCAGGCTCCCTGAGGTACACCATATGGCAGTGGAACTGGGCTCACCTGAACACTTCCACTACAGACCCTAACAGATCTACCCTCCAAAATGGAGTGCACCCAGGCAACAACATCATTATTGAAATTAGCCACTTCCTTCAGTCTCTGCAACAAAAGTGGATGTTCCACCAAATCAAAAGTGGCTGAAAGGTCCACTACCATCATCAGCACTGTTTGTCCCATGTCCATATTATGCATCATATTGGAGTTAAGTTCTAAGAGAGCCGATTCAGTACGGAAGCCTGGTCTAAAACCTGACTGCCACTTTTTGAGGACATCATGCTTTGTTAGGTGGTCTAATATTTGTTAATAGGCCACCCTGTCCAAGATCTTTAACAATAAACAGGAGTTTGTTATAGGTCTGTAGTTCCCTGGTATTCCTGAGTCTGAATCTGGCTGTTTTAATAACGGTATCATCCATGCTTTGGAGATGCAAGGGCACATGGCATTCCATCAATGAAGCGTTGACTATTTTAGTCAACGTGCTAAGTAGTCATTCTGAGCAGGCTTTTACCATCAAGGCTGGACAAATGTCCCCTTACAATTATGTGGTTTAAGTTGGCTAAGGATAATACTGAGTTCTACTTCTGTAATCGCTCTGAAGTTAAAAATGGGAATTGCCAGCTTTTGTGGAACTTCTGTCATAACTGTACAACTATCAAATCCCTGAGAGGCTCTAGATTCAGTCGCTGGCCTGTCCTTCTGTATGTTTTGTTTTATTAACTCCAATTTCTTTATCATAGCATCCTCCGATTGAGGTACACCATGCTTTATCTTTCGCTGGCCCCTCTTGTGTGTTATCCAGGGTTTCTTTTCTAATTCCTTGAGGATTTTAAATAACTCTCTGGAGTCATGGTATGCTTTTTATATTCTAGATTCAAAGGTATCTTTCGTTGCTTGTATCAGTGCTAATTTATACCTTCAGGTGCCATGCTATATGTCAGTTTACCCACATCTAATTGGGAGTGTTTCCATATGTAGAGATGTGTCCTTTTATCTTTCCTGAGAATCTTCAGTTCAGGAGAGAGCAAGTATTATTTTTCTTCTGCGCCACTCGTTTGGTTTAAAGGGGGCTAGGGCGCTCATAGCCTTCTTCATTGTCTCTTGATATGATTTAATACGTTGTTAAGAAGTATGCAGGTTGGGCAAGTTATTCATTAACGGCAAAATCACCTGTTGCATATTTTCTGGCTTCACTTTCCTAGTGTTTCTCGATGTAGTCCATGTTTTAGCCACGGTGACAAGCTGCATTTGGTCAGGAAAAAGTATGGAACAGTGAATAAGAGATGCTCAGGCAATGGGCATGGCGTAATCATAGGTTTGCTTAATGTGATATTATTTGTTGCAATCCAATCCAGTATGTTGCCCTTTGTATGCGTGGCTTCTGCAATACATTGGGTAAACCCAGGCTGGCTAGCCTATTCTCCAGCTCTGTGGCCTGTGTGTCACTCTCATCTTCTTTCCAAAGGTTAAGATCTCCCACCAGCCTGAATATTGAGGGATGTTTCAGCAATGGGAGTATCAAATAACGCGTTTAAGTTATAAATCAGTCATGGGTGTTGGGATATATTAACATAATATTTAATGTAATAGTAGCCTCTCTTCATACTTTTATACGAAGGGTGTCACATCAATCTGGGCTAGTATTATCTATTTCCCAGTCATCCTGATTGTATTTGTGAATAAAGGCCACACTCCCCCCCCATTTGGCTATGCCTGTTCCTATGTCGCGTGGTATAGTCACTGGGCGTAGCCAGGATCATGGACGGGCCAGCAGCCTTGTGGAGCCATGTTTCTATTATGGCACATGTATGAACATCATGTTCCATGATATAGTCTGACACCTCTGTGGCATGTTTGCCTAGAGATCTTGTATTAAGTAATAGATAGCAGGGTTGGCGCAGTTGTTCCTTTTATGTTCACACACACTCTCAAACATTAACTAGTGTACACCTTATCATACTCCTTATTTTGGCTTACAGGATATCATAGACACCAGAAAATAAAGTGATTTATCCAGCATGCAGCAATTGTAATCCTCCGTGTATCAATCATCAATCCTCTGTTTTTTTAAAATACTTTTGAGAAAACTATTTCTGTCATAGTCTCTGAATGCCTTTAGGGAAAGGTGTTTTTCAAGGTTAAATGCAACACAATGGCATTGTCCAGAATCGTTTTAAAGATTCTCCCACAAAAAATGTAAACCTCATCTCCATACCCTCTTTGACAATTATTTTCACATTAAAATTCACCATGAAAAACGCTGGATGCTGTTTTCAAATAATAAACATTTACTTAAAAAATAATATTTTTTTAGGAACCAAACATATAGGTATAAATATAGGTATTGTGTAAATATATTTAAGAATCCCCCCACTCTATGATGGCATCAATCATCCTATTTGCAAACTTGAAATGAGGCCCTCTGGGCAAGCATGGTATCTCGCAGCTTGGCCAGCAGACAGGGGCTTCTCCCATGCATGGCCAATTTATTGCAATTGCTGTGTTGGCTGCTGCTTCAGGAAAGCTCTGAAACCCACCTTTATCTAACTTGACTGGATCATATATGTATGCACCCGATTTAAAGCCTTCCGTCTCCCCTCATAGAACCCACCCACATTACAAAAGAGGACATTAATCTGGCATAAGACAGATAATTGTTGGTTACCACCTTGACAGTATCATTTCATTGTGTACCCTGCAAAAAAAGTATTCTAAATATTTGGCTTGTATACCAATATATTTGGCAAACGATCAGGATATAGTGGTATTGATTTGGAATTTTGACTCAAGAAAAGGAAAGATTGTGGTTCAAATTTGGGAATTTTTTCTACATTTATGCTTAGTTGAAATAACTATGGGGAGGTTCTAAACACACGGAATTCCATTTCTAATGTCCTTATTGTGCCTCTAGAATCACAGCAATCTCTCAAAAATGGAGTACCTTAATAAAACTGGCATTTTAGGGCTCGTGGTCAGGGTGCTGTGGTTAAGGATATCAGAAAAACATGCAAATTGGGTTCTTGTATCATGCCAGCATCTAAGCGTAGGACTGTCATTCAAACCCGTACTTCTTGGTGCGGTATTGTTTCCAAGTCTAGCATGTTACCCCAAGCTATCCTGCCAGCCCTTCACATGGATTTGTCAATGAAACAAATTACAATAAGGGGGATATGGAAAAATACTATATTTTGCACCTTTTTAGTGACCTTTTTGTTGCAAGTGCAAAATCACTATAAGCTGGATGGCCTGACCGTTGCTTTAAAGTGTTTCATTAAACCCAATTTTCTCAACTTGTCCTTAAGAGGGAAACACACAGGTACAGGCAAATAAAATAGGTCTGTTTTTTCAAATGGTGTCACTTGTGACACTTATAACCCAAAACTATTGCATTGGAGTACAGATAGGGGGGAATGACATATGAGAAGGGATGAACAGCCTGTAGGTCTTGTTTGGTTATGTGTCCACCAATTCCCGTCCCATTGCCATGCTAATCCCTTTGGTCATCTCCAGTCATTCCTGCATCTTCCCGCCAAACACACCTCCTGATGGGAACTCTTTGAGCTCTCTTTAATCAAGCTTTAGCATCAGGCTTTCCATTCAAAGTGCCTGCCAATGTTATAAATATGGTGGTCTAGAATTAACGTGCCGGTAATTCAGTTTACTGGCACATTTCCAGACCGCCATACTAAACATTTGGAAGTGGGGTGGTCGGATTTACATGCAGCTCCGAACTGCCGTAATTCCGGCATCCCACCACCAAAAAATGCCAGTATTACCGGCACCAGTATTACAGGTAATTCCACATGGAATGGAGGAATTACCGCTGGTGCCGGCACTTGGAATATCTATTCCTAGTGCCAGTAACGGTAACTCCGTTTGGTGGTATCCTGCTGGATTTTCCGGTGGGATACCATCAAACATGTAATGAGGGCCAGTGACTTAATTGGTGTTGTAAACATGCTACTGATGTAATAAAAATAGCTTACCAGGCCTGGTTTCAGCCATTCGATTTGTAAGCACTCTGTTTCCTTCACTGAAGTCCTGTTTAAAACATGCATTGGCAAAGCCAAGATATTCGGCTTGTTCATAAGTTTTAAGCTTTTGCCAGTAACTGCTGTTAGATGCCCATGTACTTGCACCATTGTGCACCTGCTACCAACGATCGGTAGTTAATAACACTGCAGCAGTGCCTGGCAAGTTCCTTTCCCATGCCTACACAAAAGGCCAAACTGTTGGCATTGCAAATGCTTGTTTGATCCTGCAAGGGACAGGCAAAGAGGGCAGACCTACAAAGGGATGTGAATATATTTTTTGTAAATCAAATAAAATATGCTAATGAAATCTTCTACATTTAAACACCTAGAACTGGTGTTGGTCTTGACAATGCTTGTTTTTACTTGTGGAAATAACCCAGAACTCAGGGCCGTAATTGCATTAATCTACTGATTCACCATACTGAAAAATCATGGGCCTGCAACCTGGGAATCTCCAGGTAGTTTTAACTACAACTCATATGGACCAATACCATTTGTCTCGGGACGGGCAATGTGCGACACGGAACTGCAGGTTCGATTCCGGGGTCCGTGCTTAGAAACCCCTAGATATTAAGCGCGTTATAAATAACATATCATATCATATTGGGTAGGATGTAGGGTTGATGGGAGTTGTAGCCCAAAACAGCAGGAGAGCCGAAGATTGCAGACCCTGGCTGTACATTATGGGTATTGCATTTTAGCAGGATGCTGATTTACAAAGTGTGAATACATCTCGTTTTTCAGAAATCTGTTCCCTCTCCTCTTGCACTTTGCTGAACCAGTGCTAGTAGCCTTGAGGAATTGGGTTTCAGTGTGTCTGAGATGGCCGACTGTATTTAGACCCCCTTCATGTGCCTGCACAACCAAAGTCTCCTTGGTCCAAAGTTCACGAGGAAGTTCCATCTAAGATAATAGAAAAGGGATCCCTCAAGGGATTCATCCAATTCACTCATCCTGGGAAAGGGAAATGTCCTCCTAATGCCTAGTGAGGGTAAGGACAATCAATATTATCCTTTTCCTAATTCCCCGTTTCCTATTAAGAAGTTTCTAATAGATAAACCCACTTTTCAGGCATCTCTACTGAAGCCCTGCAGGAAGGCAACAGATCTTCTAGGAACCATTCTGCACTGAACATCCAGGACTACCTGGAACTTCTGAAGACCTCCAAGGACCAAACTTTGACATAAAGCTTGAACAACCAAGTTAAAGAAAAGCGTCTGTTACACCTGGAAAATGCTGCCTCGTTACTGTGTGATGTGTCACTGTGATTCGGAAATACACCTTTGCCAGGACATAGAATTTCTCTAATTTAGGCAGGAGGATAGCTCAGGGGCAACAGACTCACCTTAGGAACAAGGAAATTCAGTTCAATTCCAGTCACACAATTAAAAGCTGAAAGATTTAAATCCCTAATAATTATATTGATAATAATAATAATAATAATAATAATAATAATAATAATAATAATAATAATTAGTCCATTGATGTGCGGGTTGACAAAAAACAATGTATATTATGCATCACCTACACATCTCCAGTGGCATTATGAAAAGCCACTTTGTCTTCATGGAAAATGTGAGCCCCAGGCAGACCCTTTTGGTGGCTGTGGGCAAACCGTCACAAGGAAATCTCCCTCTCTCAGCCTGGATGTCACATCTCTTTTCTAATGAATAACCGCAAACAAATGTCCTGCTAAAGGTGTCGAAATGCAGTGTTCTCTAGACCTGTTGGCTCTGAAAGTATGGACTACAAGAAAAAGTTACTCTTGGCTGGAGCATGACTTATATGCGTGAAAATGGGGGCACCCACTTCAAAGAGCAAGTTCAAAGTTGTGATACATAACTTTTTTTTGCCAAATAGTTCAAAGGAAAACAAAGGGTAATTACAAATGCGAATTGCCATATGTTGCTCCAGACCCCTAAACGAATCCTGACTTGGTGGCTGGTTTGGGAGGAGAGAGAAGGGTAACTGTCCAATCCGAGTGGCAGGGATTATTGCAGGGTACTTCTCAAAGATTGTAAAATTGGTGATGTCATCAGTGCCTTATAAGTGGGACAGCACTATAACAGAGAGAGAGAGGAAAAGACAGACAGGAGACAGACCATCAGGAAGGCTGCTGAAACTTACCATCTGACAGCTGTAAAGAGACAATAGAGGAGATTGCTGAAGATGTGGTTACAAAGAGACCACCTTGCCCGCTTTGCTGAAGGAGAAAAGCCAGACCCTCAGCCTAGGAAGGGAATTATAAAAAACCTCTGTATATTCAGGGGAAGGGGGGAATTCTCCAGATTTCCTGGTGGGAGGAATGAGGAACCTGGGTTCTATTCTGAGCCTATAAGGAACTCCAGGGAGAGTGACCCTGAGAGTTCACTTTGGTCCAGGCAAGAGGAGTCCAAACCCCTTGGTTCTGGGAGATATTCCCAGTGTCTTAGAGATAGGGAGCTCTTAGAAGACAGGGAAGGGAGTACCCTTAGCAGTTATGAGTCTGAAGGTGAATGAACTCTGGTGCAGAAGAAGAAGGGAAACAAAGAAAGGGTTTTGTCAAACACCCAATAAGACACATCAAGGCCATAACGAGTTTCCTGACCCCATATCATAAGAATGCCAAGTATTCGGTATCAGTGCACCTGGAACTTTATGAGCAGATGATGTGAATTGTATAGCATTTGCTAAATGGACGTTGTCACCTGAGTACTCCAGTTTCTTTGCAGGACAGGAGCACCAGTATTATCATAAATGATCCACTTATAAGGAGGCCATATTAAAACATGTTTCCACCAATAAGAACCCACAAGAGGCCCGTAAGGCTGCATATAACTTGCAGTGTGGGGAAGATCAGGCGCCTGGGGAGTATGTGCAGGAGTTAAAGAGGGAATTTGCTCAGACTTCTCGGCTGGTGAATACCAATAGTAGTGAATTCATAACTACCTATTTCCATGCACTCCCCAAATACATAATGACTTATTTGGTGCGTGATTTTCACAAGCATAGGACCCTGGATTGGGTGATTGAACAGGCCACCAGGATTTATGAGGTCCACAAGCCTGCTGAGAGTATAAATACCACCAAGACCCCCACACCATCTAACACCCTCTGCTGCTGCAAAGGTGGTGGAGGTATAAACTACCCCTCCGTTGGATCTGGAGATGGGGGGGCTAAAAGTACCATCCTGTCAGCAAGCAAAATGGAAATCAGAAGGGACACCCCAACTCGGCCCAATCGAATGGAAGTCGGCCGGGTGCCCAGAACAATGATCCCTCTGACCCTGCCACCTATATAAGCCCTAGGTAAAAGGGTATTAAACCAATCCTGGAGTATGTATACACTCCCCTGGCCCAATGGGGGGGAGCGAATAAGGTAAGTACTGCCCCAGTAAACTTCCCCCCCAAACTTCTCTCAGAAGAGAGGTATCACTCCACCTCCCAATCTGAACCTTTTCCCCAGATATCTCCCAAACCAGAACTTCCAAAACAATCCTCCTCTCTCTCTTCGGTTCCAGGATAATGGATCCCTGAACCCAGGAGAAGGGAGATTCAGGATGTAAAAATGATGAGGGGAATTCCCAGTAGCCGAGCTACACTTGAGACCTCCCTTCCACTCAGACAAGGTCTCACAACTGGAGCTACACGTCCAGCAACTTACCAATGATATCGGGCACATGCTGAGAGCTCAGTCCAACTCTAAACCTAAACCCGCTTCCCAAAATTCCCCAAAACCCCGGTCTGATGCCCGGGGGGTTAATGACAGGAGGAAACCTCTGACAAACCACAGGTTCCGGAGGAGGGGGTCCAGGTTGATGGCAGATGCTAAGCCCATCAGGAAGCTTCCTTTCTCACCCAAACAGAACCCCTAAAAACCTCTCAGACTGAAAGAGTCTCTTCTGCCCATAAAATGTTAGAACCTAAAGAGCAAAGGTTAAGTAGGAGAGGCCAAAGAAGAACCCACTTTGTGGATGAACTCCGGATTATGCCTTTTGAAGGAGAAGAATCCCTGAAGGATTTAGGTAAGCAGTCCTTTTCTTTCAAAAACAGGGGGATCCCTCCCAAAGATAAATGAGTCCCAAAAGACCCTGAGTGGGACAGGGTAAGTATGGAGACCGACCTAGGACTAGAAACGATTTAAGCCCAAACATGTGAGCCACATAAAGTGAAACAGAGGGGCTGTTCTTTCACAAAACAGGTTCTGAGAACTGTAGCCAGCTAACGGGGGACAGCCAAAGAGCTGTCCCAGGAAAAAGTGGATTCCTCAAAAACTCAGGTTGCGGGTTGCAAAGCTTTTTTTACAGATTTCCAGACACAGACACAGAAAATTGCCCAATTTCAGACAGTGTCAGAGGTCAATATTAAGAAAGTGAACACTGGGCTGACCAATAACTCAAACTTTCTTTGGACCTTGGAGGAGAAAGAAGGCTAATTTTATGCACCGTTCAAGGTGCAGGGTTAGTGTGAATCATCAGCTCTGGTGAATACTGGATCCAAAGCCACCCTCCTGTCAAAAAAGGGCCTTTGACCAACTAAACTCAGGACACGGAAGGGCCACCAATTTCCTTTACACCACTTCCCGGCCAACTTCAAAATTCTGACATGAAATATATTTCCGTCTAAGGTACTGCGGATCTGGACATAAAAATTTGACGGCACCGGCTGAAACATCTGGTGATCATTGTGACTCCAAAGCGCAAACCTTCCTTACTGGGGAACGATCTCCTGAGAAGTTTATCACCTCTGATCGACTGTGTAAACACGTTCCTCTGGAGTCAGACTAACCCCCCAATCAAATTAAAAATTAGTAATTATGTAAGCCTGAATGGTACCTGTCACGTAAGATCAACACTCTGAGAACGTAGAGTTCCTTTTAAAAAAGAACCAAGTCCCAGACATCACAGTCATCTCTGTAGGAGTACAAACTGGTGATGGGAACCCTTCTCTATTCTTGAAAATATACTTTCCTCCCAGTTTTAGCTGGCCATCCACATTGGAAGGGAACACCCTAAAGTGTTACACCAGTCCAAAATCAGAAGAAACCTTGAGTCCTCTGAAATCAGACAAGAAAGAGTCCGCTCAAAGTCTGACAGAAAAGGGGCAAGCAGTTGTTTTTCCCATTCAGGTAAATGAGGGGGAGGAACTGGTGCTCGCCAGAGTATGCCTGAATAATGGAAGGAACTTATTCAGCAAAGACATATTCAGGAAACTACCAAACGATCAGACCATTCCCACATTTAAATTGATTGACAAATGGGAAGTAGGTCTGAAAACACCAAATTCCAAACATGTCATGCCCAGAAGGTGTATGCTAAACATTTCTATTGTCAACAAATTCATAGAATATAATTGATGGGTCATGAGAGATTTCCCTTCTGCCTTTTATCTGGGTAGTGACATTCTCAACCAATTTGCACTTAATAATAAAGCCTGCTGCCGAATAGGGAGTAACCCCATCTGCTTGTGCTGTTGAATTTCAAGTGAGAGAAGAGGTTACCATCCAAGGACAGGTGCAACAATTTACTCTTCCCCTCAAAATTTGGCAAGGACAGAACCTCAAACATCAGGACACATATATAAATCTAAATTCCCATCTCCAACAACAAAGTTTATTTTTAAATCGGACACCACTAGTAGACCTACAACAAGACATCATTCGAACATTGGTGGATAACAGCAACCCTCAAAGTATCACTTTGGGCGCAGACACCTTTATTGGAATGGCGGTTTAGGCCCAGCATTATTCTATTAATTTAGGTAATGAAATCATGGGACCAATTCCAAACAACTGTTTCAACATCATCAGCAACGCTGTTCCTCCAGAAAAGATGTTTACTAGGCATGGGGGGAATTTCCTGGTGTACTCTTCCTGCCCCTATGGTGTGGAAGAGGTGACCTGTGACATTAGCAAGGTGGAGGTAGTGTTTAGAGTGAAGGACCACTACCTTGAATCCCCTGTCCAGGTCAACACCATCAAAAGACATCGTTCCACCCAACTGGAGGATACTGCTAAAATTGACAAGCCAGAGGTCTTTCCAGGTTTCAAGCAGATGGTCAAGGAAAGGATCAATCTTGCTGATGCCTGTGAGACCGAGGAGCAAAGACAAAAACTAAAACAGCTCTTCCTGGAATTCCAAGATATCTTTTCAGTATACTCATATTACTGTGGACGCGAATCCATTCATTCAACCACCATTCCCACGGACTCTAAGATGGCTCCTGTGTTTGTGAAACAATACTGGTTACCTCTCGCATCCATGGAGTCACTCACAGAGATTATTAAGAATTTAGAATAACGTGGGATAATTCGTCCAATCCACAGTACCTTCAACAACCCGGTACTGAGGATCCTGAAACCAAACAGCTAATGGAGACTATATTCAGACCTGAGGGAGTTGAACAAATGGGTCCACATGTTAAGGTGGCCCCTTCCCTACATCGGTCAGGGACTGGCCCAGATCCAAGTGTCAAAGGTGCACACCGCCATTGACCTGACCAACGGTTACTGGACAGTACCCATGAGTAGGGACAACCAGTACAAGCTTGCCTTTATCTTCGGGGGTCAGCAGTACATGTGGAGCCAAACCCCTTTGGATGCATAAACTCCTGCAATGAGTTCAACATCTTCCTACATAAGGCCATGCCCGATTTGGGCGAAAGGGGAAACCTGACCTATGTGGATGATGTTTTGATCAAGAGCTCAACTGTGGAGGAACATATAGCAAAAATATGGTATGTTCTAACCCTTTTGCAGAAGGCCGGAGCAAAACTGTCCTTTCAGAAGACTCAGTGGGGTAAGACCCGAGAGAACGTCTTATTGCACAAGATCACACTGGAGGGCCTTAATCCACAGGCAAAGAAGGTGGAAGCCTTATTGAAATCAAAGCCATCTTGGACTTACTAATTATTATCGAAAATCATTAAAGGCTTCGCAGAGGTCACTTGTCCCTTTGTCCATTTATTAAAGACCGGAGTCAAGTGAGAGTGGGATCCAGAACAATCTGGGGCAGTTAAACAACTGAAAAGAAGCTTTTCCCAGGCTCCCTGTTTGTATTACCCTATAAAGAACAAGAAGTTCTTCTTAGAGACAGGGTTTTCATATATTTGCCAAACAGCGGTATTGTACCAAAAGCTTGTCAAGGTCACCAAAGTCATCTCATACACGAGCAAGTCTTTGTCCCCTGTGGAGGAAAAATTTAATGACTGCGAGAAGTCACTCCTGACAATGCTGTGGGCTCTGAAATATGACCGACCATTCAAACAGGGGGAGCACATCATTGTTGAGACTCCTCATCAACCCTTGCAGTATCTACAAAGTGACAGAATCTGGATGAGGAACGTTAGAAATTCCGGAATTACTTCCTGGATTCTGTCAATGCAAGGCTTTCCTGTGTAGGTCAGATATGGCCAAAACAAGAAGAGTCCTGTAACGCAAGGGTTGGCGGACTTGCATGATTGTGCTCAAGAAAACTGTCTCGAGGACGAAAGTCTTATGACCAACAACATCATGGAGGCGTACTTAACTTCCCCACACAAGGTCTATGAACAAAACACATGTCAGGGGATACCCACAGTTCATGTGGATGAGTGCTCCTACCATGTTGATAACAACGGGGAAAAGAACTGGTGGATGGTCTTGGGAATGTCTGGGCGAATGATACCCAAGAAGCCTCTGCTGGTTATAAAACAGGACCCCAAAGTAGTCAGTTTGCAGAGTTGATGGCCGTTTATCAGGCCATCCTCACTGCAGTGCACCACCAACTCAATAAACTGGTCATAATCACTGACTCTGATTGTGGTTGCAATGGATTTGTGGAGCACCTGATTAACTGGAAGAATCGAGGCATGCTTTGTGCCAACAATAAACCTCTAAATCATGCCAAACTGATCCATTCAATCAACAATCTGGTGACCTCTAATGAGATGACCATCTACTGGAAGAAGATAATAGGTCATTCCAAGATAGAGTACAAACTGGTGATGGGAACCCTTCTCTATTCTTGAAAATATACTTTCCTCCCAGTTTTAACTGGCAATCCAAATTGGAAGGGAACACCCTAAAGTGTTACACCAGTCCAAAATCAGAAGAAACATTGAGTCCTCTGAAATCAGACAAGAAAGAGTCCGCTCAAAGTCTGACAGAAAAGGGGCAAGCAGTTGTTTTTCCCATTCAGGTAAATGAGGGGGAGGAACTGGTGCTCGCCAGAGTATGCCTGAATAATGGAAGGAACTTCATCAGCAAAGACTTATTCAGGAAACTACCAAACGATCAGACCATTCCCACATTTAAATTGATTGACAAATGGGAAGTAGGTCTGAAAACACCAAATTCCAAACATGTCATGCCTAGAAGGTGTATGCTAAACATTTCTATTGTCAACAAAGGCATAGAGTATAATTGATGGGTCATGAGAGATTTCCCTTCTGCCTTTTATCTGGGTAGTGACATTCTCAACCAATTTGCACTTAATAATAAAGCCTGCTGCCGAATAGGGAGTAACCCCATGTGCTTGTGCTGTTGAATTTCAAGTGAGAGAAGAGGTTACCATCCAAGGACAGGTGCAACAATTTACTCTTCCCCTCAAAGTTTGGCAAGGACAGAACCTCAAACATCAGGACACATATATAAATCTAAATTCCCATCTCCAACAACAAAGTATATATTTAAATCGGACACCGCTAGTAGACCTACAACACGACATCATTCGAACATTGGTGGATAACAGCAACCCTCAAAGTATCACTTTGGGCGCAGACACCTTTATTGGAATGGCGGTTTAGGCCCAGCATTATTCTATTAATTTAGCTAATGAAATTATGGGACCAATTTCAAACAACTGTTTCAACATCATCAGCAACGCTGTTCCTCCAGAAAAGATGTTTACTAGGCATGGGGGGAATTTCCTGGTGTACTCTTCCTGCCCCTATGGTGTGGAAGAGGTGACCTGTGACATTAGCAAGGTGGAGGTAGTGTTTAGAGTGAAGGACCACTACCTTGAATCCCCTGTCCAGGTCAACACCATCAAAAGACATCGCTCCACCCAACTGGAGGATACTGCTAAAATTGACAAGCCAGAGGTCTTTCCAGGTTTAAAGCAGATGGTCAAGGAAAGGATCAATCTTGCTGATGCCTGTGAGACCGAGGAGCAAAGACAAAAACTAAAACAGCTCTTCCTGGAATTCCAAGATATCTTTTCAGTATACTCATATTACTGTGGACGCGCATCCATTCATTCAACTACCATTCCCACGGACTCCGAGATGGCTCCTGTGTTTGTGAAACAATACTGGTTACCTCTCGCATCCATGGAGTCACTCACAGAGATTATTAAGAATTTAGAATAACGTGGGATAATTCGTCCAATCCACAGTACCTTCAACAACCCGGTACTGGGGATCCTGAAACCAAACAGCTAATGGAGACTATGTTCAGACCTGAGGGAGTTGAACAAATGGGTCCACATGGTAAGGTGGCCCCTTCCCTACATCGGTCAGGGACTGGCCCAGATCCAAGTGTCAAAGGTGCACACCACCATGGACCTGACCAACGGTTACTGGACAGTACCCCTGAGTAGGGACAACCAGTACAAGCTTGCCTTTATCTTCGGGGGTCAGCAGTACATGTGGACCCAAACCCTTTGGATGCATAAACTCCTGCAATGAGTTCAACATCTTCCTACATAAGGCCATGCCCGATTTGGGCTAAAGGGGAAACCTGGCCTATGTGGATGATGTTTTGATCAAGAGCTCAACTGTGGAGGAACATATAGCAAAAATATGGTATGTTCTAACCCTTTTGCAGAAAGCCGGAGCAAAACTGTCCTTTCAGAAGACTCAGTGGTGTAAGACCCGAGAGAACATCTTATTGCACAAGATCACACTGGAGGGCCTTAATCCACAGGTAAAGAAGGTGGAAGACTTATTGAAATTAAAGCCATCTTGGACTTACTAATTATAGTCGAAAATTCATTAAAGGCTTCGCAGAGGTCACTTGTCCCTTTGTCCATTTATTAAAGGCCGTAGTCAAGTGAGAGTGGGGTCCAGAACAATCTGGGGCAGTTAAACAACTGAAAAGAACCCTTTCCCAGGCTCCCTGTTTGTATTACCCTATAAAGAACAAGAAGTTCTTCTTAGAGACTGGGTTTTCAGATATTTGCCCAACAGCGGTATTGTACCAAAAGCTTGTCAAGGTCACCAAAGTCATCTCATACACGAGCAAGTCTTTGTCCTCTGTGGAGGAAAAATTTAATGACTGCGAGAAGTCACTCCTGACAATGCTGTGGGCTCTGAAAAATGACCGACCATTCAAACAGGGGGAGCACATCATTGTCGAGACTCCTCATCAATCCCTGCAGTATCTACAAAGTGACAGAATCTGGATGAGGAACGTTAGAATTTCCGGAATTACTTCCTGGATTCTGTCAATGCAAGGCTTTCCTGTGTAGGTCAGATATGGCCAAAACAAGAAGAGTCCTGTAACGCAAGGGTTGGCGGACTTGCATGATTGTGCTCAAGAAAACTGTCTCGAGGACGAAAGTCTTATGACCAACAACATCATGGAGGCGTACTTAACTTCCCCACACAAGGTCTATGAACAAAACACATGTCAGGGGATACCCACAGTTCATGTGGATGAGTGCTCCTACCATGTTGATAACAACGGGGAAAAGAACTGGTGGATGGTCTTGGGAATGTCTGGGCGAATGATACCCAAGAAGCCTCTGCTGGTTATAAAACAGGACCCCAAAGTAGTCAGTTTGCAGAGTTGATGGCCGTTTATCAGGCCATCCTCACTGCAGTGCACCACAAACTCAATAAACTGGTCATAATCACTGACTCTGATTGTGGTAGCAATGGATTTGTGGAGCACCTGATTAACTGGAAGAATCGAGGCATGCTTTGTGCCAACAATAAACCTCTAAATCATGCCAAACTGATCCATTCAATCAACAATCTGGTGACCTCTAATGAGATGACCATCTACTGGAAGAAGATAATAGGTCATTCCAAGATAGAGTACAAACTGGTGATGGGAACCCTTCTCTATTCTTGAAAATATACTTTCCTCCCAGTTTTAACTGGCAATCCACACTGGAAGGGAACACCCTAAAGTGTTACACCAGTCCAAAATCAGAAGAAACCTTGGGTCCTCTGAAATCAGACAAGAAAGAGTCCGCTCAAGGGGCAAGCAGTTTTTTTTCCCATTCAGGTAAATGAGGGGGAGGAACTGGTGCTCGCCAGAGTATGCCTGAATAATGGAAGGAACTTCATCAGCAAAGACTTATTCAGGAAACTACCAAACGATCAGACCATTCCCACATTTAAATTGATTGACAAATGGGAAGTAGGTCTGAAAACACCAAATTCCAAACATGTCATGCCCAGAAGGTGTATGCTAAACATTTCTATTGTCAACAAAGGCATAGAATATAATTAATGGGTCATGAGAGATTTCCCTTCTGCCTTTTATCTGGGTAGTGACATTCTCAACCAATTTGCACTTAATAATAAAGCCTGCTGCCGTATAGGGAGTAACCCCATGCGCTTGTGCTGTTGAATTTCAAGTGAGAGAAGAGGTTACCATCCAAGGACAGGTGCAACAATTTACTCTTCCCCTCAAAATTTGGCAAGGACAGAACCTCAAACATCAGGACACATATATAAATCTAAATTCCCATCTCCAACAACAAAGTTTATATTTAAATCGGACACCGCTAGTAGACCTACAACACGACATCATTCGAACATTGGTGGATAACAGCAACCCTCAAAGTATCACTTTGGGCGCAGACACCTTTATTGGAATGGCGGTTGAGGCCCAGCATTATTCTATTAATTTAGGTAATAAAATCATGGGACCAATTCCAAACAACTG
The DNA here is from genome assembly GCF_040938575.1 of Ambystoma mexicanum. Classification (NCBI taxonomy): domain Eukaryota; kingdom Metazoa; phylum Chordata; class Amphibia; order Caudata; family Ambystomatidae; genus Ambystoma; species Ambystoma mexicanum. The sequence goes on along the minus strand of NC_090927.1, from coordinate 231,389,804 downwards.
TTTCAACATCATCAGCAACGCTGTTCCTCCAGAAAAGATGTTTACTAGGCATGGGGGGAATTTCCTGGTGTACTCTTCCTGCCCCTATGGTGTGGAAGAGGTGACCTGTGACATTAGCAAGGTGGAGGTAGTGTTTAGAGTGAAGGACCACTACCTTGAATCCCCTGTCCAGGTCAACACCATCAAAAGACATCGTTCCACCCAACTGGAGGATACTGCTAAAATTGACAAGCCAGAGGTCTTTCCAGGTTTCAAGCAGATGGTCAAGGAAAGGATCAATCTTGCTGATGCCTGTGAGACCGAGGAGCAAAGACAAAAACTAAAACAGCTCTTCCTGGAATTCCAAGATATCTTTTCAGTATACTCATATTACTGTGGACGCGAATCCATTCATTCAACCACCATTCCCACGGACTCTAAGATGGCTCCTGTGTTTGTGAAACAATACTGGTTACCTCTCGCATCCATGGAGTCACTCACAGAGATTATTAAGAATTTAGAATAACGTGGGATAATTTGTCCAATCCACAGTACCTTCAACAACCCGGTACTGGGGATCCTGAAACCAGATAGCTAATGGAGACTATGTTCAGACCTGAGGGAGTTGAACAAATGGGTCCACATGTTAAGGTGGCCCCTTCCCTACATCGGTCAGGGACTGGCCCAGATCCAAGTGTCAAAGGTGCACACCGCCATTGACCTGACCAACGGTTACTGGACAGTACCCGTGATTAGGGACAACCAGTACAAGCTTGCCTTTATCTTCGGGGGTCAGCAGTACATGTAGACCCAAACCCCTTTGGATGCATAAACTCCTGCAATGAGTTCAACATCTTCCTACAATAGGCCATGCCCGATTTGGGCGAAAGGGGAAACCTGGCCTATGTGGATGATGTTTTGATCAAGAGCTCAACTGTGGAGGAACATATAGCAAACATATGGTATGTTCTAACCCTTTTGCAGAAGGCCGGAGCAAAACTGTCCTTTCAGAAGACTCAGTGGTGTAAGGCCCGAGAGAACGTCTTATTGCACAAGATCACACTGGAGGGCCTTAATCCACAGGCAAAGAAGGTGGAAGCCTTATTGAAATTAAAGCCATCTTGGACTTACTAATTATAGTCGAAAATTCATTAAAGGCTTCGCAGAGGTCACTTGTCCCTTTGTCCATTTATTAAAGACCGGAGTCAAGTGAGAGTGGGCTCCAGAACAATCTGGGGCAGTTAAACAACTGAAAAGAAGCTTTTCCCAGGCTCCCTGTTTGTATTACCCTATAAAGAACAAGAAGTTCTTCTTAGAGACAGGGTTTTCAGATATTTGCCCAACAGCGGTATTGTACCAAAAGCTTGTCAAAGTCACCAAAGTCATCTCATACGCGAGCACGTCTTTGTCCTCTGTGGAGGAAAAATGTAATGACTGCGAGAAGTCACTCCTGACAATGCTGTGGGCTCTGAAAAATGACCGACCATTCAAACAGGGGGAGCACATCATTGTGGAGACTCCTCATCAACCCTTGCAGTATCTACAAAGTGACAGAATCTGGATGAGGAACGTTAGAAATTCCGGAATTACTTCCTGGATTCTGTCAATGCAAGGCTTTCCTGTGTAGGTCAGATATGGCCAAAACAAGAAGAGTCCTGTAACGCAAGGGTTGGCGGACTTGCATGATTGTGCTCAAGAAAACTGTCTCGAGGATGAAAGTCTAATGACCAACAACATCATGGAGGCATACTTAATTTCCCCACACAAGGTCTATGAACAAAACACATATCAGGGGATACCCACAGTTCATGTGGATGGGTGCTCCTACCATGTTGATAACAACGGGGAAAAAAACTGGTGGATGGTCTTGTGAATGTCTGGGCGAATGATACCCAAGAAGCCTCTGCTGGTTATAAAACAGGACCCCAAAGTAGTCAGTTTGCAGAGTGGATGGCCGTTTATCAGGCCATCCTCACTGCAGTACACCACCAACTCAATAAACTGGTCATAATCACTGACTCTGATTGTGGTAGCAATGGATTTGTGGAGCACCTGATTAACTGGAAGAATCGAGGCATGCTTTGTGCCAACAATAAACCTCTAAATCATGCCAAACTGATCCATTCAATCAACAATCTGGTGATCTCTAATGAGATGACCATCTACTGGAAGAAGATAATAGGTCATTCAAGATAGAGGGCCAGATAAGAATGGGAATGACCTGGCTGACCACCTGGCTAAAACCAGAGCCCTACAGGTGGATTTCATAAAAACAGATTCCCTCTGCTGGGTGAAATCCAACTGGCAGCTGTAACCCAGTCACAAACACAGGGTATCCGCAAACTCTCAACAGTCCAGTGGAGTAAAGATACCCCAGATGCAGATTTGGTCACTGCACAGAAAGAGGACCCGATCATTGGGAAATTGTATCGACACAATGAAGACCAAGTAAGCTTTCCTCAAACAGAGTCTGATTATGCCAGTAAAGAGGAACTCTGGGTGTTGATGAAGTTTGCCAAGATGTTACGGATCCAAGACGGCTTGTTGGTAAGGACAGCCCTTTCTGGCATTGACCTATGGGTGGTACCTACCTCATTCTGCAGCCTGATGTTGAACCACGCTCATGACACGGCCACTGCTTGTCATAGGCGGTTTCATACGGCATTTGAAATCTTGCGCGAGGTTGCCTACTGGGCACACATGGGCCGGGACCTCAACACTTACCTAAAGGGTGACTTGTGTGTGCTCAATTCCAACCCAGTTCACTCACACACAGAGCTCCCCTACAGAAAAGGGGACTGACACTGCCATGGTCAGATTTGCAAGTCAATTTCATTGGGCCAGTGATTCGCTCCTCTAGATGAAACAAATACATGTTGACTGTGACATGCTTGTTCACAAAGTGAGTAGAATGTCTTCCAGCCCTGAATTGTTAGGCAGAGACAGCTTCTGCACTAATGATCAACCACATCATCTGTTGTTTTGGCCTCCCGCAATGGACTGAGTCGGACAGAGGAAGCTATTTTACCAGTGAGTTGATGGTGAAGATGTGGGAGCTTCTAGGGGTAAAAAGAAAACTCTGCATTGCCTACCGTCTGGCCTCAAGCTAGGGGGTGGAAAGATACAACAAAACAATTGTGAGTATCTTAAGGAAGTATGTGGCAGACTCTGGGCCCAATTGGGGCATCTGATTGCCGCTTGTCCTGATGGCTATTAGGTCTACACCATCTTCTTCTACTAATATGTCTCCATTTGAGATCATGATCAGATGGAAATGGTGTTACCACAGTATCTGCTCTATAGGACTCAGGAGCAGACACTGATAAATCCGTCCACTACTCATGAGTAAATTGAACATTTAAGGAAGCACCTCCAGCATGCTTTTGCTTATGCTCAGCGAAATTTTGAAAAGTCGTCTGATGGAAAGAAGATGTACTATGATCTAAAGACCACCAAGAAAGGGTATGAAATAGGTGACAAGGTTTACCTGTAAAATTTTCGAAGGAATCAGGTCGAGGAGCGAAAATTCCTTCCATCTTGGCGTGGTGACTTTGAAATTGAAAATAAAATATAACCTGTTGCTGACAAGTTCCGCATTCCAAAAGGAGGACAGACAGAAGAAAAATGGGTCCACATCAATCAGTTGAAAAGCTGTCATCCCATAAACGCTTTATGATTGATTTATGAGCCAAATGAAAATCGAGCAGAGGAACCATCTGATGAATGAAAAGGAAGGATGAACAACCAGATAAAAATGTATATCAGGGAGTAATTCACTTGGTGTTATTGTACAAATGAAGAAAATAAATAAAATGGATTTTGTGAAATGGTGAACATGTCAGGTTGTAATTTTATGTTGTTGTTGTTATTGTTGTTGCAAATTCTATGGAAATCTTCTGGGGAAATATGTGTGTAAAAAGTACTGAATCTCTTTTTCTATGCTTTATTAGAGAAATAACCTCCTTAACTTCCAACCTGGAGTTGGGAGTGGAGTCCGGTGATAACCACAGGGACCTGGAAAAGAAGGAAGAAAGGGTGTGCCATGCCATGCACTCCAACCCAGAGATGGAAGGTGAGGCTGGAGGGCCGACTCCCTGATGAAGGGGATTGCACCTAATAAAATCTCACTCTGCCCTGCTCTTCCCCAACAAAGAGTCATGGAAGAACAGGGTTAAAAGAAAAAAACCTCTGGGCACAGACTGACCTAACGAAAACAAACCGCTGGAAGGCAGAAGGAGGGCCATTTGTCTCACATGAACATTCACAATTAATTTAAAAGGACTATTATCATTTAGGCCTTTTTCTCAGCCATCACAAGGTTGATGCATTTCATCTATGTGCCATTTTTTATGTAATTTCCAGGCGATTTTGGGGATGTAAAATTCATCTACCTGTGACTCAGTGAACTGTAATGGCCAGTTAAACTAGGTTTCTGGCTCATCTGAACATGTTCAAAATGTGAGAGTTGGTGAGCGGGTGGAAAATGAAATTAGGGATATGCTTAATAACTTATTTTCATAACTGTTGTGCTTTTTCTGGAAACAGCAGAAAGGTGCCACATGGCCCTGCTACATGGTACGGATTTTGTGGTCGGCTTATTTAATTCTCCATGATTAGCTCAATCAGAAAATATATTTAGTATGACAGTTGCTTGTAAAATTATGAAGTTGTGATACATAACTAGTTTTTGCAAAAAAGTTGAAAGGAGAACAAAGGGTGATTACAAATGGGAATTGTCATATGTTGCTCCAGACCCCTAAACCAATATTGATTTGCAGCCTGGTTTTGGGAGGAGAGAGAAGGGTAACTGTTCAATCCTAGTGACAGGAATTATTGCAGGTTACTTCCCAAAGATTGTAAAATTGGTGTTGTCATCGCTGCTAAATAAAGGGAATTGTACTAGGAGAGAGAGAGACAGAGGGCCTCATTACGACCCAGGTTATAATGGGTTAACGGCGCCGTAAAAGGCTGCGGCGCCGTTAACCTATTAGCGCCTAATTACAAGGTCACTTTGCGGGACCCTACCGTAACGGCTGGTGTAGACCAGCCATTAAAGTAGGGACCCGCAAAGGCACCTTGGTGCTAATTACGGTGCCGCAATTTCAATTTGCGGCACCATACTTAGTGCCTTCCCCATTCCCATTGAGCCCTATGGGGCAAAAATGGGAAGGGCCATGGAGGAAGGGGGAATTACCGCCCCGCCAACCTTGTAATGGGGTGGCAATTCCCCCTTTCTCCATGGCGTAGTCGGTAATTTACCGGCATAGACCATGGTGCTAATAGCACCCTGGTCTTCCGCCAGGGTCGTAATGAGGCCCAGAGAGAGAGAGAGAGAGAGAGAGAGAGAGAGGAACAGACAGACAGGAGACAGACCATCAGGAGGCTGCTGAAACTTACCATTTTACAACTGTAAGGTGACACCAGAGGAGATTGCTGAGAGTGCATCTGGATGGAGCTGTCTATTTCTAGAAAGGCCTCAATGCTGACTGTGTCCTATGGTGGAGAGCTGGAGGCCATCTTTGAGAGTGGGGTGTCCAGACCCCTGCCCTATCTTTTCAGAGTACCCTGAGATGCAGCTGGCTTTCCTAAAACTTTAACAGAGGCTTGCTATGTAAGTAGAACTGAGCCCTGGGAAACCAAAATGTGGGGGAGTCTGCTTGCCTTGAATCCTTTCATTTTATAGTCGGTGGGTGGGCCAAAACTGTGTAGATCCTTAGCCTATTTAACTAAAAATATTAATTTAATTAATTCCCTATTTGGCTTAACACTAAGGGTGAATTTTGTTAAAATTCAAAATTAACAGAGCTCACTGGCCAGTGCGCAGTGAAAACTATATCCTATAATTTAATTGTGTAATCCTTTTTTTCCTGCTGACCCCGACATTTTAAGGAACAGTGGTGTCTTTGTTCTTAAGTCAGTCCAACCTTTTTATCCAGCTTCCCCAACAAAGGCCTTTTGGTGGAGGGGGTTCTGAAATACAAAATTCCGCAAATCATTTGAATGTTTCTGTCTGACTTCCAAACATAAACCAAAGCAAGGTAGTTTGAAAAACAAACCGCTAAATCAATCTGTGTTTATTTTCAACCAAAAGTATGGGCAGAATCATAATTGCCACATGTATTTGTACGACTCTCGAAATCCTACTTCTAGCCTTTTAAGCCTGCAGGAAAATCAAAATCGCACAACATTAGAAGTTGATTCGGTTGTGTCATGGATAAAGTGGTGTTTGACATTTCTGTGCTAATTTCTATTGCTTTTAATTTATAAATAAATACAAATATATTTCCTGTACATCGTCCCGGTTCTTGGCTCCTTGTTAGCTCGGGGGTGAGGGATCCAGTTTGTTGCATAACCACTTGAGTGGGGAGGGAGGAACGCCCCATGTTTACGCGGTGGCTTATCAATAAACTGTTACATGGGAAAAATATTTTGCTCGCTTCTACAGCCCAAACCGCTGGATGGATTTTCACCAGATTTGGACCAGGAGCAGCGACTTGGTCCCAAAAGCGTGCTTTTGCAAATTTGGTGAAAATACGTCCAGTAGTTTTTTTTAAAATGACCGAAAAGTAGGTAAAAAAAAATTAGTGATATCTGTGTTCGGTCCGCGGACGGTCTTCCCTGTTCGCTCCGCGGACAGTGTCCTGATTGGCCAATCGGCTTGCGTGATGTTCGCGGACATGCAACGTGTTCGCTGATTGGACGGCGTGGAGCGTGAAGCGCATCAGATTTTCGGTAGCGCCCGCCATCTTGGATTCGCGGTCGTCCGCGGACAGCGCGGTGAAACTTTGTTCAAAATTTGTATTTAGTAGAGTGTGTTGGTGTGTAGGAGTGTTTGGGGAGGGTGGGAGTGTATGAGATAGAATGAAAGTTGTGTTTTTTATGTGTTAGACGTTCTTTTTGTGTTCGATTTGTCTGAGGACATCACAGGTGTTCTGAAATGTTCTAAATAAACTGAATGGGGGGTGTTCTGAGGACTCAATATGTGTCCGTTTTGTTCGCAAGCAAACTGAAACTGTTCTAAGAACATTTGCAGTGTCCTGAAATGTTCGCAAATAAACAAAATGGGGGTGTCCTGAGGACGCTGTCCGTATTGTTCGTTTTCAAGTTGAATATGTTCTAAGAACACTCGCGGTGTCCTGAATTGTTCGCAAATACACAAAATGGGGGTGTTCTGAAGACGTCGAACACTCGCTGTGTCCTGAAATGTTCGCAAATATGAATGGGGTTGTGGCTGACAAGTTGAATGTGTTCTAAGAACACTCCCGGTGTCCTGAAATGTTCGCAAATAAACAGAATGGGGGTGTCCTGAAGACGCTGTCCATATTGTTCTCTGTCAAGTTGAATGTGTTCTTAGAACACTCATGGTGTCCTGAAATGTTCGCAAATAAATGAAATGGGGGTGTTCTGAGGACACTGTCCGTATTGTTCGTTGTCAAGTTGAATGTGTTCTAAGAACACTCGCGGTGTCCTGAAATGTTCGCAAATAAACAAGATGGTGGTGTTCTGAAGACGCTTCTAAGAACACTCGCGGTGTCCGGGGAATGTTCGTAGGGGGTGTCCTGAGGACGCTGTCCGTATTGTTCTCTGTCAAGTTGAATGTGTTCTAAGAACACTCGCGGTGTCCTGAAATGTTCGCAAATAAACAAAATGGAGCTGTTCTGGAGACGTTTCTAAGAACACTCCCGGTGTCCTGGAATATTCGTAGAGGGTGTCCTGAAGGCGTAGTCCGTATTGTTCGCTGGCAAGTTGAATGTCTTCTAAGAACACTCGCAGTGTCCTGAAATGTTTGCAAATAAACAAAATGGGGGTGTCCTGAGGACGCTGTCCGTATTGTTCTCTGTCAAGTTGAATGTGTTCTTAGAACACTCATGGTGTCCTGAAATGTTCGCAAATAAACGAAATGGGGGTTTTCTGAGGACACTGTCCGTATTGTTCGTTGTCAAGTTGAATGTGTTCTGAGAACACTTGCGGTGTCCTGAAATGTTCGCAAATAAACAAAATGGGGGTGTTCTGAAGACGTTTCTAAGAACACTCGCGGTGTCCTGTAATGTTCGTAGGGGGTGTCCTGAAGGCGTAGTCCGTATTGTTCGCTGGCAAGTTGAATGTGTTCTAAGAACACTTGCAGTGTACTGAAATGTTCGCAAATAAACAAAATGGGGGTGTCCTGAGGACACTGTCCGTATTGTTTGTTGTCAAGTTGAAAGTGTTCTAAGAACACTCATAATGTCCGCGGACATTAAAAGTTTCCATAGACCATAGTTGAAATGTTTGACTCTATGGATGTGATATGCTGCGATGGTTGTTGCCAGGGCATAGAGTCTTGGGTGCATGGCCATTTGGCCATGCACCCAAGACTCTATGCCCTGGCAACAACCACCGCAGCATATCACATTCATATTTGCTTATGACTTTGGGTGAAAAACAAATGTATAAGGAACAAAGGTATTAGATACTATGGATGTGATATACTGCTATGGTTATCCTTATTATTGTATACTTACTGTTTGGTCTAGTAACAGGAGTCCATGTTTTTCTTGTTAATTTCTGTGGTAAAAGAAAATAGCATGTTAGTATTAGTATTTTGTAATGACTTATTACATTGTATAATGAATAAACCTTTTTTTTTTTGGACCCTCATATTTAGTTGATTACAAATCAGAGTACTGTGCAATTTGCTCAGTTTCTGTATTTGTTGCTAAAATCATTGGGTCTGTGGGAGAAAAAAAATCCATGTTGGATTAAAAAAAAACCTTTTTCTGTTATGCTACAGTTAATTTGTTTGTTTTCAGTGTTCACTTGTTGTTTCTGGCTAATGCTTAATACTTTGGCTTGTTGTATTTTTTTGGAGCAGTAACATATTATTTATTTGTTTTGATATTATAAATTTGTGGAGCAGTTAGATACCAATTGGCATATTCTTACTGTCTATTTTTTTTATATATTTTAGTGCTATTGATTTATCTATTTGGATATTGTTACATTTTGGGACAGTTAGATACCAATTGGCGTATTCTAACTGTATATTTTTTGGTCTAATTTAGTGGTATTCATTTATCTGATTAGTTGTTGTAGAATCTTTGAGCAGCTAGATAGCTTTTGGAGTATTCTAACAGTTTATATTTTTTTAACACAAGTTTACTTAGGGTTTAAATACAGTTTAGTTATCAAATTTTGGTTTTAAGAACATCAAATAAGCATTTGTAACATTCCCTGGTAATCTCTGCTTTATAGTAATGGTACTATCATTAAATTCAAACCATCCACATTTCTTTTTAATATATGCAGTGTAGTGCCCTGAATTGGTTGTGGCTCCTGCAGGGTAGATTATACCTATTGTTGTGAAGGTTTTCTTACCAAGTGATATTTGACCATGTGTGAATCCTGTCAGCTTGCAGTTGTTTTTGGTACCATCTGCATTGTAACGTAGAAGCATTAGTGTTATGTATTAACTATGTGTTTGTATTACTAACGTGGAGCGATTATCTGAATTGCAGGTAAAGCATAATCTACCATGGTTTGCATTTTGTACAAGTCGCTGAAATGGAATGGATTCACAATTTGGTATTGATATATATATATGAAGCGTTCATTGGGGATTTCTTCTTGTGTCACATTGTTGCAGAGAGTGCATGTATGTTTCCACATGTAGGAAATCTGAAAGATTTCATTTATAGGTATGTTTTTGTTTTCCAGTACTTGTAGTAAGTACATTCGAAATTCTTGTGGATCTTCCTGTGAATTTATAGTGAATTTCACCATTTCAGCACAGTAGTCCAATTGTTGTCTTATTCCAAAAACACTATATGTGTTGTCAGGATTGTTTGCTGCATTTCTGTGAAGTACTAACATTTGCAAACACAATGGGTCTGTACTGTGTAAGTAAATGTTGTCAACAATTGGTGGTAATTGAAATAGAATATGCATTGCTACATTTGCGTAGCAACTTACACCAACTATATTTGCGAATTTAAATGGTCCAGGTAGTTCTGTATCTAACTGCTTTTTTTGGAGTTTGTCTTCCTTCTTTAAAGAAGTACTTGGTTTACTTTCCCTAATTGATTCTTTTTTGCTTGTGGTACTTGATGAAGTATTAGTTTCTTTTACTCTATTTGGAGGATTTGCAGTGACATCCTGTTGCATTTCTGTTTGATTTATTTTTCTTTTATAACGTTTTACTTTTTGTGGAACAGAATATGTGTTTAGGTGGGGGGTGTATAGTGAGCGAAGTCTATTGTATTCTAAAATGCAAGGAATATCAGCGTTTATTTTACTTGCATCAAAGTTGATTAGAAATAGACCGTCAAGTGTACATAAGCGTGATAGTGCCACATACCTCATGCCTTCTTTAAAGACTGTGTTACCAATATCTATCATTGCTCTGTCTAGGGTAAGACCTTGTGATTTATGAATCGTGACTGCGTATGCAAGAGTTAGAGAAAATTGTTCTCTGCGTACATACATATCTTTGAAGAGAAGGAATCTAGCTGTTGAGCGTCCTATCCGTTTTACTTCTGAAAGTTTGTCAAAGAGTATGTTGACAAACTGAATTTTGTTGTCGCGTGGGTATGTTTGAAAGCCAACAACTGTACCCAGTGCTCCATTAACTAGTCCTTGGTCCACGTCAAGGTTACGTTTAAGCATTACTCTGCAATTTAAGGATAATTTTAATATCTTTTCTAAGCCTGCTGTGTTTGAGATTGATTTTTCTAAACTATTTAGTCTTGTTGTGGCTTGGTCACACATGGGTAGTGTCATACCATGTACATCTAGTTTGTCTGTGGCGCTAATGTCCATGATTGGTTGCATTTCTTTACTTAGCATGATTTCATTGAATTTGTAACAGCTTGCAAGAGTTTGCATTAAGGCCATACAATTGACATTTTTGTGGGCTAATTGTTGCATAACATCTGTAGCAGATGCATTATCGCAATAAAGTGCATTAATGTGCCGGGTTTTCAATATTCCTTCTGCTTCTTTAGAAAGTATACCAACTCTGATACTTTTTAAAATGTAGGCATAAGTGAGATCTGCAGATTGCCGCATGTTTTCTGTTAATTCTCTGTATTGGAAATGTTGCCAAAGGTTGACATTTCCAATGCTGCCAACAGTTTTACGGCAGAGTTTGTGTCCTAATGTTTTAAAAATAGGCTCACCTTTTACTGGTGTTAATTGAAGCAGATCTCCAAAAACAATAATGTGTTTTCCTGCAAAGAGCTCTTCGTAGTCTGTTTTGAGTACTTCTTGTAATCTGAGGTGAATCAAAGCTAACATCAGGTTGGAGACCATGCTCTATTCATCTATTAGTAGCATTTTCATTTGTTTCAATACTCTGCGTAATTCCATTGCAGCTTCTGCAGAAAGTTTGTAACAGTCTAATTTGTTCTGGTGTTCTACTGGTAATAGTAGTAATCGGTGTAATGTAACACCACCTATGTTGTAGTTAGCTAAACCTGTGGGGGCAGTGACAACAGCTGACAGTTTGTTGTTTGTCAATTGTTGAAGGAACTTACTAATGAGTTTGATTAGGAATGTTTTGCCAGAACCAGCTTCACCACTGACGTACAGTAGTATAGGTTTATAATTATGGCAGGAACATTCTTTATTTTCATGTTCTACACCATGTGCAATTTGTTTTGTTACTTCTTGAAAAATGCTACTTTGCTCATTGTTTAGTTTTGATTGTAGTATAGTTAAGTCTTCCTTATCTTCATACTGACACATAGTGTTTTCTACTTCTATCATAGCTAATTCTGCCTCATTTATTATTAGTGGTTCTCCCAGTGGTTCTTGGCTTCCTGTTACAGAAGGTTGACTACTGTCAGGAGTGTCCTTATCTAGTTGGGCTTGGAGTTCTTCTTCGTGTTGCTGTTCATTGTGCAACATTATTTTGTACTGTGTAAAGTTTACATCAGTTATAGTGCTTTCATTTGCTTTGAAAGCATCCTCATATGAGTCATAGTTATCTAGTAATTGTTCTTCTTTTCTCCATGGTTTGAAGAGTTGTAGCAGGGACATGTAATATACGTCTTTATGTTGAGGAGTCTTTAATGACAATTTGATATGATTAATAACATTTGGTTTAGTGAGTTTAACTAAGCTGCCTTCACAGTTTGTTACTCTATATTTACCTTTTCATCAGGTTTCATATTATTTTTGTATGTGTAGTTTTGGGCTATGTGGTATAGACACATGTTTTCCAAAGTATTACTTCTGTTTGGGTAGTATGTGTCCAATAAATTGTTTTTTAAAATGTCTTGGCTGTTGGGATCATGTTTGGCTATTGTTTCTATATCTTCATATGATTTTAGAACTCTTTTTCTAGATTTAGCTGGACCAAGACTTAGCCATACTATATTTTCAGATTTACCATACAATGCAGTACCAGTTAAATGATCAGCTTCTTCATATGATCCACATTCTCTATGGGTGAGCATTTTTATGCCCAAGCTGTATAATTTCTGAGATACTGTTTTATCTGATGACAGGTCATTCCAGAGGTCTTGGAGCTCTGTCTTTTCTGCTTTAGTTAAGTATGCTGTGACATATCGTGTAACTGCAGTAGAATTGTCTGCAATGTACTGCACATCTATGTTTGCATTCCTTAAGTGGGCAATGATTGCATTATAATCATTGATATATTTTTCTTCTTCTTTTCTTTTTATGTAATATGTATTTTTAGGTGACTTACCTTTAACACTATGGGCCTCATTAGGACCCAGGCGGTAAGGGGTTTACGGCGGCGTAAACAGGGCCGACCCTTACCGCCTGATACCGAGGTCCCTTAGCGCCATGGAGGATTTAACACCTGCTTTTAGCAGGTGTTAAAATCCATGGCGCTAAGGGACCTTGTTGTTAATTACGCCACCGTAAATTACGGTGGCGTAATTAACAACAAGGTCCCTTAGCGCCTTCCCCACTCCCATTATGCCCTATGGGGCAAAAATGGGAATGGGGAAGGGTAAATGGGGATTGGGGACTTACCGCCCCGCCAACGTCGGAATGGGGCGGTAAGTCCACCAACCACCATGGCGTAAACGTAGTTTACGCCATGGTGGTAAAGGTACGACCCAGGCGGTAACTTACCGCCTGGGTCGTAATGAGGCCCAATGTCTAACTGAAGACATGAGGTTGGTCACTTGACCTGTATTTGTAACTGGTCTAGGGAAACCAAATCGGCATTTGGTGTAGTATTTCCCTTTGTTTTTGTATTTGCGACGACAATATTTTCCACATTTGTGTCTTTGAAATTGTAAAATTTGTGCATGAAGATCACTATTTGTGGCTTCTGATGGAATTTCATAAGTGACATATTTTTCAATAAACTGCAAAACAGTGGCATCACTGTCTTGACCAAATTTAGGAGCATCTTTAATCCATAAAAGCATGTGTATATTTGGTGCTCCTCTGGCTTGGTATTCTTTTCTCCAAAAGAAGTGTTGCACTTCTCCAAGGGGAGGAACAGTTTTATTACAAACAAAATGTAGCATAGCAATGAAGCGATGGTGAAAATATCTTGAAACATTAACAGGATCCAAAGAACAAAGTTCTCCAGGTGTTAGTATATCTATGTTTGTTTTGTTTTTATTTGATATGCGTAGGAAATCATGTAAATCTTCCCATGCATATTCTGCACAACTTAATGTAACAAACCAAGTGGGTGGGCCAAGGTTTCTGATCATAAAACGTACATCTCCATGACGTTGAAACCAGTACTCTTTAGTACCATGCATATTTGCTAATAGTAATATTTGATTGTAAAACCTCATCCTTTTGTTGCACTTTTTCTAATAATTGTGTAGCTGTCATATTTTGAAAGTGTGATACTGATTTTAATATGTGTGCAACTCCGTAACATAAAGTTGCTAGTTCACTTTCAAAGAGTAGGTGGAATATGTATTCCACATTTTGTCTAAATCTGGGATCTTCAGAATACATCCGTAATGAGCGGTATTCTGAAGCTGATATTTGAATAGGTCTATCATCATACCTTCCTCCTTTGCCAGTAGGAAAGAGTAGAGGAAAAGCACGTGCTTCTATACTTTTTTCCCGCATGCTGATTGGGGATCCTTTTGTTTGACGCATTTGGTAAGTTTCCAGTACATCTTGTACGGTGTCATTATAGTGCAAAGGATGAATTGTATAATGGTCTAAAGTATTTGATATTGTAGCAGGATCTAGTAGCTCAAATTGACCAGCTTCTTGTGTTTCTTGAATTATTTCAGTTGTATCTTTCAAGTTTTCTTCAATATTAATTTCTTTGTAATATTCATTATTCTCTTTAAGATATTGGAAGACTTGTCTAACTTTATATAAATCTACCAGCTGTTGCCATATTTTTTTGCCTTTTGTAGGCACTCCATTTACTAAGATAATTAAAGATTGCTGCATTGGACTTTGCACTCCTAGAGTATGCACATTTTCTTATAGATCTAATGGTAAATAAACTACTTTTCCACGAATGCCTTTTACCAATTCCGGAGGAGGTAATTTTGCTGTTTTTGGTTCAAGGCATATTATTGCTTCAAATGGGTGTACTGTTTGAATTATGATGCTCTCATATAAATTAAGTTGTTGTAGGGGTTGTGATACTGGGTATAATTCCAAATTATTTGTGATAGCACGTGAAGGAGTTTGGTTGTTGTCAAGTTTTGAAGTGCAGTAACTGCAAAGTATTAAGGGCTCAGTTATTTCGTATTTGTTTTCTGCTACAAGGTAGAGAGCTAATTCAAACCATTTAGAATCTTCATTGTCTTCTATTTTGTATGATAGGTCTACAGTTTTTGTGTTACTTTTATAAAAAGTTCTACGGCAACATACACATACATGGTTTGGTACTTCAGCTGATGTACTTTTAAATTTTAGTATTTCTTTTTTGTATGTGTTTAGCAAAAAGTTGCCATGTGTAAAATAGTTGCTTAATTGGTTTAAATCTATTTCATTCTGTAAATGGCTTTCACTTCCAAAATATTTTTTCTGGATATAGTGAATTTCTTCAAGTAGGTCTTTTGCTGTACCATGTAGAAGGATGTTATTTAACTTTGCTAGTGCTAAAGCAGGACTTTTAGCATAGTACAGTTTATAGACCAGATTTCTTATAGTTGAATGATGTGTTGATATCCTTTTGATATCATGGAAAGTGGTTTTACAAGTAGGTCCTGTAATGCAGGCCAATTAATGTCCTTGTAGTCCTGTGTACTTGCGCACTGGACAGGTATCCAAATTTTGCACTAATTTAATTTTGATTTTGTCTTTGCTTTTTACATATTTATTGAGGAATTGGCGTAAAGATTTGAAACATTGTTTGGGAATGTTACACATTGACGTGCATGGCCATTTGTACATTAGAAGTTCTGATTCAGTTGAATGGAGGGGTAACTCTAAGTTTTCAGGGCATATTTTTTGTAAGGAGTACTTCTTGTTCCATTATGGTATTATTCACTTTTTCATAACCTCGACCACTGCTTTGTATGGCAATTGTATTTGTTTGCTTTTGTTTGTATGCTTCTTCATTAAAATATGGTTCTGTTCTCATAGTGTGATTCCATTCACCTCCGCAGATACTTAAGAAGTTCTTTCTGTTGACATTTCGCTTATTGAGAAGTCTTTTTTGTAATTTAGTTATTAGTTTTGTTAGTGGTTTCATTTTGTTTAACAGTAAAATAAATAACTTTCTTTTCAGAAGAATTGCACTGTCCATCAACGCTTCTAAGATTAATTTCCTACGATAGGTTTTAAGCATTGAACCTGATTTCTCTCCTGTTTTTATAAGATTTTGAAGCACTTTGTGACGGAACATTTTGGCTAAAATACTTTTCTTGGTATGCTTACTTTGCACTATATTAAAATTTTAAGAAGTAGTTTTATCTGTAGTGATAGCTGATTTTCTGTTAATTGTTTTTTGGTTTGTTTTACATTTTGATAGCAGAGGCAAAGTTTTTGTACTTGAAACTTCTTGTGTTTCACTAAATGACTGTATTAGCTGTTTTGTTTCAACGTTTTTTTTACAAATTCTGCTAGAGATGGATGCTTTTGTTGGACACTTTTATTTTCATTTGCTCTACTTTTGCGTTGCTTTCTACGGACTTGACTTTTGGTAGGCATTCTTTAGGGTCTGTTGAAAAAATAAAGAAGATATGGGTTGGGGTGTTCTGGAATGTATGTGTGCTGTGTGCATGAGTGTTTGAGTAAGATGATAAAGATGTATGTAATGGTGTGTGATTGTGCATTGGGAACTACAACTAGTATGGATAGGTATTCTTGAATTTATGTGTTACTAAACTGGGGTTCAGATGACAAAAAAAAGTAAGCTAGTGTTGTGGAAAATTACAAATAGTAAATCTAATGTATACAATTAAAACAGTTGTTTGTTCTATAATATGAACATTGTAGCGGTTCAGTTGGGTAATTTGTGTGTCCGAAAATAGGAATTTGTGGGCCATTCTGGTTGTAAATCGCTGTTTAAGACATGGAGATTTTTGGACAAAATGGTACACAATCTCTATTTTTAGGCACCAAAATAGCTTGTATTAATGTTATAGTATGTTTGATTAATAATACAAATATTATGGTGATATTCTACTTACTATTTTTCTTAAATTAACAGGTAACTTCTTAGTTCTTCTTTGTTCTTCAAATCCGGCTGCTTCTTTTCAGTAGACTGGTCTTCACTGCAATTGTAAAAGCTTCAAATTAGTAACTTTGTTTGTATATAGCGCTGTTTTTAATTTAGATATTGATTTTTTTAATTGAAATCCTCAGTGCCTTCTTTAAAACCATTAAACTAATTTATTTACATAAGATACATTGCATCAGATCAATACATATGATATGTTCTTAATGAACAAATTGTATTGTGAAATTTATAATATACCAGTGAATACTACTATTTCTGTAAGTAAGCTGTTCTAGGTACTAGCGCCTCAATGTCATGTCTAAATTAAAGTAATTAAATAAATAAATAAATAAAAACAAAAAAATATGAAATTGTATTAGTATTTTTTTAAAGATTTAAACATAGATTGTGCTTGCATGCAATTTTGTTTGAATATATGTAGTCTATATATTTCATTTAAAAAATGTTAGTTTAACATGATTTGAGTGTGTGTGTATAAAGAAAGTAAATAGTAAACGGTTTATAAGTGATAGTTGATTTCAGGATATTGAAAAAAATACAGTAAATTCATTTTACAGATTATCTACTGTACAGAAAATATGCATACCTGAAGTTTGTGTTCATGCATATGAATATGCATGGAGCTGGAAGTAGAAATCTTGGAGACTTGTACAGTATTTCTGGTAGATGGTGCTTGCCAATGATATGACACTTGTACTCGGAGAGATTCACAGTACATTTGCAGTGCTGATCTATGATGAGGCAGTTAGATCTAGAGGTCTTGAATGTGATTGGTGCATGGTCATGTGATTTTTTAGCTACATCCAATTAGGGAATGGCAGAGAGAGTGAAGTGGAAATGGTAGAAGGGCTGTTCATGTTACGATATGTCTGGGGATATGGCGGTAGTTCGCGGACATCGGGAGTTACATCCGGGGATTTTTGGGTTCAGAAGTCATGCAAATGAGAATAAGCACTGAAAGGGATTGGTCAGGAAAGTTTACTGGGTGTGTTGTGCCAGGAGAGAGTTTCTCAGATACTCTTTTTGCTGAGAGAACAAAAGATAGATATGGCTGTGTGTTTCAGAAAACAGATTGTTTGGATTTTGGGAGATTCGTGGATACATTGGTTGAAGGTGCATGCAGAAAGCTGTGGAGTAGCTGTAGATCTTGGATTTCCACATGTGGAAGTACACTGGCATGGAGTACGTGGGATGAAGTGGTTGGACTTGCTACCTCTCTGTGCTACTTTGCAGACAGAGAAACATCCAGACATAATTGTCATTCATTGTGGAGGGAACAGTTTAGGACATGTGACTGGAATTTTTTTGCAATTTGCTATGAAAGAAGGACTTGGGAAGGTTATGGACATGTTTCCTAATTCTCAAGTGATGTTTTCACGGATTGAGTGAGCAGAGACAAATGTGGCTTCGTTCTTCTTCATTTGGTCCACAAATGGAAAAAGCAAGGCGCAATGTTAATAAGGCTGTTTGTGCCTTTCTAAGAGATTTTGGCATGTCCTCTTTTCACAATGAAAATATTATGTTTTGTAGTACATACATTTTTCGCAGAGATGGAGTCCATCTTACTTATGCTGGCAATCAGATTTTTCTGAGAAATGTACAAAATGCATTGCGACCTTTTTTGGAATTACAACAACCATTTTGAAGAAGGTGTTAAGCATTTATAATTTTTGACTTACAAACACCACCCAAAGGCTCTTTTCAGAGCCACCACTTCTTCCCAGAGAAAACTGCAATGTTTGTGATGGGGTAGCAACCCACTTTTTTAAATGTTCGCGAACTGTCCGCAGACTTCTAAAAAACACAAAGGGCCCTGCTTCATTTATTTTCATTTCTATTTTTTAACTGTGGAAGGCGGCTCTGAAAAGAGCCTTATTTTTTTTTTGATTTTTGATATTTTGTATTTTTTTTGGTTTTTTATACACGACACACTAGGAGAGGAGGAGAAAGGAAGGTAAAGGGGGGGACACAAATCACAGGGATAAGAAAGGGCGAGCTGAGAGAGGAAGATGTAGAGTGGGTTTTATTTGGGTAGTGAGCAGATCTTCTCGTGCTCTGAGACGATAGTCTCAAAAGCACTACGAAGTCGCTCCCCCCTGCAGAGTACTGTGTCACAGTACATACATACAACTGTGACCCTCGAAATGTAAGGGTCATCAGCATTCTGTATGGCCTGTGAGGCAGCTTGAGGAAGACGCTGTCCCAGAGAGGTGGTCCTTGTGGTGACAGGATCAGAAACAGAGGATGAAGTAGAGGAAATCAACCTGCTACGTTCTTCGCAAGGTACAACCCTGCCAATAGCCCCAGAGTGAAATGACCTCAGGTGTCGCTTCATAGTAGTGGTCCCAAAGCTGTACTTACCGTGCTTCCCACGACTGAGTATCATTTTGCACTCATTGCAGGTAACACGGTTCGCACAAGCCTTAGGAACTTTACCATGAATGGTAAATAACCGCCACACCCAAGACTCACGCCTAGTGCAGGTAGTAGGGTTTTCCTCTACCTCATTCTCATCATCCTCTTCTTCCTCCTCTGCATCCTCACTCCTGTTCCCCTCTTCAGGCCCTTGGGGAGGTGGTGGTGGTGGAGGGGGTGGGAGTGGTGCTGAAGCAGGTGCAGCACCAGGTGGCAGTTCTGCAGCCAGGGATGCCATCTCGATGGTGTAATCAGCAAGTTGCTGGAGAAATAGCTGTGCTCTGAAGAATAGCCAGAAACACAATGAGAATAAGCTCTAGGGCGTGGTCTTTTATAGGGGTGCTTGTGCGTGGTTCGCGGACATGCGCGCTGTCCGCGGACAGATCGAACACAAAAAAAAGTTTGAAAAGTTTCAAAAGGTATGTAGAAACTCAGGATTACTATGTGGTACTTGTGCCATGGTGAGATTTTATTGAAAAATATTATGGATTAATTGAAAATGTACTTTTAATTTGTTCGGGGACCCGAACAGTGTCCTCATTCAGAACACGCGATAAGCGTGGGCGCGGTCATATGATCCGTTCGCGAACAAGTCCGCAAAGGAAGCGCATGTCCGCAGGACACCAAATGTACGGGGTTTGGCTCGCTCATGCGCGTTGATGTTCCACGGACACTGTTCGGGTCCTGAACTAATTAAAATTGCGTCACACGTGAAACGAACATTTCAGGACACTGCGTGTGTTCTTAGAACAGTTTAAGGGGCCGATTCATGGAACCAACGTGCGCCGAAAATCTCCGCGCAAGCATGCGCAAGCAGGCGCAAGCGGAAAAAACAGGCGCACGCGCACGTGTGCGTTTCATGGAAGTCCCTGCGCGTGTACACCGCGGGATGTGCGCCAAACCCGTGCATGGCGCACAAGTCACTGCAACATCGCGAAAGGCGTGCGCGACGCGCACAGTGAAAGCGCACAACCTCAGCGCACACACCAGAAAATGGGCGGGACATGGGGCGTAACGCGCGGAATGGGGAACTACACTCGAAAATAAGGGCGTAACTGGGGATGTACTGCAGGGAAGCAGACGGAACGCCCACACGCACTCGAACCACACGTATTCATGGAACCGAATAGGGCAAAGCCACGCACAGCCAAAGCCACGCACAAGCTGAAACACGGCCGCCACACGAAGGCAGGCGGCAGAGTCCCAGCGCATCAAAAAAGTGGCGCGCGGGAAGTGAAATACGCGATTGAGCGGGGTACGTGTATTTCGGGCGGGAAGTTACACACGCGAATGGCCAGAGTATGTGGATTTCAGGGGTGCGCGAGAAATCCTACACGCGATTGGCCTGGGTACGTATATTTCAGGGGTGCGCGAGAAATCCTACACGCGATTGGCCTGGGTACGTGTATTTCAGGGGTGCGCGAGAAATCCTACACGCGATTGGCCTGGGTACGTGGATTTCAGGGGTGCGCGAGAAATCCTACACGCGATTGGCCTGGGTACGTGGATTTCAAGGGTGCGCGAGAAATCCTACACGCGATTGGCCTGGGTACGTGTATTTCAGGGGTGCGCGAGAAATCCTACACGCGATTGGCCTGGGTACGTGGATTTCAGGGGTGCGCGAGAAATTCTACACGCGATTGGGCCTGTGCGAGTGGGGCAGTGTATTACGTGGGTGTGCGGGAAGTCGAAGAGGTGAATTGCCAGTGTGGGTCCTCCCAGGTCTCCCCTCTACCCCCTCCACGACCTCTGCAGGCAGCCCACACCACAGGGGACTACCCTGCACCCATGATCATGTCCCGCAGGCAGCCCTTCCACCATGGGCATGCCCCCCAGCCAAGCCACATGTCCCCTTGCACCCCCACCCCCCAGCACCGTGGGGCACCTGCCAGCAGGCCCCCACTCATGTCTCCCACCACCCCCACCCCCCAGCCACCAGGGGCAGCCTCCAGCAGGCCCCCACTCATGTCCCCCTGCACCCCCACCCCCCAGCATCCAGGGTCACCCTCCACCAGGCCCCCACTCATGTCTCCCACCACCCCCACCCCCCAGCCACCAGGGTCACCCTCCACCAGGCCCCCACTCATGTCTCCCACCACCCCCACCCCCCAGCCACCAGGGGCAGCCTCCAGCAGGCCCCCACTCATGTCCCCCTGCACCCCCACCCACCAGCATCCAGGGTCACCCTCCACCAGGCCCCCACTCATGTCTCCCACCACCCCCACCCCCCTGCCACCGGGGGCAGCCTCCAGCAGGCCCCCACTCATGTCCCCCTGCAGCCCCACCCCCCAGCACTGTGGGGCACCTGCCAGCAGGCCCCCACTCATGTCTCCCACCACCCCCACCCCCCAGCCACCAGGGGCAGCCTCCAGCAGGCCCCCACTCATGTCTCCCACCACCCCCACCCCCCAGCCACCAGGGTCACCCTCCAGCAGGCCCCCACTCATGTCTCCCACCACCCCCACCCCCCAGCCACAAGGGGCAGCCTCCAGCAGGCCCCCACTGATGTCTCCCACCACCCCCACCCCCCAGCCACCAGGGGCAGCCTCCAGCAGGCCCCCACTCATGTCCCCCTGCACCCCCACCCCCCAGCATCCAGGGTCACCCTCCACCAGGCCCCCACTCATGTCTCCCACCACCCCCACCCCCCAGCCACCAGGGGCAGCCTCCAGCAGGCCCCCACTCATGTCCCCCTGCACCCCCACCCCCCAGCATCCAGGGTCACCCTCCACCAGGCCCCCACTCATGTCTCCCACCACCCCCACCCCCCAGCCACCAGGGGCAGCCTCCAGCAGGCCCCCACTCATGTCCCCCTGCACCCCCACCCCCCAGCATCCAGGGTCACCCTCCACCAGGCCCCCACTCATGTCTCCCACCACCCCCACCCCCCAGCCACCAGGGGCAGCCTCCACCAGGCCCCCACTCATGTCTCCCACCACCCCCACCCCCAGCCACCAGGGGCAGCCTCCAGCATGCCCCCACTCATGTCTCCCACCACCCCCACCCCCCAGCCACCAGGGGCAGCCTCCAGCAGGCCCCCACTCATGTCTCCCACCACCCCCACCCCCCAGCCACCAGGGTCACCCTCCAGCAGGCCCCCACTCATGTCTCCCAACACCCCAACCCCCAGCATCCAGGGTCACCCTCCATCAGGCCCCCACTCATGTCTCCCACCACCCCCACCCCCCAGCATCCAGGGGAAGCCTCCAGCAGGCCCCCACTCATGTCTCCCACCACCCCCACCCCCCAGCCACCAGGGGCAGCCTCCAGCAGGCCCCCACTCATGTCCCCCTGCACCCCCACCCCCCAGCATCCAGGGACACCCTCCACCAGGCCCCCACTCATGTCTCCCACCACCCCCACCCCCCAGCCACCAGGGGCAGCCTCCAGCAGGCCCCCACTCATGTCCCCCTGCACCCCCGTCCCCCAGCATCCAGGGTCACCCTCCACCAGGCCCCCACTCATGTCTCCCACCACCCCCACCCCCCAGCAACCAGGGGCAGCCTCCAGCAGGCCCCCACACATGTCCCCCTGCACCCCCACCCCCCAGCATCCAGGGTCACCCTCCACCAGGCCCCCACTCATGTCTCCCACCACCCCCAACCCCCAGCATCCAGGGTCACCCTCCAGCAGGCCCCCACTCATGTCTCCCACCACCCCCACCCCCCAGCCACCAGGGGCAGCCTCCAGCAGGCCCCCACTCATGTCCCCCTGCACCCCCACCCCCCAGCATCCAGGGTCACCCTCCACCAGGCCCCCACTCATGTCTCCCACCACCCCCACCCCCCAGCATCCAGGGTCACCCTCCACCAGACCCCCACTCATGTCTCCCACCACCCCACCCCCCAGCCACCAGGGGCAGCCTCCAGCAGGCCCCCACTCATGTCTCCCACCACCCAGCCACCAGGGGCAGCCTCCAGCAGGCCCCCACTCATGTCCCCCTGCAGCCCCACCCCCCAGCCACCAGGGGCAGCCTCCAGCAGGCAGTCAGGCAGCAGCAGATGGCAGGTGGGAGCGTGCTCGGGGCTCTGGGGGGCAGTAGTTCGGCCTTCTGGGCAGGAGCGTGGTCTCCCGTGTGCTTACGCGTGGCCAGCTTGATATGGAGTGATTTGGCACGTGAAAATTCTGCACGTCAGCGTGTAATTCGAGGAAAGGCCCTTAGCGCGTAAGCGCGTCTGCACGCATACGCATTTTCATTGGACCAAAGGCCCTCAGCGCGTGAGCGCGTCTGTGACGTGACGTGCAAGGGTGTATCCCTCATTGCACGTGATGACAGAACACAAGTGGATTACAACCAATCGCGTGTGGAACTACCCGCGTACCCGGAAACACACATACCCAGGCCAATCGCGTGTGGAACTACCCGCGCACCCGGAAACACACGTACCCAGGCCAATCATGTGTACGCTCGCTCCCCTCCGATCACACGCGATGACACCCGAATACGGGAAACCAACGAGTCCGCCCACACGGAGGCATCCCACGCCCGCGCACTGCATAAAAGTGCGCCCAAACAACAAACGCGTATATACAGCGACGATGAATGCCCCATTTGTTGCTGCACTGATCGTGGGACACCGCAGGAGGAGGAGAATAGCCAGGGCACGCATTTTTACACCACGGACCAGCCTTTTTGGGATGCCCGACGACCACGTCTATGGCAGGTATAAGTTTCCACCTCATATCATCCTAGACCTCGTCAGGGAGTGGGAAGATGACCTCACATCACCCACACTCTGTTCCCAAGCATTGAGCCCCTTGGATAAGGTGCTCAATGTCCTGCATTTCTTGGCCACTGGGTCATTTCAGCGGACAACTGCCATAGTGGGGGGGTCTCACAGGCCACACAGTCACGCTGCCTACACCAGGTCTTGAACATCATCACTGTGCGCCCCTCCGTCCGCAGGCACATATACATGGCCAGAACACCTGCAGAAAGGCAGGCCGTGCTCCAGGACTTTTACAGGGTGGCACACTTCCCTAAAGTGCTTGGTGCCATAGATTGCACCCATTTGGCCCTACGTCCACCTAGGGCAACGGAGCACATCTATCGGAACCGCAAGCACTGGCATTCCATCAACGTGCAGGTTGTATGCGATGCTAAAGGAATCATCACCTCCGTCTATGCAAACTACCCTGGCTCCAGTCATGACAGCTTCATATACCGAATGTCCGCCCTGAGCCGGGCCCTGGAAGCTGGGCAGCATGGCGACACATGGCTCCTAGGTGAGTACAAATGCCTGTGCACATGCATGCATGTCACACACTGCCAAATACCAAAACCCTAATAATCACAACTATCATCACCTCCACAGGGGACAGTGCCTACCCTCTGAGCAACCACATGATGACGCCAATCCGGAACCCCACCACCCCACCCCAGGTAAGGTACAACGAAGCCCACATTGCAACCAGGGGCATAGTGGAGCGCACATTCGTAGTGCTAAAGTCACGCTTCCGCTCCCTTGACCGCTCTGGTGGCCAGCTACTATATGCACCCCCAGTAGTGTGCAGGATCATTGTGGCAGCATGTGTCCTGCACAATGTTGCAACACGGCAGGGCGTACCAGTGGACATGGTGGTGCCCCCACATCCCCAACCACATGCACAGGCGCTGCCCGTGGGTGGGGACAGGGTGCGTGGCGAGGCAGCCCGGACCCAGCTTGTGGCCACATACTTCACCTAAACTCCCACCCCTGCGGAGTGCACACAGGGCTGGCACATACCAGGTGACAATCGATGATGACAAAGAGACAGGCAACTGTCACAACCTAAACACCCTGAGAATGTTGCCACGGAAGTGCTACATTGTGTGCATCCCTAGCTACTCAAACAGAACCAATCCTGTGTCACCAAAAAAGGAACCAATGCAAGGTGCGTATCACACCCCCCCCCAACAGGCCATGGCAATCCCTGGAATGTCCCACACACCCTCCCAACCCACATCACCTTGACCATCAGAACACCCACCTCTGGGCCATGCAGCCTTCTCCCCGCAAGGCCACTTTCCAACAGGATCCCCCTACCCCTTGCTCACCATGTCACAGCTTGCGTGTAAATAGGGCCCAGCCCCCTCAGAGGCCACATTTACTGTTACGAATACAAAATTGCAGAGAACTACAAGGAGGCAAACCCTCAAAAAATGCAAAAATCTTGTAGGCGTCAAAAAAAACATGATGACTCTCCAATAGACGACTCGAAGTAGCAGGAAATGTCCAAGCACATGCACAAGCACAATGATCGAACAACCAAGGTAGCACTGTTCAGCAATGTTCAAACAGGAAGGGCACCATATACCATCCTCAACATACAATGATGATGCAACAACTGATGGCCAGTGTCACAGCTCTGCTGTCCACGCGCAGGAGTGGCACAAAACAAGCACCCCCTACGTGGTCTGTGTGCCTGCAAGGTCAAACCTACACAGGCCACAGAGAACCTTGCGTGGAAGCAGGCACTGGGATACGTAGCATGGACAGGCATTGTCAACCAGGAGAACCGGAAAGAGGGGCAGGAGAGCGGATGTGGATTAGCAAAAGAAAGTATGCAAATTACAAGTATCCACAAAAACACATACCCAATTATACTAAACATGTACATCATGCACACTTCACCAGAAATGTCACATGCAAGCCAAAGAGACACTTATCCCTGGGGTGAGTGCTGGCCTCCTGCCTGCGCACTCTCTGGTCCGGTAACAGGAGCACTCCAATGCTGAAAAGAGAGCGTGAGTTACTAATCTGAATGTGTCATCACAACACCACCCCCATCCATGGGCCAAAGCAAGTGACTCCTCCACAAGCAACCATCCCTGTCTGCTGCTGTGCACCCATACGTTAGCCTGTCCCACCGATGGTGCACACACTGTCAATGCAGTAAGGCAGGATATGTGGCCGTGCGGGAAACGGAAGACCAATGGGACAAGATTCGCACATGATACAATGGTCCCTGGCTGAGCTGCTAGACGTGCATATCAAGGTGCAACTGCAGTACAAGTTGTGCACTGGCAGCCGCAGATCACAATAGCCAGTGCACCTGGCAATTAGCACATGCTAACAACATGCCCTGGCCACAAATCTGTGCCTCACTGGGTGTCCCTGTGCGTCGTATCAGGACATGGCTAGGAATGCCACTACACCAATAAGTATGCCTCAATGGACCGGGGATCACTCCTGGAAATGTCTCATGGCCCCAGCATGTGTCACTGACAACATGTAAAGCCACTAGCCATTTGGCCCTCAACGTATGCCAGCTGTACTGTGTGCATATCCAACGATGCCTGGCAAAGCACCACAGCACTGGTGCCACTCAGCATGCATGTGCAAGTGTCCTGGTGGAAGGTTGGCTGCGGTGTGGGCCCTTGTGCTGCTCACCTTGGCTGGAGAACCTGGAAACACGTCTGCTACTGTTGGACGTTTCCGCTCAAGCCCTGTGCCCCTGCTTGCGCACACATCCACACATCTGCACCACCGAATTTGACCAGTCCTCTGCATCAGTCGTCCCCGTGTCTGCTGGCAAAGGCAGTCTGGAGCCTCAATCACCTGCAGGAAGTGCATGGAAGAAAAAATCAAGACATGAAAGTCCCCTGTGTGTGTGTCTACATGCTGTCTGTCTCTGGGCCAGGTCACAGAGCTACATCCAAACACCTCCCACCATCATCCACAGGCCAAGGGTGCAGGCTACTGTGTACAGCATGAAGTGCATCAAGCACACTTACATGAAAGAACAAGACATACATCACAATCCACATCAATTAATGCATAAATCAATCACACAATCACCCAAAATAATTACAGACATCGGGTGGATGAAACGCAAACAATCCCCACTAGGGGTGTGAACACAAGTATCACAGCAGTAGACAGGCCACAGTTATGAGGCAAGTCCAATGCCCTTGTGTAAAATGTTGTTACACCGAACCATCCTAGCGAGCCCATGGATAAGGGAAGCAGGAGTGTCTATGTCAGTCAGGACCCAAGCTGCAAACACATACACAAGACAAGCTCGAAGGGCCCTGCTGGAACAGACAGTGGATGCTTTCAAAAACCACAAAGCACCACACCGTCACATGAATGCACAATAGACAAACAATCTTAAACTAAATTAACTAATTAAACTGAAAACAATACTAAACTATATTAACAAATTAAACTAACTAACCTAAAAGGAAAAATAAAAAATGGCCCCATACGACCCGGGGGGGTGGGAAGGCACCCAGGAGGGGGGAGGTACAGGGTGCATCTCAACACCCACATGCAATGATGTTGAGAAAAAAAAAATTCCTCCATGGGCTCAACGCCGGCACACCACGACCTGTGTGGAAGATAAGTCATCGTCCGAGTCTGCCTCTTCCTCTAAAGGAGGACGTGGGCCAGGAGCCTGACCACGCCTAGGCGCAGCTTGCCCCTCGTCGGCAGCAAGTCTGCCGGACGGGTGAGCCTGGTTCTGTGCAGCAATTACACGCAGGTCTGCATGCAGTACCTCCCGTGATACACGTGCTTCCTCTTGCAAGGCAACACGTGTAGCACGGAGTTCTTCCTGCGTGGTCTGGCTGGACAACTGATGCACCTCCCGGCAAGCACGTAGCTCAGCCGAGATGGTACGCTCAAGCTGCTCAAACCTCTCCTCTGCCCGCACCCTCTGGGACATCAAGAGGACACCCAGAGTGGATCTGAGGGAGGCATACTCCTCCTTCAGGGCCTTCATGTGTGCCTCTGCGTGAGCATCAATAGCTTGACGCAGAGACAACATTCCAGCCTGGCGTGCCCTGTCAGAGGCCGCCATGCCCAGCCTGAGCGAGCGGGCCGTGGACCGTGCCGCCTGCTGCTGGAGTAGCACCTGCCTAGCAGGGGGGAGCACAGAATGGGCCACACGTTCCATGCTTGCAGCGATGGTATCAAGTGCTGCCCCCTGACGTTCGGAATTGGCAGACATGTCTTGCTCCCACTCAGTTAACCTCAGTGGCACGCGGCCACCGCGTTGCCGGGCCTGACACCTGCGGGACCCAAGGACCGGGCGTCCTTGTGGGGTTGGCACCGCCCGGGGCTGCACGACTACATGCCCCCGTCTACGTGATGCCCCAGGCACATCAGAGACTGTTGTGGAGGGTGACCCTGCATCCCGACCCACCACAGGCGGAGGTCCCACCCCTGACTGGCCCCTCAATGCAGGTGTCGCGGACAGAGGAGTGTCCACATCAGAATCACTCACCGCAGATGTATGGACCTGATGCACATCCAACTCAACATGGCTGTCAGAGTGGTCATCTGAGCTGGAATCATAGCCAGTCAAACCCAAGATGGACTGAAGCACATGTGGGTTTTCGTGGACTACCACCCCACGTCCCCCACTTGTGCCGGGTCGTGCATGTGATACCAACTCTGTGTCAGGCATGACAACACCATCCTCTGGCTCCATTGCGTCATCATCTGAAAGGTGGAGAGAAATGAATACATCAGGACACATGTCAGGAGTACATTACACACATCACACAGAAAGCCAACACATGATGCAGACATGTCACACACAAAAGATTACCGGGCATGCATGCATGCATGGTCAATGTGACATTGCGTCAGTGTGTAGGCATGTAGGACACTGTAACATGGCTCAGAAGTGTGTTCCTGCAGTGCCGAACATGCATATGTCATTCACTATCTACATGAACAAGTACTCCATGATGTGTATCATATATATGGAAGTCAGTGGAAGGGCACGTTAAGGCATCACGTGACATGTGCATGCAATGGGTTGCATGGCTAGAAGCAAAGGGCCACCACCCCCCATTCAATTAGCTGGGATGGCTTGCGTGGTAGCAAAAGTCAGAACTGAGACATATGCCTTTGCAGACAGTGTTGACTGGCATCTATGGCATCATCTGAGTCAACTGTCAACACAGCAGATGATGATGGGACAGTAAGCAGGACCCATGAGGAACCCTCAGTAGTGCACCCGAGTGTGCAAAAGCCACTGCAGCAGATGGACAGATTCAGTGGCCCTGAAAGTGGGGGAGGACTGTGCCCCACAGAGACTGTGACACCCTAAAGATGTGTGGGATGCAGGACAGGGCCAGAGTGTGCATGGGATGGCCAAACAAATTCCATGAAATGTAGCACATACAAGACACGTACCACATTCATCATCCAGGCAAGGTCACATAGATATGATCTGATAATGCATAACTAACGCGCCCATTCAGAAGTGTTCCAAGGGGCGATGAGGCAGGTAGGGGTGAGCAAAGGGAAGACGGCCAACGATCCTACCAGGCCTGTTGACATTCACATTGCGCAAGTGCATGGGTAGGGTGAAGGGATGTGTGCAAGGGGAAAGTGAGGGCTAGAAGTGCAGTCCAGGGTAGAGGGAAATATGATGAATGTGCCAGATGCTGGCAAGTGCAAGGTCAGTGCAGACAAGTGCTGGCAAGGGGGCTGTAGGGATACAGAGACAGTCCCGTAGTGCAGGGGTCGGCTGGGAGTCTATGCAAGTTGAGGTTGCCCGGGCCAAGGTCCTAAATAGTTGAATTGGCACACTTGTAGATTCAGTGCAGTGCCAGGCAACAATCAGAAGAGGAGAGGGGGAGGGAAAGCAGAAGCAAAGAGGAAGGTTTTGAGGTGCCTCTGGAACGCGAGATGGATCTACTCAAGTTTCAGTGAGGCATGGAGGTGACTCCAGGGGGCTGCCCCTGCCGCGGAGAGCGAACCTCCCCCAACTCGGTGCCAGAAGAAGTGGATGAGCCTGAGGTAGTTGGAGGCAGATGAGCAAACAGCATGAGAAGGAAGATATATCGGAAGGGACAGTTGAAGGTATTCAGGCCCCAGGCCCCAGAAGGCCTTGTGAACAATGCAGAGGGTTCGGAACTCAATCCTCGCAGCCACTGGGAGCCAGTGTTGAGCATTCAGTGTTGGAGAGATACCGGTCCCTGGACTTGAGGCCAAGGACAAGTCTTGCAGACCTGTCCTGGACAAGTTGCAGAGGGCGGAGTGTAGAGGCAGGCAGTATGAGAAACAGGCAGTTACAGTACTCCATCTTTGCAATAACCAGGGCTTGGTAGTCAGTGAGCTTCTGTGTGAAGGAGTTGAAAGGAAGAACACCTCTGAGGAGGTGCAGCTTGTAGTGTGAGTACTCATAGAAGTCAGATATGTGAGGAGACAAGGAGGGCGTAGAGTCCAAGCTGACCACAAGGTTTGTTGCCTTGCAGGCAGGAGCAGGAAGAGGGCCAAGATTGGGCGACCAGAGAGATGCAGTGGAGGAGGGAGGGGGTGTGCCGATGAGTAGAATCTCCGTCTCACTGGCACTGAGGCAGAGGTCACTGTCAGCACACCATTCCTGGATTGCAGACAAACAGTCAGAGATGAGGGAAGGAGAGGAGGAGTCCGAGGTTAGAGGGAATATGAGCAGGAGTAACATCCGCATAGCACGGAAAGTGGCATGCATGTAGAGCACATGGAGCATGAATGGGCACCCATGTCCCTGTGGAGCATCTGCCAACTGCCCAGTCCAAGTGTGACACCCTGCATGAAGGGCAGAGGACACTTGCACGTGAGTCATGCAATGACATAGTTCCAGTGCTGAGTGGAAAGCACCCTGGGCTACATGCAGGAGGGCCAGCAAGCAGGAACATGGACTGGAGGGCCGTCTGGGTGACTAGCAAGTGGCTCTGGGGCAAGTGTGGTGATGAGGACAGTCCCCTTCTGCTCTACATGTAAGCCACCCTGCACATCAAGCATGCATCTTTGATGCGTTGCAGGACAAACACATGAGAACCATGTACACATACCATGTAGTGCCAGTCAAGCACAACACATTACACAGGCAAACCATACACGGGCTGCACATACACGCAACAACACTCACTGGACTGTGCATCAAAGTCCTGCATCTCTCCCACACCTTCGACCAATCCAGCTGGAATGAACTCCGCAACGAGTGTCTCCTGCGGAGTGAGGACCACCTCCTCAGGTGCCGGCCCACCGCCAGTCACCTGGGTCATGCTGTAATTAGAGGCACGCTTGGCTTTAGCGCTGCGTTTGAGGTCATCCCAACGCTTCTTGCACTCGGCACCTGTGCGCACCTCATGGCCGATCGCACTCAAATCATCCGCAACATGGTTCCAGTGGGTATTCCGCTGGGCAGGTGTACTTTGTGAATTGGGCCCCACTATCATGTCCGGATGTTCCCTCACGTAGCCCACAATGAAGTCCAGTTCCTCCTTTGAGAAAGGCTTCTTCCTTGACGTGAAGGAGGCCGTGGCTGTGTCTGGGGTCTCAGCCTGTGCTGCAGATGCAACCTTCCTCCTCTTGGATGATGGCGCAGACCCTGGCTGGCGATAGCCGCCCTGATCACCATGGCCAGTGGGACCGGTGGATTGGACCAAGGGAGTGGCAGGTTGTAGGACGACCGAAGGGCTGACATGCGTCTGTGGCTGCGGGTGCCCTGGAATGGGCCCTGCGCAGCTACATCTGCCGTGCCAGGGTCATTGACCGCAACTGTCCCGAGTGGTAGAGTCACAACCGGGGTGCTGTTGGCTGCACCTGCCCCTGCAGTTGTCAACACCCGGCTGGACGGGGCAGCAGATGACATTGCTGCCCCAGGGACACATGTCTTGGTCAGGCCAGCCCTGCGTGCACCTCCGGTCTTACTCCTGACCTGCTGGAAATCGTCAAGGGATCCTTCGAGTGCCAACGCAGACTGCGCTGGCAGACCCTGACCCTGGGTGGTGGTGTTCACAGCTGCACCTGCAGCCACCACTACCCTTTGGGCCCTGGCAGTCGATGGAATGGACTGCCGGGTCACATGGGCGCCAGTGCCAGGTGCAAGAACTGCATCACCTGCAGGCGCAGGGGGTAGTGGCATGGCTGCACCAACACGTGGCACATCATTGTGCTCAAGTGGCGCACCCCTGCCTCTGGCCCCTCTGCGTTCGCCCTGGACACCCTGGAGTCCCCCTACTCCCTCGTCACCCCGGCCACGTCCCTGGCCACGTCCGCCACGAGGAGTACGCCCAGCTGAGGCACCACTCACCTTTCTTGGCCTCCCAGCCATGGCACAGATGGAATTGTGCCGGCACAGATGGTGTAGTGCCAATTGGAGGTGTAGACCACAATTGTCCTGGGCAATTGGGGTGAAGGGGGTGGGATGCAAGTTGTTAACAGCACCCCTGCACCTGCAAGGCTGTGTGTGACCCCAGTGATGTAGTGACGGGTCACGCAACGCTCAGGCACCCCAAAACTGCAGTCAAACCGTGCACGCAACCCCTGCAGCCTACGTGCGTGGAATTAACCTCCCGCAGTACGCGGTGGCACCCAGGAACACGAAAAACGCGTACCCGTGGGACACGCAGGCTACTATGACCTCGAAAACGGGTGCGATACACAGGGGCACCCACAGTGGGAAAATAGCGTGCGCAACTCACCGTCTGACTAGCGCGATGCAGAAAAACACGTGTAGCCAATACCCCCGCCAAAAGAAGAGATACGTCCTAGAGATACGTCCTAGATGTGAAGTTGAGATGCTGGTGAAACAACACGGAGCAGCAACACACACGTCGGTCTCCACGAAAGGCACATACACCGAAATGGCGGACACGCTCACCTTTAACCCGTGCAGGGGGAAACGCCCGCGCGCGTCACGTCACTTACGTGACATGCATTCACACGGCTACGTGCAATATTCACACGTGCTGGATCACGATGCGCACCCACAGGGAAACGCCCGCGCGCGTCACGTCACTTACATGACATGCATTCACATGGCTACGTGCGATATTCACACGTGCTGGATCACGATACGCACCCACAGTGAAACGCCCATGCGCGTCACGTCACAGACGCGCTTACGCGCTAAGGGCCTTTGGTCCAATGAAATCGCGTACGCGTGCTGACGTGCTTACACGCTAAGGCCCTTTCCTCGAATTACACGCTGACGTGCAGATTTTTCACGTGGAAATTCACTCCGTATCAAGCTGGCCACGCGTAAGCACACGGAAGACCACGCTCCTGCCCAGAAGGCCGAATTACTGCCCCCCATAGCCCCGAGCAGCCTCCCACGAGCCATCTGCTGCTGCTGCCTGCCTGCCTGCCTGCTGCCACATTGCCCTGCCATTTGGTGCCTGCACATCAGCCATCTGCAGGGGTCCAGTTGCTGTGTCCACCCCTGCTGGAACAGTAGACTCCCGACTGGGATACCATCGCTCCACAGCCCAGCCCCAGGACCCAGTAGCCCACCCACGCCTGCCTCGGGGGTCGCCATGTCGGGGCAAGCTCCATCTGAGACCAGTGGCGACCCCCAGCCACAGAGGCAGAGGGCCACCAGCTTCAGTGAGGAGGAAGTTGGTGTCCTGGTGGAGCATGTCCTGGGGCATTATGATGCCCTCTTCGGAAGACCACGCGCCGACAAGGAAGGACGGGAGAGGATCTGGGACGATGTAGTGGTTGCCATCAACGCGGAGGGGGTGGCAACCCGCAACATCAAGCACACCAGGAAGCGCTGGGAGGACTTGAGGTCCAGGACCCTCAATAAGGCCCGGCGCCTCGCGGAGGGGGGCCGGGCACGCCTGACTGACATCCAGATGAGGGTCCTGGAACGCGTAGACCCAGCGCTCCACGCCCAGATCCTTCAGAGGCAGACCCGGCTGGAGTCGAGCGGTAAGTGGCCAGGCATTGCTGTGTGAGACAGGGCATGTAGCAGTGTGCTGGTTGTCTGATACATGCCTGTATGTGTGACATAGGCCATGTACGTATGTGTGTGTGCAGGGACATCATGGTCAGGCATGTGAGTACAGTGATGTGTGAACCACATGGTTGGTGCATTTGTACAATTGCAACATGGGGGACTCTGCGCGGAATGGACACATGGAAGCATGGCAGTCTCTGTTCCTGGACATGGGTGGGGGTGAGGGATGGGTGCTGGTCCCATGTACACGTATGGTGTCCATGTGTGTGTGTCTGACCTGCGTGTCTGTGACTTGTAAATGCCATGGATGCATGACACATGTCTGTGACAATGTTCAGATTCACTGATGCAGCCTAGTCATCCTTGTATCCACTGCGTCTGTGGTGTGCGAGGCCGGATGGATGGAACTACGGTGAGGTGTGTGCATGTGATGGCAAGGCCCATGATGCATGTGAGTTCAAAACCAACATTGTATGAATCATGAGTCCCTTGGTCATGTATGCCAATGTCCATGGCATGCGCCATGCCTGTTACTGCATGTGTTTTGCCTGCACTGACCCATGTGTTGTGGAGGGACATGATGGAAGTGATGCATGACAGTGCCACTCATCTGCTATTGCTTCCTGTCTAGGGGACCATTGTACAGCACCCTGATGCTTGTGTTCTATGTCTCCCTCTACACAGTGGCAAGTGAAGAAGAGGGCGGAGAAGGTGCTGTGGAGCAGAGCGGCGGGGATGCCGCCATGGCTGCAGCGGAAGGGGTGGGTGAGCTCCCACAGGGGCTTGCAACGGCGGAAGACGGCGTGGAGACATCCAGGTTGGTGGTTTCCACAGAGGGGGAGGAGGCCGCTACTGAGCCACACATGGGGCCTGGTGGGGGCATCCCCGCTGGTGCAAGTGGTGCAGTCCAGGGGCAGCAGGCAGCACAGGTCGCCGTGGAGGGGCCTGTGCAT
The DNA here is from genome assembly GCF_040938575.1 of Ambystoma mexicanum. Classification (NCBI taxonomy): domain Eukaryota; kingdom Metazoa; phylum Chordata; class Amphibia; order Caudata; family Ambystomatidae; genus Ambystoma; species Ambystoma mexicanum. Next base: position 231,355,154 of record NC_090927.1, on the reverse strand, counting down.
GTCACTGTCCCTGACACTGTGACTGCACCACCATGCACCAGCAGGGATGCCCCATCCCAGGCCCGTCCGCAGGTAGGGGAGTTGTCCATGTCATCTGACACTCCTCTACCTGCGGACGTGGGGACCCCTGGCCGTGTGGAGAGGGTCCTGATTGGTGTCGCGTTGCGCACGGCTGGCATTCGTGATGAGGTGCATGCTTCCCGGGAGGAGCATGCACATCATCACGAAGAGCACCGTGCGTACGTGAACCATTTGGGAGCTGCCATGGTCGGGGGTTTCCTACATGTGTGTGGCCTTCTGGCGACCCTCTCCTCCTCTGTGGAGGCTATGCGCTAGTCGTGCTCCATGCCGTCTTCCGGCCCAGATGCCACCAGGGCCCCCTGTGGACCTGTCCCGACCAACGCAGCCAGCTCGGTGGGGACCCCATCCCTGCCACAGTCGGGAGTCGAAGGTCCAGCAGGGGTGGACACACCAGCAACTGTCCCCCTGCAGATGGAGGATGTGCCGGCATCATCTGGCAGGGCACGTGCACCACGGCATCGGTGGACACCATCAGCCTGGATGCCGTCGTGCTGGCAGAGGCAGTGGCGTCGGAGGCAGCAGCAGGCTTGACGTGGGAGGCATCATGGCTCGGGCCATCAAGATCAGAGGGGCAGGCATCAGCTGGAGGGCAGGAGAACCCTGGGATGGCAGTGTCTTCCGTGTGGGAGCAGTTGGTCCAGCGGATAGGTGCGGAGCGGCAGCGGGCGGAAGAGGAGCGGCTCTCCATGGTCAGGGCGGAGTTCTCCATGCGTCGGGCGTTGAGGCGGGCTGAGTGCCTCGAGGAAGCTCGCAGGGAGTTTGAGGTGAACACGGGGTTGTCCCTGCGAGACCTCGGGGCCAGGACAGAGTCCCGCCTCCGGGACATCGACATGGAGTTCGATGATGCCCTGGCTGGCAACATCACGGAGTGAGCCGCAGGACTTGCCCGCTGCCATTGTATATAGTTCTTTAGTTAGTTAGTGATAGGTTTCCTTTGGTTTTTAGTTTTTCTTTGGACCGCTCGGACAATGGCCACTTTTCTGTATATATTTTTTGTGTTAGGTAGTAGTAGGTTTCATTTATGGTGTTGGGCTCATGGACCCTGGGATATCCTTTTTGCATCGTTTTTTTTTGGACAAATGTTTTGGATTTATATGTGTGTTCTCCATGTGTCAATGGTTTTTCCTTATTTTTTTCACCCATTTTTTTCCTTTGGACTACATTAGTTTTTTATTTCCTTTGTTTTTTCATTTTTTCTATTATTTCTCGGACATGGACCATTTGTTTTGTCATCCCCATTGTTGTGTGTTTCATTTCTTTGGTTCTTTTTCATCTTTAATACATTTTTATATTACTTTCATTTGTGGTATTTTCTCATTTGTTTCATGCATTTCATGATATGGGTTTTGACATTCACTTGCACCCATTGTGTATGTGTGTGTGACGGACATGTGTTCATTTACATACTTGCCATTGGGGTTGTATCATGTAATTGCATCTACTATGTGGGTGGATGCAATCCTTGGCTGGCTGTTTGTGCTGGGTGTGCTGCCCATTACTGCCATGATTGAGTTTCATCAGGACCTGGGGGCAGGGGGACATGAGTGGGGGCCTGCTGGCAGGTGCCCCACAGTGCTGGGGGTGGGGGTGCTGGGAGACATGGGTTGGACATGGGTGGGGGCCTGCTGGCAGGTGCCCCACAGTGCTGGGGGGTGGGGGTGCTGGGAGACATGGGTTGGACATGGGTGGGGGCCTGCTGGCAGGTGCCCCACAGTGCTGGGGGGTGGGGGTGCTGGGAGACATGGGTTGGACATGGGTGGGGGCCTGCTGGCAGGTGCCCCACAGTGCTGGGGGGTGGGGGTGCTGGGGGACATGGGTTGGACATGGGTGGGGGCCTGCTGGCAGGTGCCCCACAGTGCTGGGGGGTGGGGGTGCTGGGAGACATGAGTGGGGGCCTGGTGGAGGGTGACCCTGGTGGCTGGGGGGTGGAGGTGCAGGGGGACATGAGTGGGGGCCTGCTGGAGGCTGCCCCTTTGGGGTGGGGGGTGGGGGTGATGGGAGACATGGGTGGGGGCCTGGTGGAGGGTGACCCTGGTGGCTGGGGGTGCTGGGAGACATGAGTGGGGGCCTGGTGGAGGGTGACCCTGGTGGCTGGGGGGTGGGGGTGGTGGGAGACATGGGTGGGGGCCTGGTGGAGGGTGACCATGGTGGCTGGGGGGTGGGGGTGCTGGGAGACATGGGTGGGGGCCTGGTGGAGGGTGACCCTGGTGGCTGGGGGGTGGGGGTGCTGGGAGACATGGGTGGGGGCCTGGTGGAGGGTGACCCTGGTGGCTGGGGGTGCTGGGAGACATGAGTGGGGGCCTGGTGGAGGGTGACCCTGGTGGCTGGGGGGTGGGGGTGGTGGGAGACATGGGTGGGGGCCTGGTGGAGGGTGACCCTGGTGGCTGGGGGGTGGGGGTGCTGGGAGACATGAGTGGGGGCCTGCTGGCAGGTGGCCCACAGTGCTGGGGGGTGGGGGTGCTGGGAGACATGAGTGGGGGCCTGGTGGAGGATGACCCTGGTGGCTGGGGGGTGGGGGTGCAGGGGGACATGAGTGGGGGCCTGGTGGAGGGTGACCCTGGTGGCTGGGGGGTGGGGGTGGTGGGAGACATGGGTGGGGGCCTGGTGGAGGGTGACCCTGGTGGCTGGGGGGTGGGGGTGCTGGGAGACATGGGTGGGAGCCTGGTGGAGGGTGACCCTGGTGGCTGGGGGGTGGGGGTGCAGTGGGACATGAGTGGGGGCCTGCTGGAGGATGCCCCTGGGGGGTGGTGGGTGGGGGTGATGGGAGACATGGGTGGGGGCCTGCTGGCAGGTGCCCCACAGTGCTGGGGGCTGGGGGTGCTGGGAGACATGTGTTGGACATGGGTGGGGGCCTGCTGGCAGGTGCCCCACAGTGCTGGGGGGTGGGGGTGCAAGGGGACATGTGGCTTGGCTGGGGGGCATGCCCATGGTGGATGGGCTGCCTGCGGGACATGACCAGGGGTGCAGGGTAGTCCCCTGTGGTGTGGGCTGCCTGCAGGAGTCGTGGAGGGGGTAGAGGGGAGACCTGGGGGCACCCACACTGGCAATTCACCTCTTCAACTTACCGCACACCCACGTAATACACTGCCCCACTCACACAGGCCCATTCGTGTGTGGATTTTCTCGCGCACCCCTGAAATCCACGTACCCAGGCCAATCGCGTGTAGAATTTCTCGCGCACCCCTGTAATTCACGTACCCAGCACAATCGCGTGTAGAATTTCTTGCGCACCCCTGGAATCCACGTACCCAGCCCAATCGCGTGTAGAATTTCTTGCGCACCCCTGGAATCCACGTACCCAGCCCAATCGCGTGTAGAATTTCTCGCGCACCCCTGAAATCCACGTACCCAGCCCAATCGCGTGTAGAATTTCTCGCGCACCCCTGAAATCCACGTACCCAGCCCAATCGCGTGTGGAATTTCTCGCGCACCCCTGTAATTCACGTACCCAGCCCATTCGCGTGTGGAATTTCTTGCGCAATCCTGTAATTCACGTACCCAGCCCAATCGCGTGTGGAATTTCTCGCGCACCCCTGTAATTCACGTACCCAGCCCAATCGCGTGTGGAATTTCTCGCGCACCCCTGTAATTCACGTACCCAGCCCAATCGCGTGTGGAATTTCTCGCGCACCCCTGTAATTCACGTACCCAGCCCAATCGCGTGTGATGACACCCGCACACCCCTGGAATACACGCTCCACGCTCTGCGTTTGCTGCTGCCCTTTGCGCTGGATTGGGGATTTTGATGGCTTTTCCCTGCGCGAGGGGCGTTCTTGGGGGCGTTCCTGGCGCTGCTGCAGGGTCGCTGCGCCACTCTGCGCCACGGCTGGTTGTGGTTGTTGGAATCCATGAATACGCTGTGCGCCTGAATGTGTTTTGGCGCACGCGGCTGGCGCAGACTACCGCACGCGCACACTGTGCGCCAGCCGCGTGCGCCACTTGTGCGCCGGATTCTATGAATTACCCAGTAAATTTGTTAGCGAACAGTAAGGACAGATATACTGTTCTTCAGGACACGTTCAATTTCGTTTATGTATGAACATTTCAGGACACCAATTGTGTTCTTACAACATTTTCAAGTTGCTAGCGAACAGTACGGACAGGTATAGTGTTCTTTAAGACACCTCCATTTTCATTTAATTACGAACAATTCAGGACACCAGGTGTGTTCTTAGAAGAGTTTGAACTTGCTAGCGAACACTACAGACAGATATAGTGTTCTTTAGGACACTTTAATTTTTTTTTTTTACGAACATTTCAGGACACTGCGTGTGTTCTTAGAATAGTTTCATCTTGCTAGCGAACAGTACGAACAGGTATAGTATTCTTCAGGACACCTCCATTTTCGTTTATTTACGAACATTTTAGAACACCTGCACTGTCCGCGGACACCCACATTGTTTTTTAAAAAAAAAAAAATAATTTACAACACAATATAAAAATTTAACTTTATTTAACATATATTAATAATTTATGACAGAGAGGGTGAGGCAGAAACAGAAACAAAAACATGAGAATTAGGGGTTTCATCATGATTGTTATTAGGTGAAGAAGGGATGGAAGTCTCATCAAAACATTTTGGGTTATGGAGAGGGTTTGGGGATAATTGACTGGGATATGGTGAGGGGGGACAAGTACATGTTGGGCAATGGTATGACGTTTTTGTTTTAAAATGATCTTCAACTAAAGTTTTCAAATTATTAAAATTGGTCAACAATAAATCAATTTTTTCTTTTATGTTGTCAAGCGTGATTTCCATAACAGCTTCTTCAGAGGTAGTTTCTATTTTGTTATGCTCTGTACAAAAAAAATATATATATGTTAAATGTATACAAAATAATAATAATGGAATGGTTTATATTATAAAGTGTTTACCATTAGTTTCACTATCTTGTGACATTTCTTCATGTGGGAAATGTTCCTCTAGCCATTCCAGAGTACTAGACATTTCTGTGAGAGAAAAAAAAAGATAATATATTTTTTTATCTAATACAGAAAGTTTATAAATATATGACTACGATTAAGTACACTTACTATTTCAGGTAAGAAATGTCCTATGTACTCAGTGGGTCTGCTCTTGTTCTCAGTTCTGTTGTGTTTGTGAGGTAATTATGTTGGAAGTCAATTTATTTTCTTGTGGTATATTCCATTTTAGAACATAGTGCATTTAAATGAATATTTAGTGTGTTGTATATATGGGTTACATTTATTATGTATTAGTACATATAATGTGTTTGTGTGCTTTTTTTTGAATTTGTTAAATGTTCCTATGTTATGATATATCAATCAAACATACCCCCCCTCAGAGTTTTTTAGGTAGTGGTACTGTTCTTCGAACATGTCTGCAAACATTAAATCAGTTTCCGGACATCAAGTACAGTAGAAGAGATTCAGTCAGTTCCATATGATATGTATATAAAGTGAAAGTCATTATTGTTAAGTTGCCCTACTAAAAACCTACGAAATTCAATGAAAAAACTTTGTTAAAGGGACGTTATGGTTAAGTTGCGCTACTAAAAATCTATGAAATTCAGTGAAAAAACATTGTTAAAGGGACGTTATGGTTAAGTTGCGCTACTAAAAACCTATGAAATTCAGTGAAAAAACGTTGTCAAAGGGACGTTATGGTTCGAAGTAAAACTGAAAAACCCCTGAAATTCACCAGTTATGGTAAGCTAAGCAACCATAACTCGTGCCACCACCGTGCACTGCTAAGACTAACACCCAGGACATCAAAGATGACATCACAAAAAAATTAGTGATATCTGTGTTCGGTCCACGAATGGACTTCCCTGTTAGCTCCGTGGACAGGACGGTGATTGGGCCAGCAGCTTGCGTAACATCTGACGTGCTCTCTCATTGGATGCAGTGAAAGCGTGCAGTGCGTCTGGCTTCAGAGACGCCCGCCATCTTTCTTTCACGCATGAGAGGCTTTGTCAGGTCAGCAGGAGCGTGTCTGTCTCTTGTTCCTCCCACCCCGCTCATGCCTGTGTCTGCCCCACCCCCCGCTAATGCCCCGTGTGTCCTTTCTGTCCCCCCCACCCCCGCTCATGCCCCGTGTGTCCTTCCTGTCCCCCCCACCCCCACTCATGCTCCGTGTGTCCCATGTTCCTCCAGCCCCCCGCTCACGCCATTGCACACGGTGGCCAGCGGAGGGCCGCCGAGGAGTGGGATCTGCCGCACTAACTCATGTCCGTGCGGCATGTCCGTGTTTTTGTTTGGCCCCCCCACCCCTCGCTCATGCCCCGTGTGTCTCTTTCCCTCCCGCCCACCCCCCGCTCATGCCCCGTGTGTGTCTCTCCCCCCCACCCCCGCTCATGCCCCGTGTGTCTCTATCCCTCCTGCCCACCACCAGCTCATGCCCCGTGTGTCTCTCTACCTCTCCCCCCACCCCCGCTCATGCCCCGTGTGTCTCTCTCCCTACCCCCCACCCCGGCTCATTCCCCGTGTGTCTCTCTCCCTCCCCCCCACCCCTGCTCATGCCACGTGTGTGTCTCTCCCTCCCCCTCATCCCCGCTCATGCCCTGTGTGTCTCTCTCCCTCCCGCCCACCCCCCGCTCATGCCTCATGTGCCTCTCTCCCTCCCCCCACCCCTGCTCACGCCCCGTGTGTTTCTAGCCCTCCCACCCCCTGCTCATGCCCCGTGTGTCTCTAGCCCTCCCCCCACCCCCGCTCATGCCCTGTGTGTCTCTAGCCCTACCACCCACCCCCCGCTCATCCCCCTAGCCCTCCCGCCCACCCCCTGCACATGCCCCTTGTGTCTCTCCCCTCACCCCCTACTCATGCCCCGTGTGTCTCTAGCCCTCCCACCCACCCCCCGCTCATGCCCCTAGCCCTCCCACCCACCCCCCGCTCATGCCCCGTGTGTCTTTATCCCTCCCACCCACCCCCCGCTCATGCCCCGTGTGTCTATATCCCTCCCACCCACCCCCGCTCATGCCCCGTGTGTCTCTCTCCCTCCCCCCCACCCCCGCTCATGCCCCATGTGTCTCTATCCCTTCCGCCCACCCCCCGCTCAAGCCCCGTGTGTCTCTATCCCTCCAGCCCACACTACGCTCATGCCCCGTGTGTGTCTCTCCCTCCCTCCCACCCCCTGCTCATGCCCCGTGTGTCTCTCCCCTCACCCCCTACTCATGCCCCGTGTGTCTCTAGCACTCCCACCCACCCCCCGCTCATGCACCTAGACCTGATCATGCCCCGTTTGTCTCTCCCCTCCCACCCACCCCCCGCTCATTCCCCGTTTGTCTCTCCCCTACCCCCCACCCCCTGCTCATGCCCCGTGTGTCTCTCCCCTCACCCCCTACTCATGCCCCGTGTGTCTCTAGAACTCCCACCCACCCCCAGCTCATGCCCCTAGCCCTCTCACCCAACCCCCGCTCATGCCCCGTTTGTCTCTCCCCTCCCACCCACCCCCTGCTCATGCCCCGTGTGTCTCTATCCCTCCCACCCACCCCCCGCTTATGCCCGTGTGTCTCTATCCCTCCCACCCACCCCCTGCTCATGCCCCGTGTGTCTCTATCCCTCCCACCCACCCCCCGCTTATGCCCCGTGTGTCTCTATCCGTCCGACCCACCCCCGCTCATGCCCCATGTGTCTCTCTCCCTCCCACCCACCCCCCGCTCATGCCCTGTGTGTCTCTATCCCGACCAACCACCCCCCGCTCCTGCCCCGTGTGTCTCTATCCCCACCCCCGCTCAAGCCCCATGTGTCTCTATCCCTCCCACCCACCCCCCGCTCATGCCCAGTGTGTGTCTCTCCACCCCCCCACCCCCTGCTCATGCCCCGTGTGTCTATCCCCTCACCCCCTACTCATGCCCCATGTGTCTCAAGCGCTCCCACCCACCCCCGCTCATGCCCCTAGCCCTCCCACCCACCCCCCGCTCATGCCCTGTTTGTCTTTCCCATCCCACCCACCCCCCGCTCATGCCCTGTATGTCTCTATCCCTCCCACCCACCCCCCGCTCATGCCCCGTGTGTCTCTATCCCTCCCACCCACCACCCGCTCATGCCCCGTGTGTCTCTCCCCTCCCACCCACCCCCCGCTCATGCCCGTGTGTCTCTATACATCCCACCCACCCCCCGCTCAAGCCCTGTGTGGCTCTATCCCTCCCACCCACCCCCCGCTCATGCCCCGTGTGTCTCTATCCCTCCCGCCCACCCCCCGCTCATGCCCCGTTTGTCTCTATCCCTCCTGTCCACCCCCTGCTCATGCCCTGTGTGTCTCTATCCCTCCCGCCCACCCCCTGCTCACGCCCCGTGTGTCTCTATCCCTCCCCCCCACCCCCCGCTCATGCCCTGTGTGTCTCTATCCCCTCCCGCCCACCCCCTGCTCATGCCCCGTGTGTCTCTCCTCTCCCCCACCCCCTGCTCATGCCCCGTGTGTCTCTATCCCTCCCGCCCACCCCCTGCTCATGCCCCGTGTGTCTCAATCCCTCTCCCCCACACCCTGCTCATGCCCCGTGTGTCTCTATCCCCTCCCGCCCACCCACTACTCATGCCCCGTGTGCCTCTATCCCTCCTGCCCACACCCCGGTCATGCCCTGTGTGTCTCTATCCCTCCCGCCCCGTGTGTCTCTATACCTCCCGCCCCACCCCCCCGCTCATGCCCCGTGTGTCTCTATCCCTCCCGCCCACCCCCCCGCTCATGCCCCGTGTGTCTATCCCCTCCCGCCCACCCCCCACTCATGCCCCGAGTGTGTCTATCCCCTCCCGCCCACCCCCCGCTCATGCCCTGTGTGTCTATACCCCCTTCCGCACAACCCCCGCTCATTCCCCGTGTGTCTCTATCATCTCCCGCCCACCCGCCGCTCATGCCCCGTGTGTCTCTCTGCTGTTGCCCCCCACCCCCCCTCATGCCCCATGTGTCTCTATCCCTCCCGCCCACCCCCGCTCATGCCCCGTGTGTCTCTATCCCTCTCCCCCACCCCCCACTCATGCCCCGTGTGTCTCTATCACCTCCCGCCCACCCCCCGCCCCGTGTGTCTCTATCCCTCCCGCCCCCCCCCGGTCATGCCCCGTGTGTCTCTATCCCTACCACCCCTACGCCGCTCATGCCCCGTGTGTCTCTATCCCTCCCGCCCCACCCCCCGCTCATGCCCCGTGTGTCCCTATCCCTCCCGCTCATGCCCCGTGTGTCTATCCCCGCTCAAGCCCGTGTGTGTCTATCCCCTCCCGCCCACCCCCCGCTCATGCCCTGTGTGTGTCTATCCCCTCCCGCCCACCCCCCGCTCATGTCCCGTGTGTGTCTATCCCCTCCCGCCCACCACCTGCTCATGCCCCGTGTGTCACTATCCCCTCCCGCCCACCCCCCGCTCTTGCCCTGTGTGTCTCTATCCCCTCCCGCCCACCCCCCGCTCATGCCCTGTGTGTCTCTCTGCTGTTGCCCCCCACCCCCGGCTCATGCCCCGTGTCTCCCTGCTGTTGCCCCCCACCCCCTGCTCATGCCCTGTGTCTCTCTCTCCTGCTACCCCCCGACCCCTCTCATGGCCTGTGTCTCTCTCCTGTTACCCCCCACCCCCCTCTCATGCCCTGTGTCTCTCTCCTGTTACCCCCCACCGCCTCTCATGCCCCGTGTCTCTCTCCTGTTGCCCCCCACCCCCCTCTCATGCCCCGTGTCTCCCTCGTGTTCCCCCCACCCCCGCTCATGCCCCGTGTCTCCTTCCAGCCATCACCTCTTGGTTTTTTCCTTGTCACCCCGAGTGGGACGGGTATGCCCAGACGTGGGTCCCGTGCCTGCTGGGCCTAGAGACCCAAGCTACTCCTCACTGATGAGCCCCAACAAGGGTGAAACATGTTTGCGGATGCTTGTGGTCTCGTGCAGAAGGGATGTGACCTAGCAGTTCGGGCTGGACTTCCCCTTTTGGGGTGGGGCCAAGCCTGATTTGCTCATGGTCTTTCCCCTTCTGTAATGGCTTGGCAGGCGAAGAACGATGGTCTGGAGGGTTGCCCCGAGCAATGCCAGTGGTTAAGATTCAGTCTAAACCTTCCAGCCATCACCTCTTTGTTTTTGCTTTGTCACCCCGAGTGGGACGGGTATGCCCAGACGTGGGTCCCGTGCCTGCTGGGCCTAGAGACCCAAGCTACTCCTCACTGATGAGCCCCAACAAGGGTGAAACATGTTTGCGGATGCTTGTGGTCTCGTGCAGAAGGGATGTGACCTAGCAGTTCGGGCTGGACTTCCCCTTTTGGGGTGGGGCCAAGCCTGATTTGCATATGGTCTTTCCCCTTCTGTAATGGCTTGGCAGGCGAAGAACGATGGTCTGGAGGGTTGCCCCGAGCAATGCCAGTGGTTAAGATTCAGTCTAAACCTTCCAGCCATCACCTCTTTGTTTTTCCCTGCTGTTGCCCCCCACCCCCCGCTCATGCCCCGTGTCTCTCTCTTGTTCCCTCCCACCCCCCGCTCATGCCCTGTTGTGTTCTCTTTATACACCCCGCCTTCCCTTTCCATGGTGGCCATCTTGGTAAAAGATTTTCCTTCCTGCACGGTTTGGGAAGAAAAATCTTTTTTTTACCACCTGGGTTTCCCACTTTGAGGACCTAAGATGCTAGTGGTCTTCATCTATTGAAAAGGATGTTATGGTGACGTTGCACTAATAAAAACCTATGAAATGCAGTAAAAAAACTTTGTTAAAGGGACGTTATGGTTAAGTTGCGCTACTAAAAACATATGAAATTATGTCTCTCTCCTGGTACCCCCCACCCCCCTCTCATGCCCTGTGTCTCTCTCCTGTTACCCCCCACCGCCTCTCATGCCCAGTGTCTCTCTCCTATTGCCCCCCACCCCCAATCATGCCCCGTGTCTCCCTGCTGTTGCCCACCACCCCCCGCTCATGCCCTGTGTCTCCCTGCTGTTGCCCCCCACCCCCTGCTCATGCCCCATGTCTCTCTCTCCTGTTACCCCCCACCCCCCTCTCATGCCCCGTGTCTCTCTCCTGTTACCCCCACCCCCTCTCATGCCCCGTGTCTCCCTGCTGTTTCCCCCCACTCCCCGCTCATGCCCCGTGTCTCTCTCCTGTTACCCCCACCCCCCTCTCATGCCCTGTGTCTCTCTCCTGTTACCACCCACCCCCCTCTCATGCCCCGTGTCTCCCTCGTGTTCTCCCCACCCCCGCTCATGCCCCGTGTCTCCCTGCTGTTGCCCCCCACCCCCTGCTCATGCCCCGTGTCTCTCTCTTGTTCCCTCCCACCCCCCGCTCATGCCCTGTTGTGTTCTCTTTATACACCCCGTCTTCCCTTTCCATGGTGGCCATCTTGGTAAAAGATTTTCCTTCCTGCACGGTTTGGGAAGAAAAATCTTTTTTTTACCACCTGGGTTTCCCACTTTGAGGACCTAAGATGCTAGTGGTCTTCATCTATTGAAAAGGATGTTATGGTGACGTTGCACTAATAAAAACCTATGAAATGCAGTAAAAAAACTTTGTTAAAGGGACGTTATGGTTAAGTTGCGCTACTAAAAACATATGAAATTATGTCTTTCTCTCCTGTTACCCCCACCCCCTCTCATATATATATATATATATATATATATATATATATATATATATATATATATATGTATATATATATATATATATATATATATATATATATATATAAATCCCACTTCTCACAAATATTCCCTCAAGGAAATTAGCCACAGGAGGGATCACCTCCTACAACTTTCAGTAGTCATGTAGATCTTCACTCTGAATCTGTGTTGTGAAATTAAAACGTGGATCACTAGATGGCTCAGAGTAACCAAGATCCTTAATTCTAGACATTGGAATGGGAGGCATAAGGCAGAAAGCAACTATAAAAGAGTGTAACTCTGAAATGACCCATCAGGCCGAACTGGAGAAACTAGCCTTTAATATGAGGGGCCTGATGGCAGAATTTAAGCTGATGTAGGAGAGTTTCCTGGAGCTGTATGAGGGCTGGGTACCACCCCCAAGCACTTTGGGGGAACATTTGTGTCTGCAAGTATGAAACCCAACCTATCTGCCCAAAAATACTTCTATTATGGTCTCATGATGTGTGAAGATGCAATGCTCTATTGGAACGTGACATACTGCTTCACTCTGGGGATATGTGTGTTGGGTGTTACGATAGTGTTCATGTACTAACTACAACTCTGGTCGTTTATGGGTTACTGTTTCATCAATTGTCTTTTGAGTGCTATGTGCTGCTTCTGTACTCTGAAAATCTGAGTAAAGCGCTTGACTACAAGTTTGGATGTAGTTGTAAAACAGCCAGGACTTTTGAATGTGGGATGTTTAATCACTCTACCAAACTACAAGTTTCAAATGAGAATCCCACCTTTTACGACTGCTTTTATGTGGATTGCGCACCAAAGCATAACCACATGCAGTAATTACCTAGTGTCCCAGTTGAAATTGAAGTCTCTACTCTAGATAAAGGGAACCCCGGGTTGTTGCCTCCTTAAGGTCGAAGTGTCTGTGTGTTTAAAAACCAACAGCAAGCTTTTTTCTTGCATTTTTAGGTTGCTCCAAGGGTCGCTGTAATTGTCCTCAGTGGTATAGCTAAAGATGGGGGCTCTGTAGAGGTAGACACATCATACACCTACCACTCAGCACAATATGGTTTCCTTCTGGCCTGAGGGATACATAAAAGGATTGCCAGCTGGATTTTCTCACCTACCTTCTCTGGGATTTTCAGACTGAAGATATTCTCACCCACCAACCAAGTCCGACCTCTGCAACCTCTCTTTTGCCACTGGAGTTTTCCCCTCTCATCTAAAGCACTCTATTCTGCACCCTCTGCTCAAAAAACACTCTGACTACCCATCCATATTGGCAGACTATCGCTGAATCTCCATTGCCCCTTTCCTGGGAAAATTCCTAGAGAAGCTGGCTATTACCCAACTAACCCTCCACACTGAATCTGTTGGTTATCTTCATGACCATCAATCTGGTTTTAGAGCATCCAGAAGCACAGAAGCTGCTCTTCTGAACATCTGTGAAGACCTGCTCTCAAATCTTGACTCTAACACTCCCTCTGTCCTCATTCTTCTAGACCTCTCTCCTGTTTTCGATACAGTAAACCACAACATCCTGATCATCCATCTCTGTGATACCCTGGGCATCACAGATCAGGCCCTGGAGTGGCTTGCCTCCTTTCTCTCTGACTGGCCCTCTCATGTGGAACTTGGGCCCTTTCTCTCCTCTATCTCTCTCTCTACTTGTGTTGTCCCATAGGGATCTAACTTGTCCCCCTGGTTCTTCAATATCTGCATGTCCCCCTTGGCCCAAAGGATCTCTACCTTTACCTCTAACTTTCAGGGTTATGCGGATGACGCGCAGCTCTCTTTCAGGCTACCCTCAGCCTCCTCCTCCTCCTCACTCATCCCTGAGTGTCTATCCTCAATTCAGTCCTGGTGTTTTGCTAACGATCTCTGCCTGAACGCCAGTAAGACAGAGATTGTCCTCATTGGGACCCCTGCTCCCTCTTTCCTATTTTCACACTGTCTGGCTTCCCTTGGCCCTGCACCCTCACCTACCAATGAGGCAAAAAATATTGGATCCATCTTCGACTCCACTCTCTCCTTCTCTTCGCACATCTTAGACATCTCAAAAAAGTCCTACTACCAACTGCACCTCCTCAAAGGTATTCTACCTTTTCTCACTTTCCCCAGAGGCTCACTACCTCAATAGCCCTGGTTCTCTCTATGCTGGACTATTGCAACAGCTTCTTTCTGAACCTTCCTACTTCTACTCTCCGTCCTCTACAACTCATCCAGAACAGAACCGCAAGACTTAACCTTGGTCTCAAGCTCAGCGACCGCATCTCTCCAATACTGCAATCCCTCCACTAGCTCCCCGTGGCTGCAAGGATCAAGTTCAAGATCCTCTGTATAGTCTACAATGCTTTCTGGGGCAGGGGCCCACGCTATCTACAATGCTCTCTTCCTACATACTTAACCTCTAGAGTTCTCTGCTCGTCCTCCTCCTACACTCTGTGGGTTAGCCGCTTTCACAAACAGAGATTTGGGAGTGGATCTATATCCTCTGCAGGTGCCTCCCTCTGTTTCAGCCTCCCTGCCACTCTCTGTCTTGAGTCAGAGCACCTTAAGTTCTGGAAACTCCTCAAGACCCTCCTCTTCTCTTCCTCCTTCTCCCCTGCTAACCTCAGTTCATTTTCCCCACCCACTTCCTCCTTCTCCTCCCTAACTATGCTCAGTTTATGTTGCCTGGTACACATTCAGAGCCTTACAGGTGCCAGGTCGCCCCCCCCACCCCCTCGCTAGTCCTTGCACTTGCCTTTGGGCCACTGCACCATGTTCAGCACTACTGCACTTTCTGCTTACGCTCTATGAGCGAGGCAACCTCTCGGCACTTAACCCAGGGCCCTCTTGGACTGGACGCATTTGTTCCCCTCGACCCCTCTTCCTCACACCTCCATCTGTACGCATGGATTAACTAAATGTGGTAGGACTGGTAAATTTGTCTGTCCAGTCCCCCCTCCCCACCTTTTTCTGCATCCCCCTCCCTAGCTTGGTCGAAACTGCAACGCTTCATGCACTTGCACAAGGAGAAATGCCATCAGTCCTAGTATGCTAAATTTTTCTGTTTAGATAATTCGGAAACTTCAAGGCCTAAGAATGATTAATGTACTCCCTTGTTCCCTTCCCGCCTTGAAGCACTTTGAAGCACTCCACCTGTGTTAAAGCGTTGTATAAATAAACAATTACAAGGATTCCCTTGTGCCTGAGCCCACAATAGGGTCTATGTAGATACTTTACTTCTCAGGCCCTGCTAGGCACAATACCCATAACAGTGCAATCAAGTCCTCCTTGCGAACTGATCTCACTAAAGGACTGGACACGCTGACTCATCCAGGTGTGCCTCATGCCTCCTCTTACTGTCTCTACTGTTAGGAAAGATTTCTTAATTTTGAGTAATTTTCCTTCCATCTGGCTACCCCTAACGTTTTTGCTGTTGTTTTCACCATGATCTAGACTTTGCCAGAGAAGTGCAGCCTTTTGCCGCACTCCTCTTGGCTTTCGCTCCATTCTTACAGGGAAACTGACATGCCCTTAAAACAGTCAGTACCGGGAAACATTGTTTTCTGTAGTTCTTTTATCATGTTGCAGCTTTCGCGCAACATGACACAAGAGGGCACTGTAAGCCGCTCTCTTGGGTCTCTAGTCTTCTACAGGCCCTGTACTTTGGGTTGTTAACGAATGGTACAAGTGAATCACGGACAGGAATGGTGGCAGCAATCGTTTCTTTGTGTTTTGAGCTCCTTTTGGCTGTTTAAGCGTGTTTCTCGCGCTTTGCCCAAAATGGTGGCCTGGGTCCCAAAATGGCCAGACCACGAGGCTCTTTGTCCTGCCCGCTGACCGTCTTGCCCCCTTCACCTTCCCCAGGTCTAGCCGAACTGGGGCCTTCCTTATTTGAGCATGTACTTTCCTGCGAAACACAGATGCTTTCGCTGGCTTCTACAGGCCTTGTGTGCGCCTCCATGATGTGGGCTGGGATGTCTGGTCCCAATACACATCCTGGGTGCCAGAGAGTCTAGTGTGTCGTGAATGCCTGGGACCACCGTGATAGGTCCACATATGGTTTGAGTGTTTTGTGATCAGATCTCCCATTGGGTTCCCTCCGTTTTGGCGCGAAGGGAACTCTGGATAAGAGGAGGATGGAAAGACCACTACCATGTCGATCTCCTGAGTTCTCATGAATGAAGGAATACAGGAGCCAAGTATCCTGCAACTACGAGGCTGAACCGAGGAATAGCTGGTGACCCGCTGAAGGACTGCTCCTCTGCACTGCTGTCGCTCTGTGAAACCATTCTGCCTCTGATCGAACGAGAAGGCCTGTACTGGTACTTCGACCCTTTGGAATAGTGGGAACAACTATTCTTGGCATCTTCATCATCTCCTGCAGGTAAGCCTTCGGAAGCGTCTCTGGGCCATCCAGTGGACTGACCAGCCTACACAGGAGTCTTGCTCTGTTACCGCCGTCAGGTTGTGTTGTATTCCGCGTCCTTAGCACTCTCACACGATTCGTACACTTAGCATTCCCAGGTCTGAAGTGAGAAGTGTACATTGGGCTGAAATACACACGGCCGCTCCGTTGCCCTGCTGTGGTAACAAACTGTGCGGGTTCACTGCGCCGAGACGTCCCCTGCTCGTATCTGAACCTGCCAGCACTGAAACTGACGTGGAGAAGCCTGGGTCTGCCTGCATCGGGGACCGGTGAGTAGCAACGCTAGGAACTGGTCACCCTCCTGCAGTAACCCGTAGCTTTTCCTCGCTGTGTTAAACAGCACACCTTTTTTTGCACTCATGCTCTGCTTCTGCCCGCAAGTGGAGGCCGCGCTTGAGTAGCGGAGATCTGTTCGCCCTCCTTTGTTCACCGCTCTGAACTGCCTGACTTCCTTGAAGAGACCTCCCTTGGCCCACTGGCACCAGTGTGTGCAGGTACTTTTGAGCACAAGGCTCCACTCTTCGTATGGCTCGGACTTCCTTCTAGTTAGGTGGCCTCTGAAGGCGAACTGGGTCTAAACGATTACTTGCACTGCCTGTTTTCCTCCCCATCTAGGTGGTCTGCATATTTCGTGCTTCTAACTCTTTAGACCCTTCGGTAATTGTATATATATTGCATTTGATGGTGATGTGTTGGTTTAATTGAGTTTTATCGTGATTCTTTGCTATGGTCAATATTACAAAGGCCTTGTAATAAATGTGTCTATATTTTTAATATAACACCTGCTTGGAGTCATTTGTAAGTGTCCTTGCTTTGTGTGCTCATTGCGGGTTTTCAGTCACCCTCACCCCTCTTGAGACCTAGTCTTGACCGCCGCGATCGCTACCTTGATTGGTCTGGCTTGTCCAGAGGTTACCCTGTTCCAAGAAAAAAGGCTGGCCTTCTGAACCTCTGCCCTTCCAGGACAGAGTTCAGAAATCCATCTTAACAAATTGGTGTACAGCGGTGGGATACGACTGAAGGTATCCAGTGTTGCGCACGACCTAAGGCATTTCTAGTTATTCCTACCAGGACACGTAGTGAATTGTCATAGTATAACTTTTAAAAGGCCATAGTCCTATCTAACAGTATGGAAACAAATACCTTGTTAACTTTAAATGCTTCTAAATCCGAAACATTGAAAAAGATGTGTGCGGAGAGAGGTGTCTCCTCTCAAGGCACCAAATTGGATATGATCCAAAGAATCGTGGCGTGGCAAGAAGCGCAGCTTGACGCTATAACTTCCGAGGACAGTGCAGAAGGAGGTGGGGCTGCTCTCAATGGTAGAACCGACGGTTCTGCCGCTGCACTGGTCCACCGCGACCACAAGGACAGGGAGGATGAGATGTCTAATGTTTCCTCTGTCAGTGTCCATGGGGAGGCCATGCTTGAATTCAAGATGCAAGAGCTGCTATTTAGGTAGAAGGAGCTTGATTTCAGTATGGCGAAGCTAAAAATCGAACAGGCAGAAAAACAGAAATACAGGGATCACCATTTGGAACTGGCCAAGCTTCAGGTTGCAAATGGATCCAAAGGTCCTGGACATGGGTCTGGGGCCTCCTCTCATCCACGGTTCCAAAAGATCTGCTCAGTGTGTATGAGGAAAAGAATGCCATTATGGACTGGCTGAATACGTTTGAGTATGCATGTGAAGTTCAACAAGTTGACAATGCTGATAAGATTGCCTGGTTACTCAGCAGACTGCCCCATTCTGGCTGCAGTGCCATTATGGAAATGTCGAAGGATGAGCGAGCGGATTTTGCAATGTTGAAGCGAACTCTCATTTTAAAGTTTGGAAAGACTCCTGCCCAATATTTAAAATGATTCAGAGAGTATAAGAAAAAAGAAGGTGGTACTTGGGTATCTTATGCAACCAAATCCTTAATAAACTTGACTGGCTGGGTCGAAGGTTATAAGGTTTCTACCTTTGAAGGCATGATAAGTCTTGTCATGCTGGAACATATTTTTGCATCTTCTTCCCCAGAGCTTAAGCAGCATTTGGCCGATTCAAAGGAGATAGATCCTAAGAAGCTGGCCATTGCAGCAGACTTATGGGTGTCACATTGAGTGTCCCATAAGGACAAAACTCATCCTGGTAAGCAGGAGGAAGGGAAAAAGTCCAAAGATAAGGAGGGTGGAGGATCTGATAAATCGTCTTCTCAAAAGGGCCACAAAAAGAAAAATAAGGGTAAGACACAAGAGAACTCACAGGGTAGTGGAGGTCAGCCTCCGAAACAGAACTCTGGTTACAATAAGCCTCCCTATCTAAACAGACCCGATGGATCTTGTTTTGCTTGTGGAGCAACTGACCACATGAAGGGGGATCCCTGGTGTAAGGTTAAACCTTTGGGGGTCCACTCCGCTAATCTGGCCTTCTCCTCCTATGAGGAAGAAGAGATTACAGGAGCATCCTTCTCCTCAGACTCCTTCCCCAGCGGGATAGAAGCTGAGGTAGTTTTAGTTTCCCTGGGTTCCTGTGAGCCTAAAGTCGCAGGGGCTTATGCTAGGATTCCCGATAATGCCAAGCACTACTTTAAAGACAGTGTGCTGATCAATGGAGTTGATACTCCAGCTCTTAGGGATAGTGGGTGCAGTCGAACTGTAGTGGATTCTACCTTGGTAGACTCAGAGGAAGTTGCCAGAGCTACTCTGATGCCCACTAAGTTGGCTGACGGCCCACCTTGCATGTTTCCAGTAATACCTGTAAATCTTACTTTAAATGGTACAGCAGTCAGGATTCCAGTGAGCATTCAGAGAAACGTCCCAGGAAAGGTCTTGTTAGGCAACGATCTCAGAGCTTTAGGGCTCGTAGGAGGCATTGCTGACAGACCCTGCACAAGGTCTCAGACAAGGGCAGCATTGGCCAAGACCAATGTACTTCCCCAGCCGAAAGGGAAACCCAAGGCTAAAGGAGTCCGAAAATCAAAGCGAGGGAAAGAAAATATTCCCCCAAACTCACCTACCACTGCGGTGGAGGAAGTTGGTCAATCGCCCGGGCCTGACGCGGAGGCTGCGATACCAGAAGTATTTGACCCCAATGACCATCCTGAACTAAAACACTTGTTAGTAGAAGGTGGTCCTGACCGGGAAGAATTCAGTAGAGGCCAATGTGAGTGCCCATCTCTGGAAGGCCTAAGGAGACAGGCCTGCTCCCAGCTTGAGGGTGAACCTCCTGGGACGCATCAGATTTATTGGGAAGGTGGACTCCTGTATAGTGAGCCCACAGAGTCTACAGAAGGAGACCATAGGAGGTTGGTGGTTCCCCTTGCTGTAAGACCCTTCCTCCTGCAGCTGGCGCATGAAGTGCCCCTTGCTGGTCACCTTGGTATTAAGAGGACCAAGCAAAGGTTATCCATGCACTTCTACTGGCCCAAGATGGGGGTGCAAGTAGAAAGTCACTGCAGGAGTTGTGCCTCCTGCCAGTTATCTGGTAAGAGTGGCTCAACAATCCAAGCTCCATTGGTACCACTCCCAGTTGTCGGAATACCATTCGAAAGGGTAGGGATCGACATCGTTGGTCCCCTTGACCCGCAGACATCCTCAGGCAATAGGTTTATCTTGGTGCTAGTCGACTATGCAACCAGATATCCTGAGGCTATCCCATTGAAAACTGTAATTGCCAAGTCAGTTGCAAAAACATTACTTCGCTAAAGAAGTTGTGTCTGACAGAGGCAGCAAATTTATGTCAAAGTATATGCAGGCTATGTGGAAAGAATGTGGGGTCACCTACAAGTTCTCCTCTGCCTACCACCCCCAGACCAATGGTCTGGTGGAACGTTTCAACAGAACGTTAAAGAGCATGATTGGGGCTCTGGAAGAACCGCAGAGAAGAAAATGGGATCTTCTTTTACCATGCTTACTGTTTGCCTACCGAGAGGTACCACAGGAGGGTGTTGGCTTCAGCCCCTTTGAACTTCTGTTTGGTCATCCTGTACGGGGACCCTTAGCCATAGTCAAAGAGGGATGGGAGATGCCCACTACCCCGGTTACTACCAACGTAGTAGATTATGTGCTGGGGCTCAGAAAACGGATAGTACTTCTGATGGGTCTGGCTAGTGATAAATTGAAGGCAAAACAAGCGCTGGTGAAACATTGGTACGACCAGAAAGCTTCCCTCATCAACTTTACACCTGGTCAGCAAGTCCTGATCATGAATCCGATAAGGCCTTGAGCTTTACAGGACAAATGGTCAGGCCTTTACACAGTGGTGGAGCCCCTGGGTGAGGTTAACTATTTACTGGGCGTTGGAAGGCCTGGACAGGCTCCAAAAGTGTTCCACGTAAATAGGCTGAAGGCTTTCGTCCCAAGAGTCGAAATTGCAGCACTGCTACTGGCTTCAGATGTTGAGGAAGAGGAGTCTGAACCTCTCCCCGGCCTGTTCCAAAGCGGTCCTTCAGATAGCTCCTTTGAGGGTGTCCGAGTGGCCCCTCACCTGACTTCAGATCAGCAGGCTGAGATAAAAAGTTTGCTTAGGCAATTTTCCCCCCTGTTTTCACAGTCGCCTGGTTTGACACCTTAATGCAAACATAACATAGACACAGGAGACAGTGTACCTACCAAAAGTAGGGGATACAGGATGTCAGACAAAGTATGGTCTTACATTAAGACCGAGGTCAACAAGATGTTAGACCTTGGGGTGATTGAACCCTCTAGTAGTCCTTGGTCCAGCCCTGTGGTTTTGGTTCCAAAGGCAGGCACTTCTGAATTGAGGTTCTGCGTGGATTACCGGGCTCTGAATGCTGTCACCAAGACAGATGCACACCCCTTGCCTCAAACAGATGAGCTGGTGGATACCTTGGGTGCCTCCAAGTACCTCAGCACGTTTGATCTCACTGCGGGCTATTGCAAATAGCCTTAGCAGAACATGCCAAGGAGAAGACAGCGTTTTCCACTCCAGACGGTCTTTACCAATTCAGGGTAATGCCGTTCGGGTTGAAGAAGGCACCTGCCAATTTCCAGAGGCTTATGAATCATGTGTTGAATGGGTTGGATAAATTCTGTCTTGCATATCTGGATGATATAGCAGTTTTCAGCGCCACCTGGGAACATCGTGTGAAACACCTCAGGATTGTGCTACAGGCTCTTCAGAAAGCACACTCAACCATAAAGGCTAGTAAATGCCAGATTGGACAAGGCTCAGTGGTTTACCCTGGACATGAAGTAGGTGGAGGGAGGATACAGCCTCTTCCCAGTAAAGTACAAGCAGTACAAGACTGGCCTACCCCCACTACTCAGACCCAAGTGAGAGCCTTCTTAGGACTCACAGGGTATTACCGCAACTTCATGGCAGACTATGGCACCATAGCTGCCCCTCTGACTGCCCTCACCACTCCAAAGAAACCCACGAAAAGGTAACTTGGACCGACGAGTGTGAGAAGGCCTTCAACGGCTTAAAAGAATCCTTGTGCCAGGCCCCTGTCCTCAGGGCCCCTGATTATCAAAGACCTTTTATTGTGCAGACGGATGCCTCTGACACTGGGATAGGAGCTGTACTATCGCAAGTAGACTAGAAGGGTAAGGAACACCCTATTGGTTTTATTAGTCGCCAGCTTAAGGACAGAGAGCTCAGATGGTCCACAGTGGAGAAAGAATGTTTCTCTGTCGTGTGGGCCCTACGGAAGCTGAGGCCCTACCTCTATGGGACCTACTTCACTGTGCAAACTGACCCATAAGCCCTTAAAGTGGCTGATGAACTTGAAGGGAGAGAATCCAAAGTTGCTTAGGTGGTCCATAAGTCTACAGGGCTTTGACTTCACTATTGAGCATAGGCCAGGTGTCCAACATAGCAATGCTGATGGGTTGTCCAGAATGTTTAACCGACCTGAACAAGAGACTCATCAGGGGTGGATTAGTTCCCCCTGTCCATAGTCTGGGAGGGGCGAGTGTTAGGAAAGATTTCTTAATTGTGGGTAATTTTCCTTCTATGTGGCAACCCCTAAACTTTTCGCTGTTGTTTTCACCATAATCTAGACTTTGCCAGAGAAGTGCAGCCTTCTGCCGCACTGCTCTGGGCTTTCGCTCCATTCTTACAGGGAAACTGACATGCCCTTAAGACAGTCAGTACCGGGAAACGTTGTTTTCCGTAGTTCTTTTATCATGTTGCAGCTTTCGCGCAACAAGACACAAGAGGGCACTGTAAGCTAAGTTACCGCTCTCTTTGGTCTCTAGTCTTCTACAGGCCCTAGACACTCTCTTTGGATTGTTAACGAATGTTGCAAGTGAATCACGGACGGGACTGGTGGCAGCGATCGTTTCTTTGTGTTTTGAGCTCCTTTTGGCTGTTTAAGCACGTTTCTCGCGCTTAGCCCAAAATGGTGGCCTGGCTCCCAAAATGGCCAGACCACGAGGCTCTTTGTCCTGCCCGCTGACCGTCTTGCCCCCTTCACCTTCCCCAGGTCGAGCCGACCCAGGGCCTTCCTTATTTGGGCATGTACTTTCCCGCGAAACACAGATGCTTTCACTGGCTTCTACAGGCCTTGTGTGCGCCTCCATGATGTGGGCTGGGATGTCTGGTCCCAATACACATCCTGGGTGCCAGAGAGTCTAGTGTGTCGTGAATGCCTGGGACCACTGTGGTCCGTGATAGGTCCAAGTATGGTGTGAGTGTTTTGTGAGCAGATCTCCCATTGGGTCCCCTCCATTTTGGCGTGAAGGGAACTCTGGATAAGAGGAGGCTGGAAACACCACTACCATGTCGATCTCCTGAGTTCTCACGAACGAAGGAATACAGGAGCCAAGTATCCTGCAACTACGAGGCTGAACCGAGGAATCGCTGGTGACCCACTGAAGGACTGCTCCTCTGCATTGCTGTCGCTCTGTGAAACCATTCTGCCTCTGATCGAACGAGAAGGCCTGTACTGGTACTTCGACCCTTTGGAATAGTGGGAACAACTATTCTCGGCATCTACATCATCTCCTGCACTTAAGTCTTCGGAAGCGTCTCTGGGCCATCCAGTGGAATGACCAGCCTACACAGGAGTCTTGCTCTGTTACCGCCGTCAGGTTGTGTTGTATTCCGCGTCCTTAGCACTCTCACACAATTCGTACACTTTGCATTCCCAGGTCTGAAGTGAGAAGTGTACATTGGGCTGAAATACACACGGCCGCTCCGTTGCCCTGCTGTGGTAACAAACTGTGCGGGTTCACTGCGTTTGGGACATCCTCAACTCTAACTTCTGCTGCCGCGGAATCAACACGACGCCGAGACGTCCCCTGCTCATATCTGAACCTGCCAGCACTGAAACTGACATGGAGAAGCCTGGGTCTGCCTGCATCGGGGACCAGTGAGTAGCAACGCTAGGAACTGGTCACCCTCCTGCAGTACCCCATAGCTTTTCCTCGCTGTGTTAAACAGAACACCTTTTTTTGCACTCGCGCTCTGCTTCTGCCCGCAAGTGGAGGCCGCGCTTGACTAGTGGAGATCTGTTCGCCCTCCTTTGTTCACCACTCTGAACTGCCTGACCTCCTTGAAGAGACTCCCCTTGGCCCACTGGCACCAGCGTGTGCAGGTACTTTTGAGCACAAGGCTCCACTCTTCGTAGGGCTCGGACTTCCTTCTAGTTAGGTGGCCTCTGAAGGCGAATTGGGCCTAAATGATTACTTGTACTGCCTGTTTTCCTCCCCATCTAGGTGGTCTGCATGTTTTGTGCTTCTAACTCTTTAGACCCTTCGGTAATTGTAGTATATATATTGTATTTGATTGTGATGTGTTGGTTTGCTTGAGTTTTATCGTGATTCTTTGCTATGGTCAATATTACAAAGGCCTTGTAATAAATGTGTCTATATTTTTAATATAACACCTGCTTGGAGTAATTTGTAAGTGTCCTTGCTTTGTGTGCTCATTGCGGGCTTTCAGTCACCCTCACCCTTCTTGAGACCTAGCCTTGACCGCTGCGATCGCTACCTTGATTGGTCTGGCTTGTCCAGAGGTTACCCTGTTCCAAGAAACTAGGCTGGCCTTCTGAACCTCTGCCCCTCCAGGACAGAGTTCAGAAATCCATCTTAACATCTACTAATACACAAACCCTCTAAAAAGGGCAGTCCCGAGCTTAGGTCTGTTTCTGCCTACTTATATATTGCTTCCATATACGCCAGTCCCTTTATGGTAATTGCTGTGTGCACACAAAGCTCCTGTCTGCCGCTCTTCTCTACCTCACCGGTGACCACTACCCTATTTTTCTGTCCATGCTCACTCCCTGACCTGTCTCACTTCGTTTATGCCGGCCTGCCAAATGCATGTGAAGACATCTTATGACCATGGAAAGAAGGAAGTAGGCCGATAGTTTTGCTCTTTCACAAGAGGCCTTGTGGACTTTTAAGTTGTTACCCATTCGTCACATGTAATGGGTGGTGGAATAGGACTTCAGTTAGTGTTTTCTGTTGTTAATTCTGTGGAAGGCTTGGTGGACTAACTTAGTGGGTGGGTTCCGCTGTCTGCAGTGTCCCCATTGTTTTCCATTGTCCCCCCACATGTGACTTGATCACATTAGGCTGGTCTTTACATTGCTGAACTGAAGGTCTTTTGGTGAAGAAGTACCTGTTGTGCCATCAGCAAATATCATCCTCCACTTTTGAGGAGGACGTTGCTGAATGGTGACCTGTGTCTTCTTTATCTGAATAAATGTAGGAGTTCAGTTGGTGTTGTTGCTTGGCTATATTTAACATAATTATGTTATTTTGTGTAGATGCTTGATGTCTTGGTGATGTACGAGTCTGCAACTTCGGGCAAGTGAATTAATCAATCCTGAGCCAACCAATTAGGGGTTTCCATTGGTTATGAGCCCTGGGTCATGCTGTCGAAGGAAATGTTGTAGCTTGTGGTTCTGTTAATGTCCAGATCTGTTGATTGATGTCAAATGGCAAAGCCAAAGGGGGTTTAATTTATTCTGTTCATTTTGTAGGAGTAGGGTGCCATATTTGGAGAGACTTAAACTCATATAGGCTGCATCTGTCATTCATTAAAACTGAGTTCTTATTTTGGGGGAGTCTGGATGTTGTGCCTCCACATGCCCGACTGAAAATCTGGCTTCAGCTGGATCCTTTTATTTTCGGGTTGGGCATTTAGTGGCGCTAGCATCACCCAATAGGTACAATATTGCTACAGGTAAAAGAGAGAGAGAAAGGGCTGTTATGAAGAAGACTCTCTGGTTGGAATGGCAAGTGGCAAAGCTCATGGCATAGAATGGCCTACGTACAAAACGTGCTAGGTTTGTTAATTGCTGCTGATGTCACCACCAAAGAGCCCCCTCTCACTCCTCTTCTAATAACCCCCCTGCCAGAAAGAGAAAGCTGCCTACTGCTGTATGGTGTGCCGGAGGCCCAGCCACTGCTCCTTCATGAAGCCTTTACCTCCTTTGCTATTAAATGATGCCTTCTTATGTGCCGGGGCTCTCCATGTCACCCACACTATGAGATTTCCCCAGCATGACGGTGCTTTAGGAGACTTGCAGTAAGTGATGGAACAGAGATTGAGCAAGCTCTCTGAAGCTGTGTGGGAAATGAGACATCCTCCTCTGCTCAAACGCAACAGGCCAAGCTGTCCAAAAGAGTATCTATACCATGGCGTTTGCAGGCATTGTACTGCAAGTGTACGAGTTATGACAAACGAAACGAGCAGAGCCCAGAGTGAATTAAATGCACAGAAGGATTTCATGATTGAATCATAATCACAGACACATCTGAAATATAAAATGATGTGGTCATTCTTATCTTTCCAAAGTGCTTTTTGATTTTAGGAAAATCTCCAAGCCGAGTCAACACATAAAGCCCACCCCTTCCTTTTAGGCATGCTGCGGCACCATCTGGGCGTGCAGGGGCACATTGGCAAATGTTTGTTTTCGGTTGTCCACCTGTCCACTCTCTCATCTCACCCTACACCACCAACCCACACATCACTCACAATCACACTCCTCTCCACACCACCCCACAACACCAGACCACCCCTTCACACCAACACACATCACCAGTCAACCACCCCTTCACACCATCACATCCCCACTTCCCCTCTCCACCTCATGCTACACCACAACACCACCACTTTGCCCCACACCACTGCACACTCTCACTCTACCAATGCCCCAAAACCTCAACACACTTCACCACTCCCTACCATCACCAAACCACTACACTGCTCATTCCACCACATTGCTCCACAGCATCACTCCACACCACACCATAATTCTGCACCACGACTCCACACCCACACTCTCCTCTACTCCCCCGCTCCACTCACTCTACATCTCTACCACACCATTCCACACAACCAAACCTCCCCTTTACACCACCACAGTGTTACGGAGGCCCCAAATTCAAACTAGGCCCAGAGGAATCAGAGTCAATCCAAACTAGACTCAATGATGGAGTAGACATAGTGCAATACAAAACTCAACTTTATTAACATCGAAACAAAGCTGGGACAGTATACAAGCATTGAAATCTCATTGCTCTCAACATATTAATCATAAACAATTGCTTAAGTACTAGAAACTTGTTATCAATGACGTCAAGACATAAGTTCAGTTTACAAAACTAATGGGGAACAGGGATAGTTTACTGGGTTTGTCTACATATAGATTCCATACAGGTTAAACAGATCTTTGGGTTACAAGTATCTGATGGCTCCACCTGGAACCACCCCTAGATTGATAAAGGTTAAACTACTTTTTCTTCATGGCAAGGGGTTGTTTGGCATGCTACTGGATGGGCGGCATGACTCTAAGGATTTTGATAGGTTGGCACATTGCTAACCAACATTGAGCACTTGACAGGTCGTAGGGATATAAGCCATACAGAGAGTAGTGCGAGAGAGGCCGATTCCTTCAATTAAAAGTTACCATCCCTCATGCTTTTGCCATGAGACTGTTTGCCTCTAATGAATGGCTAATGTTATCCGATTATGGGTCACGTGTGAAGGGACCATGTTTGGAATAGATTTACCTTCTCTTTATTAAGATTTCAGCTAATATTAATGTGTGTGTCATGTTTTCTGTTGCCACTGGGCACACTCTTGAGTTATTGTTCATGGAGTCTTTTGGCTTACTGTTTTATTGCACCCGGCTAACAAAGGCTGGTTGTGCTCTCATAAATCTTTAATTAATCTGGCAGTATAATGCTAGCATCTTGGGAATTGCTATCTTTGTTTCGCCATTCCAATCCTCCCTAATTTCACTTTAATCTTTACACTAGTTGCCAGCTACTATCTGAGCCCTGCATGGATATGCATTTCTGTGGATTCAGCCCTTTGAGTTTTCCTGAGGCTTTGAGACCTGTGCTCATCCAGAGGGGTGCTGTGGCTTCTATTGTTGATACGATGCCTGCCCTGCTATAATCTTGTTTCTGTGTTAACAAGCTATATTCATATGTCCTTCAGGTTGGATTCACCTTATTCATTGGTCATGTTAGTGTCCTTCATGTTTGTAGATGCTATGTTC
This sequence comes from Ambystoma mexicanum, assembly GCF_040938575.1. Lineage (NCBI taxonomy): Eukaryota > Metazoa > Chordata > Amphibia > Caudata > Ambystomatidae > Ambystoma > Ambystoma mexicanum. Next base: position 231,327,679 of record NC_090927.1, on the reverse strand, counting down.
ATGTCGAAGTGCATATATTACCCAGTGTGCATCTTCATGTGGTTTGCATATTTACCCTGTGTCTAATGAATGCATGTCTACTGTTACAACGTTAGTTTGAAAGCTTTGGCCATCTTCAGCTCACATTGTCCCCAAGCCCTGCTGTACCTCTGGGGGATAAGGACAGAACGGCTGTCTCAATAAGTAACGTCTCTCACCTTTACATATTGGTGTGGGGCAGAGGCAGAAAATATGGGTGACTGATTCATCTGCCTCTCAACAACATCCCCACACAACATCTTCACACCAACATTTGACACCTTCACACCACTACATCCCCACTCTACACCCCTACTTGACACATAAACTCCAATCCCACTCCAAAACCCACAAACTTACTTCACCCCTGCCTATATCTAACAAACCACCAACCATAGTTCACCTCTTCCTTCCCTCCTCATCCTATCACATCCATGCCTACCATGATCACACCTGCCTACTACCTCCCACATTATCTCACCCTCTACCTCAGCAACCCAGCTCATCCTTAAAATCCCCATGCTTCCCTCAAAATGTCCAAACACGTTTGCTTGCATTTAGCATTACTAAAACACATAGTACAAATATTTCCATACATTGCAGAGAAGAGAAGTATTTCTACCATGTCCATTACTATTGTTATGCGTCTGCTATCACTAGTTTGCTGCTATGTTTGGAATTGCTGGCTAAGTAGAGCCCAAGTATTTTCGACAGTTGTGCCTGAACATTTAATGTGCAAAAAACAAATGCAAACAAAAAAACGATTGGCTTTACCAGTGATTATTCCCAATGAAGTTATTAACCCGAGCCTGCATCAAGGGTTTTTAGGTAATTTACAGACATGTTTAATTCATATTCTTCCTGCTCATTGAGAGTCTGATTGTGCCGTTGCGAAAGAATCTCGATCTGTGGTTCTGTTCACTTCCCCATTAGGAAACCTAAACATTTTGCGTGTGAGGGGAACACTGTATTCCTTTGTTGTGGAAAGTAAACACATACAAAGACACAAAACACCAAATGCATGTTTATTAGGAAATCGCTCAGTGAGTCTGCTCCAGCATCAGGAACACATTGAATGTTCCTCTGTTGCTGGCTTGGCAAGTCAACTCCGACATCGATGAGATTTTAAATGTTTCTCCAGTGCACAACTGATGTGTCTGTGGGACCTCAGAAACACATTTCAGTTTTCTGTGATACTCACTCTGCAAGTCTGCTGCTCTACATTAAAACATGCCAGCCATTTCCTAAACGTCCCATGTTGTGCTGCACAAACGAATATGGCACTAGCTTTGAAAATGCTCTTGGTTTACTAATTTGCATATAGAATCCTCACAGCGAGCAAAAACATGGTTAAAACTCACACAGCTACTGTTTGTCTGCTTGCTCCTTCCATGCCACTACACCCACCTACGTATTTTACTCTGTTAACTCCAGCTGCTGCCTTAAACTGTAACTAACCATAACATCCTAGAGTTAGTATGGTCCCCCCTGTTCCAGATAAGACGAGCACAGCTAGCTATTATGGACATCAACTAGCAACTTCAGGTAGAGGCAACCGTTTTAGATGGACCTCTGATAAGCTTCATGATTTGATGCTTAGAATCTCTTATCCTGTTAATGTACTACATCCGGAACTCATTTATACTGATGGTCTGTACGTGGCTACTTTACAGATGTTTAAGATAAACAAACAACATTTTATGAAAACAACTGAAATACATTTGCATAATTTTGATAAACAGCTTCAGATGAGAAAATCAAGTTCAGCTTTGATGTGGGGCCTAGTAAGGAAAGCCACTTGAACTGCACAAACACTGATGCAGATAAATGCAGTTCCGGAGGAAGTATGGAGGAAGTATGGGTTTATTATTTTAACTCTCTCTATGCTGCCACCCCTTGGGTGCACCCTCCAATACTCCACCGATATCAATTATGCATTTTGGCATCATTATTCCATTTTTTCATTTCGGATATCATCCCGATCTTTACCAATGTCACCTCTGATTCCTCTCGTTTGGGCAAGCATGCAATCGCCTTGCTCTTCTACACCGATGATTTACTTTTTCTGACTAAGACTCCCAGGGGATTGCAGGCACTACTGAATCAACTTGACATGTATTCACAAAAAAATTACTTGCTGAGCAATCTGGCAAAGTCTAAAGTTATGATACTTGCTACTGCACAGACAATTAAGAAAACTTGCTACACTGATGCTCCATATTACTTTGAAACTCGCAAAAAGATGAGAACCGCCGCTGCTCAGGCGACCATCTTAAATAGTAGATATCGTATATTCTCTCTGCAGTTTTGACATTTTATGGACACAACGCTGTCCCGATTACTGTCTACGGGTCGGAAACACGAAGCTGGTGTGGACATCTATTTTGGGCAATAATCGAAGGTTCCTTTTTGGAAGAAACTTTTAAAGATACCAAACGTGTCTCTATCTGTAACTTAAGATTCGAATTAGGACTAATATCCCTCTACGCCCTGGATAAGTGGTGGAAAATGTGCAGTTTATACAGGAAGAGCTTCTGGCTGCAGCTGACGTTTCTGATGATTTACCAATACACAATCCAAATAAAGCAAAGAAAGAAATCTGGGAATGGGACTGGATTAATACAAGAGCTGAATGTTTGGAGTGCAAACACTTGGAAGTGTACATTTCTCTGAACAAAGATCTGCAAGTGCCTGAATCGTAGATAATAAAATTCCCAGTTGCCAAACACACAGACCTCTTTATTAGATTTAGACCAAACATTTGGCACACACAAAAGAGGTCCTTTGCTAAATGGTAACTAATTCATGTAAGTGCTAATGTTTGTCGATTCTGCAAAAACTCAGCTGAGCCAGAAATACTAGTACACCTGATGACTAGCTGCCCTGACTTACTTGAACCTGGGAAACATATTTCAAGCTTCTGTTTGATGCAAATAGAATTGTAACACCAGAAATGTTATGGAATGCCTTGTATAATGCTGTAAGGAATTCAATAAGACTTGTGATAGTGAACTATCTACACTCACTAAATGTGCAAGGGACTTAATTTCTAATGATTTTTAAAGTCAGCATCTGATATGCGATGTATTTGAACTAATTGTATAATGAACCATTTTTTAAGTGATCACAGCATATGTGATGTTTTGTTAAATCAATATGATATGCATGTGTATTTATTCTGTAACATGACATATATTGAAAAGTTGATTCAGTCAACTAGATCAATAACAAAATAAAAAAACAAAAACTCTCCAGCTGCTGTTCACCAACCTCCTCCTGCTCTTCTCCTGCCACCTACTCCTGAGGATGTCCCCACTCCTTCTAATCTTCTCCAGCCACCACCTGCTTGTCTCTTCTCCCTAACCTCTGCTCCTAATGCATGAAACCACATCTTCCCAATACTGCCAACTCTCACCAACACCTGACACAATGCCCTCAAAACACCCACACTGTCTGACTGGGAGTTTGGGCTCATATATCCCTGACCTCACCCCTCCCCCCCGCTGGACTTACCTGTGTTGGCAAATTGGTGCGAGAGTAGGATTGGCTGAGGCCAATATGTTCACCGAGGCTCACTGATTGACTGGAGAGGTGAGCAGAGACTTTATATTGCTGCTCTGCCATTTTGACCAGCAATATAAAGTCGAATATCATTGCCATGGTCTGAGAGGAGCCGCAGGACCTGAGACATGCTGCCTGCTCCATTGAGTCCAGCACTTGAAAGTGTTAGTACATGCTCGGTAAATTGTGCAAACTCTCCTGCTTCTGTTATGGTTACTCAGCTCATGTAGCAAGAGCTGCCATTCCTGCCTGGGCAGGCCGTGATTGCATGCACGCTCAGTTCATGGGCAGCATGGCGGATTCCCACAAACTTCTGATGTGTGTGTGAGCCTTCAATTGAAGTCATGCAAGAGATCATGAAATGCACCTGATGTTTGAGTGGGCCCTGCTGAAAGATAGTCATTTCTTAGGCAATGTAAATTATGTTTTGTAGGCACCGCAGGGAGCCTCAATTTGTTAACAGGAAAGTGTGAATAAGATGGTGTTCTGTGAAAGGGAGGGAGCACTGGACCTTGGAGTCACAGGACCTTTGGAAAGGTGTAGGGTGCTGTACTTTCATGAGCCCAGATGCCACTGTGGTGCGGCTTAAATGGCCAGTGTCATTTTAGTCTTCTCTGTGACAATCACCAGACCAATGACAGGGCTTAGTGGGGGTTAACAAGGATTCTCCATTACCACCCCTGGCACATCATCAGCTAGTTTGCAGAGGTATCCAGCCACTGTGCTCACCCCACTGGAAGACCCTATACAAAGGCCTGGGGCTTTGCCACAAAACACAGAGGCAGGGACCCCTTATGCCCAGGAATTAACATTCATGAGCAACTGTATTTTTTTTGTTTTTAAACGTATAATGTGTTTTATTTGAAAGATCCTTTCACATCAATCATATATTATAAATGCAATCAATATATTCAATTCAAACTGGATTACTACCTACAACTAGTTAAATAAACCTGTTTGTATAGGGAGAATAACATTGAGCTAGGTGATACATATTCTCAAACAGAGAATGTGTGTGTGTTAATAAAACATTTATAATAATTTATTATGTTTATAGCTCAAAAAAGAGCTACAACAAAATAAAATCATTAATTACATTACATATAAACCCAGAGGCAATTACAGCATGCCTCTTGGTTTCCAATACAGTACAGTAAAATAAAGTGAAGAAATAAAACATTATCGTTCCATTACCATTTCATTGCATCATTTCTATCCACATATGCACAAATAAACAAGGAGCCTTGCAAGGAACAAGCTTAGTGCCCCTTTCCTACTTTACCGGTTTTACAAGCTTCCCAGTTGCCAGCAGTCCCCTCCAAACATTATAAAGGGCAACGTCCACAGATCTGTGTTCAGAGTTCAAACAATAGGACCAGAATGAATCACTCTTGTTATTATCGAGATCCATCACATACGGTCCGAGCATCTTCATGTATAAAGGTCCATGTTCCAAGCACTCAGTACGGGCGTGTTGGGTAGATTCAAGTTTTCCTTTCAAGTCACATCCTCGACAGGACCTGCTTAGAGATACCTCGCTCTGGGCCAATACCTGCCAGAACAGGTATCAAGTTTTCCTTTCAAGCCACATCCTCGACAGGACCTGCTTAGAGATACCTCGCTCTGGGCCAATACCTGCCAGAACAGGTATCAAGTTTTCCTTTCAAGCCACATCCTCGACAGGACCTGCTTAGAGATACCTCGCTCTGGGCCAATACCTGCCAGAACAGGTATCAAGTTTTCCTTTCAAGTCACATCCTCGACAGGACCTGCTTAGAGATACCTCGCTCTGGGCCAATACCTGCTAGAACAGGTATCAAGTTTTCCTTTCAAGTCACATCCTCGACAGGACCTGCTTAGAGATACCTCGCTCTGGGCCAATACCTGCCAGAACAGGTATCAAGTTTTCCTTTCAAGCCACATCCTCGACAGGACCTGCTTAGAGATACCTCGCTCTGGGCCAATACCTGCCAGAACAGGTATCAAGTTTTCCTTTCAAGCCACATCCTCGACAGGACCTGCTTAGAGATACCTCGCTCTGGGCCAATACCTGCCAGAACAGGTATCAAGTTTTCCTTTCAAGTCACATCCTCGACAGGACCTGCTTAGAGATACCTCGCTCTGGGCCAATACCTGCTAGAACAGGTATCAAGTTTTCCTTTCAAGTCACATCCTCGACAGGACCTGCTTAGAGATACCTCGCTCTGGGCCAATACCTGCCAGAACAGGTAGTTTATTCACACCTAAGAGTAAGAGAAATCTCTGTAGCTCCTGGGATGGGCCCAGCCATCAGATAAGGCTGTGGTGTCATTCATGTGTGTGCGAAAGACTCAACCACAATGGAGTAGAGGCCACATGATTGCAGTTGGCACACCAGTCCCATTGCTCCAGTTTCAATGTCACCCCCTTTTTTTAGTGAGGGGAAATTGTCCACACAGTTTCGCATCCACTCTATCAGCTCAAATGTCTTATTGCTGAGAGACTCAAACGGGGAATCGACTCCAGGACTGTGTGAGTTCCCCAGCAGCTTAAGCAGAAGGCACATTGGGGGTTTCCTTGCTTTCAGGTATAATACACACCTCCATTCTGGGCCATTGCATTTAGTGATGTAAGGCCCAGTTCAAGCCGAATGATTACCATCAGGGTACTACTGTGCCCAGCTGTAGCATTCTGCATCAGACCTTGCCCTCAATTACCCTGACCCAGGAGAGATCCTCCCTACATAGTGTATCAATCCCATACAGCACCGCAGCACAGAAACTCTGTTTATTCAAGGTTAATATCCCCATCAGGCTTAATCCGGAAGCAGCACCAACACATCTATATATCTCATTCATTAGTGCTTTAGCTTTCCGTTTATTCCCAGCAGTTAGGGCCTGGCAGTCACACTGTGTGGTCATCTCCAGCCCAGGATTTTTGAAACAGGTAACCTGTTTGATGTTTTTACCCTTGATGACCATGCTAGGTGTTGAAGTTCTCTTATGCGCAAAATGCCTTATTTCTGTCTTCTTATGATTCAGGATAAGTTAATGGTCATCTGCATAACTTTGCAAAGCCATCAGTCATCTCTTCAGGCCGGAAAAAGTCTAATCACACAGCACAAGATCATCGGTGTAAGATAGACAATGGGCCTCATTACACGTAGTGCGCTAAGGGCACCGGTACCAGTAAACCCTTACCGCCTTACTATGAGGTCCCTTTGCGGGTTGGTACTTTAACGCCTGCTTTTTAGCAGGTGTTAAAAACCAACCCGCAAAGGGACCAGGGTGCTAATTACGGTACCGCAATTTGCTGTACCGTAATTAGCGCCTTCCCCATTCCCATGGACCCCTATGGGGCAAAAATGGGAATGGGGAAGGGCAATGGAGGAAGGTGGAATTACCGCCTTCCCAACCTTGGAATAGGGCGGTAATTCCCCTTTCCTCCAAGGCGGTACCGGTAAATTACCGGCATGGACCATGGTGCTATTAGCACCATGGTCCAACGCCAGGGTCGTAATGAGGGCCTACATGTAATGAGGCCCAATGTATTTTTTCACCTCCGATTTTGGTGGGGCGGTTACTCATTTTTCCTAGGAAAACGGGCTGGTGAGCAGTGCATATATTAAAAAACAGGGGAGCCAATTCACACCTCTGCCTCACACAGTGGCTGGATCCTATTGGCCGAGATACGGATCCCCTACTATCCAATCTGATCTGCACTGAGCTATTCTCATACAAGTCACGGGAGGCTAGCAGAAAATCCTGCATATAGTCATAAGCTTCTATTTTACTCCATAGTTTAGTTCTGTTCACAGTGTCAAATGCGGCCCGGGAATCTATCATGGCCACAAAGAGAATTGCTTCTCCTTACACTTTGGCCCTCCTCGTCAGGGAATCCAACAGCCACAGGCAAAACAGTTATCTCATTCCTAAAGTTGTGTGCAGGATTATTTTTAGATTTCACTCGGCTATATGCCACCATCTATATTTTGATCAATGCATTTTATCATATTCATTTTGGCGAAGATCTGTTCATAGAAATCATCTGTTGTGTCTGACTTTTATAGTAAAGCATTAGGGATTTTCTAGGTAAAATAGGTTAACAGGAAAACAGGATTGGTTGCTCCAAAGAAACAGGGTGACCCCTGTTCATGGGTTGTATACACAGACGATGTTATACTTCTGGATAGGACGGCCGTGGGGCTCCAAAAACTCCTGACACAATTTGAGACTTATGTGGCATTAAACAGGCTTGCAATTAATCCCTCTAAATCCTTAGTCATGTGTTTTAATGGTGGGAGAAAAAAAATCAATAAACTTCTCTTGGAGAGTAGGCCGAACAGGGTTAAATGTTTTTCCATTGACAAAATATCTGTATATAACTCTAGTAGGGACTATAGACTTAACGGTCAGAAGAGAGGCTTTATGGGCTAGAGGCATGCAATTAGCTGCCCAAATGAAACATCTAAAGAACAACTACTGACGATTTAGCCTTTGTCCTTCGGTGTCATTCTTCAACAGCAAAGCAGCACCGGCTCTCCTATATGGACTGGAAACTGGGGTTGAAAACGAAAGACTCGATCTGAACAAATTAGAAGAGTCAATCTGGAAAAGAGCACTTGGTCTCCCGAACTGTGTCTCAACAACCTTCTTGCACTTCGAACTAACTTCTGCTCTCAGAAAATAACTGTTGTTATACAGGAAGCTATTAACCAGCAAGATTAATTCATTATATGTGTTCATGTGAAAAAACATTGTGCAAGCAACAGAGGGCCGATTCCTCCATTTAGGGATTATGGCATGAGTATCATGGCACAATATGGGATTAGTATAGACGCCCTGACAGAGAATCCCAATATACTTAAAGCTAAAATGAAACGGGGAAGCATACTGAAATATCTCAAACTATGCCCAGATAGCTGATTAAGAGACCTCATTATGAGAATGAGGGTTAATCTGTTACATACAATAGAAATTTTGTTCAGGAGAGGCCAAACTAAAAATTCAGACTGCCGATATTGTGGGAGGGAAGTGTAGTCAATAAAACATTTGGTGAACACATGTCATGCGCTCCAAGAATCGCGGATAGAGGACTTTGACAATTTTGCACACCAATTGGCTTCACTAAATGAAGAACCATTCTGGCATTATGTTTTGGCAGGACCTGTGACCCCACTCTTGATTAGAACTGGCATATTTCTGAAAAATGATGAACTTATGTCTTTGACACAATGGGCCTCATTACGCGTTTGGAGGTATGATGGCATTGCTACCTCCAAACTCGTGTCCGGGTACCGAAAAAAGGGAATTACCAGGACATTCCAACTTTTGTGGGCCCGGTAATTCCCTTTTCGGGACCCGGTACGTGCCCATTCCCATTGAGCCCCTATAGGGCTCAATGGGAATGGGGAGGATGCTAACAACCGACCCGTTAATGACGGGTCCATTGTCAGCATCCTGGTCTGCTCACGGGTGCCAGTATGCACGTCTGGCCAGACCAGATGCATACCACCACCTGCGAGCAAACCCATAATGTGGTGGCCCGGTATGAACGGTGCCGGTACGTTACTGACACTGTTCATACTGCGGCCGCCAGGGTCGTAATGAGGCCCAATTAATTTTAAATGATTTTATTAATTAACAACTTCATGAATTGTAGAATGCACATCATTTATTTTAAAATTATGCATTCATGTATTCAATGGTTTGATACTATTGTATAAGATTTAAATAAACCATGTACAAATAAATAAAATAAAAACATCTTTAGTAACTATTTCTATTTTCAAATGCTGTACCTTCCTGCTGAGACATTGTAGCAAAGGGTTATGAAAGTCATAGTCCACTTCTATGATATCACAGCAGGGTCAGACATATAATAAAAATAATAGCATTTTCTCTGCCAAGCATGTTTTCTTCCCTTTTAGGGTTTTGTAGGGTGAGGGGAGAAGGCACTTGGTCCTCATTACACTTTTGGCAGTATGTCCTCTAGAAATACCACCAACTGTTACTTTTCCCATCATTCAAAATCCCGGTAAACAAGTGGAAGAATGCCAGTGTTGATCTCAATTCCTGGAATCCATAGTCCTGTGAATTTACATCTGCCAGTAAATCCTTAATTTCTTTAGGATAAAGTACCCCCAAACTCGGAATTTGTCAGTGTGGGAAATTGATGGTAAAGCGGTGGCAATCAAATTACTGTTATTTTTCTGACATATTTGCCACACTGCCAAACTCGTTATGCGGTCTTTCATATGCTTTAAGTTGCATATAGCCCCTCATGTCCCCACTCTACATCACCTTCAATGCTAGTCACTAGGGGAAGGGTAGGGTAAGTTAGAATAATGTTTATTTGTAAAGCGCCTATACACAAGGCAAGTGTTTCACAGTGCTTAAGGAGGGAGGGAACAAGGGGAAAAAACTACGGTCAATCAGAGCCCTTGAATTTTTGAACGATACAAGTCTGTACAGGCAGAGTGAGTGCATATTGAGTGCATAGTGCAGTTAACATTGTAGATGACAGCAAATAGGTTGACAACGATTCTGAAGTTTTTCCAAGTGCATTTAGGCACCACCATGCAAGGAGGGAAGACAGGGAAGAAAAGATAGATCATATTCAAAGGCTTGCTACGTTCAGATCGTGCAAGTGCACAGACGGTGCAGGAGAGGGATGGGGCGGGGGGAGTCAAGGGCGTCCAGTCAGTAAGTAACTGGGGTAAGTGCTGACAGATGCCACTCTCATGGGTCATTGACCAAGTGCAATATTGATGAGGTAAGTGCAGGCCTGGAGGCAAGTGCGAGAGGACAGGCGAGGGTGCCGGGGACCAGTGAGACTCTGAGGTACATCCGGCGGCCAGTCAGCAATCTGTGCGGAAAAGGAGGGGGCGGGGAGAGAGCAGTTAGTAGGGTAGAGGGAGAGAGAAGAAAGAGGAGAAAAGAAATGTCTTATGGTGTTTCTGGAACTTAAGGAGATCCATCTTAAGACGGAGCGCGCTAGGGAGGCTGTTCCCGAGGGAGGCCCCTGCTGACGATAAAGATCTCCCTCCAAATCTCTGCTTGGAGAACCGGCACACTCGTAGAAGGTTGGCGGTAGATGAGCAGAGCGTTCGGGAAGAACAGTATTTAGGTAAGCATTGTAGCAGATAAGTAGGTCCCAGGCCCCAGAAAGCCTTGTGAACAATGCAGAGGATCTTGAACTTAATCATTGCAGCCACGGGGAGCCTGTGGAAGGATTTCAGTGCCAGAGAGATGCAGTCCCTGGGCTTGAGGCAAAGTATACGTCTCACGGTTCTGCTCTGGATAAATTGCAAAGGGTGCAAAGCAGTGGCAGGGAGGTTGAGAAAGAGGCTGTTGCAGTAGTTTACCCTTGAGAGAACCAGGGCTCTGGAGACAGTGAGCCTTTGGGGGAAGGTGAGAAAAGGAAGAGTAACAATGAGGAGGTGCAGCTGGTAGTTGGACTTTTTGGATATGTCTGAAATGTGAGTCGAAGAAGGACAGAGTGGAGTCCAAGATGAGCGCAATGTTTTATGACTAGCAGGTGAGTGAGGGCGCACCAGGGTTGAAAAATTGTGATGTGTGGACCATGCAACAATATAAAAATATAGATGGATAGCTCCCATTTAACCTAGTGGTTCAGAGCAACATCATAGACAACTCATGTGTTGCTCTCTTTGTCTATCAGAGGTCACTCAGAACCTTTCAGTGGAATATATCCCTGTTACACAATTACATCTGGTGAGGTTGTGAAGTCCTGGCATTTTTGATTTGTGTTAATATGAAAGGAAACAAGTATTTCTGTTTATGAAAGGCGAGCCTGCTAATCAGATCCTCTTTCATAAATCTCCATGCCAAAGCATAGAGCATATATGTGACCTTGCTGCACCAGTCTCCTGAAAACTGCAGTGCCTGCTCTTCAGTGGCACAGGGCAGTTTCAAAGGTCACATGTGCATTGCTGACAGTTTCTGTGGCCCAAAACTACTACAAAAAGAGGTAGCAGTTTAATGTCTTCACCTCTGATCTACAATTTAATAATTGTTGCCTCATCAGTCTGATGTCAGATTAATCTTTAAGAATAAACCATACCTGTTTAGGGTATGGTGACTGATACAAGCACACAATTATTAAAGCCACACCAACTTAATATCATACAATTGTCAGCTCCGGAAGCACAGACAGGTATGTGAGGGGAACATGTATGCATGGCACCCTGGCAGTCTCCAATTAAGTAAGTGAAAGAGGAAGGTTGTTTTTCAATCATATTCTAGAAAGACATGTTGTTTTATAACATAACAAGTCCTGCAATTATTTTCCTGATCACCACACTCAAATACCCAGAGTGCTATTCTGTACTAGTTGTTCATTTTCTGTGTTCTCTTACAGGGTGTATTTTTTTTCTTGTGTTTTCTAGTTAGTTATTTTCATTTTTGATTGCTTGTGTAAAAACCATATTTTGGTAATTGGTTTTGCCTGGGATGAGCAAGTAGAGAGGGCTTTGTTAACCGTTAAGAAGGTTTTTACGACTGGATCTGTATTACGTAATCTGGATACTTCCAAATATTTTCTCATTAAAGGAGACACTATTACTAGTCCAGCATGATGAGCAAGAAGCAAACACTATTTGCTTGTCTCACACTATATCTTTGTTTTAGGGGGGGTTTAACCGGTCGTGGTGAAGGATGTTAAACCATCTAATGCGTAGTATAGCTCAGTGGCAACGTGCTCGTCTTGGAAGAAAGATGACGCAGAGCAACACAGGTTTATATCCTGGGTCTGCGATTAGAAACCTCTGATATTAAGCATGTTATTAAAAACAAATTATGATATAATAATTATAAAATGATATGTGATAAAATAATGTAATATAACCTATAGGTAAGGTAATGTTTACAACCCAAAGATAGACCAAACTCTCTAAAGTGGTAGGTATGGCAGCACAGTCAGGCCTAACTCAAGGGAGGAGGAAGGATGGGTACTTATTGTTTTAATTCACCCAGAATTCAGTGGTGCCTCATCCATAACGACAGTCAGAGCATTGACCCAGCTCTCATTATGGAGGAGCCCCAATCATTACTGTTCCTAAAATTGCCAGTCCAGTGAAAACACTCAGCACACCTTCAGCTGATGCAAGCAGCTGTGGATGTGTGCAGGGCTGACTTTGTTAAAGTGAACAGTGGTTTCCATTTTGCTTCCAGAGACTTCCATGGCCTATTGAACATGCACACTGGGAACTACAGGCACAACATTGTGTAGGCATCACTCTGGCACCTCCCTTTGAAATAGGTGGGCCTAGGTTGCAGGCTAGGGGCTGTCTAGCTCCACCACACATGCCAGAAACCAGGAAGGGATAGGTGCTTCATTAACACCTTCCTCTGTTTTCTGTTTGCAGGGTTCACGAGCAACAGAGGGCTATAGAGCCATTCTGCGTGGTATCCCTGGTAGCAACAGTATTCCTGGGGTTTTGGCGTTGTGCAGCAAAGGAATGATACAAAAAGTTTGTGTACGTATGTATACAGATGCGTGTACATGTGAGGGGCTGTACTTGTGTAATTGCAATGTTTGTATGCTGTAGCATATGGGCGTACATGTGAATGAGAGCATGCAAGTGAAGTGTGTGTTGTAGACTATGGGCACACCTGTGACTGGGAGAATGCTAGCACTGTGTGAATGCAGTAGCATATGGGTGCATGGATGAATGGGACAATGATTGCAGTGTGAATGTGTATGAACATTGGGGTTGGGGGTTGGAGGGGTGATCTCACCTTACCATAACATGTATGGACTTGTTTTCTTACAGTGGAATACCATTTCATTATGAACCAATCCAACATGATGGATGCTTATACATGGGGATTCTGGCCTACACTGGTGCAGCCATTATAGGCATGCTTTATTACAGTGGTGAGCACAGCATTTTTACTCTTATTATGGGCAAAGAACATGCTTGCTGTTCTTAACTGGGGATGCTGGTTTACATCCATGCAGGCAGTATGGACTATTTTTTCTTACAGTCACATTGGAAATTTTACTGCCATTTTACTGGGTTCAGATTAGGATGAACCTATGAAATTAATGGGGTGCATTCTCTCGGGGTGGCAAACTGTTAAGCTAGCCAATGGGAAAAATGTACCATTTTGACATTGTGATGTAAATATGGCATAGTGTGGGACAATTCAAGCCTATTTAAGTGCCAACCCACAGACATTGAGAGAGCTCTACATGATTCTAAATGCTGCAGACAGGGCAACCTTTGTAACCTTTGTGCAACTGGATGAGTGTTGAGCTAGGATAATATCTGGAGATGGGAGAGACCATGGGCCTTGTCCATGAGGAAACCTGAAGCAGATTTTATCTGAGGCAGACCTGATTTTCAGGAGGCGTATTAAGCAGATAACGGATGGGTCTGGCTGACTGCGAAGATTAACCCGAGGCTGTGAGAGTCCATCCTGGCTCTCTGCTTTGACAGCATTATCCAAAAGAGAGTATACAAAGTTCCAGTGTAATTAGATGTCCTCTATCATCTTTCTATTACATCCCTGGAATGGGTGGTATTAAGAGGGGGATATTAAGAGGGAACTGATTCCAAATGGAATGCTTTAGCATTTTAGTATTTTTGTTTATTTAGAAGAACAAAAAACGGGACAGGGGTAGAGGGAGAAGTTCCGGCATGGGGTACCCTCAAGGCTGAGTGAGGGCAAGTGCTGGGCGTGCAAAGACTGCAAGTGCCAGGGTAAAGAGGGGAAGGGAGGATGAGTGTGGTGGACAGGGAGGAGCAAGAAGGGTTAGTCCGGGGAAGGGAGCCCAAGGGAAAGCGCTGGCAAAGGATGCTGGGGGACTGGTAGGTAGTGGTCCAGCCTCTGTATGACTTTGAAGGGACCAGACCCCAGTCACAGCAGCAGATGGAGAATTAGCTAAGGAGGGAGAGAGGGAAGGAAGAGGAGAAAAGGAAAGTCTTGAGAAGTCTCCCAAACTTAAGATTTGGCTCAAGTCTGAGGGGGAGGGAGGGAATTCCAGAGGAAGGAACCCGTCGGGGAAAGGGATTCATCTCCCACTCTCTGTTTGGAGAAGAGTTTGACCTAATGAGAGTTGGAGCCAGAATACCGAAGGACTCTGGTCGGTAGGTATTTAGGGAGCAAAAGCTGGATGTAAAGCGGCCCCCGGCCACAGACAGCATTGTGGATGATGCAAAGTGTCTTGAAGTTGATCCTTGCAGTCACCAGGAGTCAGTGGAGAGATTATAGGGCAGGAGTGATGTGGCCCCTGTGCTTGAGGCCAAGGATAAGTCTTGCAGTTCTATTCTGGATTAGCTGAAGGGGCTAAGTGAGGAAAGAGGCAGGTCATGGAAGAGGCTGTAGCAGAAATCAAGCCTAGAGAGAGCCATGGCTCTGGAGACATTGAGCTTCTTGGGGAAGGTGAGGAAATGTAGAATGTCCCTGAGGAGATGCAACTGAAAATTGAACTTCTTGGCAAGGTCCATGATGTGTGGAGAGAAAGAGTAGTCAAATATGATCCCAAGTTTTTTTTGCCTCACAAGTGGGCTAGGGGAGAGGACCCAGGGAGTTATGCCAGAGAGTGGGGGGGGGGACAAGGAGCCGACATCCCAATGAGAAGAATCTCTGTCTTACTGGCATTAAGGCAGAGATCATTGGCAGAGCACCATGCCTGAATAACAATCAGGCAGACAGGTATGAGGGAGGAGGAAGAGCTAGAGAAAGGCAGCTGGTAACACTGGAAATGAGGGGAGAAAGTGGAGATCACGTGGGCCAGGGGGGCCAGGTAGATGTTGAAGAGCCAGGGCTATAGGATAGAGCCCTGAGGGATGCCACAGGTAGAGCGTCAGGGGGAGGAGAGAAAGGGGCCCATTTGCATTTGGAAAGGTCTATTTGAAAGGAAGGAGGTCAGCGATGCCAGAGCCCAGTCAATGATGTCTAAGGTATCATGGAGACGGTTTATGAGGATGGAGTGGTGACTGTGTCAATTGCAGAAGAGAGATCCAGTAGGATCAGAACAGAGCGACTGTTAGAGTCCAGGTTAGAGAGTAGGTCTTCACAGGTGTTCAGGAGAGCAGTTTCAATGCCTCTGGCAGCCCTAAAATCGGACTGGTGGTCGTGAGGCAACCGGCCATTTTGGTGTGGAGGGTCAGTTGGGGGATTACCAGCTTCTCCATGAGTTTGCCCAAAAAAGGTGATGGAGCTAAGGTGATAGTTAGCCGGGCAAGAAGGGTCAGCAGATGGCTTTTTAGGAGTAGGTGCACAAGAGAGTGCTTGAGGGGTTGAGGGAAGGAGCCAGTGGTTGCAGAGGCCAGTCAATGCTGGCGCAAGAGAAGCAATGTTGTCCTTGATCGTTCTAGAGGAGCAGGGAGCACCTGTTTAGAGGAGACTTTCATAGAGCGGACAACGCTAGAGATCTCATCTGGTGCAATGGAAGAGAAAGAGGCGAGTATGGGGGAGGGAGTGGGCAAGGGAGGCGAGAGAAGGGGAGTTTTGGGAGAGAAGCAGATGACAGAGAGGACATGATGTCCATCGATTTGGAGGAAAAGTGGGCAGCCTGGTAGGGAGGAGGAGAGGAAGAGACTGCGGTAGGGTTGGCAAGTTCCTTGCAGATATTAAAGGGTTCAGCCATGTTATTGGTGGCTCCAAAGATGCAGGCTTGGACATGATTCTTCTTTTTGGAAAAGCTGGGGAGACGGCATTGCCTTTAGAGTAGGCGGCAGACCAGTTTATTACAGGACGAGCTAGATGTCTGCCACCTCCGCTATGCAGCGTTGCACTTGCGTTTCAAAGCAGCCAATTCAGAGTCATACCAAGAGTTACATTTAGAAGCAGGCTACGTGCAGATCCACACGATGGGGGCAAAGATGT
Organism: Ambystoma mexicanum; assembly: GCF_040938575.1. Lineage (NCBI taxonomy): Eukaryota > Metazoa > Chordata > Amphibia > Caudata > Ambystomatidae > Ambystoma > Ambystoma mexicanum. Next base: position 231,311,261 of record NC_090927.1, on the reverse strand, counting down.
CCAGGGTGTTATAGATAGAGAGAATAAGGTTAGCTATAACAGAGTCAGAAGGGGAGTCTAATGAAGGGAATGGAGGAGGGATGAAGGAAGAGGCAAATGCAGCAACTGACACACGCTTAATCTTTCGAAGGAAAAAGAAGGAGACTGGCAGTGCAGGCAGAGGCATCAGGGGTCAGGGTCGGTCAAGGTGGGAAGAGAGAAGAGAGTGGTCAGACCATGAGAGAGGGGTAGTTAGAGGGTTAGAGAGAGGGATATCTGTTGAAATACAAATTATATGAAGTACAAATTGCTTTTTCACTATATTTAAAAAGAAATTAGATCTGAGCTTGTTTAGAACAAATAGCATTTCTGCGCAGCATGCAGTCTTTTTACACTATAGCCAACTACATGAAAATCTGTGTTGTTCCAGTTATACTCAACATCTAGGGCTTTGAACCGGTGGGCACCTCTCCAAAGCCTAACAGAGAATGTATAAATAAGACCTGGGAAGGCCTATGCTTTTATGTACTTCATAATTTCCAGGTATAGACAACATCTAGGACTTTGAACCAGTGGGCAACACTCCAAAGACTAACAGAGAATATATAAAATACTCCTTTAGAAAAGACATTTTTGGATATGATAGATTATTTATGACGCAATCAATACCCAGAGGTTTCTAAGCGCAGACCCGGGGATCGAACCTGTGGTGCTCCGTGTCGTCTTGTTTCCAAGGCGAGCACGTTGCCCCTGAGCTATCCTCCCGCACTGGGATGGAACAGAGATTATATGACCCACTTCCATCACATGGAGAATAATACAATTTGAAATGATCAGTCAAATCTCACCAATGGCATTGTGTTGTAGTGAGAGGACCCTACATTAGATACTCCCAAATCATCCAAGGGAATTGGAAGATAGTTATTTTCCTTTAAGTTTGGGTTGATACATATAGTTTGGGTGAATCAACATGGTAGCGGGTCTCTTGCACACATGGAAATTGGTCACATTTTATTTTTTCTCAATTGTTATCACATTTCACTGTCAAAATATAGGTGGTGATTTGGGTTCAGGCAATATTGGTGGAGGCTGACTGATGTGATGAGATGGGCCACTAAGGATAGGTGCAGAGGCTCTTCCCCTGCATTCTGTGGTAACAAAAAGTAAATCAAAAAAATTAGAGCAAATCAAATGTGTTGAGTTTTTTATCAATATACATCCATCCTTCAATATTCTGTGCATTTGAAATTGAAAGCACACCTCCCCTAAACCCACACCTGTAGATTGTGATGCAACCCACAATAGCTTGTACTGCATATGCATGGAATCTGCACATGGGGGCATTCACATCAAATGTGATTTATATTAATGCTCATGGTTATGTAACCTAACTCTGATACCAATGCTTGTCATTGACATAAGAGATAACAATGTTCTCTAAATCATTTACCATTTAAGAAAGTATTCATGTATTGAATTTTATTGTTTTTTATAACGTGCCTAATACCATACCTAAATTCAGTTTCTAAGCACGGATCTAGGATTTGAATCTCTGTTGCTCTGCGTGGTCTTGCTTCCAAGATTAGTGTGTTGCCCCTGAGCTAAAGTCTTTGCAATAGGAAGGAGCGCTTTAACACACTACCATTTAATTACTTTGCTCTGCTTAGAGGTTGCATTGTATTATTTAGTATTTATGATTAGAAGTTTAGAACTATAAATCTTTCATTTATGTGAATGATTGTATGTGTTCTGTGAACTAGTGGGAGTTTTCCAGGCAGGTTGATATTTATTTTTCTGTAGACCAGCTGCCTACGTCTCTAAGTTACCATGGTGTATACGCAAGCAAGGTTAAGGGACCACCTTCATTTTGATTGATTTAAATAAACGAGGGTTACAGCTTTGAGTACAGCCTGTTTCCTGCCCCAGAACGGTGGGGTGGGACTTTACACTAGGGGGTGTCAAATCAGAGTGTCGTAACAAACTTAATCTCCTAAACCCACAGTAATACTGGAAGGGGAATACCAGCCTACATTGGCAAAGCCAGCATGAACATGAGTTCTTATAGTGGCATAGCGTTTTTAATGGCATTATTGGTAAATCAAATATGAGTAGGCTTTTGCTTGGGGATACTGTCGTATAATGGTTTAGCCAGCATTGTCATGTTTGGGCACAGCCAGTATCACAGTGTTTTTGAAACTGACAGAGTGCTGGCATATTACGTGGGCAAATGCATATGCATCAGGACAATGGGGGTCATTCCGAGTAGGGCAGTAAGGGTTAACGGTCACCGGTAACGAGACCGGTGCCGTTAAACCGTTACCGCCCTATTCCGAGTTCCCTTTGCGGGTTGGTACTTAACGCCTGCTTTTTGCAGGCGTTAAAAAACCATCCCGCAAAGGACCTAGGAGCTAATTACGGCACCGTAATTTACGGGGCCGTACTTAGCGCCTTCCCCATTCCCATTGAGCCCTATGGGCCAAAAATGGGGAAGGGCCCATGATGAATGTGGAATTACCGCCCCCGCCAACCTTGGAATGGGGCGGTAATTACGCCATTCACCATGGCGGAGTCGGAAAGATAACGGCGTCAACCAAGGCGCTAATCGCGCCTTGGTTAACGCCAGGGTCGGAATGAGGCCCAATGTGTAAAACAAATGATCCTCTGCACTGTTGGTGGCCTGCCATCTATGAAACTTGTTCATGTGTTACCCTACAAAACACTACAACATGGATAGTGAACAGTGTGGTTCTTAAACCAATTTTTCACAAAAGGTATTCAGTAAAATAAACAGTTTTTACCCATTAATTAAAAGTTTTTCTTGTGGGGAAACCTCACAGAACCCACCTTAGTTGGTTGGGACCTCCTCACTACAGTCTGTCACTAGCACACATTCAATGGAAATGTTTATGCTCCTGCAGGTAAACAATTCACCAGCTACTACGGTACACATATACGTCTTCTTCAGATAGAAATATGTCTACATACATAATTTACAAATTATAAGACTTGAACAATGCAAGTGTGTGTTGCTATTGTGGCAATAAGACCCGAGGCGGCGGGCCAATACCGCCCCAGGTAATGCCCGGGGCCGTAGTTTAACGAAGCCCCCGGGCATTACCAGCGGCGGTATTGGCCTGCCGCCGAGGGTCTTATTGCCATTAGCATCCTGGCCCGTTGGAGCGGGGTGCTAATGGCATTTTTTTTTGTTTCGTCGCGTTTCAAAACAGAAAAAAATATATATATATATGAAAAAAATGGCTGCCAGGAAAGGGAAAACAGAGTCCGTTTTCCCTTTCCATGGCGGCCATCGGGAGTGGACGCGTTGGGAACACAAGTGTTCCCAGCGCGTCCGCTCCCGAAAAAAGAAAAGAAAAAAAAGAAGCAGAAGGTAAGTGGGGTTGGGAGGGTGGAAGGAAGGGAGGGAGGGAGGGAGGGAGGGAGGGGAAGAAAAAAAAAAAACGTACCTAGGTCCCCGCTGGGGGACGATGGAAGCCTCCAGCCGTGTGGAGGCACGGAGTGGGGATGGCCCGCTCCGAGTCTTCACACTGCTGGAGCCTGCTATCGTTGCCCAGCGGGGATGCAGGAGCAAAAAGGTAAGTGGGATAGGGAAGACGGAGGGAGGGAAGGAAAAAGAAAAAGCTTACCCGAGTCCCCGGCAGGGGGCAAAGGCGGCTTCTCAGTCGTGGGGAGGCTCGGAGCAGGGATGGCCCCGCTTCGAGCCTCCTCATTGGCTGAGGGGCTGCCATGCCCCGCCGAGGACAAGGCGGCTGCAAGCACGGCCGAGAATCGAAGGATTCTCGGCCGGGTAATGACCCGGCGAGAGCCAATCAGAATGCTTGTTGCATTCTGATTGTCTCTCGCCGGGTACTAATGATTGCTATTTAGAGCGGATCCGTTGAGCATGAAGGTGAAGCAGATAGAATACGATGTATTTTTTTTATGGACTTATCTAAGTCAGATGTTCTTCCTGAAAAACTGGAAATATGAGAATGAAAAAGTGAAAAGGAACAGTGATTATGGTGTTCAATGTAATGTATTGTAATGTAGCTGGGACCGTAGCAGGACTTCTGCCATTTTGGAAGCCTCTTGGTGCAATGGCCTGTAAGAGAGAGTGTGAGAGGGTTTGGAGTTTATGGAGGTAGAGGGAGAGACACAAAGTGAAACATGAGATGTTGATTTGTCTGTATAAGAGGCACCCTGGTTTGTTGGTTGGTAGTAAGATGCTAAATTATTTGGCTTCGGGCATGTGGAGCATGGGTTGCCATAGGGGAGCCCCCAAGTGCTGTGTTGCTCTGTTGCTTGCTAAAGGGTACCATCCTGTGAGCATGGAATTTAATGTAGGGTTTCCAGTGGTGGGTTGGTCAGTGTCAGAGTGGAGTAGAGTGAAATGAACAATACAATGAAACAAGCATTGACAAACATTGGCAAAGAAAACATGTCTGGCTCTTGTGTAGGCATAGGATAGGTATTTACCAACACTGCCATAATTTCTTTTGTTATGTTTATTATGTGATTTGGTTTACAAAACCTTACACATTTTATACAATAGGTAAAATATGAATTCATTTTAAAACGTGTATTTCATTATATAAAACAAACAGTGCAATTTCATAATAACAAATGGCATATAGGAACCTGAAAAACATGTAACCATAATAATAACCTTGTATCTATTCTCTCATAACATGCTATGTAATACTTTCATAACGTGCATAAGTGAAATGATAATGGAATTATGCCTCCCCACTAAAGACGACACCACAATATTTCATTCTGACTGGGTTTAATGTCAGATATGTATTTGCTGAACTATTGGTTTCTAACTAAAGAGGTCTCCAGACCTTCCAAAAGAACATGTTTCCAAGTTTCTTTGTCTTACTTGCAGAACCTACACATTCTATCACAAACTGGAACACGGCGAAGTGGACCCATTATGTACAAAGTACATGACATATTAAATCCGACTCTGAGCTATGTTGTCCGCATGCTGCAGTCAGGGAAAATTGACAAATAGTGAGGTAAAGTATGGATTCTTCTAGTTGTACTGTTATAATGGTCATGTACCTTGTACTCCTGAAATTTATCATATTGATAATGTTACTTTAGTTTTCATCTTGTTTGGGTTGAAGATGAACTCTTCCAGGCTTCAACCTATAATGTCCAACACTGTCAGGAATTCCCAGTACATTTTAGATCAAATAAATGCAGTACCGGCCCAGCAGACCACATGCAGACCTTCGTACAACGATAGGTTTTACAGAGGATTCAGGGATTTATGCAATATCATCACCCTCTTGTAATGGATGATGGAATCAAGAGACTGTAGACACAACTCAATTCGAATTAGGTTTATCGAAAGACATTGTGGGTGGCGTAAAGCTCTCTTCCATAGACAACGCTCCAGTTTGTGGAGAGAAGTCTCAGTTGGTATGTTGAGGATCTCAAGTACATACAAGAGGGTAGGAATGATTTTCCACTTATAGTATTTTAATAAGAGTTTTATTGTGAAAGCACAATATTTGATGTAGATTTTATGCATGTGTGCCACCAAGTATACCTGTTTAGCTTCCAGCCTTTCAAACTAAGGCTTAGTCTTACTTTTGGAATATAGTGGTAAACACAGATAATGGTCTGTAATACCCAGTGAGCTGTTATTTAGGTACCATTTGTATGTTATCATTCTTACAGATCATTACAGAGGGTTTGTTAGCATTGACCATTAAACCATTCCTGTAGGTGTTGAGTCAAAGATCATTATGTCATCAGCGAAAGCTAACGATCATACAATGAGATGACCAGTTCCCGGGGAAATTATCTCACGGTCCCAAAACAATCACACATATCTGCTAGAAATAGTTTGAACTAGCAGGGTGCCAGCAAGGAACCCTGCCTCCACCCTAAGGAAGTGTGGATTTTCTTAGTGACATATCCAGAAATATTTTGGCGATCCTGAACGGTAGTTATCCGTATATACTAGAAGCCCTCCTTGAATACCCCAGATGAACAATTTGTTCCAAATGAGGGTTCTATCAACCAGGTCAAAGGCTGATGTAAGGTGACACAAGGCATGCATAGATGGACACCTTCCTTTGAAAGAGCATTTTGCTGTAATAGGCTTGCAATAAGGACGTTGAGGGTGCATACAATGCCTACCGTGAATCCTATTTATTATTTTGAGATGATGTTCGGCTCCTGAGCCCAGATCTCAAAATCCTTCAGAACAAGAGAGGCAAAGGTTTTACTACTGGACTTCCAGAAAGCTACTGCCCTACAGTAAAGGGTCGGTCTGGACCATAAAATTGTCTCAGGCACCAATTAAAAGGGGTCCACAGCTGGAAATGGCTATTCATTGCTTTTGTGACAAACTGTTTGAATATTAACCAAGGGGGATTTTCTTTTTATAAAGGGTGATGCAAATTGTGCATTTTAAACAATGTTTTTTCAACAACACTGGTCAACCCTACTAGCCACAGAGTGAATTAACTAATCACACTGGCCCATATTGGCAAAAAAAGTGATACACTTTGACCCAAAAAACAGGCCCACACCAGCATTTTGAGTTTTTGGTTCGGCCATGGGCCCCTTGTCCTGTAGGGCAGTCCGAGTCTGCTAAATTATTGATTAGCCATACGATGGCAACAGTTGGAAAACGGTATGATTATGTGGGCAAATGCTTTGCCAATGCTTGTTTGAATAAGGATGTCAGTGCAAGGAATACATATTATTCAAGTGGCTGAAGGCTTGCTTTGTTAAGGCATTTCTATAACCCAGTACCTCTTCACAGCTACAATTCACTTATTAACTCTCAGCAGACTGCTTAGAAATAATGCCAGACCAATGTTTGATGTTGCAAGCTTGATAGAGACAGCTCAAAGATATCCCAGGAAGGTGTGATTTTGGAAGGGAGGGGGAGATAGTGCACGGGAATGGGCATAGGGACATGAATGGTCAGGGGCAGTCAATGGGTGTTTAAGTAACCAAGCAACGCCCAGAAGCCGCGTGTCCCTCTTCACATCATCTCCCTCCTAGTTGTACTCCAATGCAATAGTTTGGATTTATAGGTGGTGCGTATGTGCCATCTAATAGCCAAACCGAACAAATGTGGCAGAGAAGAATTGCGAGTGAAGACTCGTTTTTTCAGTGATAATTATAACACGAGCACAGACAAGAAATAAACTGATGTAATAACATTGAATCCATATGTTTGTTGCAAATGTTCTCCCAGCACTAAAAGGATGGAATTCAGCACCAGGAAAATAAAATAGCATGTGTGTTAACAAACTTCATAACGAGGGGCATGTTTACTCATAATGCGTCTGACCAGATGTTTTGGACTACACCTCCCAATAGCATTCACCACGGACTACGCTGGCTAGATTTGATGGGATTTGAAGTCCAAATCCTCTGGAGGGCCACATAATGAATAACCATGCCGGGGAGATAGAGTGCTATTGCAAGAATGTGAAAACTATGCGTGTGCACATACGATGAAAACGTCTCAGATCACTGGGGGAGAGAACAACTCTCAGTAGAAAAAAGGGGCTAGTTTGTGGACGCACTTTAAATAAAAATCAAGGGGAAAAATAAAAAATATGTAAACATTAAGAAAAATGTGAAATGTAAAGAGGAGAAAACTATTCATGAAATTACACAATATTCCAAAGACAATATTTAGTTATGTAACCAGTTGGAGATGGGTTTCACAAGCACAGTGCACCAAGAGCACAGACTTTCAATGGGCAGGTCAAGGCGACAATAACGACTTCATATTTGTATTTGTGAAAGTGGACATTTTGCGTGTTAATAGCTACGGCAAGTAGACGTTTGTGTAAAATTGTGAGTCGTGGAGGTAAAACAATATAAAAGTATGCATGCCTCATTGGAGACAACCTATGTTGAGAGCGATCATTAGACCACGTTACATGCTGAGAATGGCTTAGGCTGCTGATGCTTAAACTCGATTGGCATATGAACGGTCTTTACATGGGAGACAACCGCAAGGCCATTGCTCCCTATAACTGGATGATATCATCTTAACATATGGTCATATTCTGCACAGGAACATAATTGAAGGGTCATTTATACATCCAAATATGCAAAGGTCGGATATGGTCTTTCCACTCTATGGCTTCCACCAATTACCTTGGGGATACTCTCACAGCTCATCTATAGTCCTTCTACATTGCGCTTAACTGACTGCACGTTACACCGCTGACAACTGCATGCCATAGGCTAGTCTGCACTGCAGTTTACTGGCAGTTTGTGATGCCGCTTTTCTTGGAGGAGAACTGAGTGTAAACAAAGACATCAGACATCCCCGGAGGAGAGCACAACAGATATTATGAAACAATACACATGTTAACATAGCTTGCAGGTGCTCCTACCTGGGCTCCGCCTCTGCTCCTCCAGGCTGTGAAAGTCTGGAACACGGTGGTGGCAGCCTGCCTGGTGTTCTTAGGACAATATTCTGGATAGACCCTTAGGCCACATCTGTTTAAAAGCCAAACATTGAAAGGGAATTATTTGCAGTCTGATAATTAGAGGTACAAATTATTTTTCAATTTTCGGTCGACCAAGATCTATTCTTTTTTTTAACCAAAAGTGTCTGTGCATGGGGTGCTTCAGTTTGCTGAGGGCAGATGATCTACAATTTACAGTTAAAATAAAATGTTCCACTCCTGGGCATTAAAGCAAAATCCACTTCATGTTTTCCGGGAAGCTAGACAAAATAAACTTGAATACATTTAATTCAATTTTAATTTATATTGTAGTGGTTAGCATAAAAACCTACAGTGGTTGGGGCCTGAGCGAAAGCTTGTGAACCCACTGCAGCCCGATTTAATTTTCAGAAATAACAGATATCAGCAACCGTATGTGGAAGGGAAAAAGTAGGTTTTTTAATGCATTATTACAGCATTATTATCTTATGCACCAATCCAAATAAACAAATAAATTAATAAATTAGTGACCATTAAAAAAGACTCAAATACAATCGAAATGTATCAGTGTAAATCAATGAATTTGCTCTTGAAAATGAGCCCTGGATAATTTGCGGTCTCAGGGTATTTTAGGAAAATAGGGCTAGTGGTATGCAAGGAGACCGTGTATTATGATATGTTTATTCATTTATGTTATAGCAACCATCTGTGCAATACTGTCTGAGTCCACCTGGCTCCACTGTGACATCCCCCACAACCCATTTATGGTAGAGATAATGGGGACTCCAATGAGGTGTCAGAATAGTTGGGCATTTCATTAAGGTGGAAACACCATGAGTTAGCCGTTCCTGGTCTTCGATTTTTTACTTTCCAAGGCTCTTGATAGTAGCAGTCTTTATAGGTCAAGGATGCTTCACTTCTTGCAACCCTTTCTGGTCTTGCTGTCTTTCTCCTTGTATTAAACTGCCATCTTGGAACAGCTGTTTCCTCGTGTGTTTTGCCATGCTCGGAGTGTGCTGTCGTGCACCGCCTTTTATCTGTGTGGGTAAGTGTGATGGAAGTCAGGTGTGTGTAATGATTTGTAATTGCCTGACCTTGCCTGAATGTGGTGTTGGGACATGTCAGGTATACGCTCCAGTGTAATTCCGTTGTCGCTCCCTTTGAACTGTCTGTGAGAAAGTGTTTGTGTCAGGACAGGGGTGGATGGTGAATTCCTGGGCATCCCACCGGGCAGGATGGGGAAAAGGTGTAATTGGAAAAGGGATACCGCTTCTCACCCTCAGGCATCCCACTTCCACTCCCGCTCCCTGAAGACCCCTCATCCAGGTGATCCTCCCGCACTGGTCCACCCCCAGGAACTGGATCCAAAAGCGATGGCTGTGCCCTGGCCACCTGGATGACAGATCCACGGGGACTAGCGGGTGAGACACCTTAACGTTTCTCACAGCACCCACAAGGGCTCTTTTGGAAGATGAAGGTTTGGAAAATACCAGTCAAAGTCATATTTCACATGCTCCAGACCCGTAACCCCAGTTCATCCATCACATAAAACTGGCACAGAGACAACCCCCTACTATTCAAAAGGCAAGTCTATCACAGGGATTTTGGTATGGCACGTCTTCCTCAATCTGCTTAAATTCCCCTACAGCTGGGGCAGCCTTGTGTTTACAGTAAAAAAGAAGCCAGTATCTATGAGAAATTAACAAAAACTATTTTAGCAATGCAGCTTCTTCCATAGTCATTTGTAGAGGGAGAAGAGCTCATGAATATATAAGACAGATGTTTTGCTTGAACCAGGCAAAACCAGAATTATTGGTTGTATCTGCTACACAGATGGCCCGAAGGTCTATGAAGCACTAGCCACAATCGTTTTTTTTTTCTCAGATAATGTTATGCATGTGCAGAAAAAGTTTGCAACCTTGGCAACCTTTGATTCGTATTTCACACCAGATCAGTATAGTAATCATATGTCAATTTCCATCAAATATATTATGCCATTCAGACAGTTAAGAAAACCTTTCTCTGAGTTCCATTGTGCTGCTCTTGCCAAGACAATACATGTGGACTACTGCAATGCCTTATTTTCGGGGCTACCCAACAGACCATACAACATCCAGAGAAAATGCGGAATGTTGCAGCAAGAAAGGTCACCATGCTCCAGTGCCGTAACATATTGACCAGTGCTTAGAAGAATTCACTGGCCTTCAATGAGGGGAAGAGTGGATTGTAAGCCTTTGATTTTGGACCAAAAGGCTCTCTCTGTCGCCAACTCCCTTTGTATAACAGTAGGGTTATCAAAAGGTAATACCTGGCAGAAGTGCATTGTGGGAATTTCACTTTTTAAGCGTTCAAGGACGTGTAGTACATCTTACAGTGTCCTTGCTGCAAAATGTTGGAATTGTTTGCCTGAAGAGCTGCACTTTATTTAGGCTCTGCCACTATTTAGTAAGGAGATAAAGACATATATTTTGCGATTTGATATCTGTCGGGTCACCTGCATGTTACTACAACCATATATGCCAACCCTCGTGATTTAGGCAAGATCCTGCTGATTTTTCAATGAATAATATTGCTATTTTGCCATTTATCCTGCCTAAAATAATCCCTAACCCCAATACATTCCTATGGGAAGATGAATTTCGCCCTATTCCTCTGAAGCAGTCTGCCTCCCAGGTACTTCAGAAAGATGGCATGCATGCTCCAACACTAACATCAAATACAGTAAATCCTGGAATAAGAGAGGTGGCCAAGTGCCTGAAGTGAAAAGGCAAAACATATGTAAAAGGTTAAAGGTGAGATTGATCATTGCAAGAAGCTAATTAAATCTATTGAGACCAAAGTGACCTGCGATGGCAGAGAAAGGAATAGTGCATCATTAAACAGAAGCAAGGGCGCATTCTGATTTGTTTTGTTGAGTTTTCTCTCAAGAAGAATGTGCTCGAAACCGCAAGAGAAACTGAAAACTTAAAGAACATAACAAAAAGCCACACGTCTATAATGGGGAAAAAACAGTCATGTTCAGAAAAAAAGCGGTGATTGTTGGAAAAGACAGCAAACGAAAAAGACAACAAAAGCTTTTGGAAACTGGTGGCAGAATGGAACCTTACCGTTTTGCACAGTGAGCTCCTTGGTCGTCATTCTGTGGAGACCACAGAATGTGCCTCATTTTAAAAATGAAATTCGATTTTGGTTGTGTGTACCTATATCTGTGCACCTCTCTGGCATTGCATCTGTGCCTCTTTAAAGAAATACTTCGATTTTGGCTGTGTGTACCTCACATGTGTGCACCTCTCCTGCATTAGATCTGTGCCCCTTATTTAAAAGGAAATTCGATTTTGGCTGTGTGTACCTTTTACATCTATGCACCTCTTATTTCTTGATACTCTATTCCTTTCTGGATTGCATTTATGCCTTGTGACTACTTCCACTAGGCCTCCTGTTGAGTTTAGCTAGAACTGTGCTGTGCAGCCACTCCTCTTTCATCTTCAAATATCCTCTGCCACCACTATGGCTCCCTCCCATATGTGTAGGTTTAGAGGATCCCCAATAATTGCCTGCATCACATAATATATATGCAGTGTTAAAAGCAATCTGGGCTACAGAACTCTATGAATACTGTATTAGTAAAAATGGATGCATACAATTGACATGAAAATTCCCAATATCCATAGTTTTCAGGAGTCTAGATGTAATACACCATGCCTGATGAATACAGGTGGCTAGTACATATACGATGTTCAAGTCATTAGACTGCTTAAACAATGAAAGGGCATAATTAACACATCGTACATTGAGAGCATTGCAAGTCCTTTCAAGTGCCTAGGTTGGGCCACTTGGCATCCCTGACAGAAGACCAGGAAATGACGTTTAGACTACTTTACTGATCCACATAATAAGCATGAGTCACTTCCGTTCAGGGACCATTTATTTACATGAGCAGCACGCTATGTTCAATAAATGTAACCTAAATTTCATGTGCAGGCAGTGCGTTTGGGGAGGGCTTATAAAATCGTATTACCTCTCAAATCCAAAAGAGTGCTTATCAGATAAATAGCATACCCGTCCCACTAGGGGTGACAAAGCAAAAACCAAGAGGTGATGGCTGGAAGGTTGACGGGTATGCCCAGACGTGGGTCCCGTGCCTGCTGGGCCTAGAGACCCAAGCTACTCCTCACTGATGAGCCCCAACAAGGGCGAAACATGTTTGGGGATGCTTGTGGTCTAGTGCAGAAGGGATGAGGCCTAGCAGTTCGGGCTGGACTGCCCCTTCTGGGTTGGGGCCAAGCCCCATTTGCATATGGTCTTTCCCCTTCTGTAACGGCTTGGCAGGCGAAGAAAGGTGGTCTGGAGGGTTGCCAAGAGCATTGCCAGTGGTTAAGATTAATTCTAAACCTTCCAGCCATCACCTCTTTGTTTTTGCTAATGGTAGATCCAGACTCCTCACTGAAGTGACTTATATGTGTGTGCACGGTATACGGCATGCTATCTCATCAGCAGAACCGGTTGGGCGCTTTGGCAACTCAGTGAAACAAAAATGAGACTCTGCTCTGGTCCTAGGATCGTATGTACTTTCTCAGGTTCCTGGAAAAACGAAGTAAATACAATACTACACGAAATACAATACATAACAAAGCAGATGGGGAGGGAAAGGGAAACAAAATACAAATCCCTAAAACAAAGTCCACAAAGCACCAGCAAAAGCATGAACAGGTTGTTTCACGCTCTGCATTTTGCAAACCCCAGTCAGCTTGCATCTGCTCGAATCATATCTGCCCGAGTCCCAAAGCGCAACATTACACGCCCATTAAAGGCACTTATGTGGATTTGGGATTCTGCATCACTGTATGCAAAATGTAAACAACACCCAATTGGACGTTAGAGTGGAAAAATCGGAGTCAATGTTGGCCATTATGAGTTTGCTGGTATTTTCAGCGGGATACCGGCAAACTGACCCTACAGTTTCTGTCACCTGATATCCCGGTATTACCAGTATATTCCAGGTGGTGGAAATGCTGGTAAATCCCCATCCCATGGATGGGATTGCCAGAATTACCGGCACCAGTAATACCGCTGCTGGTAATTGCAGCATTTTTTTGCCAGTGGAGGCCTGATTTACCGGCAGCTCTGGGCTGGAGGTGAATGAGTGTCCCCACCGGAAAACTTGTGTTTTACCGATGCTGTAAAAGTGCTGGTGCCAGAATTACCAGCAATTTTGCCAGCATTTTTACCACATCTGCAAAACTGCAAAGACCCCCAATGTTTCAGGCACATTAGGTATGCGGATTTTCCATGCATATGCACATTTTAGCAGAGAACGTAACAAGCACTTACACTTCTTTTGGACAATTATGCAACTCACCTTGCAACAAAACGGAAGGAAAATTGTGCATGTATTCCAAATGAGAAAATCAGGAAATGTGCACAATTTCACAGTTGAATTGAAATTGTAGTCACGCCCAGCTTCCCCTTGCAGTTGTAATGTGCTGTATTGACTGGATATGCAATGCAGAATAACTCATGGCCGGTGATAATCCAGTCTTACCGTCTGCAGAAACCAGCTGTGTTCTTCTTGAAGGATTGCGGAAGTGTTTGAGACGGTCCATCAGGTGAGAGGTGATAGAAGAAGCCAATTCCAGCACCCCAGACGTCATTTTCCTGCAAAATACAAATGTACCATTGGCCTGTAAAGTATACAGTGGTGGAGGATGTAAAATGACCATTGTTTTCATAAGTGTCACTAATTTAGGCGTCCACTTGAGTAGTGTGTGTTACAATAGACGATTCATGACGTATAATTACGTACGGTGTTTGGTGTCAATAAATGCTTTATCATGAATGTCTATGTATATTTTTATTTCAAAAGCATGCACCAGAAACGTCATTGTCTCTTGCCACTTTGCAGAGGCATTGTCCGCATGCGGTGCTCACATGATCGAGCAGGCACAGCTGCAAGACGAGCCTGGGAGATGGTTATAGGCAGCCAGGACCAAATCCCAGGAGTCGATGCAGCCACTCTTGGCAGCATTAGTCAATGATACCGCATCATGTACTGGGGAGAGGGGTGGGCGGACTCTGGCTTCTGCGTTTGTGGTCAGAAATCGATCGGTTTTATCTGTGATGTGTATGTATGGCTAGCTTCAAGGAGTTCCAGAGACATAGGCCAAATACCGAGACATGCCTGCCTACTGTACTAAACAGTAAACACTGCAGGCATAGCTATAGTGCTTCTCCCATAACTGTGACCAAGGCTGATGTTTGGGTGGGAACGGTGGGGTGTGTGCCTGGCGTGTAAGACCCCCCTGCCTCATCCTCCCCTCAGTGGCTAGTTATTGTCCTCCGTCTAGTGTGTGAATTGGCTTTTAATCACCTTAACCCAAACAGGCCCACCACTTAAGATGTGAGCACATGCTTGTACATAAAGAAAGTTAATTGTAAACTTTTCCTGGGGAGCAGTTGTATGGTGTTGCAGGACCAAACTAACCCAAGTCTCAACAAACCACATCAGTTCACATCTTTTATACAGTTTTAAAACAGTTAAAACACTCCCTAATACTTTATTGCAGTCCACCTCCAAAACATGATTGGACAAAATCCTCCTCAAAGAAATCCCATTTTATTTCAACTACCACTTTTTCATTCTCCAGCTTTATCTAAAAAAATATCTTCAGGTTATATTCATAACACACCTCTTATGATCTGTCCGTAGTAGGTCATCATGTCAGCACATGGTTAAACATTGGTATTGAAAACATAATTCATTACTATCAATAACTGGCCTAAGACGTTTAAACTCTAACTCTTGATTTGCACATGGCTCGCATGGACATTCACTGCGCTATGAGGTGGCTGGGTGAATGATTTCTATTTGTTTGTGATGTTATTTCATCTCCAGGTCACTGTTCCATTGAAACCTTCTAATCTACAAAAACTCGCACTTACTTGCACAATTTAAACTCCTAAATAGCTTTAGAAACCAGCTGACCTTGCATTTTACTGCTGACCAAAATAAATAATGAAACTCCTGTTACGCTCGTGGGCAGCAGGAGATTTCCATCTACTATCTATGAGACTTATCAGACCATAACAACTCAGGGCTATTTCTGCAGCTGCTGACCGCAAAGTTACCCATTCACCTGTCCTCTGCCAGCTGGAAACCTGACAAAGTCAGTTTAAAAAGCGGAGTGCATGCTGAGTGTTCTGGAGTTGTTGGAGCGGTTCACTACTGCATTGGAGACAAGTCTGTTTTCACCCCTAACTACTTGGAGGCAGTCTTTACTTAGGCTCAAAATTACAAACACTTCTCTCCCTAGCAGAGGGCTGCAGAGTGTCTGCTGAGTGTTCTGGAGTTGTTGGAGCAGTTCACTAGTGCATTGGAGACAAGTCTGTTTTCATCCGGTCTTTAATTGGGCTCAACACTACAAACACTCCTCTCCCTCGTGGAGTGCCTGCTGAGTGTTCTGTGTTCGGTGCTTCGAGGCTTCAGTGGTTGTGTCGTGATACCTTTGTTTTGAGCTGCATATTCTCCATCATAACTTTCTGCCTTATCCGGTGATGAAAAGGTTTCTGTAAATGCAGGGATTGTCTATTGACTTGTTCAGTGACTGCAGGATTGTATGTTTTGAATCCTTTGTGCCGAACGTCATTACTGAGAACTTAGATCTATCTATTAAAGGCACCAGTGACTGTCAGGTTGAGATCTTTTCTCTTCCCTTTGAGCCAAGTGTTTGTATAGAGAGTGGTGTCTCTGTGGGGTTTTTACGCCCCCTCATTAATATAAAGCTCTGTATCGTCCTTAGAAGTCAGGCAGGCTTAAATAACAAATTAGTCATTAACTCATCCAGCTCAAATGTTTGGTACGGTTCATTTCATAAGGATGAAGTGCTTGCGACCAATCTCAGAAGAAACAGAAGAATACGCAGTTAATATTCTGGGTCATGAGGTTGACCCCAACTTGGATCCTGTGTTCATGCAAGGGAATAACTCACTGATCAAGTTGAGTTTACCTACAAGGAGGTTTAAGTGTATCCAATTGCGGTACACCTGTCTTGGTCAGAAGAACACTGATTTGTTTCCCCAAATCAGTTGCCACTGATACACAAATTAGATCATTAGTGCCTACTAAGCGCCCTGCATCAGCTGAGTTTATTGATGGAAATGAACTTAATGACCTGAGCATTATTGAATACACAGGCTCTGCATTAGTTGGACAAGATCACTGTATGTAGGGGGTCTTGTGTGGGTTCACTGACTGACTTAATTAATTTTATGGACCAAGATGGGGGTAATGATCCTTTCCGATACCGTTGGAGCAGAAAACCCTAAATCGGTACTCGGCACCCGACTTTAAAGGAGATAGATGATCGTATATATGACTCACGTATCCTACAGTATCTGCACTTAACATGGTGTTGAGTGTGTTTGGGAATCTCTATGACAATATATAGAGATCTATGGAATCCTATGGAGAATGAGCCCTGCAAATGATGTTGACAAGATTCTCTAGCTTGGGAGAGAAGAAGAGGAATCACATACTTCTGTTTCCAGAATTTGCACAGTCTGCCAGTCTTGTGTATCAGAATTTCAACATTTTCCTTCAAGAAGACTTCCTTCCAAGAAGAGACTGTGAGCCTCATTCAAACCCCTGAATGAACTGTCCGAGTCTTCAGACAGCTGGCTGCAATTTGAGCCCCTAGTCACTAACCACATTGTCCTCATCTCTTGTGCTAGATGGAATTACCAATAGATATCTCAGACCAAATAACCGGACAGACTCAGAAAATATGGCAAAATACTACTTTATTCTCAATTCAATAAAACAGGCCAACTGACTGATGCTCGCACCCTCACACATAAACTTGACTATACAGAGATTCAATACCCCAATATGTGTCATCTATGACATCATCATATGTGGCAAACTACAAAACCCATTGAAGTAAGGATCAGTTAAGGGAACATGTGCACCTATGGCATTCACAGGGGTTAGTACATCATTAGCTGCCCTTTATCTGTAGGGCACATCTTGAACTACCCCCAAATACATATAATAATGATTATAGCAGAAGAAATGGCAGTGGATTGGTCTATGCAACATTGTATAGCATGTTGCCCCATAGGCCCTCTGATTTGTTGGCATGCTCACCCAACCTTAGACTTTTGGTTTGTTAGCAGCACGTAAGCAAAACAAAACCCAGGTGCTCGAGTCACGTCAGATTACTCCCCACTTTCCCAATTAATCCATCATCTCTCCTCAGACCAACCATAAACCAACGTTTCCCATCTGTAGTAGACCTTGTAGCCTGCTCTCTGTTCTGGGACATTTGAGCAAGTGTAAGCACATCACCATCTTCATCAAAGGCTTAATGAATAGCCCTTGTTTTCGGGTTCTGGATCACATGTAAAGAGACCACAAATGTGTTCATTTCAAACTCTAATTTACTCCTATTTGATATAATTATACTGGGTGTTCTTGCTGCTCTTGGCCTCTAGAGACTTGCTCACTGTATCTTGTATAGACCTTATTCACTGTTAATTGTCCAATACGTGGCTGTTGCAAATGTTTTCTCATTCTTTAATCTAAGAGAAATATGTGTTACGTTCATGGCTTATCTGTCTGGATCCCTTTTGTGCTTTGCAGTTATTCAATAAAATAGCACCATTGATCACAGGCCAACATAGACTCCTCTTTACTCCACACAAAAAGTTGTTTCTCCAATGTCTCCTGACTCTGCATCCCTGGTCTGTCTCTTAGATAGCTGGATTGAGTCTTAACACGAGCCGACGTCCATCTTCCTATCATGGCTGTCCTAGCCACATTACATTTTCCTCTATAGCAAGCTTCTATATGTCTCATCTACCTTGTGTTACTGCGTATTTACACCATTGACTCACTCTCACTGTGTAACAATTTGTGCATTTTGGAATTTTTCACGTCGGAAGCGGCCACTGCTAACGCTGTGTTGTCAATCAGTGTCGGCAAACGGTGTTGCGGCTTGACGTACACATTGGGTCCTTTCCTCTAGCAGAGGAGGACGCGGACACGGAGCGGAGGAGGAGGCTAAGCATACTTTGTGGAAGCGAAAGCAGCTTTCCCAGGAGCCCGCATTGGAGTGATTGAATCGCAGTGGCACCGCTACCCACTGCACTGAGCTGGCGACCAGGAAGCGCTTTCCCTCGGCGGCAAAGGAGGCGAAAGAAGCGAGGTGAGACGAGGCACGGCGAGGGGTGGTAGTAGCACACCACCATATGCCCTGTCTGCCTTTGTCTGAGGTACCATAAGTCTATCCGCAGAGGCACTGATAATACTAGTGACCTGTACGCCTTCACCCCTGCCCCCGAAAAGTTCTGCCGCAATTCAGCTCCACTTAACGGCCTCCAGCCCCCTATATTTCCTCCTATCTCCTCCCATTTCCTTACAGTCCCTTTTTCTCTCACGGCTCATCTGGTGCATTTGGCTTCCTTAAAGAACAGCAGTATCTACAGTCACAGCACTGCAGCAGTAAGCTGCGGTAAGAGCAGCGTTACGCTGTAGTGGGCACCAAAGAGCGGAAGGGGAGGGAGTAGCTTAAAATCACTGGTTCTATTTGATTTTTATCAAATAGAGGACCATTGTTTCTCCTTCCCGTTCAGCTTCCTTGTTGGGCTCCAGAGGTGTCTGTACGACGGTATCCTCCACTTACGAGCCTGTTGGGGTGCGCTGGGGGATTGATATTTAGGGTGCAAATCCACAAGTACCCTTCCCTATGCCCTGAATAAGAAGCCAATCGAGGTTCACAAGTCGGGGACTGCAGGCTACGGCCTTTGACCCGGTATTTACTGCTAACGGTCTTCCCCTTATTGGAGGGTTGGGGGTTACGTTGGATAAATCCTCCCCCCCCGTACTGCAGGATTGGACCAGGTGATAGCAGCTCTTTCCCCTTTTTTTTTTTTTTTTTTTTTCTGTAACCTGACTGGGCAGTGCGCTTTCAGCCGGCTTGTACTTAGCCGTTTGAAAGAGTGAGAAAAACGCAGCGATGCAGCGGGGAAAAAGAGCGCAGCATTCGATCTATAATCTACGGAAAAACAGGACCCCTGCTACAAAAGAGCCAAAGGAGACCCACAGAAAGGGAGGCAAAGCTAAGAAAAACTTGAAATATGCCCTACCTGTGGTACGGGGAGCTATTACGGAGTTTTTCCCTGTTAACCCCCCCCCCTGAGACCAATTCAACTACAATTGAGGAGACGACTGAACTGGCAAATTTAGGAGGCACCTCTCTAAATTCTTCTAACTTTGATGACATTGACAATAATTCTCTTTTGGATCTGTGTTTGACGATACAGAGAGGGATGCAGACACACACGCCACAGATAACATCTAAAATCTCTTCGCCCCTGAAAGAAAATAACACGAATATTGATTCAGGGGGACATAATATAGTTGGAAGTGGGGAACGTCTATCCCTCTCCCCGAACCTTGCAATGGCCTCAATGGAGGACGAGCCGGACCACGAGACGGTTGAGAGCACTGGTTCCCAATCCAATGCTACACAGTTAGCTGAGCTCCAAACGTCTGTAGCCTCCCTCCAATTTGCTTTAAAGATACTGCTACAGATGACGGGACGTATCCTATCTAATACCAATTCTATCTCCATGACATTAAACTCGAAGGATATTCTGCGAGAAGAGACAGAAGTTAATCTATCGGACGCTCTCCTAATAGCCGAGGAGATGGAAGAACAAGCTGACGAGAAGGTGAGGGAAATGGTGCATGGGACACCTCATAGTAATATCCTAATTGAAGACACTCCCACAGAGGCAGAGGAACAAGAATTGGAACATCGTCCCCAACCCCCCCTTACGCGTAAACAACGTAGAATGGCCAGAAAGGCCCTTAAAAATAAGTCAGCCATAACTCATGCCCCATCTCCTACGGCAGGGTCAGGACCTATATTTGAAACTCGCTCAAAAAAAGCCAGGAAAAGACAGACGAGAGCCGCCCTGCGAGCAGTAACAAAAAAAGGTCCACTTACAGATTGGTTAATCCCTGAAGATAAGTCCCAGGGCATGGACCTAGAGGAAACTGCATTAGAGGACTTGGGGCCTGTCTGTGAAGTAAGCTCGCCCTCCCACCTTGAGCCTGCTCTAGAAACACGGTCCTCGGAGGACCAGACTGAGCAGGCCCTCTTGGAAGAGCAGAAGCTAGTGCCTGAAATCAAGATTAATCGCATATGCTTCATTAAGAATCTGTATCCTAGGATCAAGAACTCCTGGTTGGCACGCTCTGAGCTATTAACTCGGCTACACCACATTCCACAACTTCGTATTTTAAAATCTGATGATTTTCTTTTTATCAAACCTCTGTCTGGTCCTAATCCTAATGTATCTGCCCTACATTGTTCTTTTCTTAATATTGTGCAATTATTGAGAAATTACAAAGAAGAACTGAGAGCGGTGGATATTGATATTGATGTGGACCCGCAAGAGAAGGATCTCTCAGTTGTCTCTGAGGAACCTGTTGGGATATCATCTTCTAGT